>NC_044031.1:377829673-378449422 GCF_901765095.1 Microcaecilia unicolor
TATGGATATGTTGGGAATGCTGCCGCAGGGATGCTACCTAGAACAGGAAAGAAACATAAATGTGTGGAATGAAGAGAACACCATAACTAACAAATCTCCGCAATAGAAGCGCAAGACAGAGTAAACAGACATTGAGCATTCTACTAAGGTGACCCACAGCCTGTCAGAGGAAAAGAAATTAAAAGCTGAGGAGGCAGCCTGTGGGCTGAGACTGCAACAAAGATAGGCCAAAAGGTGCTTGCAGTCCACTGAATGGAATATGTGCCTGTCATGGGCAGGTGGCTGCAGGAAGGATAGAGGCAAAAAGAGCTGCTAATGTAGAAAGAACACTGATAGGACCCGAGGTAGGAACCTAGGGTGCATGCAGAGCACCACTCCATTACGATGAAAGATTGAAAACTGCTCCCAGGGTCAACGGTCATGGTCACAGCAAGTGTAAAGAAGTTAGAAGAAGTAAATATGTTCAGGTTGAGAATTCCCACTGACAGGAAAATAAATAGCGTAAAAAAGTGTTTAGGAAATGGGGACACTGTTGAAGGGACAGAACACCTACGGAGGTCTAAAAATGTGTATTCGTTACTCAAAGATGAACGCACTGAATACACTAAGATGACTCTCTAGCAAACCAACAAGTTTAAATTCAGAAAGAGTAGAAGGTATGAATACCATACAGCAAACTATCTCATTGGAAAGAGAAACACTTCTTAAGGAAAAGCAAGGCTGTGGATACACCATCATGAAAAACAGCAGAAAAAATATCCCAAAACCTGGCTAAGCCGTGAAGGCCATAGCCTGGAGGATGGGACGCAGATATGACTAGACGTTGCACGTGAGGAGGGTCAGAGAATACTCCATAGTCCAAAGAGAATTCCAGAACATGAGGAAGTCAAACTGTAGAGGCGAAGAAGGAATCATTAGAGAGTGGGCTCCCAGGACGCAGCTACTTGACAACAGAATCTGCCCCAACAGGGAAAAGAAAGGAGGTGAATAGAAAGTGATTCCCAAAGAAGGGGAAAAGTAGGAGACAATAGTCTGGTATGGACCTTGCCTGGAAGAGAAAGGCACGACAGGCAATGCACTGGAGTAACCATGAGAGGTATCACAGGGATGTTCTAGAATATGAACCAGACTGTTTATTTATTTGTTGCATTTGCATCCCACATTTTCTCACCTATTTGCAGGCTCAATGTGGCTTACATAGCACCGTGAGGCGATCGCCTTTCCGGTATGACAAATACAGAGTGATATTATGGTATAATAGAGTGCACGTGTGGCAGACACATAAGGGAATAGAAAGGAGGAAGTGTTATGTTAAGTCCAGTTCAAGTATTAGTATTGTTGTGTTAAAATTGCCTGTCCAAAAATTGGCGTGCAGCATATCCAAACAAACAACCCTCCATCACAGTCATACAGCCCCCTGACACAGATGGCGAAGCCAAAGCATCGACTGTGTGAACGAAAGTAAAGCAGCTAGACAGTCTACACTGCAAACATTGGATGTGTGAGGCCTCCTAGAGGCTGAGGCTGAGGCTGACAAACAGTCAAGAGGGGAAAAACCCAACAAAAGGGCTTTGCACCGTAGGTGGGAAACTGCTACCATTACAGGGTACCAAAATCGAGTACCAAGAATAACTGTTGCAGGGACTAATGGGGCAGAATTGGTCCCCAAAGGAGAAAGCAAACGAGTCAAGCCATGGGTACATAAGGATAAGTTCGTTCAGAGTCCTAGTGGTCTGAGACCACTAAGAAGTTAAAGTGCACCAGGATATCCCATGGAAAAGAAGCATGGCTGTGTATGGATGGTGGAGGCTATGCAATCCACAAGCTTAACAGAAATGGAAGAAGAATACGACAAGCCCAGTGCTCAAATGGTCTGAGTGACCAGAACATCCGCTTCCTATAGTGGGAGAGACACACAGGCGAGTCAACAACAGAAGAGGGAGACGGAAAGCAGAAGGGACCAGGGTTAGTGTAACAAGGATTCCACTAAGTCCAGCACCTAAAAAGTGCTCCAATTGGACCCTCGAGTACTGGTTGTCGATGTTAACTGTACGGAATCGAACAAGCAAATATAGAGACTCACAGGCAGTGTGGGGAAGCTGCCAAGAAAACAACACATAATAAATATCCTGCACGAAGTCAAAAGGAAGTAAAATGTCCCTAGTTGAAAAGAAAGAGACTGCTCGTGTAGAAATAGTCAGCAAGGCTACAGAGTACAGCTGACAATCACCCAGAACCATGGGGAGTAGGAATGGAAAACCTTCCCCAACTTGGGATGTCCCTGTCTTCAATGGAAGCTTTGGCCCATCTAGAAAACGCCACAGGAAAGGGGCCATCCTAGCCTGTATGCTGCCAAGAAGGAAGCAAAGAGTCCAAGAGGCAGGATAGAAAGCAGCTCCTTGGTGAACAAAGAGCCAAAGAAGCTCAGAGTAGAAACGCAATCATCTAACCCTGGTGAGAAGTGCCCGTGCTCAAAGGCCTTCAGAAAGGCTGAGAGATATTCCAGAAGAAACGTCACGTACTGAGATGATTTGAGAAGTTCTTGGCAGATGAGCCATTAGCCCGGGCCCCAAAGAACTGTAGCCTGCGTGCAACCAGTAAGGCATCTGGAAACTAATTTGTAACAGAGCAATTCTCCTCTGGAAAGTGAGTCTTCCCTAGGGTCATCCAATTTGGAGCATTATGCAGGCTGAGGGCATGCTGAAAACAGGAAGGAATAGGCAAGGTTGAAGTTCATGAAGTCCAGTGAGAAGAGGTGGCAAAGAAAAGGACCTCTATTCTGACTTAAGGAAGAACCTCCTAAAAAGCAGAAAGTCGAAGGAAGTGCTTTGGAGGAGAGAATGTGATGGCGGCCATCAGGTCTTGATGAGGTCAGCAATCCCCTCCAACCGGATCCCAAAAGGGGTCCACTCCAGCAGTTGGGAGCCACCAGCCTCCGTCGACCACACAGTCAGTGAGACAGACACCAAGGACCACCCAGCCCTGCTGTAAGTAGAAATGCTGGAAGCTGCATTAAGGAAAGGCACCAGAACCAGAACGGGGGATAGACCATCTGTCGTTCAGGCACGTGACCAAGTGAGTCGACCAGCTTCAATAAGTGATAAGCTGCCAATGCCAGCGTGGAACGAAGATCCATAGGATACATTCTGGAAAAGGTAGCTGGTCTGAAGTCAGGAGAAAGCCAATGAATGCTCCATACATGACCTTCAGAATAAGCCTATGGAACTAGCATCCTTGCTAGTGAGCACCAAAACATTGGTCATGAAAATCCGTAATCATGTGAGCATGTATCCAACAACCCTGGATGTAGTAGAGTCATAAAACCCAGGAGTGTTCTGAAACTGGTGCACGGTGTCCATGGGAGGGAGCAGGGCCACAGAACCTCACAATCCCTTACGAGAACATCAGGGAAAAACAGATGGAGTAGGACCAGGTCGGATCTCCTAAGAGAAGGTTCGGAGTCCAGAGACTCAAATGGGACAAACCATCCACCACCTGCAAAGGCAGTGAAAAGACAACAACACCAGGTCCTCAGAATAGAAGGGAAGGACAATGGCTGTGCCCATGGAGGGAAGCTGGTACAGACGGCATTCCAAAGGACCCTCTCTCCCAGAAGGTCCGGGAATATGCCACTGATATGTTTATGCTCTGCACACGTGTCAGCCAGTAACAAGCTGTGGAATTTGTTGCCAGAGAATATGGTAAAAGCAGTTGGCTTGGCGGGGTTTAAAAAAAGGTTTGGCTATCTTCTTAAAAGAAAAATCCATAAGCTATTATTAAGATGGACTTGGGAAAATTCACTGCTTATTTCTAGGATAAGCAGCATAAAATGTATTGTACTGTTTTGAAATCTTGCCAGGTACTTGTGACCTGGATTGGCCACTGTTGGAAACAGGTTACTGGGCTTGATGGACCTTTGGTTTGCCCCAGTATGCCAACACTTGTATTCTTATGTTCTTAGGGATCCTTTCACTAAGGTGCACTAATGGATTTAGAGCATGCTAATGATTAGCATGTGCTAAATGATAAGACGTCCATTATATTCCTATGGGCATCTTGTTTAGGGCCCCTTTTATCGGGCTGCTAGTAAAAGGGAAGTCTCTCATTCTTACAGGAAATGGCCATGTGGCCATTTCGGGGGGAGCCCTTACCCCCACCCACTGAGGTGGCCGTAAACGCTCCCGCGTTAACCCGGCGTTAACCGGACAGTGCACTGCACTGCCTGATTACCGCTATGTTCACTGTGGAACTATAAAAATAAATACATTTTTGTAGCACCAGAAATTACGGCAAGCTAGGGATGGGAAGTACCGCCGGGCCGCTGCGGTAGCCCGGTGGTACTTCCTGTATAGCGAGCAGTAAGCCCGTGTTAGGCTTACCACCGTTTAGTAAAAGGAGCTCTTAGTACGTGCGCTAATCATTAGCATGCACTAAATTTGAAAGTGCACCTTAGTAAAAGGATCCCTTAATCAGCTATATGGATTCCACAAAATAGTCAACATTTACATATACCAACTAAAATTTTAAAATAAATCCTTCCTTGAGAAAGGTTACTTTTACCTTATTGTTGCACTGTTACAGCATGACAACTGCATTTTACTGTGAGAGTCACATAAAACAAGTTAAATTTTTATAGTAGTTAGGACCTCTTGTATGATTCTCTCATGATTCTACTGATGTGACACAAGGGGATCAAAGAAGCCCTTTGATAAATTTTACAGAATAAAGATTCTCATAGAATGGAACAGTTAATGACAGCCATTCAATAACAAATTGTTAGTACATCAGTGTGTGCTCATAGCCCTAACTGGCTGGTTCCACTGCCGTACCATTTTAGCAGCTGAGAATTCAACCAAGGACCAGCAGAGGGTGCTGCAAGACCAAGTAATGATGGAATAATAGCAACACAGTTGCTTACTCAAAACCAATAAGGTGCCCACTTTCTTGACAGCTTACTTTTTAGGGCAAGTTAAATAAAACATTACAGATGTCCTGGAATCCAATTACTGCATGTAATTAACACAAGAATGAAGAGAACAACAGAAATGGCAAAAAGAACACACATTTGAGTCACAAAGAGGTCAGGGAAAACAGCTGTGTGAATTAAATAATTTTTATTTCTTGTTCTGTTTTCTTTTTCTAGCTTGCTAGTTTTCTTAATTTCAGAATAGACCACCACCAAGATTGAAGAGTCCCCATCTCTTACACAAATGACTGTATGGCTTCCACCCTTTCCTGGTACAAACGGTGGAATGATTTGGCCAGAGTGCGAAAAGGAACTTCAAAATTCTCCATTTCCTTCTGGAAAAAAAAAAAAGAGACAAAACAAACTATGCAGATTTACTTTATGTCTGATATGTTTTCTTATTATTTCTATTGCTTTAATATTGAATTTAATACTAATAGAATAAAAGATCATTAGTTCACTAAAAGTAACCATTCAAGCAGTGCCCTAATAGCCTATAAGTGTTGCAGACAGAAACATATTTATTACAAACCGCTGAGGTCTCAAAGTACTCCAGTTCATTTTGGGCTGCCCACTCCTGTGCCTGCTTCTGTTCCACTGTTCGGCGACCAACCAGGTCCGTCTTATTGCCCACAAGCACCCCTGAAATGGTGAAGCAGCACAGACTGAATAAGACCAAATGTTACACAGCCATGTCGTCAATGCACCAACAGCTAAGCTAGTGAAGTGAAAAAACTTTTATCTTTTTAAAATCCTTCTCATGCTTGATCTATCATTTTTATTACCCCTGCCTTCTCTTTCTCCCTTGCCTTTTTTTCTTTATAGTTTTCACACACTCTTCACTGACATTAAATTGTCTCTATTTATGTCAAATGGAGGAGTAGCCTAATGGTTAGTGAGGCGGACTTTGATCCTGGGGAACTGGGGAAAGTCACTTAACCCTCCATTGCCCCAGGTACAAATAAGTACCTGTATATTTTATTTATTTACAGCATTTATATCCAACAATTTCCCACCCATGGGTAGGCCCAATGTGGCTTACAACAATCTACATAAACACACAACAAGTCAGGGATCAAACAATTAATGTCCTAGAAGTATAATGGAGAAAGGGCAAAAGCGAGGTAGAGAAAAAGAGAAAGAGAAAGAGCAGTGGTGATTAATATGACACCGGGATAAAGACAGTTCAGAAGTTAGAGATGCCAGGCAGGAGTGGTGCGTAAGCTTTGCCAAATAGAAAGGTCTTGAGGCGCTGTTTGAAGGTAGGGTGATCAGGAGTAAGTTTCACTAGTTTAGGTAGATCATTCCAGAGATGAGTGCTAGTGTAGGAGAAAGTTGATGCGTAGGTGCTTTTGTATTTAAGTCCATTATATACTGGGTAATGGAGGTTTAAGTACGATCGTGCAAAAAAACACAAAGGCGGTAGGTATGTCAAGTCCCATTCCCTTTTCCTATTTGTTCTTTCCTAATACACAATGGGAAATGGCACAAGAAACAACATGAGAATCTCAGAATATCAGGGTGGAAAATGTATGAATTGTATTATTCAATCACACCGCTGAATTTAACATGGGGTCAAAAGCAATTTACAAGTGAAAATATATATTCATATGGAAAAAAAGAGCCATTTAAAAACTGACCACCATGTCTGCAAGTAAAAGTACAACTGTGGTACAGCAAAATATATATTTACACCTGCATTTTAGTGGAGGTATTCGTGGAATTAGTTTAGGTTGGGGGATAAAGCGAAAGCTACATACCTGTAGAAGGTATTCTCCGAGGACAGCAGGCTGATTGTTCTCACGAATGGGTGACGTCCACGGCAGCCCCTCGACCGGAGATCTTCACTAGCAACAGCGTTTGCTAGCCCTCACGTGCGCATGCACCGTGCGTATGCGCGACCGTCTTCCCGCCCGAACGCGTTCGTGTTCGTCAGTCCAGTACATAGCAAGACATAGACAAGGGAAGACACAACTCCAAAGGGGAGGCGGGCAGGTTGGTGAGAACAATCAGCCTGCTGTCCTCGGAGAATACCTTCTACAGGTATGTAGCTTTCTCTTTCTCCGAGGACTAGCAGGCTGCTTGTTCTCACGAATGGGGTATCTCTAGCCCCCAGGTTCACTCAAAACAAGAAACATTGGTCAATTGGGTCTTGCAACGGCAAGGACATAACTGAGATTGACCTAAACTTATTCAACTAACTGAGAGTGCAGCTTGGAATAGAATAAAATGGGCCTAGGGGGGTGGAGTTGGATTCTAAACCCCGAACAGATTCTGCAGCACCGACTGCCCAATCCGACTGTCGTGTCGGGTATCCTGCTGAAGGCAGTAATAAGATGTGAATGTGTGGACGGATGACCACGTTGCAGCCTTGCAAATCTCTTCAATAGTGGCTGACTTCAAGTGGGCCACTGACGCTGCCATGGCTCTAACACTATGAGCCGTGACATGACCCTCAAGAGTCAGCCCAGACTGGGCATAAGCGAAGGAAATGCAATCTGCTAGCCAATTGGATATGGTGCGTTTCCCGACAGCCACTCCCCTTCTGTTGGGATCAAAAGAAACAAACAATTGGGTGGACTGTCTGTGGGGCTGTGTCTTAAGACCAGACTCAGACAAGTGCAGAAGGTATTCAAGCAGGGTCTGTGTAGGACAAGAGCGAGGATCTAAGGCCTTGCTGTCACACCAGATGGCAAACCTCCGCCATAGAAAAAAGTAACTCTTTTTAGTGGAATCTTTCCTGGAAGCAAGCAAGACCCGGGAGACACCCTCGGAGAGACCCAAGGAGGCAAAATCTACACTCTCAACATCCAGGCCGTGAGAGCCAGAGATCAGAGGTTGGGATGCAGAAGCGCCCCCCTCGTTCTGAGTAATGAGGGTCGGAAAACACTCCAATCTCCACGGTTCTTCGGAGGACAACTCCAGAAGAAGAAGGAACCAGATCTGACACGGCCAGAAAGGAGCGATCAGAATCATCGTGCCTCGGTCTTGCCTGAGTTTCAGCAAAGTCTTCCCCACCAAAAGTATGGGAGAATAAGCATACAGGAGGCCTTCCCCCCAACCCAGGAGAAAGGCATCCAACGCTAGTCTGCCGTGGGCCTGAAGTCTGGAACAGAACTGAGGGACTTTGTGGTTGGTTCGGGTAGCAAAGAGATCCACCAAGGGGGTGCCCCACGCTTGGAAGATCTCATGTACCACTTTGGAATTGAGCGACCACTCGTGAGGTTGCATGATCCTACTCAACCTGTCGGCCAGACTGTTGTTTACGCCTGCCAGATATGTGGCCTGAAGACACATGCCGTATCGGCGAGCCCAAAGCCACATTCTGACGGCCTCCTGACATAAAGGGCGAGATCCAGTGCCCCCCTGCTTGTTGATGTAATACATGGCAACCTGGTTGTCTGAATTTGAATAATTTGGTGGGACAGCCGATTCCTGAAAGCCTTTAGAGCGTTCCAGACCGCACGTAACTCCAGGAGTTTGATCTGTAGGCCTTGTTCCTGGAGGGACCAACTCCCTTGGGTGTGAAGCCCATCGACATGAGCTCCCCACCCCAGGAGAGACGCATCCGTCGTCAGCACGTTTTGCGGCTGAGGAATTTAGAAGGGATGTCCCAGAATCAAACTGGACCGAATTGTCCACCACTGCAGGGATTGAAGAAAACTGGTGGACAGCTGGACTACATCCTCTAAACCCCCAGCAGCTTGGTACCACTGGGAAGCTAGGGTCCATTAAGCTGATCTCATATGAAGACGGGCCATGGGAGTCACATGAACTGTGGAGGCCATGTGGCCGAGCAATCGCAACATCTGCCGAGCTGTGATCTGCTGAGACGCCCGCACCCAGGAAACGAGGGACAGAAGATTGTCGGCCCTTGCTTCCGGAAGGTAGGCACGAGCTGTCTGAGAATCCAGCAGAGCTCCTAAGACTTCGAGTTGTTGAACTGGAAGAAGGTGGGACTTTGGATAATTTATCACAAACCCTAGTAGCTCCAGGAGTCGAATAGTCATCTGCATGGACTGTAGAGCTCCTGCCTCGGAGGTGTTCTTCACCAGCCAATCGTTGAGGTAATTGAACACGTGCACTCCCAGTTTGCGTAGAGACGCCGCTACGACAGCCAGGCATTTTGTGAACACCCTGGGCGCGGAGGCAAGACCAAAGGGTAGCACACAATACTGAAAGTGCCGTGTTCCCAGACGGAATCGAAGATACTGTCTGTGAGCTGGCAGTATCAGGATATGAGTGTAAGCATCCTTTAAGTCCAGAGAGCATAGACAATCGTTTTCCTGAATCATGGGGAGAAGGCTGCCCAGGTAAAGCATCCTGAACTTTTCTCGGACCAGATATTTGTTCAGGGCCCTTAGGTCTAGGATGGGACGCATCAACCCTGTTTTCTTTTCCACAAGGAAGTACCTGGAATAGAATCCCAGCCCTTTTTGCCCCGGTGGCACGGGCTCGACCGTATTGGTGCTGAGAAGGGCGGAGAGTTCCTCTGCAAGTACCTGCTTGTGCTGGAAGCTGAAGGACTGAGCTCCCGGTGGGCAATTTGGAGGCTTCGTGACCAAATTGAGGGAGTATCCTAGCCAGACTATTTGAAGAACCCACTGGTCGGAGGTTATGAGAGGCTACCTTTGGTGAAAAAATTTTAACCTCCCCCCGACCGGTAGATCGTCCAGCACGTACACTTTGATTTCGGCTATGCTCTGCTGGAGCCAGTCAAAAGCCCGTCCCTGGCTTTTGCTGGGGAGCTGCAGGGGCCTGTGGAGGCGCACGCTGTTGACGAGAATGAGCGCGCTGGGGTTTGGCCTGGGCAGCAGGCTGGCAAGAGGGAGGATTGTACCTACGCTTATTAGAAGAATAGGTAACAGTCCACCTTTCCCCATAAAAACGTCTACCAGTTGAGGTAGATGCTGAAGGTGTCCGGTGGGAGAATTTGTCGAAAGCGGTGTCCCGCTGGTAGAGCTGTTCTACCACCTGTTCGACCTTTTCTCCAAAAATATTATCCCCCCGGCAAGGCGAATCCGCTATCCGCTGCTGGAGCCTATTCTCCAGGTCTGAGGCACGCAGCCATGAGAGTCTACGCATCACCACACCTTGAGCAGCGGCCCTGGATGCGACATCAAAAGTATCGTAAACACCCCTGGCCAGGAATTTACGACGCGCCTTCAGCTGCCTGACCACCTGCTGAAAAGGCTTGGCTTGCTCAGAGGGGAACTTATCCACCAAGTCCGCCAACTGCCGCACATTGTTCTGCATATGAATGCTCGTGTAGAGCTGGTAGGACTGAATTTTGGAAATGAGCATTGAAGAATGGTAGGCCTTCCTCCCAAAAGAATCCAAGGTTCTAGAGTCTTTGCCCGGGGGCGCCGAAGCATACTCTCTAGAACTCTTGACCTTCTTAAGGGCCAGATCCACCACACCAGAGTCGTGAGGCAACTGAGTCCGCATCAACACCGGGTCCCCATGGATCCGATACTGGGATTCGATCTTCTTGGGAATGTGGGGATTAGTTAGCGACTTCGCCCAGTTCACCAGCAATGTCTTCTTGAGGACATGATGCATGGGTACTGTGGACGATTCCTTAGGTGGCGAAGGATGGTCCAAAAGCTCAAACATTTCAGCTCTTGGCTCATCCTCTGTAACCACAGGGAAAAGAATGACCGTAGACATTTCCCGGACAAAGGCCGCGAAAGATAGACTCTCGGGAGGAGAAAGCTGTCTTTCAGGGGAGGGAGTGGGATCAGAAGGAAGACCATCAGACTCCTCTTCCGAGAAATATCTGATGTCTTCCTCTGCCTCCCACGAGGCCTCACCATCGTTTTTTTTTTAGCTCTGCCGGCGCTGGTGTTTTTTCCCCCCTTCTATTTTGTCTTTGCCGCCCCTCCACAGCAAAACTTTTATATTTTCCTGGTTGCCGGAGAATCGGGACGTCCCTTTAGATTAGGCTCCTCTTCCTGGTCTCTTCAGCCAATCAGAGCGCGTTTCGCTGACAACAGCCAGCTAAGCCCGCTTTGATTGGCTGAAGAGACCAGGAAGAGGAGCCTAATCTAAAGGGACGTCCCGATTCTCCGACTCAGGTACCGAAGGAATAGAGAATGCAAGTGAGCTACAACGAGTAGCTCATTTGCATTCCCTATCGTTGATGCATTCCCGTTCCCTACCGATTCGCTATGGAATCGGTAGGGAACGGGAATTACCGACGTCTTTAATGCATCTGGGCCCAAGAGTCTTCCCATCTTTAATCTTCTTTTTCAACAGTGAAACTTGTTACTTAAAGGAGACAGTCATCTGTTCTCAGGTTAACGAACTGAAGCAGAAGGAGAGAAAAGTCTTTAACACCCACCTGGAAGTTGGGAGCATAAAGTTCGGGCACGAACCCTCTGCAGCCACTTGGCACAGCTATTAAAGGACTGCTCATTGCTGACATCATAAACCAAACAGAGGATACTAGGCTGTTCCCACTATAAATAATATAAGAAAATGTTAAGTGATACTGAAATGAGGCATACGCAAGAGCTAGCTTTTCAATCATTCACTGAAATGCTGGAACTGAAAAAAAAATGTATCCCATCTCCAGCAAGACTCTCAAACATGGTGTGCTTGCTTCCAACTCAAGGGAGTCCCACATAACCTTTAATAATGATTCTACCCAAGGCTCAGCTCAAAAGCCTTGCACAAGTCACATAGGAAGACCAGGCTCCATGCCTGACTTAGGAGCAGGCTCCATGTATAAAGTGTAGGTAAAAGAACTACGGAAGTGTCAGTAACAGCCAGTGTCTGTGTTGTGTGTGGGGGTGGGGAGTGGGGAAGAGAACCGGTACCTACAGAGTAGCTAACAGCAATGCCCAGGGCACAACATGGCTTATATTTGGAAGTTACAAGTTGGAGCATAAGCCTTTGAGAGAAGAGGAAATAAAACGAATACAGCTCTAACCTCAAAACAACAGAAAGCATATTTTAGGTTAAACAAAGGATCTTTGCTACTTGCCAGTTTCTCCATTATTTCGTAGAAAATTTCTTTGCCAGAGGAATCATAGATCAGAAGTTCCTGAAGAAGGAAAGAAAAAAGCATTTTATGTGAAATCGTTTGATTTAGAGGGCAAAAATGTGGAGGGAAAAGATAGGAGACATTGAAGGAGTATGAAAGGGAAAGAAAAAAGAAAAGGGGTGGCATCAGCAAGCGCCATTTTTCTGTAGACACACTCTGCAACCCAAAGAGGGGCATAATCGAAAGGGGCGCCCAGGTTTTCCTGAGGACATCCTCGCAGGACGTCCTGGCCAAGGGGCGGGGAAACCAGTATTATCGAAACAAGATGGGCGTCTATCTTTCCTTTCGATAATATGGTCGGGGATGCCCAAATCTTGACATTTAGGTCGTCCTTAGAGATGGTCGTTTCTGATTTTCGGAGATAATGGAAACTAAGGACGCCCTTCTCAGAAACGACCCAATGCAAGCCCTTTGGTCGTGGGAGGAGCCAGCATTTGTAGTGCACTGGTCCCCCTGACATGCCAGGACACCAACCAGGCACCCTAAGGGGCACTGCAGTGGACTTCAGAAAAAGCTCCCAGGTACATAGTTCCCTTACCTTGTGTGCTGAGCCCCCCAAACCCCACTACCCACAACTGTAAACCACTACCATAGCCCTTACAGGTGAAGAGGGGCACCTAGATGTGGGTAAAGTGGGTTTCTGGTAGGTTTTGGAGGGCTCACATTTACCACCACAAATGTAACAGGTGGCGGGGGGGGATGGGCCTGGGTCCGCCTGCCTGAAGTGCACTGCACCCATTAAAACTGCTCCAGGGGCCTGCATACTGCTGTGATGTACCTGAGTATGACATTTGAGGCTGGCAAAAAATATTTTGAAAATTTTATTTTGAGGGTAGGAGGGGGTTAGTGACCACTGGGGGAGTAAGGGGAGGTCAACCCCGATTCTCTCCGGTGGTCATCTGGTCAGTTCGGGCATCTTTTCGTGGCTTGGTCGTAACAAAAAAAGGACCAAGTAAAGTCGTCCAAGAGCTCATCAGGGACGCCCTTTTTTTCGATTATGAGTCGAGGACGCCCATGTGTTAGGCACGCCCAAAGTCCCGCCTTCGCTACACCTCCAACACGCCCCCGGGAACTTTGGTCATCCCCGCGACGGAAAGCAGTTAGGGACGACCAAAATCGTCTTTCAATTATGCCGATTTAGGCGACCCTGGGAGGACGCCCATCTTCCGATTTGTGTCGAAAGATGGGCGTCCTTCTCTTTTGAAAACAAGCCTGAAAATGAACTATCAGCTAGCGTGACTAGGGTTCAGACCAAAATGAAACCCTAGCTCTGCTCAAGCAGAGACAACACACTCAAGGTAGAAACATTTGCTTTTAGTTGCTGATTTATGGTGGTTTTCTAAGTGCTGAATGAGATTTCTTTGGCTTAAAATGTATTTAATGTGTGTAATAGTTCCTTTATTATAGTCTTTCCATCTTCAATAACTAGCTGGACACCATTACTGGAATAGGAAGCGGTAGGTTTGGGAGATTTTTCAGGAACCATTCAAAAGCAATACCAAATAGTTTTATAAAAACCAATGCTCTGGAAACAGTGAGTTAAGAATATGATGAATGCCAAACAAGATTTGTGCAAATTCCAAAAATATAGAAACATGACAGCAGATAAAGGCCATATGACCCATCCAGTCTGCCCATCCTCTGTAACCCCTAATTCTTCCTGTTCCTAAGGAATCCCACATGCTTTTCCCTTGCCTTTTTAAATTCTGGAACAGTCCTTGACTCCACCACCTCCACTGGGAGGCCATTCCACGCCTCCACCACCCTTTCTGTGAAATAATACTTCCTTAGGTTACTCCTAAGCCTATTCCCTCTCAACTTAGTCGTATGCCCCCTCATTCCAGAGCTCCCCTTCATTTGAAAAAGGCTCTCTTCCTGTACATAAATGCCCTTGAGATATTTAAACGTTTCTATCATGTCTCCTCTCTCCCTCCTCTCTTCCAGCGTATACATGTTGAGGTTCATAAGCCTGTCCCTATTAAAGAGGCAATATTGCTTTATTGCTTAGTCTGTACCTGTTTTTTTTCTGATTTTGTTCTTTCTTTAGCTGCTTTTTAAGTCAAAGCTGATTATTTTTCACTAGTAAAAAAAAGCCCGTTTCTGACACAAATGAAACGGGCGCTAGCAAGGTTTTCCTCGGAGTGTGTATGTTTGAGAGAGTGTGTGTGAGAATGACTGTGTGAGAGAGAGTGAATGTGCGAGTGTGACAGAGAGAGAGTGAGACTGGGTGCGAGTGTGTCTGTGAGAGAGAGAGTGTGTGAGAGAATGTCAGTGTGTGTGCCATGGGCCCCCCTCCCTCCCAGTTCCAGAGTCCCCCCTCCCTCCCTCCCTCCGAGTTCCAGGGTCGTCACCCTCCCTCCCTCCGAGTTCCAGGGTCGTCCCCCTCCCTCCGAGTTCCAGGGTCGTCCGTCTCCTCCCTCCGAGTTCCAGGGTCATCCCTCCCTCCCTCCTAGCTCCTGGGTCATCCCCTCCCTCCCTCAGAGTTCCAGGGTCATTCCCTCCCTCCCTCCGAGTTCCAGGGTCGTCCCCCCTCCCTCCGAGTTCCATGGTTGTCCCCTCCCTCCGAGTTCCTGGGGACCGAGTTTCAGGTTCCCCCCTTCCTCCCTCCGAGTTTCAGGGTCCCCCCTCCCTCTGTCTGAGTTTCAGGGTCCCCCTCCCTCCCAGTTCCAGGATCCTCCCCCTCAGAACGCGACGTCACACGCATGAGGGTGTCATCGTCCCTCCCTTCCAGTTCCAGGCCCCCTACCTCCAAATTTTAAAAGTCAACTTCACTTACGAAGTCGGGTTTACGGTGGCCGGCAGCAGAGGTAAAAGGCGTGCAGGCTCGGCCCTTCTCTCTCTTTCTCAGCTCTAGTCCCGCCCTCATTTTCTGTTTCCGCAAGGGCAGGACCAGAGCTGAGAGAGAGAAGGGTCGAGCCTGCATGCCTTTTACCGCTGCTGCCAGCCGCCATAAACCTGACTTCGTAAGTGAAGTTGACTTTTAAAATTTGGAGGTAGGGGACCTGGAACTGGAAGGGAGGGAGGGAGGGAGGAAGGGAGGGACGCCGACACCTTCAAGCGTGTGACGTCGCGTTCCATTGCCTGGCAACTCTGCAGCGTTCCCTTCCAGTGATTGGTCTTTATGAACACGGAAGTACGTGACATCATTTCAGGAGATGGATACAGAAAGCATGAATGCTTCAGGCTTCACTTTCACAGAGTCAGCTTCAAGAACGTTGGAGGTGCTTTTTATTATATACTAGTAAAAAAGGCCCGTTCCGAACCAATGAAACGGGCGCTAGCATGTGTTTGTTTTTTTGTGTGTGTGTGTGTATGTGTCACAGAGTTATTTTGTGTGTGTGTGTGTGTGAGGGTGGGGTGTGTGTGCAGGTTGTTGATGTGTGTCTTTTATTTTTTGTTTTGTTTTTTTGCTTGGGGGGTTGGGGGATGTGCTGTGCTCTGCTGGCAAAGTGGGATGGATTGGTGTGTGGCTTTGAGGGTGTGTGTCTGTTGTATTGTGTGTGTGGTTTTGTCTGTCAAGGAGGTTTGTGGAGGGGGGTCTTTCTGTTGGTGAAATGTAAATGTGGTTGTAGGGGGGGTCAGCCTTTGCTGAGTGGTGGATTGTTTTTTCCGTTTTTTTTTTTTGTGTTGTGCTGAGGCAGCAAAGTTGTTTTAGATGGGCGGAAGGTAGAGGAGCACGTTCTTGGTCTGTCGGTATTTTTTAGCCGTTTCAGGGCTGCTGTAGGGGAACACTGGAAGAGAAATGTGCTGTGGGAAGTCTTTTTCCGTTGGGCTGGGGTTCTGGGCATCCTGGAGGTGGGAGACGGCTTGCCTGAGGACGGGGATGGTTGTTTTAAGTTGGCGGGAGAGGAGCACGGTCTCGGGCCATCGGGTGGTGATCCGGTATGTTCGGTCCATTTCAGGCCGGCTGCAGGGGAATGCTGGAACATGCGCTGCGGGAAGCTGCGCCGTCTTTTTCTGGGTGCTCGGGGAATCCCCGAGGTGGGAGACTGCTTGCCTGAGGCTGGGGATGGTTGGGCACGGCCGCTTTGACAAAAGGGGAAGAGGAAGGGGGTGGGGAGTTACCTGTAGCTGCGTGAGAAAACGGGTACTCTTTGTTTTGTATTATTAGTTTGCATTTCTGTTGAAGAAAGACTGGATGCCTTTTGAATGATGGAGGTGGTGCGTCGGTGTGCGGTTGTTTCGTTAGTTTGGCAGCCAGTCTCCAGCAATTCCTAGGCAGGGAAGGAGTAGGGAAACACGCTCTGCGTGTTTCCCTACTCCTCCCCCTTCCTTGGTCGCTGTTTGCTGCTGGCTGGGTCGTGGGCAATCCTTCCAGCTGGGCCACAGCTTGTCCTGTTCGCCCACGTCCCAGATGGTGAGGGGCACGTTGTTTTCCGGCTCCTCTGACTCCATGTCAAGCGATCCCAAATATAGTCTTTGCTATGGGCCCTCTGGCACTGTTCAGTACTGGCATTAGGCTTTTAAAAATCTCCCCGCCCCCCCCCCCCCCCCCCCCGGTCTATTTTTGCACATACCCACAGCAGGAATATTCTTCTCTCGTTCCAGCGGTGGTTCAGTGCTCTCCGTGCTGCCCAGATAATGAGCCATTCTGCTGGGGAATGCTCCTCCCTTATTGTCACGTAGTTTCCTCTGATTGGTCCGTCTTACGTTGCCTAGTGTTGCCTGGGAACGGTGTTGTGATGGTCCTTTGTGTTTCAGAATGTTGAGGGTGTTTTTTCTGATTGGTCCGTCATGCGAGGGCGGGGCAGAGAGACATGGTCAGTGTTGTGGCTTCACCACCATGAATCCATGAACCCTTCAGTGAGTGACTGAGTGACTTCAGAACGTTGTCTTCAGAACGTTGAGGGTGAGTTTTATTATAGTAGATGATGATGGGCTCAATCCTTGCTGATCAGTTCCTAAAAACAAAACCAAAGCTGCCTGTGCAGGGAGTTTAGCTTGGTTCAAACATGAAAAATAAGATGAGTTTGGACAATAACCAAATAAAGATGGATTAGTCAATCCAGGCTTGGACAGCACCCTAGCTGGTTTAGTTTTCAGGGTATCTGTAATGAGTATTCAAGAGGTGTATCTGTATACTTGAAAAACAAACAAAAAAACAGCACCACGGGCCTTTAAAATGGAACAAAGTTCTTTAATGAATGAGCCTTGACCCGACACGGGCCGTGTTTCGGTGACTAGCACCTGCGTCAGGGGTCACAGTGATGACGTGGAAAACTTGGGGAATAACTCGAATATTTTCATCTACAATATTCCTTACCCCACGTCTCACGTAGCAAAAGTTATAAAGCACCAAGGCACCTTCACTTTCTGTATCCAATTCATTAAAGAACTTTGTTCCATTTTAAAGGCCCGTGGTGCTGTTTTTTTGTTTGGACTTTAGTTTGTACTTTGTTCCCTCTCTTTTGTTATACCGTATCTGTATACTTGGAAATTTTCATATACTAGATCTCCAAATATTCATTACAAGTATCGCGAAAAAATCAATTATCTAAAGTGTTCTGAGACCCAGATTGAGAACCACTACAGTTGTTGAACTCCTGTTATAATTAATACCCTGCTAGAGTGCATATTTCATTGAAGCTGAGTCGGCCACTGTATTTCAATAGAGAAAATGTTGGTTATAGTAAAAAAAAAAAAAAAACTGCTAGACAGAATATTTTAATATAAATT
Source organism: Microcaecilia unicolor (assembly GCF_901765095.1). Lineage (NCBI taxonomy): Eukaryota > Metazoa > Chordata > Amphibia > Gymnophiona > Siphonopidae > Microcaecilia > Microcaecilia unicolor. The sequence continues at coordinate 377,847,364 of NC_044031.1, forward strand.
ACTTTAAACTTTCCTGCTTGATCTTCAGTCTATTTATAAATGCAGAGAGAACATGATTCACATATCAAAATGGGATCACGATGACACAAACGCCCGTGTATGATCTTTATTCCTCCATATCATGCATTTTTCATGTTACTGGCACACAATACAGAGGAGGAAAATGCTCTTTTAATGAGACTCCTCCAATAATGAAGTCTGTTCATGGAAAACTGGCAGTAACTCCAAGAGTTCCGTGATATTTGGCTTACTGGCTGGGTTTCTGATGAAATTCTGCCAACTGTTTATTTAGAGGCAAATTTCAGTAGTGTCCTAGACACATTTTGTTTTTCAAACCTCAACAGAAGTGACAGCATCACTGTGTGAGAGCCATTTGATGATCAAGGTGAAATAAATTAGTAGTCTTAGTCTGATTCCCAGAGGACAAACATTCCCTTCACAAAGAAAGGCAAATACAACCCACTGTCAGAATTCAGCACTAATTGACACTGTTGGCAGCAGACTGAAGAACCCAAAGACTGAATTAGCCTCTTATCTCCAAAAACAGGGTTGAGGCATATTGGCAGCGGTTAGCATCTACAAATGACTTTGTTTTGCACATACTAGAACAGGAATAAAATTCAATCTTCATCCACAATATGTTGGGGAGTGCCTCAGATCTCTCAAATGTATTGCTATAGCTTGTCTTAATACTTGCATTGGGCCAAAGAGAGTTTGTTTCTGGTGCTCACGGGGTGTAATATGTAAATATAGCATATCGACGTGTACTTGGAAGTTCATCAGTGTTGTGACATCCATGACATGTGAAAAGCTTGTGCTTCAGTTTGCGAAAAAATACCAGACGGTTTCCAGTGATGCAAATCTGGCATCTTTCAGAAGCACTAGGCTACTAGGAAAAAAATATTTAAAATGCTGTATTTGTAAACTGTGGCAGACAAGTATAGACGTTCAAGCCTGCTACCTTCATAATCTGAGACCAAGAAAATGTGGCAGAAGGATACAGAAATATTTCTCATTGTTTTGGGTGCCACAGGTCTCATTAAAAAGTATTTTTAAGTGCGCCTGGATAAATTGCCTATGTATGTAATATCTTGTGAACTTCAGAAGGAAGCTCTCTTTGGCATAATGCATAATGCAAGAACTATGGTAAGCATTAATAGTAAATTTGAGAGCCAATGCACTAAAGTCCCTGGAGACAACTGCTCGCTATTTCCACCTCGGTAAAAGTTATCAAGGTGGAAACAGAAAGCGATTCCCAAATGAAATTGCATGCAACTGAGCTGCTCACAACAGTGTACAGCTCAGTAGGGGAAAGTGCCAGCGCATGTGTACAGCGGCTAGCTGCTAAGCATGGCTGCTATGCAAATGCCCAGAACAGACGAACAGCTTTCACTGGTACATGGCTTTCATGCACGCCAGATTCATCCGGCGTGTACGAAAGCCATGTAACAGTTCTGTGCTGCAGGACACTCCACCTCCTCCAACGATGAAATTTGTAGTGGGGGAATGGCAGCCAGATTGCTCCACTGGCTGTGGAGGGCAACAGGGACTGCATTTGCTGCACCCCTTCTCTCTGTCCTGTGTGCAACAGTGGCGGTGACCAGGGAAACACTGAAGTCAGGCTGGAAGGAGGGAGTGCTGTGTTCCTGGTCAGCCCTAACATGCAGTGCCAGCCTGGAAACCCCCTGCTATAGCACAAGAGAATGGAATCCAGCAGCATGAGCTGCCCAATATAAGTGGGGAGCAGCCAGGAACTCTACTGTACCGACAGCTCCAGACCTGCTTGAAAATTCTGCATGCTCCAACAGGCGATCCTTTTTGTGAATTGCTGGGAAAATGTTTGTGCAACCCTTGGACAGCTCATTTAAATACTAATGAGCTGATTTAATACTACTACTAATAGCATTTATATAGCGCTATACATTTGCATTGGCTAGTTAGCTGCTAAGGCAAACGGTAAAAGCCACGCTTAACCCCTTTATACATTACACCCAAAATAACATTCGCTTTAGACTAGTTACAACCAGTCTAAAGCAAACATTGGAAGCAAGTTAAGATTTGTGTGTCTGGGCCTGAGATCATACTGTGAGGTTCATTACTGTAATGGTATTCACAAAAATAATCCATTTGGAGACACTGCCCTCAAGAGTGACATGGACCTGAGGACCAGTAAAACCTGCTTCTGAACTGTTTTTAAATGCCTTAGGGTTACAACACATTTCTTCATGCATCGCACCCATTTCCAGATGCCCATATTTTTATGTATGGGCCCTTCCAGATGCCCATATTTTTATGTATGTGCTGCCCTCATCAAACAGATCTGCAGGTCAAGACTAAGAGAATTATGAGTGAGGTTCTGCTAGCTGAATGGCAGGAGTGCTGCAGGTCAGGACTGAGGGGATATTGACAGAGCTATATGTGGGAGCAAGTATCTAGATCCCAAGGAGTAGATCCATTTCTTGCCACTCACTCTCGGGGATATTTGGGGACTTTATCCAAGTCTAAATAAAAAAATAAAAATATTATTAGTATGGCTAATAATATTTTCTGGAAATGCTGAAGTTGACCTCAGCAGAGCTGTTCGTAGGACCTCAGTACTAGAAATAGTAGGGGTGCTTGAAGTCCGGAATAAGTCTGGAAATGCTAGGTTGAATGCCAGTGTTGAAATCATTTGTCCTTACCACGCTGTCGTTTGTTTCTGGAATATGCACTGTCTTCATTATAATATCCACACCAACTGTCTACAAATCAGAAACAGAATGAGTTAAAAAAGATATTACTCCAGATATTTCTAATCACCACTAAGCACCAGCAAGTCTCTCAACATTAGGGAAATACAATACTGAACAGTTAAAGGATGAACCATATAACAGTTAGGGGACTTTTACTAAAGTGCGCTAAGTTTTTGCACTTTGTGTGCCTTAACAGCAGATGTTATAAGTGTGCTAAGTGCAAACGCTGGGTGCTAATTTTGGGGGGTGTGCCCAGCACATTCTCAGCAATTACTACACTTGAAAGTTCATTAGTGCGTATACAATTTTTGTCAATTAGAGCGAAGGTAGAGGCACTAAGTGCTACATCCAAGCAACAGTGCTTCGTAAAAGTATATAGAGGACCATGATGCTTGCTTTACAGATATCACTTTCTCTCCTCTTCTCCCCCTGCACCTGGGTCTGGATCTCTATAGCTCCCCCCCCCAACCCAGTCCTCCTTATGCCAAGGTGGCTCACGGCAGACACAATACTGAAGGTGGCCTCTCTCTCAAGCTGGCGGAGATTTTCTTCTGCTACGTCCCACCCATAGGAAGTTATATCTGTCACGCTGGTGAGGAAAAGTGAGCCCTTGGGCCGCTGCCGAGGAGTGGCAGCAGCAGGCAAATCACCCAAACAGGAGGCATAGCAGACTGGAGCAGCTGGACCGGAACAGAAGCACTAAGCAGAAGCAGGAGAATAGTCCATGAATCAAACAGAGTCTTGGGCAGGCAGCAGACAGTAGAATAAACCAGGAAATAAGCAGAGTCTTAGGCAGGCAGCAGACCGTAGAATAAACCAGGAAACCAGCAGGGTCAAAGACAGGCAAAGGTAAAATTATGTATCATACCTGATAATTTTCTTTCCATTAATCATAGCTGATCAATCCATAGACTGGTGGGTTGTGTCCATCTACCAGCAGGTGGAGATAGAGAGCAATCCTTTTGCCTCCCTATATGTGGTCATGTGCTGCCGGAAACTCCTCAGTATGTCGATATCCAAGCTCCATCCGCAGGACTCAGCACTTAGAGAATTACACCCACAAAGGGACACTCTGCCCAGCTCACCACCGCCGAAACGGGGGAGGGGAATTAACCCAGCTCATCCCCACACAAGTGGGGGAGGGGAATCCGTCCAGCTCATCCCCGCGGAGCGGGGGAGGGACACCACCCCGCCGATGCGGGGGGGATCTGGCTTATCCTGCAACCGCAACCGCGGGAGGAGCTGACTGACCCTAACACCGCCGAAGCGGGAGGGGTACAAAGCTGCCCTACAGCCGCACGAAGCGGGAGGGAGCGCCGGCAGAATTTATGTCTCAATCCAGCCCCGAAAACGGAGGGGAGAGGAATGCAGCAGCTCACTGTAACACAAACTCGTCTCAATTCTTGAAGAATCCAATTGAAAAAACTTGAACACGAAGTCCTCCTGAACAGGAACTGAAGACTAAACTTGAACCTGAAATGCAACCAGAATATAAACAGTACAGATATCTGGGAGGGGCTATGGATTGATCAGCTATGATTAATGGAAAGAAAATTATCAGGTATGATACATAATTTTACCTTCCATATCATCATGCTGATCAATCCATAGACTGGTGGGATGTACCGAAGCAGTACTCACCCAGGACGGGACATTGAAATCCCTGACCGCAACACTGAAGCTCCAAACCGGGCCTCCGCCCGAGCAGCCACAGTCAAGCGGTAATGCCTGGAGAAGGTATGGGCCGATGCCCAAGTTGCCGCCTTGCATATCTCTTCCAAGGAGACGGACCCGGCCTCTGCCATCGAGGCCGCCTGAGCTCTAGTGGAGTGAGCCTTCAGCTGAATAGGCGGCACCTTCCCCGCGGCCACATAAGTCGCTGCAATGGCCTCCTTGACCCATCTTGCCACTGTAGGCTTAGCAGCCTGCAGACCCTTACGAGGACCTGCAAACAGGACAAACAGATGATCCGACTTCCGGAAATCATTGGTCACTTCCAAGTATCTGATGATGACTCGTCTCACATCCAGAAATTTGAGAGAAGAGTATTCCTCTGGGTAGTCCTCCCTACGAAAGGAAGAGAGGCAGAGCTGCTGATTCACATGGAAGCAAGAAACAATCTTGGGCAGGAAGGAAGGCACTGTGCAAATAGTCACTCCTGCCTCAGTGAACCGCAGAAAAGGCTCTCGACATGAGAGCGCCTGGAGCTCGGAAACTCTTCTGGCTGAAGTGATAGCCACCAAAAAGACTGCTTTCAACGTCAGGTCTTTCAGAGATGCCCTCGACAAGGGTTCAAAAGGCGGCTTCTGCAAGGCTCTTAGCACCAGGTTGAGATTCCACGCAGGCACCACTGAGTGCAGAGGAGGGTGCAGGTGATTAACTCCCTTGAGAAAAACGTACCACATCTGGCTGCGAAGCCAGGGAAGCACCCTTCAGGCGGCCCCTGAAGCAAGCCAGAGCCGCTACCTGGACTTTAAGGGAACTGAGCGACAGGCCTTTCTCCAGACCTTCTTGCAGGAACGCCAGCACTGAAGAAATTGGAGCAGTGAAGGGAGAAAGTGAGCCTGCTTCACACCACGCTGCAGAGGTACGCCAAACGCTGGCGTAAGCAGTAGAAGTAGAGCGCTTCCTTGCTCTCAGCATAGTGGCGATGACCTTGTCTGAGAAGCCCTTCTTCCTCAGACGCTGCCGCTCAATAGCCAGGCCGTAAGACCAAAGGGGGAGGGATCCTCCATCACCACGGGACCCTGATGCAACAGGCCCTGCTCCACTGGCAGCCGCAGAGGGTCGTCCACCGAGAGCCTGATCAAGTCCGCATACCAGGGACGTCTGGGCCAGTCCGGACCCACCAGGATTATTCGGCCCGGATGCTTTGCCACCCGATCTAGTACCCTGCCCAACATGGGCCAGGGCGGGAACACATAGAGAAGCTCCTGTGTCGGCCACTGTTGGAGAAGAGCATCTACTCCCAGAGATCGAGGGTCCCGTTCTCTGCTGAAAAAGCGCGGCACTTGGCAATTGGCCGATGACGCCATCAGATCTAGGCTCGGCTGGCCCCAGCGCTTCGTGATGTCCAAGAATGCCTGAGCCGATAACTGCCACTCTCTGGGATCCAAGGTATGGCGACTGAGAAAGTCCGCCTTGACATTCATGACTCCGGCAATGTGGGCCGCTGACAGCTGTTCCAGGTTCGCTTCCGCCCACTGGCATAGATTCATGGCCTCCTTGGCTAGAGGGGCGCTCTTGGTACCTCCCTGGCGGTTGACATAGGCCACAGCCGTGGCATTGTCCGACAGGACCCGTACTGGCTTCAACGCCAGTACCGGGAGGAACTCCAAAAGCGCCAACCGAATGGCTCTGAGTTCCAGGAGATTGATAGACCACTTTGCCTCTGCAGGAGACCAGAGCCCCTGCGCTGTCCTTCCCAAGCAGTGGGCTCCCCAGCCCGTCTGTTGTAGTGGTCTCATATGAGCCCTGGCCCAGGGCACTACTTCCATCGTGGCCGTCATAGAGCCCAACAGCTGCACATAGTCCCAAGCCCGAAGCGGAGAGGCTACTAGGAACTGGTCCACCTGAGCCTGAAGTTTGACAATCCGAGTGTCCGGCAGGAACACTCTGCCCACTTGGGTGTCGAATCGAACTCCCAGATACTCCAGGGACTGAGTCGGGTGCAGCTGGCTTTTCTCCCAGTTGATGATCCACCCCAGGGAGCTCAAAAGAGCAATCACCCGGTCCACAGCTTTGCCGCACTCTGCATAAGAGGGGGCTCGGATCAACCAGTCGTCCAGATAAGGATGGACTTGTACTCCTTCCTTTCGCAGGAAGGCCGCGATGACCACCATTACTTTGGAGAAGGTCCGCGGAGCAGTAGCCAACCCGAACGGGAGGGCTCTGAACTGGAAGTGTCGGCCCAGGACTGCAAAACGCAGAAAGCGTTGATGAGGAGGCCAGATGGGAATATGCAAGTACGCTTCCTTGATGTCCAAGGATGCCAGGAACTCCCCTGCCTTCACTGCCGCTATAACAGAGCGGAGAGTCTCCATGCGAAAGTGCCGAACTTTCAAGGCCCGATTGACTCCTTTGAGGTCGAGGATAGGCCGTACAGAACCTCCTTTCTTTGGTACCACAAAGTAAATGGAGTAACATCCCTTGCCAAGCTGATTTTCTGGCACCGGAACGACCGCACCCAGGCGGATCAGGTTGTCCAAGGTCTGCTGCACTGCCACAGCTTTGACCAGAGACTTGCAGGGAGAGAGTACAAACCCGTCTCTTAAGGGTCAGCAGAACTCTAGCTTGTAGCCGTCTCTGATGACTTCCAGCACCCAAGCGTCTGAAGTTACCCTGGTCCACTCGCCCAGAAACGAGGACAGGCGTCCTCCAATCTGCACTGGGCCATGGACCAGGACCCCTTCATTGGGTACGAGACCCTGGGGGAGGACCGGAGGGCGCACCTCTGGGACGGCGGTCTCTGCGAAAGGAATGCTGCTTGGGGGAGAAGTTCCTCTTGAAGGAAGAGGGGGCAGAGGAGCCCGACTTGCCAGGGCGGTACTGATGGGCTTCCTGAAACCGTCCTCTGGAGTTACCAGGGCGAGCACTGGCCCGAGCCCTGACCTCTGGTAACCTCTTGCCCTTAGACGTGCCGAGATCGGTCACAATTTTGTCCAACTCGACCCCAAAGAGCAGCTTGCCTTTAAAAGGCAACTTAGCCAGGCGGGACTTAGAGGCGTGGTCCGCAGACCAATGTTTCAGCCAAAGCCACCGCCGCGCAGAGACTGTCTGAGCCATACCTTTAGCCGAGGCTCTCAAGACATCATACAGTAAGTCTGCCAAATAAGCCAAGCCCGATTCCAGGGCCGGCCAATCAGCCCTCAAGGAAGAATCCGAGGGGGAAGCCCGCTGCACAATCGTCAGGCACGCCCTGGCCACGTAGGAGCCGCAAACTGAGGCCTGCAAACTTAAGGCAGCCGCCTCGAAGGACGACCTTAAGGCCGCCTCCAATCTTCTGTCTTGGGCGTCCTTTAGGGCCGTGCCACCTTCCACCGGCAACGCCGTTTTCTTAGTCACCGCAGTGATTAAAGAATCCACGGTAGGCCAAAGAAAGGCCTCCCGTTCACTTTCAGGCAAAGGATAGAGGCGGGACATAGCCCTAGCCACTTTGAGGCTCGCTTCCGGGACATCCCATTGAGCCGAAATTAAGGTGTGCATGGCATCATGCACGTGGAAGGTTCTAGGCGGGCGCTTCGTCCCCAGCATAATGGCGGAGCCAACAGGGGCTGAGGGAGAGACGTCCTCTGGAGAGGAAATCTTCAAAATGCTCATGGCCTGCACTAAGAGGTTGGGCAAATCCTCTGAGCGAAAGATCCGCGATGCAGAGGAGTCATCCGCTCCATCCGAGCGGGAATCCATCTCCTCCAAGGAATCCCCAAAGGACCGTTGGGAGAACTCAGATACGCTGCCCTCATCTAACATCAGAGGAAACAGAGTCCTCTAAGGCCTGGGAATCCACCCGAGGGCGTTTACTTCCGGGGGCCTCAACCCCTTTATCGGACAAGGGAGAAGGGGCAGCGTTTTGCATAAGGAAGGCCTGATGCAGCAGCAAAATAAACTCGGGGGAGAAACCCCCCAGACTGTGCACTTCAGCAGCCTGGGCCACAGCCCTAGACGCACCCTCAACCGGCGCTCGCAAGAGCGGGGGAGAAACATGCTGCGCATCCAAGATGGCGTCCGGCGCGACACTCCGCGAAGGAGCCGCGCGGGAAGAACGGTGCTTAACTTTAGCCGCTTTTTTGCCGTCGCCCAAATCAAGGGCGGCCATGGCATTAACGTCTCCCAGCTCAAGGGCGGCCCAAGAAGAAGCCGTCCGAGCAGAGTGGCCGGCCAAGATGGCGGAGGCGAGCAGCGGGGGATGGGCGTTTATGGTGGGAAAAACCGCAGCACTGGAGGAAGACCCAGGACACTGACCGGCCTCCGAACTGACACCCAACAAGGGCAAATCAGACTTTAAGACCCCCGCATCCCCGCTAGAAGCGCACACGCGGTCCGGGGAGCGATTCTCCGCGCCCTCGCCCTCCGACGCCATAGGCCACGTGGAGATCGATCGGGGAACCCCCTGCCCGCTATAAAAAGGTAAAAATTACCTGCTTCTCGCTCCGAGCTGTAACGACCTGGTGTCCCAGTGAGTAGCTGCAATAAACGTTTAAATAAACGTCGAAATAAACGCCCTTAAGGACGTCCAAAATTTTTTTTTTTTTTTTTACGGAGCCAGCGGGAGGGGGGAGAAAAGGAGGGACCTGGCGCCACCAGGTTTGCACTTGCTGAAGAAGAGCCCTCAACCCCAGGTACTCAACAAAACCTAAAAATTAGGCTTGGAGACCTAGCCAGAGTTGCTGCTGTGTGTGACCACCACCTGCTGAGACAGAGAACATACAGAGGAGTTTCCGGCAGCACATGACCACATATAGGGAGGCAAAAGGATTGCTCTCTATCTCCACCTGCTGGTAGATGGACACAACCCACCAGTCTATGGATTGATCAGCATGATGATATGGAAGCAAGTTTTCAGGGCAGGAACCGCAACAGACCAACAAGGACAAGAACACAACTGAAGACCTCTGTTGCCAAGGCAAAGCCTGAAAGTTCCCAGGTGCTTAATAAAGGCAACATACAAGGAAGTTCACCAGGTAAGAGTGCTGCTAAGTTCCAAAAATCCCAAGACAGTCTGGAAGGCTTGAAGATCCGGACCGGACCAGCATGACTTCTGGAACATGGGAAACAGCAAACAGACAGTCCATCGCAGCCACCAGGTCTGATCACCACGTGGCGAGATGAGTGAGAGCATGAAACAGGAGCACAACCGTGAGAATATCAGAGAGGCAGAACACAGGAGAGGCCACCTTCAGCACTGTGTCTGATGTGAGCCACCTTGGCGTGTGGAGGACTGGAAGAGACCTGGACCTAGACACAGGAGAGAAGGAGAGAGGAAAGAGAAAGACAGAGAAAAAGACCTGGAGAAAAGGGGGAGGGGCAAGCTGAAGGAAGATAAAAAGAGAGAGGCATAGACCAAAGGTGGGGGGGAGGAAGATACTGGACTTGGAGGGGCAGAGAGAGACACACATACACACAGACTAGAGAGAGAAGAAGAAACATGGACCAAGGAGGGAGGGAGAGAGAGATGCTGGTCCACAGAGGGAGTTCAGGGATCAGGAGTGGGGAATGGAGGAAGGGAAGAGAGAGGAGAGAAACTGGCCATGGGGAGGGACGGAGACACAGAAGAGATGCTGCAGTTGGAGGGAGAATGGAGACAGGGACACATAGGGGCGATGCTGGATACAAGCAGATGAATAGGAACACAGGTGGATGCTGGACAGAGTAAGATAAGAACACAAAGGGCACATGCTGAGTAATGGAGAGAGGATAGGGACACTGAGAAGGCAGATACTGAACATGGGGCGCAAAAGGGGCACAAAAGGGAGTCACTGAACATGGATAGAAACATTTATATAGAGAGAAAAGAGATGTCAAAAGGAAAGGAGACCATGGGACAAAACAGAAAAAAGCACAAAAGAGACACTGGGACCAAAGCAATGCTGACAATAAAGGTAGAATAAAGTAATTTTTATTTCTGAAATTATTAACTGTAATATGTCAGTTTTGGGAAATGTGCATCTCTGATATCTTGCGCTTCAGTTTCTATTTCTGTTACTATGACAGGTTTTCGATGTAGGTCTGGAATTTGTTTGCCTTTTGCAGGGTTTGTTTACTGGATCTCTGAAAGAGTGTCTCATCTTGCCCCTCCTCCCACCTGGTCCCAACCACCTTGGGAGAGATGATATTATTGTAGGCCCATTCAGTCCTAGATATGCCACAGCAAAGGAGACACTGCATTATACCCTGGCCAAGAAGAAGCTACCCCTCTAATGGAGTGACTCTCATGGTTGTAGGCAATTGTCTATCTGTTAAAACACATGCTAAAGAAATCATATCTTTAACCAGTGAGCAATGATAGCTTTTGATGCTGACTCGCCCTTCTTAGATTTACAGTGGTATTTATAATTCCTGCATTACTTGGTCAAAATCTATTTTCAACAGTTTAGAACAACACATAAAATACTCAGTTACACAACTTTAAAATGTGTTTTAGTTTTCCTTTCATTCTGGGTTATTATATACCATCACTTATAATATACACTATTGTTGGTACCACTATAGCCCTAATTATAAGCATAGAACATGTTACTGGTTGCTATTTTGAATTCCAACATTATTACTGATCAAATGAGTTGACAAAAATTGTGACCATTATATTTTTAACATCTATATGTTTTGCTTGTGATTTAAAATTTAGCTGCAAAAAAAGTCGGCATCTCTCTGGCATGGAGTAGACAAGCCTAGAAGAGAAGCTGATTCTTCACATCACCTGGGCAAATGACACAATACACTCACCCGCCGAATCACAATTAGTTCTACACTTAAGATGAAACAGGCGCGTAGAGCGCAGTATTCTGACAAATGTTATTTCCATTGCATACTAGCAATAAATGCATACCGTGGTAAATGCATTTATTGCCAGTATGCAATGGAAACAACATTGTATTGTGTCATTTGCCCTTGTGGGCTGTGCTACATCGACCAAATTGTGAGGAAAGTAAAAACGCGCATAGGAGTGCATATTAGTAACATCCGGATCAATAAATTGGATGCGCCTTTAACTTCCCACTGGCAGCAGCAAAACCATTTGATATCCGAGTTGCGATTTGTAGTGTTGCTTCAGGTGGTTGGAGAGGGGAGTATGCTGACAAGCAGATTGTTATATAAAGAACAACATTTTGTATATACATGGGATAGCACCTATTCCGGGGGCTTAAACAGGGAAATTGAGTGGTGACAATCTGAGGTGGAGAAGCGTTTTATAAATAGCAAGGGGAAGTGAGGTTTTGATACCTTTTGCTGGAAGCACTGCATTATGGACATGGATTCCCTCTGGAGGAGACGGCTGTGAGAAGCAGGTTAGAAATATGTTATGAAAGTTTTTGAAAATAATTTATGCATGCATTTGTATTGTTTTACTGTAGCATATCCTTCTGAGAAAGCCAACTGCGAAACTCTGCATGAGTAAACGAAACAAGCTATTGAGATTCTCCCACTTGGAGTTATGCCATGGGGAAGCTGGAGCCATTTTTAAAAACAGAAGTCACCTTTATAATATGCAACAGCTTAACTCGAGGATATAAATGATTGGTATTTCATGGAGACATTTAGATTTATGGTTGAACGCTATTGTGTGTGGTTCAGCACATTCAAGAGTGACTGTTGCAGATTGCCTGGGACTGGACACACATTATCATCATTGGGAGATTGGACTTAAGGTTAACATCTTTTCAACATATGCATATATTATCTTCATTGGGAGATTGGTTTGGGAGGTTTACATATTTTCAACATATTTGTATATGATACAGTGAGTGTGATATGGATAACCCAGGAGGCATATTTTCAAAGCACTTAGCCTTCCAAAGTGGAACTTTGGAAGGCTAAGTGCTTTGAAAATATGCCTCCTGTATTTTAAGATACTATACAGATAAGTATTGTTAGGAGTATGTTTTAATTACTATTTTTAAATAAACAATTTTGTGTAAAGCACTTCTGTTAAATAATTTAAGAAATTATTATTGTGATTGTTGATTTTTTTTTTTTTTTTAATGATTTGAAGTACTGTGCCTGGTATAGGGCATTAAATTTAACTACCAGACCTTTGATCATTCTTCTAGTTTTTGGAGATCTCTTCTCATGGTTTCTACTCCTTCCAGGGTATCCACTCTATTGGCAATCTTCAAGCCATCTGCAAAAAGGCACCGAAATAGAAAAGTTTGACGTGCTGAGGAAAGATTGGAAACCCAACCTCTCTGCGCTAAGGAAAACACTAGATTGCTGGTCCTGCGATCGAGCATCAGGATAAGTTTTAAAGTAACAGCGGACTATGGAAGTGCTGCACCGGGCTCCATGGATGACATCACCCCACATCCTATATAATAATTCTCACCTCCAACATTCTATTCGTCTTGCTGACTGAGACCGTGGCTCCTTGGTCTGCTAGGCTCCGTATATCAGGCTGACGTCAGAGCCGGAGGAGAAGGGGCGAAAGGGGCAGGGCACAGGGGCGGAGGCGGACCTTCAACGACAAACAGAACCATTGAGCAACCTGGAACTGGAAGGGAGGGAAGGAGGAAGGGAGGGACGACGAACCTGGAACTGGGAGGGAGGGACGAGGAAGACTAGGAAGGAACTACGGAAAGAGAAGCGCCGGCAGAAGAAAAGCAGGAGAAAAGATTACTACGAGTGGAGGCATTCGGTTGCCAAGGAGAGGACCCCACGGCAACCTCGGGGCAGAAGATCGAGCAGAAGCGAAGTGCTGGGCAGTGTCGTCAGGAGGTGGTCAAGAGTGCGGACCACAATGCGCAGAAGGTGAGAAGCGGTGGGAATGCGACAAAGGGGCCCCGTATCTCTCGGTGGCGAGGAGGCGACGAAGCGGGCCCTGTTAGAGGCAAACGTGAACGAGGAGCGGGAGATCCGCAGGCTGGAGAAGAGCCTGCGGCTGCATAAGCAGCGGAAGGTAAAATTATGTATCATACCTGATAATTTTCTTTCCATTAATCATAGCTGATCAATCCATAGACTGGTGGGGTTGTGTCCATCTACCAGCAGGTGGAGATAGAGAGCAATCCTTTTGCCTCCCTATATGTGGTCATGTGCTGCCGGAAACTCCTTAGTATGTCGATATCCAAGCTCCATCCGCAGGACTCAGCACTTAGAGAATTACACCCACAAAGGGACACTCTGCCCAGCTCACCACCGCCGAAACGGGGGAGGGGAATTAACCCAGCTCATCCCCACACAAATGGGGGAGGAGAATCCATCTAGCTCATCCCCGCGGAGCGGGGGAGGGACACCACACCCGCCGATGCGGGGGGATCTGGCTTATCCTGCAACCGCAACCGCAGCTGACTGACCCTAACACCGCCGAAGCGGGAGGGGTACAAAGCTGCCCTACTGCCGCACGAAGCGGGAGGGAGCGCCAGCAGAATTTAAGTCTCAATCCAGCCCCGAAAAACGGAGGGGAGAGGAATGCAGCAGCTCACTGTAACACAAATTCGTCTCAACTCTTGAAGAATCCATTGAAAAACTTGAACACGAAGTCCTCCTGAACAGGGACTGAAGACTAAACTTGAACCTGAAATGTAACCAGAATATAACCAATACAAATATCTGGGAGGGACTATGGATTGATCAGCTATGATTAATGGAAAGAAAATTATCAGGTATGATACACAATTTTACCTTCCATATCATCATGCTGATCAATCCATAGACTGGTGGGATGTACCGAAGCAGTACTCACCCAGGGCGGGACATTGAAATCCCTGACCGCAACACTGAAGCTCCAAACCGGGCCTCCGCCCGAGCAGCCACAGTCAAGCGGTAATGCCTGGAGAAGGTATGGGCCGAAGCCCAAGTTGCCGCCTTGCAAATCTCTTCCAAGGAGACGGACCCGGCCTCTGCCATCGAGGCCGCCTGAGCTCTAGTGGAGTGAGCCTTCAGCTGGATAGGCGGCACCTTCCCCGCGGCCACATAAGCAGCTGCAATGGCTTCCTTGACCCATCTTGCCACTGTAGGCTTAGCAGCCTGCAGACCCTTACGAGGACCTGCAAACAGGACAAACAGATGATCCGATTTCCGGAAATCATTGGTCACTTCCAAGTATCTGATGATGACACGTCTCACATCCAGATATTTGAGAGCAGAGTATTCCTCTGGGTAGTCCTCCCTACGAAAGGAAGGGAGACAGAGCTGCTGATTCACATGGAAGCGAGAAACAATCTTGGGCAGGAAGGAAGGCACTGTGCGAATAGTCACTCCTGCCTCAGTGAACTGCAGAAAAGGCTCTCGACATGAGAGTGCCTGGAGCTCGGAAACTCTTCTGGCTGAAGTGATAGCCACCAAAAAGACTGCTTTCAACGTCAGGTCTTTCAGAGATGCCCTCAACAAGGGTTCAAAAGGCGGCTTCTGCAATGCTCTTAGCACCAGGTTGAGATTCCACGCAGGCACCACTGAGTGCAGAGGAGGGCGCAGTTGATTAACTCCCTTGAGAAAGCGCACCACATCTGGCTGCGAAGCCAGGGAAACACCCTTCAGGCGGCCCCTGAAGCAAGCCAGAGCCGCTACCTGGACTTTAAGGGAACTGAGCGACAGGCCTTTCTCCAGACCTTCTTGCAGGAACGCCAACACTGAAGAAATTGGAGCAGTGAAGGGAGAAAGTGAGCCTGCTTCACACCACGCTGCAAAGATACGCCAAACCCTGGCGTAAGCAGTAGAAGTAGAGCGCTTCCTCGCTCTCAGCATAGTGGCGATGACCTTGTCTGAGAAGCCCTTCTTTCTCAGACGCTGCCGCTCAATAGCCAGGCCGTAAGACCAAAGGGGGAGGGATCCTCCATCACCACGGGACCTTGATGTAACAGGCCCTGCTCCACTGGCAGCCGCAGAGGATCGTCGACTGAGAGCCTGATCAAGTCCGCATACCAGGGACGTCTGGGCCAGTCCGGACCCACCAGGATTACCCGGCCCGGATGCTTTGCCACCCGGTCTAGCACCCTGCCCAACATGGGACAGGGCGGGAACACATAGAGAAGCTCTTGTGTCGGCCACTGTTGGAGAAGAGCATCTACTCCCAGGGATCGAGGGTCCCGTCCTCTGCTGAAAAAGCGCGGCACTTGGCAATTGGCCGATGACGCCATCAGATCTAGGCTCGGCTGGCCCCAGCGCTTCGTGATGTCCAAGAACGCCTGAGCAGATAGCTGCCACTCTCCGGGCTCCAAGGTATGGCGACTGAGAAAGTCCGCCTTGACATTCATGACTCCGGCAATGTGGGCCGCTGACAGCTGTTCCAGGTTCTCTTCCACCCACTGGCATAGATTCATGGCCTCCTTGGCTAGAGGGGCGCTCTTGGTACCTCCCTGGCGGTTGACATAGGCCACAGCCGTGGCATTGTCCGACAGGACCCGTACTGGCTTCAACGCCAGTACCGGGATGAACTCCAAAAGCGCCAACCGAATGGCTCTGAGTTCCAGGAGGTTGATAGACCACTTTGCCTCTGCAGGAGACCAGAGCCCCTGCGCTATCCTTCCCAAGCAGTGGGCTCCCCAGCCCGACAAAGAGGCGTCCGTCGTGACGACAATCCACTCCGGGGTCACCAGAGGCATTCCTGTAGACAACTTGTCTGTCTGCATCCACCAGCTCAGCGCCTTGCGCACTGCTGGATCCAAGGGAAGGCGCACAGCATAATCCTCCGACATCGGAGTCCAGCGCTGCAGCAGAGAGTGTTGTAGTGGTCTCATATGAGCTCTGG
The DNA here is from genome assembly GCF_901765095.1 of Microcaecilia unicolor. Classification (NCBI taxonomy): domain Eukaryota; kingdom Metazoa; phylum Chordata; class Amphibia; order Gymnophiona; family Siphonopidae; genus Microcaecilia; species Microcaecilia unicolor. The sequence continues at coordinate 377,863,495 of NC_044031.1, forward strand.
CCCAGGGCACTACTTCCATCGTGGCCGTCATAGAGCCCAACAGCTGCACATAGTCCCAAGCCCGAAGAGGAGAGGCTACTAGGAACTGGTCCACCTGAGCCTGAAGCTTGACAATCCGATTGTCTGGCAGGAACACTCTGCCCACTTGGGTGTCGAATCGAACTCCCAGATACTCCAGGGACTGAGTCGGGCGCAGCTGGCTCTTCTCCCAGTTGATGATCCATCCCAGGGAGCTCAAAAGAGCAACTACCCCGGTCCACAGCTTTGCCGCACTCTGCATAAGAGGGGGCTCGGATCAACCAGTCGTCCAGATAAGGATGGACTTGTACTCCTTCCTTTCGCAGGAAGGCCGCGATGACCACCATTACTTTGGAGAAGGTCCGCGGAGCAGTAGCCAACCGAAAGGGAGGGCTCTGAACTGGAAGTGTCGTCCCAGGACTGCAAAACGCAGAAAGCGTTGATGAGGAGGCCAGATGGGAATATGCAGGTACGCTTCCTTGATGTCCAAGGAAGCCAAGAACTCTCCTGCCTTCACTGCCGCTATAACAGAGCGGAGAGTCTCCATGCGAAAGTGCCGCACTTTCAAGGCCCGATTGACCCCTTTGAGGTCGAGGATAGGCCGGACAGAACCTCCTTTCTTTGGTACCACAAAGTAAATGGAGTAACGTCCCTTGCCAATCTGATTTTCTGGCACCGGAACGACCGCACCCAGGCGGATCAGGTTGTCCAAGGTCTGCTGCACTGCCACAGCTTTGACCGGAGACTTGCAGGGAGAGAGTACAAACCCGTCTCTTAAGGGTCGGCAGACCTCTAACTTGTAGCCGTCTCTGATGACTTCCAGCACCCAAGCGTCTGAAGTTACTTTGGTCCACTCGCCCAGAAACGAGGACAGGCGTCCTCCAATCTGCACTGGGCCATGGACCAAGACCCCGTCATTGGGTACGAAACCCTGGGGGAGGACCGGAGGGCGTACCTCCGGGACGGCGGTCTCTGCGAAAGGAATGCTGCTTGGGGGAGAAGTTCCTTTTGAAGGAAGAGGGGGCAGAGGAGCCCGACTTGCCCGGGCGGTACCGACGGGCTTCTTGAAACCGTCCTCTGGAGATACCGGGGCGAGCACTAGCCCGAGCCCTGACCTCTGGTAACCTCTTGCCCTTAGACGTGCCGAGATCAGTCACGATTTTGTCCAGCTCGACCCCAAAGAGCAGCTTGCCTTTAAAAGGCAACTTAGCCAGGCGGGACTTAGAGGTGTGGTCCGCAAACCAATGTTTCAGCCAAAGCCAGCGCCGCGCAGAGACTGTCTGAGCCATGCCTTTAGCCGAGGCTCTCAAGACATCATACAGTAAGTCTGCCAAATAAGCCAAGCCCGATTCCAGGGCCGGCCAGTCAGCCCTCAAGGAAGGATCCGAGGGGGAAGCCCGCTGCACCATCGTCAGGCACGCCCTGGCCACATAGGAGCCGCAAACTGAGGCCTGCAAACTTAAGGCAGCCGCCTCGAAGGACGACCTTAAAGCCGCTTCCAATCTTCTGTCTTGGGCGTCCTTTAGTGCCGTGCCACCTTCCACCGGCAACGCCGTTTTCTTAGTCACCGCAGTGATTAAAGAATCCACGGTAGGCCAAACAAAGGCCTCACGCTCACTTTCAGGCAAAGGATAGAGGCGGGACATAGCCCTAGCCACTTTGAGGCTCGCTTCCGGGACATCCCATTGAGCCGAAATTAAGGTGTGCATGGCATCATGCACGTGGAAGGTTCTAGGCGGGCGCTTCGTCCCCAGCATAATGGCGGAGCCAACAGGGGCTGAGGGAGAGACGTCCTCCGGAAAGGAAATCTTCAAAATGCTCATGGCCTGCATTAACAGGTTGGGCAAATCCTCTGAGCGAAAAATCCGTGCTGCAGAGGGTTCATCCGCTCCATCCGAGCGGGAATCCGTCTCTTCCAAGGAATCCCCAAAGGATCGTTGGGAGAACTCAGATACGCTGCCCTCATCTACATCAGAAGAAACAGCGTCCTCTAAGGCCTGGGCATCCACCCGAGGGCGTTTACTTCCGGGGGCCTCAACCCCTTTATCGGACAAGGGAGAAGGGGCAGCGTTCTGCGTAAGGAAGGCCTGATGCAGCAGCAAAATAAACTCGGGGGAGAAACCCCCCAAACTGTGCAATTCAGCAGCCTGGGCCACAGCCCTAGACGCACCCTCAACCGGCGCTCGCAAGAGCGGGGGAGAACCATGCTGCGCATCCAAGATGGCGTCCGGCGCGACACTCCGCGAAGGAGCCGCGCGGGAAGAACGGCGCTTAACTTTAGCCGCTTTTTTGCCGTCGCCCAAATCAAGGGCGGCCATGGCATGAACGTCTCCCAGCTCAAGGGCAGCCCAAGAAGAAGCCGTCCGAGCAGAGTGGTTGGCCAAGATGGCAGAGGCGAGCAGCGGGGGATGGGCGTTTATGGCGGGAAAAACCGCCGCGCCGGAGGAAGACCCGGGACACTGACCGGCCTCCAAACTGACACCCAACAAGGGTGAATCAGACTTTAAAACCCCCGCATCCCCGCTAGAAGCGCACACGCGGTCCGGGGAGCGATTCTTCGCGCCCTCGCCCTCCGACGCCATAGGCCACGTGGAGATCAATCGGGGAACCCCCTGCCCGCTATAAAAAGGTAAAAATTACCGGCTTCTCGCTCCGAGCTGTAACGACCTGGTGTCCCAGTGAGTAGCTGCAATAAACGTTTAAATAAACGTCGAAATAAACGCCCTTAAGGACGTTCAAAATTTTTTTTTTTTTTTTTTTTTTTTTAACGGAGCCAGCGGGAGGGGGGAGAAAAGGAGGGACCTGGCGCCACCAGGTTTGCACTTGCTCAAGAAGAGCCCTCAACCCCAGGCACTCAACAAAACCTAAAAATTAGGCTTGGAGGCCTAGCCAGAGCTGCTGCTGCGTGTGACCACCACCTGCTGAGATAGAGAACATACTGAGGAGTTTCCGGCAGCACATGACCACATATAGGGAGGCAAAAGGATTGCTCTCTATCTCCACCTGCTGGTAGATGGACACAACCCACCAGTCTATGGATTGATCAGCATGATGATATGGAATAAGAGCATTTTGCCACAGTCTTTTGCCCAGGACGGACTGGATTATATTCTCGGTGCGCTGGAACCTGGAACTGCTGACTCTGCCCTACACGAGAGTGAGGAGGAGCTGGCACACAGGACACTGCCGGCAGCGATCACGAGGAGGGCCAAAGTGACTTGGGGGAGGGAGTGGAGGAAGACGACGATACCGAAGAAACGCATGACCCCAAGGAAGAGGAGAATGATCATGAGGAGACTGGAGGAGAGCGACAAGATCAGCTAAATGAGAGCAGGACTAAAGACTTCTCTGGAGAGGGGAAGGTAAGATGGCTCACAGGCACACTCGCACCCAGTCTCAATCTCTCTGTCACACACACACTCGCACATTCACTCTCTCGCACACACACTCTCTCAAACATACACACTTCAAGGAAAACCTTGCTAGCGCCCGTTTCATTTGTGTCAGAAATGGGCCTTTTTTTACTAGTGTAAGAATATCATGCTGGCTTGTTCTTGAAGAAGGTCATGCACCCTTATTCCTACAAATTCCTTCCCTGCCGTTTCTCAAGAACCGTTCTTTCAGATTGGCCTCTTAAATACTCATTCTATCCATTATAAATCACACCTCGTGTATGACCTTATCCTTAATCATGAATTGGACTTGCTATGTCTCACTGAGACATGGTACTTTTTCCTCCAGCAATCCTGTCCGCCCTCTCACCACTTTGGCCTTTCTAACCGTACTTCTAAATGTGGTGGAGCCTTGCTTTTATCTCATCATATAAATCCACACAATTACATTTCTATTTGCTGGCCCACTTCGAAGGAATGACCTTTCATATCTATACTCCTCAACCTATCCTTTTTCTGTTGGTCTACCTTCCTCCCCTGTCTTATGCACTTCCCTTCAGGTCTTCTATGACATGGTCTCCCCTTTTTGATTGCCCCCCTCCCTCCTGGTCATTCTGGGTGACTAACATGCATTTCACAGATATTAGGGACTTTCTATAAACTGATCTCTTTATTTTCCTCCACCATTCAAACTTAGTTCAACATGTAAGCCCCTCTACCCCTAGTGTTGACCAAACTTTAGATGTCACCATTATCCCCCATCATTCTATTGTCTCCAGTTTGTCAACTCTCTCTGTCCCATGGTCAGATCATTACTTCATAAAATGTAACCTCTCTATTTCTCCTATGCAAAGTGTTCCACAAACTTGCGAAAAGCAATTTCAGAAACTTGGTCAAGTTACACTTGAATACTTCGTATCTGACTGCTCCCCTTTTCTATCTACTTCCTTACCCTCCCTATAGATCAACAAGTATCTACCTGGAACTCTATCATGACATCACCCTTGGACAAAGTGGCCCCTTTCCGTAAGGTTAATTTGCATTGTTGTCTGACACACCCTTGATACCATCAAGACCTCCATTTCCTTTGCTGTCAACTCTGTCATCTTGAACAGCAGTGGCATAAAACTTGCCTTCCGCTACATCTCATTATAAGAAGTCAGTTACTCAAGCTAAAAAGGACTACTTCTCCACTCTTCTTCGCAAAGATCCAAATCCTTCACACCTTTTTTTCAATCAAATTTAAAATTTTACACCAAAGCAATATACTTGTACAGTAAAGTGAAATACAAGAAAAAGAAAAATGACTTCATCATTTAAATCCAATCAAAGAAAATATCACTCAAGTCCACAACTACAGATCCAAGACTACAAAAGAAGGAGTAATAAGGTAACATTAAAGTAAACAATTTATACCTGAAATGCTCACGGATATACAGATATTCTTTCATGATGACCTAACTATCATGTGAACAGCATCTTGGTTGCCCACAATATGTTTTGCTACTGAGGAGGATTGGCCTAGTGGTTAGGGTGGTAGACTTTGGTCCTGGGGAACTGAGTTCAATTCCCACTTCAGGCACAGGCAGCTCCTTGTGACTCTGGGCAAGTCACTTAACCCTCCATTGCCCCATGTAAGCCGCATTGAGCCTGCCATGAGTGGGAAGGCACGGGGTACAAATGTAACAAAAAAAAAAAAGCAGAGAGGTGAGATGGCTAAATAAAGACATAGGTACCAAGCAGCAAAATACGTGAAATAAATAAATAAAGCCTTTTCAAAACTTCACCTTCATCTCCAGTTGCAGCCTTCAGAACTTCAAAATCTCTTGTCTTAGGGCAACAAGCTTCTGAAAATCTACAAACTGTGCATAAATTAGCTACATTTATTTAATAAAATAAATTTCAGAAAAATAACAGACTTCTTGTGTGTGCTGATGTGAAAGGTTATACTGCTTGGATATTAGAGCATGTGTACGTTCTAAGAGGGCCAGGAAGAGTTTCTCCTGCATAGGCACGCAAATCTGGAATGAACTACCAAAAACCATAAAATCAACCCACGACATAATTAATTTCCGTAAATTATTGAAGACCAATTTATTCAAGAAAGCTTACCATAATAACGCACCCTAATTATCAATTAATAAGATGTACAACGGACTTTCACAATATCTAATTCTTTATTTCCTATGTTTAATATTCATGATTGTTTCAAACTAAGCTATCCCGATTTTTATTATAAGATGAACTTTCCTTCCTGAATACCTACTCCATTCTATCTCCTCTACCTTAACTGTGCATTTCTTTCTTTCTGGAACTGGTAATCACCATTACGGAAATATGTAAGCCACATTGAGCCTGCAAATAGGTGGGAAAATGTGGGATACAAATGTTGTAAATAAATAAATAAATAAAAATATGAATAATTATTCATGTGGAACCTAATTTAAGAAATTCTATTAACAAGCATAGTGTGCTTCTAAGGACGCCTTCTACAGTATGTATAAGCAACAGGAGACTATCAAACCAGAGCTAAATAAATGTGCTGAATCATTCCAAGATTCTGAAGAAGTCTGTTTGGAAGTGAATTCTGTGTCAGTGAAAGGCTAAGGAGCCAAGTACAGCAACATTTTCTGACTTAAATAAAGCTACTTAAGTGCGTTTATAAAGAAAGCTAAACTGAAACTGAAAAGAATAAGACCATTCTTCCCAAGATCCGTCTTCCGCAGCCTAGTGCAACCACTCGTGCTCAGCCATCTGGACTACTGCAACTCACAATACGCAGGTTGTAAAGAACAATTACTGAGGAAATTTCAAACAGCCCAAAACAGCAGCCAGACTCATCTTCGGGAAACCAAAATACGAAAGTGCAAAACCCTTACGAGAGAAGCTACACTGGCTCCCACTCAAGGAACGCATCACTTTTAAAGTATGCACACTAACTAGTCCACAAAATCATCCACGGTGAAGCCCCAGCCTACATGTCTGACTTAATAGACCTACCACCCAGAAACGCTAAAAGATCATCCCAAACTTTCCTCAACCTCCACTTCCCTAATTGCAAAGGCATAAAATACAAAGTGCTGCACGCGTCCACCTTCTCTTACATGAGTACACAATTCTGGAACAAACTACCACGAAACCTGAAAATGATCTACGAACTGGCCGACTTCCGCAAACTATTAAAGACCCATCCATCTCTTTGAAAAAATCTATTGAAAGGATCAAAACACATGAAGTCCACACACTGTAACCATAATCTTGTTGTAACAGATTGTACTTCCATTTTTACAATGTACTGTAAGCCACACTGAGCCCGCAAATAGGTGGGAAAATGTGGGATACAAATGCAATAAAATAAATAAATAATAAATAAATTTAAAACCAGCAGTTGAAACTGTGGAAAGTAGTTATACTGACCACATTTCAGAGGACACTTTAACACTTCTATTGTTCTAAGAATCTTTCCCTGGGGTTCACGTGACACCATGATCAGGAGCGGCTGCTGAAAACTCTGCTCCTGCCAACTCGCTTCCTAACCCCTCCAAAGCGGCAATTTTACAATCCCGAAGCGAAGAGTCCAAGCTGCTAGGGAAAGCGCTAAACAAACAGTGCTTCGTTTACATAAGAAACGAACCTCATGGCGGTGAAAGGAGTCTGCAAAGACCGGGAGAAGGCGCGACTCGGAGAAGACAAGATGGCGGCCCCGGTAAGCCCAGCGGGAAACACTATCAGCTCGGCGTGGGTGGCGGAAGTAGCGGCGGAGGTAACCAGCGCTATGGAACCGCTGCTGGAGAGAAGATTAGGCCCCATAGACAGTAAGTTAGATCTAGTGCAGGAACGCCTGGAGCAACTTAATAAAGATCTGGCAGAATATCAACATCACCATGGAGCACTGGAGGAGAGAGTGCAGACTATGGAAGAAGAAAACTGTAAATTAAAGACTCTGGTTACTGGCTATGAGGAGAAGATAGAAGACTTAGAAAATAGGTCACGGAGGAATAACCTGCGTTTTGTGGGGCTCCCAGAGGCGTTAGACGGAGCTGGACCGCGGAAATTTCTGGAACAGTGGATACAAGAACAACTACAACTTCCAGCAGACCTGGGTACCCTCCGAGTGGAAAGAGCACACCGAGTGGGACCCAGGAACCCAGAGAATGCACGACCGCGAATGGTGATTTGCCGCCTGCTAAATTTCGCTCATAAAGAGGCGATACTGCAAGCTTTGAGAAGGGACCAGGAGCTACGCTATGAGAATAAGAAAGTGCTGTGCTTCCAGGACTACTCAGCAGCTGTTGCAATGCAACGGAGAAAATTTTCGCCTATCTGCAGTAGACTTTTTACTTTGAAAATTCGATTTGCCTTACAGTACCCGGCCAAACTGAGGGTAACTCATCAGGCGACCACAAAAATTTATACTACAGCAGAACAAGCGCAAACCTTTCTGGATTCGGTGGAGCCGAGATGAACGGAAATGATGACCATTAGGAGCTATCATATGGAGATATCGATGGAGCATACAAGCTGGGAATGCAGCGGGTGAGACTAGTATATCAGTTGTTTGGATTTCTATGGTAGTCCAGCCCAGTTTGGAGGGCTGACAATCTCTGAGCAGCAGATCAGAACAGCTACCGACGTTTTTTGTTTTTTTTTCTTTTGTGATGGAAACTGCAGAATGCGACTAGGAGAATACAATCTAAACATTGGACAGGAACATTGGCAGGAGTCGCAAGAGGAAGCAACAATTTAATGGGCACTAGACATCAGAATCAATTTGGTTAATTGCAGCAGCTGGATTGGTTTGAAGTTAATACACGAAGAGCAAAACGACCCTGGAGTTCTAGAGAGGAGAAATGCTGCGGACTAGAGGACATACAGGAAACAAGATGTGAGAGTAAAGAGAGAGACTCCTGTATGTTTCTTCTGTCCTCTCTACCTATATTTCCCCTTCCCCCCCTTTTTTTTGTTGTTGTTTGTTTGTTTATGGAGTTTCTGGTTCCTATCCTTACTCCTTGTTAGGAGGGGGATTTTTATATCTGATATATAAGGGGATGGTTCATGGGAGAATTTTGGAGAAGGGAGGGTGTGATGGATCTTGTTCAAGTGGGGTTAAGAGTGAGGGGCGTTAAACGTGAAGGTCTCGCATAGGGACATGGGGGATAAAAGGGGTAATTTGGGGATAGGGGAGTTGGGGGAGGGAAGGGTCAGTTGGGAAGGTAATAAAAGGGCTAGAAGGAGGGCTAGAGTAGGAACCTGGAAATTTAGGAGGGCTGTACTTGGAGGGAGGAACAGGAAACTCAATAGAGAAGATGGAGGGGGGTGGAGGCTGGGACACCCCCTTCAGTTGCAGGGAAAATATATAACTGGGATACGAAAATCATCGTTACACAAGGGATCCTGAAAGTAGTCACATGGAATGTGGGAGGCATCTCATCCCCTATTAAACGTTCCAAAATATTGTGGCACCTGCAACGACATAAAGTAGATGTTGCAATACTTCAGGAAACTCACTTATCTAATTCAGAACATGCTAAATTGCGGACATGGTGGATAGGCGAGTGCGTGTCTGCAGCAGCCCAGGGGAAAAAAAGGGGGGGGGGGGGGGGTTGCCATTTTGTTTAGAAAAGGAGTAGCAGATAAGATGGAATTGCATTTTGCAGACCCAGGAGGGAGATTTCTGCTATGTGAGGTCACAATTCAGCGTCAAAAAATTTTGGTGGGGAATGTGTACGCCCCGAATCAATATGATAGGAAATTTTATAGGGTACTATTGGCCAAACTGTTAGGGGGGACTCCCATGCCCAAAATAATAGGAGGAGATTTTAACATGGTGATGGACCCTTCAATAGATAGTACAGGGTCAAGGAAATATGATCTGGGACTGGAAACTCGGGGGCTGCCTAATCTATGCCGCCAGGTCGGACTAGTAGACGTTTGGCGGGTACTTCACCCACATGAGAGAGATTACACACATCTTTCAAGGGCGCATGGCACGCAAGCTCGTATTGACTACTACTACTACTACTACTATTTGACATTTCTAAAGCGCTACTAGGGTTACGCAGCGCTGTACAATATAACATAGAAGGACAGTCCCTGCTCGAAGAGCTTACAATCTAATGGACAAATGTACAGACAATCAAGTAGTGGCAGTCAAACTGGGGCAGTCTAAGGTTAGGTGCCGAAGGCAACATTGACTACTTGTTGGTCTCAGATCAACTGTTTGGGTCGATAGGGAGCTCAAAACTGGGTGCATATGTGATATCGGACCATGCGTGGATGGAAATGAGTTGATCGGGAAAGGAGGAGAAGAGAATAAATAGGAGATGGACATTCCCAATAGAGCTGTACTGGGACCAAAAATTCAAGATTTCAATAACAAAGTGCTGGCAAGATTATAAGATTAATAATGTAGAGCATGTAGGAGACCAAGTGCTGTATTGGGAGGCGGCAAAAGCAGTATTATATGGGGAGATAATCAGCTATGTGGCTCACAAACAGAAAGCCAGAGATCGAGAAGTGCTGAGGTTGAGCCGGTTGCTAGGTATTGCAAGGAGAAAGTATGGTCAGTTGCCCTCAATCGCGAATAGACAACAGCTACTGAATTTGCAAACGGCGCTAAATGAACTCCTCCATCAAAGGACCTTGAAGTCGCAGAATTATTACAGATATCAACTCTATAAGCATGGAAACAAAGGGGGTCGACTGATGGCACAATTGGTAGCAGTTAAGCAAGGAAAAGCTAGGATATTAAATATGAAGACAAGACAAGGTGAACGAGTTCACACAGATAAAGCCATCAGGGACATATTTTATGACTACTATAGACGGCTATATGAGGCTCCACAAGAAAACGGTTTGACGGGGGCCTTATACTTAAATCAATTGAGGCTACCTACAGTTTCATCACGTGATGAACAGCGGCTTAACAACCCAATAACAACAGAGGAGGTGCTTTTAGCGATTAGTCAGAGTGAGTTAGCAAAGACACCGGGGGGTGGACGGATATAGAGCGGAGTTTTATAAAATATTGGGGGAGGAAATAGTGGTACCAATGACGAACATGTTTAATGCTTTAGTGGATAAAGAACAAATACCTTCTGCCATAAACACTGCCTGTATCATAGTGATCCCAAAGAAGGGGAAAGACCCTGAACTAGCCGAATCTTACAGGCCTATATCGTTGTTAAATTACGAGGTAAAATTACTAGCTAAAATTATGGCGAACAGATTAACGAATGTACTGCCTAAGCTAATAAAGGAATCTCAAGTAGGATTTGTGAGTGGCAGGACAACTGTCAAAAATGTTCGGAAAGTACTGGCTTCATTGGAGGCTAGGCGTCGCGGGAAACTGGACTCCCTTTTGATAAGCTTTGACGCCGAGAAAGCTTTCGATGTAGTGTATTGGAGCTTTCTATATGCCGTATTGCAAAAATATGGATTCTCGGGTAGATTCCTGTCGGGAATAAAAGCCTTATACTTGAAGCCGAAGGCTAGAGTTTCGATAAATGGAATTGACACAGAAGATTTTGAGATAGGTCGGGGAACCCGTCAAGGGTGCCCGTTATCGCCCCTCTTATTCGTGTTAACTTTGGACCCACTAATTAGAGATATTGAGGAACAGCCAGCGGTGGCAGGAGTGAAGATCGGAAGGGAGGTTTTTAAAGTAGCGGCCTTCGCGGATGATATTCTGGTTCATTTAACGAATCCGCAGGAGTCATTAGGGGCTTTATTGGAGATTTTTTCCGAATATGGAGACCACGCGGGATTACGCCTGAACCTGGGGAAGTCAGAAGCCCTAGCCTTATACAGGGGCATCAACACTCCCTTTCTTCTGCTGGTCACACCTCTCTCTATACAGCCCAACAACCTTCTAGATACAGCCACCGCCTTGTCACACTGTTTCGTCGCCTTCAAATCCTCAGATACTATCACCCCAAGATCCCTCTCCCCGTCCGTACCTATCAGACTCTCGCCACCTAACACATACGTTAGGTCTTCTTTAAGTCAGCAGTAAGGGAGAGAAGAAGTCACAAGCAAGTCCCAGCACAGCTAATTCCCTCAAGTCTGATCAGCCAGCAAGAGATGGGAAAATTCTAGACCTAGCACTTAGTGGAGCGCATGATCTGGTGCAGGAGGTAATGATGCTGGGGCCGCATGATAACAGTGATCATAATATGATCACATTTGATATTGGCTTTGGAGTATGTACAAACAGGAAATCCAATATCTTAGCATTTAACTTTCAAAAAGGAGACTATGATAAAATAAGAACGGTGAAAAAAATAAAAACAACTTATAGGTTCAGTTGAGAAGGTCAAAAATTTACATTTTTTTTTGTTACATTTGTACCCCGCGCTCAATGCGGCTTACATGGGGCAATGGAGTGTTAAGTGACTTGCTCAGAGTCACAAGGAGTTGCCTGTGCCTGAAGTGGGAACTGAACTCAGTTCCTCAGTTCCCTAGGACCAAGGTCCACCACCCTAACCACTAGGCCACTCCTCCACTCCACATCAGGCGTGGATGCTGCTCAAAAATACCATCCTGGAAGCCCAGTCAAAATATATTCCGTGTATTAAAAAAGGAGGAAGGAAGACCAAATGACAGCCCATATAGTTAAAAAGAGAGGTGAAGGAACTTATTAGAGCTAAAAGAAAATCTTTCAGAAAATGGAAGAAGGAACTGACGGAAAATAATAAGAAACAGCATAAGGAATGTCAAGTTGAATGCAAAGTGCTGATAAGGAAGGCAAAGATGGACTTTGAAAAAAAGATTGTGTTGGTGGCAAAAACACATAGTAAATTTTTTTTAGGTATATTAAAAGCAAGAAGCCAGCAAAAGAATTTGTTGGACTGCTAGATGGCAGAGGGGTAAAAGGGGCAATCAGGGAAGACAAAGCTATAGTGCAGAGATTAAATGAATTCTTTGCTTCAGTCTTCATCGAGGAAGATTTGGGAGAGATTCTGTTGCCAGAAATGGTATTCAAAGCTTACGAGTCAGAGAAACTGAATGAAATCTCAATAAACCTGGAGATGTAATGGCACAAATTGACAAACTGAAGAGTAGCAAATTTCCTGAACCGGATGGTATTCATCCCAGATTACTGACAGAATTGAAAAATGAACTTGTAGAACTATTGTTAGTAATATGTAATTTATCTTTAAAATCAAGCACGGTACTGAAAGAATGGAGGGTGGCCAATGTAACGCCAATTTTTTAAAAAGGTTCCAGAGGAGACCCGGCAAATTATAGACTGGTAAGCCTGATATTGGCGCTGGACAAAATTACAGAGCATATTCAAAAGCATGGATTAATGAGACAAAGCCAATATGGATTTAGTGATGGGAAATCTTGCCTCACCAATCTATTACATTTCTTTGAAGGGATGAACAAACTTACTGGATTTTCAAAAGGTGTTTGACAAAGTACCTCATGAAAGACTCCAGAGGAAATTGGGAGTCATGGGATAGGAGATAGTGTCCTACTGTGGATTAAAAACTGGTTAAAAGATAAAAAACAGAGAGTAGGATTAAATAGTATTCTCAATGGAGAAGGGTAGATAGTGGGGATCCCCAGAGGTCTGTGCTGGGACCGCTGCTTTTTAACATATAAATGATCTAGAGATGGGAGTAACTAGTGAGGTAATTAAATTTGCTAACGACACAAACAGGCTTATTTTCGAAAGTGATCGCCGGCAATCTATTTCGCCAGTGACGTTCGATTATGCCCCTCAAAGATATTCAAAGTTGTTAAATTGCAAGAGGATTGTGAAAAATTACATGAGGACCTTACAAGACTGGGAGACTGGGTATCTAAATGGCAAATGACGTTTAATTTATTTATTTATTGCATTTGTATTCCACATTTTCCCATCTATTTGCAGGCTCAATGTGGCTTATATTATGCCGTAATGGCGATCGCCATTTCCAGATTAAAAAATACAGAGTGGTATTTCATTAGAGTACATATATGGTAGAGTAGATTACAAAGTTATGTTACATAGAAGTTCCTAAATTTATTTATTTATTTTATTTTTAGTACATTTATACCCCGCACATTTTCCCCACTAATGATAGAGTAGATTACAGAGTGTTTTAAACAATCAACTATAGAAAGTTCAGTTCTGGCATGAGAGATAAAGTGGTAGTGCGTAATTCGTAGTGTTCATACTTGATAGCGTAGTGTAGAGACGTCGGTTTTGTCTAGTTCAGGTAGGGTTTAATTGTCTAGTAATTAGGATGGATCGTTGTTGTATGCCTTTTTGAACAGGTTGGTTTTCAGTAGTTTTCGGAAGATTGTTAGATCATTCATTGTTTTTATGGCATTTGGTAGTGTGTTCCACAGTTGCATGCTTATGTAGGAGAAGCTGGATGCATATGTTGATTTTGTCACGGTTGTGCCCATGTTTCATGTTCTCCTTCCTCTCGCCACCTGGTGGCCTGACTTGGTGGCTGCAGTGAACTGTCCGGTTGTTGTTACCCGTTCCAGATTTCAGGCCAATCTGGTCTGGATCTTCCAGACTGCCAGACTTGCTCTGCTTGTTTGAACCTGCACAGCACCCATAGTTGCCTGGTGATTGCTGCAGCTGAGCCTCAGCTGCTGTTGGGCTTATTAGCCATTCTGAAATCCTTCTGCTTTGCCTTTGCATCGCCTAAGGCCCTCAGGTTTGTCGGTGTGCTGTGTGCACGTCTGCCTGATCTGGTTTCTGTTTTCACTCGTTTGATTTCTAGTTAGTCTGTGTGTAGTTTAGTTTAGAGTTATTGTTTGTTTCTTAGTCTTGTTCCTAGTTTGCAGTTCTTTGTGTAGTTCTTAGGTTCTGTATTGTCTGTCTTCAGTGGCTGCTTGCAGCTTCTAGTTCTGTCCCTTGTCTGCCCGTGTTTGTTTCCTGTTTTTAGTGGCTGCTTGCAGCTTTCAGTCTCTGTCCCCTAGCTTGTCCTCTCCCTGCCTTGTGTTGTATTGTCTGTTTGTGAGTCCTAGCCCAGTTTCCTGCCTTTTTGCCCGTGTTCATTCAATTCCCCTCTGACCCTCAGTCCCTGTGCTGCCTAGCTGATATCCAGTCCCGGCCCTGTCCAGTAAGTCCTGCCGGCTGCCTGCAGCCGGGAGCTCAACTCCCAGTGAAAAGCGGCCAAGTGTAGGTGAAGTCTCACTATTTGTCAGAGTTCTGCCTTGCCTCTGGTGTGGCTCACAACCTAGTTCCTGCTTGAAAACTTAACAGATTTATATTTAAGTCTTTTGCAGCTGGGGTAGTGGAGATTCAAGAATGTACGTGCTGATCTTTTTGTGTTCCTGGCTGGTAGGTCTATGAGGTCTGACATATAGATCGGGGCCTCACCGTGAATGATTTTGTGGACCAGGGTGCAAACGCAATTCGTTCTTTTAGTGGTAGCCGGTGTAGTTTTTCTCTTAGGGGTTTGGTGCTTTCGTATTTTGTTTTTCCATATACGAGTCTGGTTGCTGTGTTTTGGGCCGTTTGGAGTTTCTTAATTATTTGTTCTTTGCATCCTGCATAGATGGCATTGCAGTAGTCTAGGTGGCTTAACACCGTTGATTGTACTAGGCTGCAGAATATTTCCCTTGGGAAGAAAGGATTTACTCTTTTGAGTTTCCACATTGGGTGGAACATTTTCTTTGCTGTATTTTTCGCATGGTTTTCTAGTGTAAGGTTTCGGTCAATTGTAACTCTGAGAATTTTCAGGCTGTCTGACACAGGAAGGGTGTAGTCTGGGGTGTTTATGGTGATGGGTTTGTTCGTGTTGTATTGTGAAGAGAGGATGAGGCATTGTGTTTTTTTCTGCGTTAAGCTTTAGTTGGAATGCATCCGCCCATGAATTCATTATTTGGAGGCTGTGTTTGATTTCATTTGTGATTTTGGTTAGATCATGTCTGAACGGGATGTAGATCGTGACACTGTCTGCGTAGATACAAGGATTGAGTCCTTGGTCGGATAGCGATTTGGCTAAAGGTGTCATCATTAAATTAATGTGAGCAAGGGCAGAGTGATGCATGTGGGAAAGAGGAACCAAAATTATAGCTACATAATGCAAGGTTCTACATTAGAAGTCACCGACCAAGAAAGGGATCTAGGCGTCGTCGTTGATGATGATATGTTGAAACCTTCTGCTCAGTGTGTGGCGGCTAAGAAAGCAAATAGAATGTTAAGTATTATAAACAAAAAATGAGGACGTTATAATGCCTTTGTATCACTCCATGGTGCAACCACACCTCGAATATTGTGTTCAATTCTGCTTACCGCATCTTAAAAAGATATAGTGGAATTAGAAAAGGTACAGAGAAGGGTGACAAAAATGATAACGGAGGTGAGGCAAATTCTCTATGAGGAAAGGCTAAAGTGGCTTGGAGAAAAGATGGCTGAGGGGAGATGTGATAGAGGTCTATAAAATAATGAGTGGAGTGGAATGGGTAGACGTGAATTGCTTGTTTACTATTTCCAAAAATACTAGGACCAGGGGGCAAGCAACGAAGCTACAAAGTAGTAAATTTAAAACAAATAGGAGATAAATTTTTCTTCACTCAACGTGTAATTGAACTCTGGTATTCGTTCCCAAAGAATGTAGTAAAAGCAGTTAGCTTAGTGGGTTTAAAAAAGGTTTGGATGGCTTCCTAAAGGAAAAGTCCATAGACCATTATTAAAATGGACTTGAGGAAAATCCACTGCTTATTTGTAGGAGAAGCAGCATAAATTGTACTTTTTTAGGATCTTGCCAGGTACTTGTGACCTGGATTGGCCACTGTTGGAAACAGGATGCTGGGCTTGATGGACCTTCGGTCTGTCCCAGTATGGCACTACTTATGTAGTTCCTTGCATGAATATTCAGCCTGCTCTTAAACAAGAGCTGTCTCCTCATACAATAAAGAAAAGCAAGCAAACACACAAAGGCAAAATTTAATATACTGCACAGAGTGAACTGGACAAAGAGCTTGCTGAAGTAGATACACAGGCTGAGCAAAAAATAATGCAGACAAGGGGTTCACAGACTCTTTCTAGCCTCAATCTGAGACCAAGCCCAAAAGAACTTGCAGGTTAACACCAAAAGCTTTGGAAAATTACCAAGCAGAGCAGGAAAAGTATATTGTTAATCTAAATAGGTTCTGGTAGAAGGTGAAAAGAGACATGCATAGTATCTCAAAGGCAGAGGCAGGCAGTGATGCCTATTTTCCACCTCTGCAGACCAGTTATGCACTCAATCAGCAAAAGGCAGAAGAGTACTGTCAGTTCCTAATTAAAACCAATATATATAGCACATAAGCACCGCCATACCGGGAAAAGACCAAGGGTCCATCAAGCCCAGCATCCTGTCTCCGACAGCGGCCAATCCAGGCCCCAAGAACACTGCAACCCACCCCCCCACCCCCCCCACCCCGAAAAAAAAAATAATTTTTTCCCTTCCCCCCCCCCCCTTTTTTTTTTTTTAAATAATGTTCAATGGACTTTCCTTCAGGAATCTGTCCAAACCCCCCTTAAACTGCATAAGGCCAGCTGGTCCAGGAGACCACAGACCAGCAGTGCAGAGATACGGTTATAAATGCCGTGAAGACCTTGGAGGATGAAACCATAAAGGCAGCAGACAACATGTCAGTACTGTCACTCTTCTAGGCATATATCTAAACCATCAAGATCTTCTAAGACACATAGGAAGAGAGTCCACTGTTCAATTTCTATCAAATTGCAAACAGAAGCAGGGGCCGCTAAATCACATGCCCTTTATAGTGAAAAACAAGCAGTACTAAAACTAGAGAAGCTCAGAATAGAAAGCAGCTGCTGCCACCACTGCTGCTGCTGCACACCAGAAAACTAAATTAGATGTGGCTATGGAAGTACAACGGCAGCAAGGAGAGGTAGCTGCCATTGAGGTCCAAGTTAAGGTGCTTGAAGCGGCTTCAAAACAGGATGGTGTGGAGAGTCAGCACAGCCACACTGCCTTCGAAGACTCCGCTCAACGAACCAAAGCTTATGTGATGGCTCACACCTCAGCACCTACTAATGCACGGGCACAGGCTGAACCAGAGGAGTCCTCAGATTCTGAGGACACATACCCTTCTTCACCAGTGGCTATCTTGCCTGAAAGAAGCAAGCATAAGGTGCAACATGTTATGGAGGCCAACCACCACAGTGATCCACACACCAGCTTGCACACGGATACACTGTCAATGGTCTGCACTCCAGGTCTATGCACCAAGAAGATGCCTTACTACAGCCACAGACTCTGATGCTTCACAAGAAGTAGGGGGGCAACAAAGACTTGGGTAGTTACTCTCTGGAAGGACATCAACTAAACAGCCTTGGCCAAAACATGAGGCATCCGAGCAGTCTCATGCCACACCAACACTCAAAGAAGCTAAAGCAAATGGTCAGCAAGAAACAGCTCTCACTGCTATGCCTGATAATTCAGAAAGGGAAGATCTGGCCACATATATGATACGCAAAGACGCAGTGAGCAGGGGCTTATCCAGTTCAGTGACCGTCCTGAAAAGTAAAGAGGATGGAAATCTGACTTTAAGAGCACCATGGTAATTATGAAACATGCCCCAAGAAAAGAAATGAATCCAATGTTAAGATGACTGGGAAGCTAATCAACTGAACTTGTAAGGGGATTAAAGGTTGCATATTTGAACAATCCCTCTACAGGCTTGAAAGAGATGTGGAAAAGACTTGAACAGTACTATGGTAGCTCAGAAGCTATTCAGAATTTACTGATGGAAGAATAAAGAACTTTCCAAAAATCTCACACAAAGACAACCACCAGATACTGAAATTGGGAAAACTCTTCCAAAAACTGGTAGTAATGAAAGCTGGGCCAAACCTCCCAGGACACTCCTACTTAGACATATCTAGGGGCATAAATGACATTGTAGTAAAGATACCATATGACATCCAAGAAAAAGGGTCAGCATTTGGCATGAAAAATAAGGAGAACAATCAAGGGGAATTTCCCCCCTTCACAGTCTTCACAAAATGCATTTGAGACCTAGCAAAAAGGAGAAATGATCCTAGTTTCAGGTCTGCCACACCTGAAGCAAACAGGACAAGCAATTTGCTGAATGAGAAGCCAGTCAAAAGGTATGGCAACACCAGGAAACCTATATCTGTGCACAAGACAGAAATATTACCCTTGGCATCTATACTGTCCAATCCCCCCACCACAGATAAAGCAGAGGATTCAAACTGACAGTGCCCTGTATACAACAATGGCTAGGACAAATCAAACTCGGGTATAAATATAAAGTACCACACACCATGTATATTGAGTTTATCTTATTGGGCAGACTGGATGGACCGTACAGGTCTTCATCTGCCGTCATTTACTATGTTACTATGTTATGTTACTATTTTCTTCACAGAAAATGTCAGTGGTTTAGAAAGAAATCCCTGAAGGAGCTGAATTTTTAGGGTATATTTATTCCTTCTAATATAGTGGTACACCCACCAATACCTAGGAAGAAACAAATCACCCAAGGCTGCATCAGTTTGCTCTTTATTAGATACCCTATCAAGTATTTGTATTATTAGCAGATCAGTGATATCTCACTGGGAGTACAGAACACTGCTACACAAAATTACTTCTATATCTGAGACTCCAAAGAATATACAAGCAATCAGATACTTTTATTTACTATTCCCCAAATATATGTACAATCAATTGCTTATGGGATTACAGTACCACAGTTACACATAGGTGTTCTCTGTGTCTGAGTTTCTAATGTTTTATTTACCAGCCAAAGCCAATTAATAGATATAAAAGACTCAAGACTACTTATGAGAAAGCAATAGGATTATTTGCCAATTCAGATACAATTCATTGGTTTCTCATGAGAGAGAGCAGCCCTGCTTGCACAAAGGTACTGTCTGTGACTGTCTCTCTCCCTTGAAGCAGAAAGTACAATCACTTATATAAGCTCATAAACATAACAGGTCATACATAGGCAATCTGACAACAATCCCATCTATTGGATATTCTAATATAATGGTTAACACTGATTGGTTATGGTAATGAGTTGATTAGTATTTACTGGAAAAGCTAACAATAGACCAGCTCTTACTGGAAGACTAAGAGGCATATTTTCAAAGCACTTAGCTTTCCAAAGTTCCATAGGTTTCTATGGAACTTTGGAAGGCTAAGTGCTTTGAAAATGAGCCCCTAAGTCATCTTCCTGAGGAGTTATCTTGTTCTATTTTTCACAAAAACATCTGTGACCACCATGTTGCTAAATGATGTTACTCTGCTTTTCCACCTATGCCCGTTCCTCTTTCTGCTGCATGAATGTCACAGCAGATCATAAGTTCTGCAGTCACACTTGAAGTTCAGGTTAAAGTCATGGGCCTGTAAGGTTTTTTCCTCATTTTAGATCCTGAACCAAAGTCTCAGACCTTGAATCAAAGCTCATAGCTATAATAATAATAGACAGAGCGCAAAGAACTGCTCAAGAAATGCTGAATCTGCAACAAATAATGTTCCTCCTTAAACCACCTTACCAAAGACTGTAAAGCACCCATCAAGTGCACAGAATGTAGTAGTGACCAACATATCTATGCCCTACACAGTGATAATGCTAAACCAAACCCCACAGATTCCTTTATCTCTGAAACAAGCCAAGATGGGAAGAGGAAAGCAGGGCATTCACACCTCAAAGTCACTCCGAAATTCACAAAGGCATGTGGAGGAAGCTGAGAAGGGAGGTGTATTATGAAGGGCAGCCTGAGAAGGCAATTAAAATGTACATCATTATAGACGAATAGAGCAACAAGTCTTTAGCAAGATCAGAGTTCTACAGCCTGTTTGGCACTCATGAAGACTATTCCTCATACATCCTCAAAACTTGCTCAGGGGTCACACAGGTGAAAGAGAGAATAGCAAGTGACTATGTAATAGAGACAATGGATGGCAGCACTAAATCACGTCTATCCACGCTAACTGAATGTGAACAGAGATAAGAAGACAAGGATGAAACACCCACATCAGAAGCTGCTTGGAATCAACCTCACCTGAAGTCTATAGCCAACCAACTTGCACCTTTAGATCCAGATGGTGAGATCCTGCTCTTAGTGGGATGTGCTGGAGATGCTGGACATCCAAGAGTGGTGCAAGGGCCCACGCGACACTCCTTACATACACTGACTTGACTTGGATTGGACAACAGTAGGTGATGTCTGCCTCAATCGAACAAGAAGGCCAATGGGCTCATTTTCGAAAGAGGATGCCCATCTTTCGACATAAATCGGAAGATGGGCGTCCTTCTCACAGGGTCGTCCAAATCGGTATAATAGAAAGCCGATTTTGGACGTCCCCAACTGTACTCTGTCACAGGGATGGCCAAAGTTCAAGGGGGCGTATCGGAGACGGGACTTGGGCGTGCCTAACACTAGGACGTCCTCGACCCATAATCGAAAGAAACAAGGACGTCCCTGATGAACATTTGGACGACTTTACCTGGACCTGTTTTTCTTACGACCAAGGCACAAAAAGGTGCCTGAAATGACCAGATGACCACCGGAGAGAATCGGGGATAACCTCCCCTTACTCCCCACAGTGGTCACTAACTCCATCCCACCCTCAAAAAAACCCATCTTTAAAGATATTGATTGACAGCCTCTATGCCAGCCTCAGATGTCATACTCAGCTCCATGACAGCAGTATGCAGGTACCTGGAGCAGTTTTAGTGGGAGCAGTGCACTTCAGGCAGGTGGACCCAAGCCCACCCCCCCCCCCCCCCACCTGTTATGTTTGTGGAGGAAACAAACAGCGAGCCCTCCAAAACCCACCACAAACCCACTGTACCCACAACTAGGTCCCCCCTTCACCTGTAAGGGCTATTGTAGTGGTGTACAGTTGTGGGTAGTGGGTTTTGGGGGAGCTCAGCACACAAGGTAAGGGAGCTATATACCTGTGAGCAATTTATGAAGTTCACTGCAGTGCCCCCTAGGGTGCCCAGATGGTGTCCTGGCATGTCAGGGGGACCAGTGCACTAGAAATGCTGGCTCCTCCTACAGCCAATTGGCTTGCATTTGGTCGTTTCTGAGATGGACATTCATGGTTTCCATTATTGCCGAAAATCAGAAACGACCAAATCTAGGGACGACCATCTCTAAAGATGACCAAATTTCAGGATTTGGGCGTCCCTGACTGTATTATCGAAACGAAAGATGGATGTCCATCTTGTTTTGAAAATACGTGTTTCCCTGCCCCTGGATAGGGACGTTTTGCAAGGACATCCAAATCAAAATGAATTCATCCCTTTCGATTATGCCCTTCCATGTGTCAATGTATTTTCTACAAATGTCCTGGAACGCGGGTACACCTCCCTGTTTGAACCATGTCCCAACCACTTAACTATAAAGGAGTCTGGAGATGAGACAGCATTTCATGACCTTCATGCAGGACATGATCACCAATAGCAAAGCGGAGTCTGCCCCCTCCCCCCTCTGAGTGAGAATGAAGACTGCTGGTACCTACCCATCTTTGGAGTATACCATCCACAGAAACCAGGGCAAATCTGAATCATATTTGATTCTAGCACCCAGTTCCAAGGGACCTCACTGAATAATGTACTGCTCACCAGGCTCGACCTGATCAACAGTCTACTAGGGATTTTGATCTGCTTCGGAAAAGAGCCCATTGCCATCACAGCTGGCATTCAGCAAATGTTTTACTGCTTTGTTATCCGTGAAGATTACAGGAATTACTTCAGGTTCCTGTGGTTCCATGACAATGACACCAATGGAGATCTCACTGAAAATAAAGGATGAAAGTCCTTGTCTTTGAAAACAGCCCATTACCAGCAGAGGCCACTCATGGGCTCCAACACACTGCACAAGATGGAGAAAGGGAGTACAGTACTGATGCCAGGAATTTCATGGACAAGCTTATATATGGATGATGGGCTGAAGTCCCTGCCCGCAGAAAAAGAAGCCATCGACTTGCTAAAAAGAACACAGCTGATGTTATCAGAAGCCAGCATGAGACTCCACAAGATTACTTCCAACATAGCCAAAGTGATGAAGGCGTTCCCCTCAGTACATATAAGTACATAAGTATTGCCACACTGGAACAGACCAAAGGTCCATCAAGCCCAGCATCCTGTTTCCAACAGTGGCCAATCCAGTTCACAAAAATCCTGGCAAGATCTCAAAAAAGTTCAATATATTTTATGCTGCTTATCCCAGAAATAAGTAGTGGATTTTTCCCAAGTCATTTTAATAACGGTCTATGGACTTTTCCTTTAGGAAGCCGTCCAAACCTTTTTTAAACCCCACTAAGCTAACCGCTTTTACCACATTCTCTGGCAATGAATTCCAGAGTTTAACTACACATTGACCACGGTAAAGAATTGAAGGACCTAGACTTGAGAGTAGACATACTTTCACTACAACACAGCCTTGGCCTAGGTTGGGACCTGAAGGACACCTTCAATTTCCAGGTCTCCATCCAAGAGAAACCATATATTCAATGAATCATCTTGTTACTGTGAACAGACTGTATGATCCATTAGGATTTGTGGCACCAGTCACCATTAAAGGAAGATCCTTACTACGTAAACTCTCATGAAGCGCAGATGATGGGATGCCCCATTACCACAAAAAGAAAAAAAAAAGACAAGAGTAGGAAATGTGGAAAGACTCCTTAAGGTAAAATTATGTATCATACCTGATAATTTTCTTTCCATTAATCATAGCTGATCAATCCATAGACTGGTGGGTTGTGTCCATCTACCAGCAGGTGGAGATAGAGAGCAATCCTTTTGCCTCCCTATATGTGGTCATGTGCTGCCGGAAACTCCTCAGTATGTCGATATCAAAGCTCCATCCGCAGGACTCAGCACTTAGAGAATTACACCCACAAAGGGACACTCTGCCCAGCTCACCACCGCCGAAACGGGGGAGGGGAATTAACCCAGCTCATCCCCACACAAGTGGGGGAGGGGAATCCGTCCAGCTCATCCCCGCGGAGCGGGGGAGGGACACCACCCCGCCGATGCGGGGGGATCTGGCTTATCCTGCAACCGCAACCGCGGGAGGAGCTGACTGACCCTAACACCGCCGAAGCGGGAGGGGTACAAAGCTGCCCTACAGCCGCATGAAGCGGGAGGGAGTGCCGGCAGAATTAATGTCTCAATCCAGCCCCGTAAAACGGAGGGGAGAGGAATGCAGCAGCTCACTGTAACACAAACTCGTCTCAGCTCTTGAAGAATCCAATTGAAAAAACTTGAATACGAAGTCCTCCTGAACAGGAACTGAAGACTATATTCTGGTTGCATTTCAGGTTCAAGTTTAAACAGTACAGATATCTGGGAGGGGCTATGGATTGATCAGCTATGATTAATGGAAAGAAAATTATTAGGTATGATACATAATTTTACCTTCCATACCATCATGCTGATCAATCCATAGACTGGTGGGATGTACCGAAGCAGTACTCACCCAGGGCGGGACATTGAAATCCCTGACCGCAACACTGAAGCTCCAAACCGGGCCTCCGCCCGAGCAGCCACAGTCAAGCGGTAATGCCTGGAGAAGGTATGGGCCGATGCCCAAGTTGCCGCCTTGCATATCTCTTCCAAGGAGACGGACCCGGCCTCTGCCATCGAGGCCGCCTGAGCTCTAGTGGAGTGAGCCTTCAGCTGGATAGGCGGCACCTTCCCCGCGGCCACATAAGCCGCTGCAATGGCTTCCTTGACCCATCTTGCCACTGTAGGCTTAGCAGCCTGCAGACCCTTACGAGGACCTGCAAACAGGACAAACAGATGATCCGACTTCCGGAAATCATTGGTCACTTCCAAGTATCTGATGATGACTCGTCTCACATCCAGATATTTGAGAGCAGAGTATTCCTCTG
Source organism: Microcaecilia unicolor (assembly GCF_901765095.1). Taxonomy (NCBI): domain Eukaryota; kingdom Metazoa; phylum Chordata; class Amphibia; order Gymnophiona; family Siphonopidae; genus Microcaecilia; species Microcaecilia unicolor. Next base: position 377,887,751 of record NC_044031.1, read on the forward strand.
GGTAGTCCTCCCTACGAAAGGAAGGGAGACAAAGCTGCTGATTCACATGGAAGCGAGAAACAATCTTGGGCAGGAAGGAAGGCACTGTGCGAATAGTCACTTCTGCCTCAGTGAACTGCAGAAAAGGCTCTCGACATGAGAGTGCCTGGAGCTCGGAAACTCTTCTGGCTGAAGTGATAGCCACCAAAAAGACTGTTTTCAACGTCAGGTCTTTAAGAGATGCCCTCGACAAGGGTTCAAAAGGCGGCTTCTGCAAGGCTCTTAGCACCAGGTTGAGATTCCACGCAGGCACCACTGAGTGCAGAGGAGGGCGCAGGTGATTAAATCCCTTGAGAAAACGCACATCTGGCTGCGAAGCCAGGGAAGTACCCTTCAGGCGGCCCCTGAAGCAAGCCAGAGCCGCTACCTGGACTTTAAGGGAACTGAGCGACAGGCCTTTCTCCAGACCTTCTTGCAGGAACGCCAACACTGAAGAAATTGGAGCAGTGAAAGGAGAAAGTGAGCCTGCTTCACACCACGCTGCAAAGGTACGCCAAACCCTGGCGTAAGCAGTAGAAGTAGAGCGCTTCCTCGCTCTCAGCATAGTGGCGATGACCTTGTCTGAGAAGCCCTTCTTCCTCAGACGCTGCCGCTCAATAGCCAGGCCGTAAGACCAAAGGGGGAGGGATCCTCCATCACCACGGGACCCTGATGCAACAGACCCTGCTCCACTGGCAGTCGCAGAGGGTCATCCACTGAGAGCCTGATCAAGTCCGCATACCAGGGACGTCTGGGCCAGTCCGGACCCACCAGGATTATCTGGCCCGGATGCTTTGCCACCCGGTCTAGCACCCTGCCCAATATGGGCCAGGGCGGGAACACATAGAGAAGCTCCTGTGTCGGCCACTGTTGGAGAAGAGCATCTACTCCCAGAGATCGAGGGTCTCGTCCTCTGCTGAAAAAGCGCGGCACTTGGCAATTGGCCGATGACGCCATCAGATCTAGGCTCGGCTGGCCCCAGCGCTTCGTGATGTCCAAGAACGCCTGAGCCGATAACTGCCACTCTCCGGGATCCAAGGTATGGCGACTGAGAAAGTCCGCCTTGACATTCATGACTCCCGCAATGTGGGCCGCCGACAGCTGTTCCAGGTTCGCTTCCGCCCACTGGCATAGATTCATGGCCTCCTTGGCTAGAGGGGCGCTCTTGGTACCTCCCTGGCGGTTGACATAGGCCACAGCCGTGGCATTGTCCGACAGGACCCGTACTGGCTTCAACGCCAGTACCGGGAGGAACTACAAAAGCGCCAACCGAATGGCTCTGAGTTCCAGGAGGTTGACAGACCACTTTGCCTCTGCAGGAGACCAGAGCCCCTGCGCTGTCCTTCCCAAGCAGTGGGCTCCCCAGCCCGTCAAAGAGGCGTCCGTCGTGACGACAATCCACTCCGGGGTCCCAAGAGGCATCCCTGCAGACAACTTGTCTGTCTTCAGCCACCAGCTCAGCGCCTTGCGCACTGCTGGGTCCAAGGGAAGGTGCACAGCATAATCCTCCGACACCGGAGTCCAGCGCTGCAGCAGAGAGTGTTGTAGTGGTCTCATATGAGCCCTGGCCCAGGGCACTACTTCCATCGTGGCCGTCATAGAGCCCAACAGCTGCACATAGTCCCAAGCCCGAAGAGGAGAGGCTACTAGGAACTGGTCCACCTGAGCCTGAAGTTTGACAATCCGATTGTCCGGCAGGAACACCCTGCCCACTTGGGTGTCGAATCGAACTCCCAGATACTCCAGGGACTGAGTTGGGCGCAGCTGGCTTTTCTCCCAGTTGATGATCCACCCCAGGGAGCTCAAAAGAGCAATCACCCGGTCCACAGCTTTGCCGCACTCTGCATAAGAGGGGGCTCGGATCAACCAGTCGTCCAGATAAGGATGGACTTGTACTCCTTCCTTCCTCAGGAAGGCCGCGATGACCACCATTACTTTGGAGAAGGTCCGCGGAGCAGTAGGCAACCCGAACGGGAGGGCTCTGAATTGGAAGTGTCGGCCCAGGACTGCAAAACGCAGAAAGCGTTGATGAGGAGGCCAGATGGGAATATGCAAGTACGCTTCCTTGATGTCCAAGGATGCCAGGAACTCCCCTGCCTTCACTGCCGCTATAACAGAGCGGAGAGTCTCCGTGCGAAAGTGCCGAACTTTCAAGGCCCGATTGACTCCTTTGAGGTCGAGGATAGGCCGTACTGAGGAGTTTCCGGCAGCACATGACCACATATAGGGAGGCAAAAGGATTGCTCTCTATCTCCACCTGCTGGTAGATGGACATAACCCACCAGTCTATGGATTGATCAGCATGATGATATGGAAAAGCACTTGAACATCTCCATGTCCCATATACATATATTTCTTTGACCCTAGCAAAGGCTCACAAAGACATTTGCATCTTCTCCAGCGCATCTGAAAAGGCTATAGCTGCAGTAGCCTACCTGAAGATAACAGACACCCCCAAGGGATTCATCTATAGCAAGGCCAAACTAGCACCATAGGCTAATCACACCATCCCACACCTAGAACTGTGTGGAGCAGTTTTGGCGGTGGAGGTAGCGGAACTGACTGTAAGAGATGGACATTCAACCAGCCTCAGTCAAGTTCTACACAGATAGCAAGGTGCTGCTGGGCTACATATATAACCAAAGTAGAAGATTCTACGTATATGTCAGCAACCGAGTCAAACCCGACCTGATCAACAGCACTAGATGCCAACCAACTAGAATCAGGTGGCCCATGCTATGAGAGCTGTCTCAACAACCCACTTAACACAGATAAATTGGCTAACACAGATTCCCTCACAAAACCAGCAAGTACTTCTCCAACCACTACAAACGCCTTTGAGTTGGTGAAACCAGAAAGCGGCACCGAGATTCACCTGGAAGTGACCACTCTTATCACAAACATCTTGACTAATGGTAACCTGGGAACATACCACTTTAACCACTGAGATGGATGACGCTTAGAAGTGCAGAGCAAACAGAGAGGGTATTACAGCATACAAAGAAAGTATACAAACACAAAAAGCACAACCGGGCCATCAAGAATGAGACAACAGGAGTCCTTTATTAGTGAATGATCCGACACGGGCTGTGTTTCGGCGTCAACACCGTCTGCCTCAGGGGTCGAAATGTGATAGTAAAATATGTAATAATAATGAATTTGAAAACTTCAAAGTAGAGAGAGTATGATTTTAAATGAACGTCGTCTGTCGCAGAAGGCGATACTTTGTGAATCTCCTGTGGTAACTTCGCCGGTCACACGGGATAAACGCTTTTGAAGGCCCAGTTGTGCTTTTTGTGTTTGTATACTTTCTTTGTATGCTGTAATACCCTCTCTATTTGCTCTGCACTTCTAAGCATCATCCATCTCAGTGGTTAAAGTGGTATGTTCCCAGGTCGAGGGGGCTCGCCCTATAATGGCCTTCAGTACTCCCCTAGGGCTCTACCAGTTTACCTGATTACCTTTCGGATTAAACTCAGAGGTGGCTAGTTGCCAGCGCCTGCTGGACCGGGTGCTAAGACCCCATCAACCTTACGCCACAGCCTACATGGATGTGTATGGTAATTCACAGTAAGGACTGGGGAACCCATGTGGCGCGGGTCCGGGTGGTCCTGAGGTCCTTTAGGGAAGCCGGGTTAACGCTGAACCCCCAAAAGTGTCACTTTGCCCAGTGTCAGGTGAACTACTTAGGCCATAGGGTAGGTCAAGGGAAGGTGCGACCACTTTTAGATAAGATCAAAAGTATACAGGATTTTCCCCAACCCGGTACAAAAAAACCAGTTGAGGGTTTTTTTTTTAGGACTTATTGGGTATTATTGAAGGTTCATTCCCCACTTTTCCACCCTGTCCACCCCACTCACTGACATGCTGAAGAGTAGGAACCTGCATCAGTTGAGGTGGGGATGGGAGGAGAAACAGGGCTTGGATGTCCTGAAAAAAGCCTTGTGTCAGGAGCCAGTGCTAAAAGCGCTTGATTTCTCTAAAGCCTTTGTCTTACAAATGGATGCCTCAGGGGTAGGGCTAGGAGCGGTGTTGTCTCAGGAACATCAAGGGGAAGAACATCCAATACTGTACCCTAGGAAGCTACTGCCTCATGAGACTAATTATTCAACCATTGACAAAGAATGTCTAGCTATCCGGTGGGCAGTCCAAGCCTGCCAGGTCTATTTAGAGGGGCGGGAATTTAAACTAGTAACAGATCATGTGCCCCTGAAGTGGCTTAGCCAAATGAAAAATAGCAATGCCCATTTAATGCGGTGGTACCTGGCACTACAGCTCTTCCCTTACTCGGTGGAGCTTCGCCCGGGTAGGCGATTGGGAAATGTGGATGCTTTATCACGGATGAAGGAACCCGGCAGGAGGAAAAGGGCCAAGGAAGGGGCGAGGGCTTAAGGGGGGGGGGTATGTGAAGAAGGGGATAAGGGAACAAAGAGGGGGGGGGTACCGGCGGAGGAGAAGATAAGGCCCAGAGGAGGGGACAACCCAGATTCTTAGCTCAGGGAGTTCCAAATGTCAGGAGAAAGCATATATCATTTTCCTCAGAGGGCTGGAGGCAGGGTAAAAACTACGATTCCCAGCAGTCCTTGAGGAAGTCTTACAACAGAATCAAAGACTTCCTATCCCAGCAGCCCCCAGTGGAGTCAAAGGGATAGGCAGATAGAGGTGAAACCCAACACATGGAGGGGAGGCCAGGAATGGAAGGGGAGCCTCTAAGCAGAGCTAATCAGGGGGAGGAGGATCAGCTGGGGAATGGGTGGGGCGAGGAGCCCATGAAATGGAAGGGGGAAGAAAATGAGGAAGAAATGAGGCAAGCAGAGCCGATGGAGATTGCAGCTCTGGCAAGATCCACAAGTAAAAGGTTCAGACAGCAGGTAACCACTTGTTACGGGGTCTTGGTAAACAAGGGAAGGCAGTGGCTATCGTGGAGGAGCCAGGGAGCGACGGGGTCAAGTGGGAGAAAGCCAGGAGATAGAGCTGGCCAGAGGAGGGAGGGGACCCCTGGGAGCTCTCTGCCTCTGAACTGCTGATGGGATTTCTAAACTGCTTGTTTGAACTGCCTGTTTGGAAGTGCTTGTTTTCTTTGACCTGCATGTTTTTCTTTGTGGAACGTTTTTTGCTTTGGGAATTACTTATTTTGAATTGCATCACTGGGACTGCTGAGATTCATGTCCTGTTGGTTTATGAACTGCATTTTTGAAGCTGTGGAGATTCCTGAACTGCTTTGCTTTTGGAACTGCATTACTAAAAACTACGTTTTCTAAACTGTTTGTTTTGGGGATTGCATTCTTGAAACCGCTGGGATAATTTCCCTGGTGGATATCTCGGGAGCTGTGCTGGAATAGTACTGCTGACGTACCTCAGGTCGGAGGGTACACCTGGAGGATTACAGGGAGTTGTACCTGTTCAATTTCATATAGAAAACTTGCACCTGAGGCCAGAGTTTTCCTGAGAGTGGCGGAGGGATCCTTCACAACATTTAATGAAAAAATTCAGCCACTGCACATATACATTATCTGTTCAAGTGCTAACTTTTAAATGTGTAACTATCTATTTCAAGAGATAAATGAATTTTAAGATTAGGTACTTAGATGTATTTTCATCAGCACTGTCCTAACTTTAAACGAGTATTTCATATGTTTTAAAGTTTCATATGTTTTAAAGTTATATAGTGTTCTTGTAGAACGATGATAATAATATTGAAGCAAAGCATGCCTGGTGTGGAAACCTTGGTGTGAGCGGGTTCCCTGATGAAGATATTCGAAACGGGACCGAAGGAACCGGCACAGCACTGAGATGGAACAGGCGTACAATTGAAAAAAGAATATGAGAAGATAAGTGAATGGCTTTACTTTTTTCTAATAAGTGAACAATGTATTTTTAGTTTCACTTAGACATCACAGTCATTCAATTCAGAGGATATTTTTTTATATAAAAAATTTTTTCAATAAAAAAAAGTATAGGAATAAAAAATAAATGTTTGAGGGTTTTTCAGTCGGTGATGACTTTTTCTACATGCTATAAAATTAACACCGATGTGTGAATATAGCTGTAGCAGTTGAGACTTTTCCCTCATTTACACAATAATCACTGCATTTGTAGTTATTAAAGTTATATAGTGGCCATGTTGCTGAATATTAACCTCAAAACATTTAGCGTTTGTTTTATACTTTTAGAAACCTTTCATTTAAGTCTTGGTCATTCAAAACGAGCTGTGCAAGTGCATGTAAGGTAAAATTATGTATCATACCTGATAATTTTCTTTCCATTAATCATAGCTGATCAATCCATAGACTGGTGGGTTGTGTCCATCTACCAGCAGGTGGAGATAGAGAGCAAACTTTTGCCTCCCTATATGTGGTCATGTGCTGCCGGAAACTCCTCAGTATGTCGATATCAAAGCTCCATCCGCAGGACTCAGCACTTAGAGAATTACACCCACAAAGGGACACTCTGCCCAGCTCACCACCGCCGAAACGGGGGAGGGGAATTAACCCAGCTCATCCCCACACAAGTGGGGGAGGGGAATCCGTCCAGCTCATCCCCGCGGAGCGGGGGAGGGACACCAAACCCGCCGATGCGGGGGGATCTGGCTTATCCTGCAACCGCGGGAGGAGCTGACTGACCCTAACACCGCCGAAGCGGGAAGGGTACAAAGCTGCCCTACAGCCGCACGAAGCGGGAGGGAGTGCCGGCAGAATTTAAGTCTCAATCCAGCCCCGTAAAACGGAGGGGAGAGGAATGCAGCAGCTCACTGTAACACAAATTCGTCTCAACTCTTGAAGAATCCATTGAAAAACTTGAACACGAAGTCCTCCTGAACAGGAACTGAAGACTAAACTTGAACCTGAAATGCAACCAGAATATAAACAATACAGATATCTGGGAGGGACTATGGATTGATCAGCTATGATTAATGGAAAGAAAATTATCAGGTATGATACATAATTTTACCTTCCATATTATCATGCTGATCAATCCATAGACTGGTGGGATGTACCGAAGCAGTACTCACCCAGGGCGGGACATTGAAATCCCTGACCTCAACACTGAAGCTCCAAAGCGGGCCTCCGCCCGTGCCGCCACAGTCAAGCGGTAATGCTTGGAGAATGTATGGGCCGATGCCCAAGTTGCCGCCTTGCATATCTCTTCCAAGGAGACGGAGCCGGCCTCTGCCATCGAGGCCGCCTGAGCTCTAGTGGAGTGAGCCTTCAGCTGGATAGGCGGCACCTTCCCCGCGGCCACATAAGCCGCTGCAATGGCTTCCTTGACCCATCTTGCCACTGTAGGCTTAGCAGCCTGCAGACCCTTACGAGGACCTGCAAACAGGACAAACAGATGATCCGACTTCCGGAAATCATTGGTCACTTCCAAATATCTGATGATGACTCGTCTCACATCCAGATATTTAAGAGCAGAGTATTCCTCTGGGTAGTCCTCCCTACGAAAGGAAGGGAGACAGAGCTGCTGATTCACATGGAAGCGAGAAACAATCTTGGGCAGGAAGGAAGGCACTGTGCGAATAGTCACTCCTGCCTCAGTGAACTGCAGAAAAGGCTCTCGACATGAGAGTGCCTGGAGCTCGGAAACTCTTCTGGCTGAAGTGATAGCCACCAAAAGGACTGCTTTCAACGTCAGGTCTTTCAGAGATGCCCTCGACAAGGGTTCAAAAGGCGGCTTCTGTAATGCTCTTAGCAACAGGTTGAGATTCCACGCAGGCACCACCGAGTGCAGAGGAGGGCGCAGGTGATTAACTCCCTTGAGAAAACGCACCACATCTGGCTGCGAAGCCAGGGAAGCACCCTTCAGGCGGCCCCTGAAGCAAGCCAGGGCCGCTACCTGGACTTTAAGGGAACTGAGCGACAGGCCTTTCTCCAGACCTTCTTGCAGGAATGCCAACACTGAAGAAATTGGAGCAGTGAATGGAGAACATGAGCCTGCTTCACACCACGCTGCAAAGGTACGCCAAACCCTGGCGTAAGCAGTAGAAGTAGAGCGCTTCCTCGCTCTCAGCATAGTGGCGATGACCTTGTCTGAGAAGCCCTTCTTCCTCAGACGCTGCCGCTCAATAGCCAGGCCGTAAGACCAAAGGGGGAGGGATCCTCCATAACCACGGGCCCCTGATGTAACAGACCCTGCTCCACTGGCAGCCGCAGAGGATCGTCGACTGAGAGCCTGATCAAGTCCGCATACCAGGGACCTCTGGGCCAATCCGGACCCACCAGGATTACCCGGCCCGGATGCTTTGCCACCCGGTCTAGCACCCTGCCCAACATGGGCCAGGGCGGGAACACATAGAGGAGCTCTTGTGTCGGCCACTGTTGGAGAAGAGCATCTACTCCCAGGGATCGAGGGTCCCGTTCTCTGCTGAAAAAGCGCGGCACTTGGCAATTGGCCGATGACGCCATCAGATCTAGGCTCGGCTGGCCCCAGCGCTTCGTGATGTCCAAGAACGCCTGAGCAGATAGCTGCCACTCTCCGGGCTCCAAGGTATGGCGACTGAGAAAGTCCGCCTTGACATTCATGACTCCGGCAATGTGGGCCGCTGACAGCTGTTCCAGGTTCGCTTCCGCCCACTGGCATAGATTCATGGCCTCCTTGGCTAGAGGGGCGCTCTTGGTACCTCCCTGGCGGTTGACATAGGCCACAGCCGTGGCATTGTCCGACAGGACCCGTACTGGCTTCAACGCCAGTACCGGGATGAACTCCAAAAGCGCCAACCGAATGGCTCTGAGTTCCAGGAGGTTGATAGACCACTTTGCCTCTGCAGGAGACCAGAGCCCCTGCGCTGTCCTTCCCAAGCAGTGGGCTCCCCAGCCCGACAAAGAGGCGTCCGTCATGACGACAATCCACTCCGGGGTCACCAGAGGCATTCCTGCAGACAACTTGTCTGTCTGCGTCCACCAGCTCAGCGCCTTGCGCACTGCTGGGTCCAAGGGAAGGCGCACAGCATAATCCTCCGACATCGGAGTCCAGCGCTGCAGCAGAGAGTGTTGTAGTGGTCTCATATGAGCCCTGGCCCAGGGCACTACTTCCATCGTGGCCGTCATAGAGCCCAACAGCTGCACATAGTCCCAAGCCCGAAGAGGAGAGGCTACTAGGAACTGGTCCACCTGAGCCTGAAGCTTGACAATCCAATTGTCTGGCAGGAACACTCTGCCCACTTGGGTGTCGAATCGAACTCCCAGATACTCCAGGGACTGAGTTGGGCGCAGCTGGCTTTTCTCCCAGTTGATGATCCACCCAGGGAGCTCAAAAGAGCAACCACCCGGTTCACAGCTTTGCCGCACTCTGCATAAGAGGGTGCTCGGATCAACCAGTCGTCCAGATAAGGATGGACTTGTACTCCTTCCTTCCTCAGGAAGGCCGCGATGACCACCATTACTTTGGAGAAGGTCCGCGGAGCAGTAGGCAACCCGAACGGGAGGGCTCTGAACTGGAAGTGTCGGCCCAGTACTGCAAAACGCAGAAAGCGTTGATGAGGAGGCCAGATGGGAATATGCAAGTACGCTTCCTTGATGTCCAAGGATGCCAGGTACTCCCCTGCCTTCACTGCCGCTATAACAGAGCGGAGAGTCTCCATGCGAAAGTGCCGAACTTTCAAGGCCCGATTGACCCCTTTGAGGTCGAGGATAGGCCGTACAGAACCTCCTTTCTTTGGTACCACAAAGTAAATGGAGTAACGTCCCTTGCCAAGCTGATTTTCTGGCACCGGAACGACCGCACCCAGGCGGATCAGATTGTCCAAGGTCTGCTGCACTGCCACAGCTTTGACCGGAGACTTGCAGGGAGAGAGTACAAACCCGTCTCTTAAGGGTCGGCAGAACTCTAGCTTGTAGCCGTCTCTGATGACTTCCAGCACCCAAGCGTCTGAAGTTATTGTGGTCCACTCGCCCAGAAACGAGGACAGCCGTCCTCCAATCTGCACTGGGGGGTGGACCAAGGCCCCGTCATTGGGTACGAGACCCTGGGGGAGGACCGGAGGGAGCACCTCCGGGACGGCGGTCTCTGCGAAAGGAATGCTGCTTGGGGGAGAAGTTCCTCTTGAAGGAAGAGGAGGCAGAAGAGCCCGACTTGCCCGGGCGGTACCGACGGGCTTCCTGAAACCGTCCTCTGGAGGTACCGGGGCGAGTACAGGGTATGATACATACCTGTAGCAGTTGTTCTCCGAGGACAGCAGGCTGATTGTTCTCACGACTGGGTTGACGTCCGCGGCAGCCCCCACCAACCGGAAAAAGCTTCGCGGGACGGTCGGCACGCAGGGCACGCCCACCGCGCATGCGCGGCCGTCTTCCCGCCCGTGCGCGACCGCTCCCGCCAGTTGAATGACAAGCAATAAAGTATGAAACACAACTCCAAAGGGGAGGAGGGAGGGAAGGTGAGAACAATCAGCCTGCTGTCCTCGGAGAACAACTGCTACAGGTATGTATCATACCCTTTCTCCGAGGACAAGCAGGCTGCTTGTTCTCACGACTGGGGTATCCCTAGCTCTCAGGCTCACTCAAAACAATAACCCAGGTCAATTGAACCTCGCAACGGCGAGGGTACAACAGAAATTGACCTACGAAGAACAACTAACTGAGAGTGCAGCCTGACCAGAATAAATTCGGGTCCTGGAGGGTGGAGTTGGATTTACACCCCAAACAGATTCTGCAGCACCGACTGCCCGAACCGACTGTCGCGTCGGGTATCCTGCTGGAGGCAGTAATGAGATGTGAATGTGTGGACAGATGACCACGTCGCAGCCTTGCAGATCTCTTCAATAGTGGCTGACTTCAAGTGGGCCACCGACGCTGCCATGGCTCTGACACTATGAGCCGTGACATGACCCTCAAGAGTCAGCCCAGCCTGGGCGTAAGTGAAGGAAATGCAATCTGCTAGCCAATTAGAGATGGTGCGTTTCCCGACAGCGACCCCTAGCCTGTTAGGGTCGAAAGAAATAAACAATTGGGCGGACTGTCTGTGGGGCTGTGTCCGCTCCAAGTAGAAGGCCAATGCTCTCTTGCAGTCCAATGTGTGCAACTGACGTTCAGCAGGGCGGGTATGCGGCCTGGGGAAGAATGTTGGCAAGACAATTGACTGGTTAAGATGGAACTCCGACACCACCTTCGGCAGGAACTTTGGGTGAGTGCGGAGCACTACTCTGTTGTGATGAAATTTGGTATATGGAGCATGAGCTACTAGGGCTTGAAGCTCACTGACCCTACGAGCGGAAGTAACTGCCACCAGGAAAATGACCTTCCAGGTCAAGTACTTCAGATGGCAGGTATTCAGTGGCTCAAAAGGAGGTTTCATCAGCTGGGTGAGGACGACGTTGAGATCCCATGACACAGTAGGAGGCTTGATAGGGGGCTTTGACAAAAGCAAGCCTCTCATGAATCGAACGACTAAAGGCTCTCCAGAGATGGCTTTACCTTCCACACGATAATGGTAAGCACTAATCGCACTAAGGTGATTCCTTACTGAGTTGGTCTTGAGGCCAGACTCTGATAAGTGCAGAAGGTATTCAAGCAGGTTCTGTGCAGGGCAAGAACGAGGTTCTAGGGCCATGCTCTCACACCACACGACAAACCTCCTCCACTTGAAAAAGTAACTCTTTTTAGTGGAATCCTTCCTAGAGGCAAGCAAGACCCGGGAGACACCCTCAGACAGACCCAACGCAGTGAAGTCTACGCCCTCAACATCCAGGCCGTGAGAGCCAGAGACTGAAGGTTGGGGTGCAGCAACGCTCCGTCGTTCTGCGAAATGAGAGTCGGAAAACACTCCAATCTCCACGGTTCTTCGGAGGACAACTCCAGAAGAAGAGGGAACCAGATCTGACGGGGCCAAAAGGGCGCTATCAGAATCATGGTGCCGCGGTCTTGCTTGAGCTTCAGTAAGGTCTTCCCCACCAAAGGTATGGGAGGATAAGCATACAGGAGGCCGGTCCCCCAATGGAGGAGAAAGGCATCCGACGCTAGCCTGCCGTGTGCCTGAAGTCTGGAACAGAACAGAGGCAGCTTGTGGTTGGTCTGAGAGGCGAAAAGGTCCACCGAGGGGGTGCCCCACGCTCGGAAGATCTTGCGTACCACTCTGGCATGGAGCGACCACTCGTGCGGTTGCATGACTCTGCTCAGTCTGTCGGCCAGACTGTTGTTTACGCCTGCCAGGTATGTGGCTTGGAGGAGCATGCCGAACCGACACGCCCAACGCCACATCCCGACGGCCTCCTGGCACAGGGGGCGAGATCCGGTGCCCCCCTGCTTGTTGACGTAATACATTGCAACCTGATTGTCTGTCCGAATTTGGATAATTTGACAGGACAGCCGATCTCTGAAAGCCTTCAGTGCGTTCCAGATCGCTCGGAGCTCCAGGAGGTTGATCTGCAGATCCTTTTCCTGGAGGGACCACAGACCCTGAGTGTGGAGCCCATCGACATGGGCTCCCCACCCCAGGCGAGATGCATCCGTCGTCAGCACTTTCGTGGGCTGCGGAACTTGGAATGGACGTCCCAGGGTCAAATTGGTCCGGATGGTCCACCAGAGCAGTGAAGTGCGACAACTGGTGGAGAGGCGGATGACATCTTCTAGATTCCCGGTGGCTTGGAACCACTGGGAAGCTAGGGTCCATTGAGCAGATCTCATGTGAAGACGAGCCATGGGAGTCACATGAACTGTGGAGGCCATATGACCCAGAAGTCTCAACATCTGCCGAGCTGTGATCTGCTGAGACGCTCTGGTCTGCGAAGCCAGGGCCAAGAGATTGGTGGCCCTCGCTTCGGGAAGGTAGGCCTGAGCCGTCTGGGAATTCAGCAGCGCTCCTATGAATTCCAGAGACTGAGTTGGCTGGAGATGGGACTTTGGGTAATTTATCACAAACCCCAGCAGCTCCAGAAGTTGAATAGTGCACTGCATGGACCGGAGGGCTCCTGCCTCCGAGGTGTTCTTGACCAGCCAATCGTCGAGATATGGGAACACGTGCACTCCCAGCTTGCGTAGGTAGGCCGCTACCACCACGAGGCACTTTGTAAACACTCGTGGGGCAGAGGCGAGCCCAAAGGGCAGCACACAATACTGAAAGTGCTGTGCGCCCAGGCGGAATCTGAGATACTGTCTGTGAGCTGGCAGTATCGGGATGTGAGTGTATGCGTCCTTTAAATCCAGGGAACATAGCCAATCGTTTTTCTGAATCATTGGCAGAAGGGTGCCCAAGGAAAGCATCCTGAACTTTTCTTTGACCAGGAATTTGTTCAGGCCTCTCAGGTCTAGGATGGGACGCATCCCCCCTGTTTTCTTTTCCACAAGGAAGTACCTGGAATAGAATCCCTGCCCTTCCTGCCCGGGTGGTACGGGCTCGACCGCATTGGCGCTGAGAAGGGCGGAGAGTTCCTCTGCAAGTACCTGCTTGTGATGGGAGCTGAAAGACTGAGCTCCTGGAGGACAATTTGGAGGCAGGGAGGCCAAATTCAGGGCGTATCCGCACCGCACTATTTGGAGAACCCACTGGTCGGAGGTTATGAGAGGCCACCTTTGGTGAAAAAAAATTTAACCTCCCTCCGACCGGCAGATCGTCCGGTACGGACACTTGTAGGGCGGCTATGTTCCCGTGGATCCAGTCAAAAGCCCGTCCCCGGCTTTTGCTGTGGAGGCGCAGGGGGCTGCTTAGGCGCACGCTGTTGACGAGAACGAGCGCGCTGGGGCTGTCCCTGTGCCTGACGAGGCCTTCGGGCCGGCTGGTTGTACCTACGCTTTGCAAAAGAATAGGGTGCAGCCTGCCGTGCCCGGGAAAAACGCCCACCCGTGGGGGCGGGTGCTGAAGGCGCCCGGTGGGAGAGCTTGTCGAGAGCGGTTTCCCGCTGATGCAGTTGGTCCACCATCTGCTCGACCTTCTCACCGAAAATGTTATCCCCCCGGCAAGGGACGTCGGCCAGTCTCTGCTGGGTGCGGTTGTCCAGGTCAGAGGCACGCAGCCATGAGAGCCTGCGCATCACTATACCTTGGGCCGCAGCACGAGATGCCACGTCACAGGTGTCAAAAATCCCCCTGGACAGGAACTTTCTGCACGCCTTCAGCTGCCTGACCACCTCCTGATAAGGCCTGGACTGCTCCGGCGGGAGCTTATCGACCAGGTCCGCCAGCTGTTGCACATTGGTCCGCATGTGGATGCTCATATAGAGCAGGTACGATTGGATGCGGGTCACGAGCATGGAGGACTGGTAGGCCTTCCTCCCAAATGAGTCCAGAGTGCGAGACTCCCGCCCCGGGGGCGCCGAGGCGGTATCCCTCGAACTCCGTGCCCTCTTGAGAGCAGAATCCACGACCGCTGAGTCATGGGGCAACTGGGGCCGCATGAGCTCTGGGTCAGAGTGGATCCTGTACTGGGACTCTGCTTTCTTGGGAATGGTGGGATTAGTTAATGGTCGCACCCAGTTCCGGAGCAGCGTCTCCTTCAGGACATTGTGCAGCGGTACCGTGGAGGACTCTCTAGGTGGTGATGGATAGTCGAGGACCTCGAGCATCTCGGCCCTCGGCTCTTCCACAGAGACCACGGGAAAGGGAATGCTTATAGACATATCCCGCACAAAGGAGGCAAAGGAGAGACTCTCAGGAGGTGAGAGCTTCCTCTCCGGTGACGGCGTGGGGTCCGAGGGAAGGCCCGTAGACTCCTCTGAGGAGAAATATCTCGGGTCCTCCTCTTCCCCCCACGAGTCCTCATCCTCGGTATCGGACATTAGCTCATGTAGCTGAGTCCGGTACCGGGCCCGGCTCGACGTCGAGGCACCGAGGCCTCGGTGTCGTCGAGCGGTGGACTCCCGCGCCGGCGGGGACGGAGCTCCCTCCATCGACGTCGACGGGGACTCCACCTGCGTGGCTGTCGAGACCGGCACCGCAAGCGGCGGCGGTGTCGACTGCCCCGGCGCCGGGCTAGAGCTCGCCGGCGCCACAGTCATCGGCGCCGAGGGCGCAAGCACCCCCGGCGCCGGCACAGCCTGGCGCATCAGCCCTTCCAGGAGCCCCGGAAGGATGGCTCTGAGGCACTCGTCCAGGCCCGCTGCCGAGAAAGGCGGTGGGGCCGGCAAGGGTGTCGGTGCCAGAAGCTGCTGGGGGCCAGGAGACGGCACCGAGGTGCCGGAACCCCGACGCGTCGGTACCTCCACCACCGACGGAGATCTCTCCTCTCTGTGATGACGCTTCGGCGTCGACACCTCCTCAGGCACCGAGGGCTCCCGGTGACGGCGCTTCTTGTCCTTCTTCCGGTGCACGTCACCGGTGCCGGAGGGCATGGAGGAGGAGGAGGTCGATCCCCCTCGGTCTCGAGGTACCGGGTCCGACAGGGTTCGGTCCCGTGGCTCACGAGTTGAGGGAGTGACCGGGGCCGACTGCCCACGCGGTCTCTCTACCCCACTCTCGCCGGCGGACCGGCGGGCCGACGGGACCTGTTCTCCTGGGGTCGCTGCCATCGGTGCCGATGTCTCGGGCATCGATACCGGTACCGAAGAACCGGCCTTCGATACCGATGCCGTCGAGGTCGACGTCGAGGGGCCGGCGCAAGTTCCAAAAAGACGGTCCCGCAGAACTTGCCTCGCAACCTGAGTCCGTTTCCGGAGACCGAGACACAAAGCACACGACTTGAGATTGTGCTCCGGCCCGAGGCACTGGAGGCACCAAGCGTGGGTGTCGGTCTGCGAGATCGGCCGGCCGCAGCGACCACACTTTTTAAATCCACTCGGGACCTTCGAGGACATCGACGGAAAAATCGCGTCGGCGAAGTCAAAGTCGGCAATGGTGGCTAAAATCACACCACGAAAATTGAAACCGACCGAGCGGCCACTAGGCCGCAACGAGGCGTCCCCGCTAGAAAGCGAGGGAAAAAGGAGGAGCGCGTGCTCCACACGCGCAAAATTCTTTTTTTTTTTTTTTTTTTTTTTTGGATAACAAACGAAACTGAAAGAAGAAGAGGCCAAAAGGGCCAAAAGCGACGACCCGCGTAAACGCGGTCGAAAATTCCGGCGGCTGAAACGAGAGAGTTGCAAAAACACGACTCTCTCAGTCGCGGGAAAAAAGTAACTGGCGGGAGCGGTCGCGCACGGGGCGGGAAGACGGCCGCGCATGCGCGGTGGGCGTGCCCTGCGTGCCGACCGTCCCGCGAAGCTTTTTCCGGTTGGTGGGGGCTGCCGCGGACGTCAACCCAGTCGTGAGAACAAGCAGCCTGCTTGTCCTCGGAGAATAGCCCGAGCCCTGACCTCTGGTAACTTCTTGCCCTTAGACGTGCCGAGATCGGTCACGATTTTGTCCAGCTCGACCCCAAAGAGCAGCTTGCCTTTAAAAGGCAATTTAGCCAGGCGGGATTTAGAGGCATGGTCAGCAGACCAATGCTTCAGCCAAAGCCACCGCCGCGCAGAGATTGTCTGAGCCATGCCTTTAGCTGAGGCCCTCAAGACATCATACAGCAAGTCTGCCAAATAGGCCAAGCCCGATTCCAGGGCCGGCCAATCAGCCCTCAAGGAATGATCCGAGGGGGAAGCCCGCTGCACCATAGTCAGGCACGCCCTGGCCACATAGGAGCCGCAAACTGAGTCCTGCAAACAAAGCAGCCGCCTCAAAGGACGACCTTAAGGCCGCCTCCAATCTTCTGTCTTGGGCGTCCTTTAGGGCCGTGCCACCTTCCACCGGCAACGCCGTTTTCTTAGTCACCGCAGTGATTAAAGAATCCATGGTAGGCCACAGATAGGCCTCACGTTCACTTTCAGGCAAAGGATAGAGGCGGGACATAGCCCTAGCCACTTTAAGGCTCGCTTCCGGGACATCCCACTGAGCCGAAATTAAGGTGTGCATAGCATCATGCACGTGGAAGGTTCTAGGCGGGCGCTTCGTCCCCAGCATAATGGCAGAACCAACAGGGGCTGAGGGAGAGACGTCCTCCGGAGAGGAAATCTTCAAAATGCCCATGGCCTGCACTAACAGGTTGGGCAAATCCTCTGAGCTAAAGAGCCGCGCTGCAGAGGGGTCATCCGCTCCATCCGAGCGGGGATCCGTCTCCTCCAAGGAATCCGCAAAGGACCGTTGGGAGAACTCAGAAACGCTGCCCTCATCTACATCAGAGGAGACAAAGTCCTCCAAGGCCTGGGAATCAACCCGAGGGCGTTTACCTCCGGGGGCCTCAACCTCTTTACCAGACGAGGGAGCAGGGGCAGCGTTTTGCATAAGGAAGGCCTGATGCAGCAGCAAAACAAACTCGGGGGAGAAACCCCCCCAGACTGTGCACTTCCACAGCCTGGGCTACAGCCCTAGACGCACTCTCAACTGGCACTCGCAAGAGCGGGGGAGAGACATGCTGCGCATCCAAAATGGCGTCCGGCGCGACCCTCCGCGAAGGAGCCGCGCGGGAAGAATGGCGCTTAAGTTTAGCCGCTTTTGTGCCGTCGCCCAAATTAAGGGCGTTCATGGCATTAACGTCTCCCACCTCAAGGGCGGCACAAGAAGAAGCCGTCCGAGCCGCGTGGCCAGCCAAGATGGCGGAGGCGAGCAGCGGGGGATGGGCGTTTATGGCGGGAAAAACCGCCACACCGGAGGAAGGACCGGGACACTCATCGGTCACGAAACTGTCACCCAACAAGGGCGAATCAGACTTTAAGACCCCCGCATCCCCTCTAGAAGCGCACAAGCGATCCGGGGAGCGACTCTTTGCGCCCTCGCCCTCCGACGCCATAGGCCACGTGGCGATCAATCGGGGAACCCCCTGCCCGCTATAAAAAGGTAAAAATTACCTGCTTTCCGCTCCGAGCTGTAACGACCTGGTGTCCCAGTGAGTAGCTGCAATAAACGTTTAAATAAACGTCGAAATAAACGCCTTTTTTTTTTTTTAACGGAGCCAGCGGGAGGGGGGAGAAAAGGAGGGACCTGGCGCCACCAGGTTTGCACTTGCTCAAGAAGAGCCCTCAACCCCAGGCACTCAACAAAACCTAAAAATTAGGCTTGGAGGCCTAGCCAGAGCTGCTGCTGTGTGTGACCACCACCTGCTGAGATAGAGAACATACTGAGGAGTTTCCGGCAGCACATGACCACATATAGGGAGGCAAAAGTTTGCTCTCTATCTCCACCTGCTGGTAGATGGACACAACCCACCAGTCTATGGATTGATCAGCATGATGATATGGAAAGCTTGGATTAAGGTACAATATTAAAAAAAGAGCAAAGAATATTTAATAGAAAAGCTGAGTCATAATACAGTAAAGCTATACCCTAGAAAATGGTATTAAAGGTTGGTGGACAACTCTTCTGCCACTGTATCTTTAAACTCTGTCCTCAATTTTCTATCTCTTTCCCAGGAACACAAAACATCTGATTTCTCCCCCGAAACACAGAATAGATGAAAGACTTTCGTTATATGAGCTTCTTAAATAGGTTACGTCCTTAGAAAGTCTGACATTACACCATACTTAAACAAATTTGCTAGCTACCATGGCATAGTTCTTCTGGAAGTGGGCTCCATCACTCCGGAACAGCTGGGCCAGGGTGCTTTTCCCCACTGTAGCATCACCTATGAATTTGTCAAAAGAAAAATAAAAGAATGCCTTTTTAAAGAAATGTTATTTTCTTCTTCATTTAGCATCTCCCCAAGAGTTACTGATAGAAACATTAGGAACTAGAAGCCAAACATCCCACAGACACATATCATCCTGCTAATGCAGCAGCTTGCAAGAGTTGGAAGATGTTGAAATGATGTAGCCCTGGAAACTACTCCTGCAGCTGTCCTTAGATTGATATCCCGTCCTCTGGCAAAGCCTCCTTATCTCACTTTCATGGCACCCTCCCTGTGCTGCTGCAGTCTGCAATCCACTTCATCCTTACTCATAGAAGGGAGGCTTTTTTATTCCTTGGAGCAAAAAGGAATGAAGGTTCCAAAATTTCCTTCCCTGGCATTTGCTGCATATACACAGAGAATGCTACAATGCCCATGGTTGTGACCATCAAGGATTTACTGAGTTCAGTGACATAGACACAGCATCAGCATGCATATCTAAGCTACTTTGAAATCAGTTAAAGCAATGAGGGGTATAATCAACCTCGTTTCGATTTGGACGTCCTCGCAAAACGTTCCCATCCAAGGGCGGGGAAACCCGTATTTTCGAAACAAGATGGACATCCATCTTTAGTTTCGATAATACGGTCATGGACGCCCATATCCTGAAATTTGGTCGTCCTTAGAGATGGCTGTCCCTAGACTTGGTCGTTTCTGATAATGGAAACCAAGGACGTCCATCTCAGAAACTACAAAATGCAAGCCATTTGGCAGTGGGAGGAGCCAGCATTTGTAGTGCACTGATCCCTCTGACATGCCAGGACGCCAACCGGGCACCCTAGAGGGCACTGCAGTGGACTTCATAAATTGCTCCCAGGTACATAGCTCCCTTACCTTGTGTGCTGAGCCCCCCAAAACCCACTACCCACAACTGTACACCACTACAATAGCCCTTACTGGTGAAGGCGGGCACCTAGATGTGGGTACAGTGGGGTTGTGGTGGATTTTGTTACAAACGTAACAGGTAGGGGGGATGGGCCTGGGTCCACCTGCCTGAAGTGCACTTCACCCACTAAAACTGCTCCAGGTACCTGCATACTGCTGTGATGGAGCTGAGTATGACATCTGAGGCTGCCATAGAGGCTGGCAATCAATATTTTTAAAGATACTTTTTGAGGGTGGGAGGGGGTTAGTGACCACTGGTGGAGGAAGGGGAGGTCATCCCCGATTCTCTCTGGTGGTCATCTGGTCATTTCGGGCACCTTTTTGTGCCTTGGTTATAAGAAAAACACGACCAGGTAAAGTCGTCCAAATGTTCGTCAGGGACGTCCTTGTTTCTTTTGATTATGGGTCGAGGACGTCCAAGTGTTAGGCACGCCCAAGTCCCGCCTTCACTACGCCTCCAATATGCCCCCTTGAACATTGGCCGTCCCTGCGATGGAAAGCAGTTGGGGACATCCAAAATCGGCTTTCGATTATACCGATTTGGACGACCCTGTCAGAAGGACACCCATCTTCTGATTTATGTGGAAAGATGGGCGTCCTCATTTTTCAAAAATGAGCCCAAATGTGTTCAAATAGTCTTCTTCCTACAACTAAGCAGTTTTCAAAGCAGAAATGTGTGGTAAAAGACAATTGTAAGCGACCAATATGTTCTAGGAAAGTTTGCCCAGTAACTATATTGGCTTTGAAGAAAGTACAATTTATACAGGTTGTGCACCTCATTGAAAGAATATAACATTTATACAAAAATGTTCTTGTCCCTATCTGGAATAATCCATTGCTGAAAACAGACAATAGATTGATTTTTTGGTAAGTTTGTGTTAGCAGGGGCATATAGACCACTGATTGAATATTTGATGGTTTGGTTGTTAAAGACTTTGCTACTATGCAAGCATCATTTAGTATCCCTAGCACATTTCGATACCAGCGTCTACAACTAGGCAACTGTCTCCTACACTCTTCTTTTTGTAAGATTTCACAGTGCATGTAGCCAACTATGATGGAACTGCAGTTTAAAAGTTTGTTATTTGGTCACACTGTATCATTGTGTTACAAGACATTGTAAGATCTTTTTTCAAAGCCTCTTACTATTCATTCGCAATGGGCTGAAGATGCTCAAGTATCAGCAGAGCGTATTGAGGGGAATCATCTCTGGCAAACCACAATTACACCAACTTCATCAGTAAACTTTACACAAACTTTTCCTACATCATGTGGAGGGGCATTTTTGAAAGGGACGTCCAAGTTTTGATTTGGCATCCTCGCAAAACGTCCCAATCCAGGGGCGGGGAAATTCATATTTTTGAAACAAGATGGACGACCATCTTTCGTTTTGAAAATACCGTCAGGGACATCCAAATCCTTAAATTTAGTCATCCCTAGATTTGGTCGTCCCTAGACACGGATGTTTCTGATTTTCGACGATTTTCGAAACCAAGGACATCCATCTCAGAAACGACCAAATGCAAGCCATTTGCTCGTTGAAGGAGCAAGCATTTGTAGTGCACTGGTCCCCCTGACATGCCAGGACACCAACGAGGCACCCTAGGGGGCACTGCAGTGGACTTCATAAATTGCTCCCAGGAACATAGCTCCCTTACCTTGTGTGCTGAGCTCCCCAAAACCTACTACCCACAACTGTACACCACTACCATCGCCTTACGGTGAAGGGGGGCACCTAGATGTGGGTATAGTGGGTTTGTGGTGGGTTTTGGAGAGCTTCATGTTTCCTCCACAAACGTAACAGATGGGGGGGGGGGGGGGGGGGGGGGGGGGGGGGGGGCTGGGTCCGACTGTCTAAAGTGCACTGCACCCACTAAAACTGCTCCAGGTACCTGCATACTGCTGTGATGGACCCAAGTATGACATCTGAGGCTGCCATAGAGGCTGGAAATCAATATTTTTAAAGATGTTTTTTTGAGGGTGGGAGGGGGTTAGTGACCACTGGGGGAGTAACGGGAGGTCATCCCCGATTCTCTCTGGTGGTCATCTGGTCATTTTGGGCACCTTTTTGTGCCTTAGTCGTAAGAAAAACAGACCGCTAGACCAAGTTGTCTGACGTTCATCATTCTTAATTCCAGCTTTGGCACAGTCCGGTGATGTCACTCCTGCGGTATCCTTTTTAGGGCTGCAAGTCCCTGGCTCATTGCTCTGGCAGCTGTTGACTTCAGTCACTGCTCTGAGCTGCTCCGTGCCTTTCACTCTGGTTCCTACTCAGCCAAAGCCCCCTTGGGACAGAATGATCCATATCTTGTACTCTGGTTCCTGCTCAAACAAAGCCCCCTTGGGATAGGCTGCCCCATGCCCTGCACTCTGGATCCTGCTCAGCCGAAGCCCTGTTGAGATAGGCTGCTTTGGACCTTATATTCTGGTTACTGCCTTGCTGCTACCTGGAGAAGACTTGTCTGCACTTGGGTGGCTGCAGTTCCTCTACAGCTAACTAACTAGTCATCTCTGAGCTCACCTTCCAAGTTGTCACATCTGCGTAGAAATAGAAGAGATTCCAAACAAACGCATAAGAGTTGCGAGAACTCAAGTACAGATCGAAAAGGAGAGGGGACAGGATAGTCCTTAAGGTATGCCGCAGTGCAATTTCCGTTGTTTGGAAATGGAGTCAGAAGTAACAACTTGAAAGGAACAAGAAGACAGGAAAGGAGTAAACCAAGAAAGAACTGTGCCAGAGATTCCAAACGAAGACAGGTGGGAAAGAAGCAGTGAATGATTAATCAGATCGAAGGTTGCCAAGAGATCAAGAGAGACAGCCAGAATAATACAATACTGGACGAGATGGGAATGGAGTTTGCTAAGTAGGGCTGTTATGGCTGTTTCTGTACTGAAATATGATCTCAATCCAGATTGTCGTGGATGTAATGCAAGCACCTTTTCAGAGAAGGACATGAGCTGGATGAATACTACTTTTTCTTCAAGGACTTTTGACATGTAATAGAAGTGAATTTAGCCTTTCCATTTGTTGGTGGAAGTGACATCTAAGTTTGAACACATAACCCCAGTGTTGAAACAGCTTCATTCGTGAAATGTAGGATACAATGTACGATTTTGTCTATTGTCTATGTTTGTGCAGCGCTGCGTACGCCTTGTAGCGCTATAGAAATGCTAAATAGTAGTAGTAGTAGTCCATCAAGCTCTGTATGGGAACGCCCTAGGGTATTTTGTGGTGGCGGCTTTGCAGGTATATCGTCTGAAAAGATGTTGAGATCAGAGAACACGATGCGGCTTAATGTTGAAGTAGCGAGTAAAGTTCACTATGTATGTATGTACACAAGCCTCATACTTCTCAGTGATGGGTCCACTGAGTTGGAATAAACTCCTGGGACAGCTGCATTTGTATTGAGACAGGGTACAGTTTTAAAAATTATTAAAAACAGCACTTTTGAGGGGGGCTTAATTTGTTGCGTTTGTTAATTTTGCAGTGGTGCCTGGGCATAAGATTTGGGTAGTGGCAAGTAGAAGAGTTTTTGTGCTATGATTCTTTTTTTCCCCCTTTTGGGATGGAATGGGGTCACATGTTTGAACTGAGTTTGGGAGGTGGGGGTGAATAAACAGACTGGAACTAAAAGCTGTGTTGCCTTGAAAAACTTTGTTGTGGACTGCCAGAGGGAGGAGCTGGATTGCTGAAACCCTGGTTATAGCAGAACAGAACAGAAGGGGAGACACCAAAGAGCCTGCCACTACCCCAGAGGGATTACTACAGGGTCATTACAGTGGCACCCCAGATGGGACATGTAGTTTGGACCCGCATTTTATCCCACCCTGTCTGGATTCGCCAGCTTCATCACGTAATAACACTGTGATGTTATTATGTCCATATCCATCTGCTCCTACAAACCGGGTAATCCTGAGCTCTCCCCCTCACCAGCCTCTATACACTCCATTAACTCTGGTTCCCTCACCGCTTGTCGGTGAGATCTCTCCCTACCCTCCCAGGCGGAAGGTATCTTGTACTGATTTCTGACCCAGGGAAATTGAGTTTTTTCATCACTGCTCTCCCTTCTGGCCATGGATCGCCATAGTAGCTGCTCCTTCCAGTCTTTCCCTCCACTCTCCCTATGTGAAGTCCCTGGCAGGTTTTTGAACACACCTTCCTGCACCCCTCTCCCAATACCTTCTGGGACACGTAGTTTGGACCCGCATTTTATCCCACCCTGTCTGAATTCGCCAGCTTCATCACAATACTTACACAATTACTGACATGAACATGTATATCCTAAAGGAAAGGAGAAACAGATACAGACTTCAAATATTTGGAAGGTATTAATATGCAAACAAACCTTTTCCAGAGACGAGAAGGTGCTAGTATTACAAGGCATGATATGAGGTGGAAAGGGGGCAGACTCGGGAATAACATCAGGAAGTATTATTTCATAGAGAGGGTGGTAGATACCTGGAATGCCCTCCCTTGGAAAATGGTGGAGATGAAAACGATAACAGAATTCAAAAATGCGTGGGATAAACACAAAGGAATCATGTTTAGAAGGAATGGATCCAAAGAAGCAACACCGGTAATTGAGAAACAAAGCTAGTACTGGGAAAACTTTTATGGCCTGTGCTCAGATCGTGTCTGGACAGCTTCAGAAGTTGGAGAACAAAGACAGTGCTTGGAAGACTTCTACAGTCCATGCCCTGAAAATGGCAAGGACAAATCAAGATCAGGTATACATATGAAGTATCACACAACATATATAATGAGTTTATCTTGTTGGCAGACTGGATGGACCTTATAGGTCTTTATCTGCTGCCATCTACTATGTTACTATGATTTTTCACCATTTCCTCAAGTCATTCCCCATTTATTTTCCTTGAGTGTTACCAGGGGCGTAGCCACGGGTGGGCCCGAGCCCACCCAATTTGATGTCAGGCCCGCCCAGCAGCAGTGTTCCTGCACAGCGATTCCAGTCACAGGCTCGGCTCGCAGCGATTCCCACACTCTGCTGCCTGCCGCTCAACAATCTCACTTGCAGCTTCTAAGCGCTAACCCGGAAGCCTCTCCTCTGCCGCATCTTGACTGGGCAGAAACCGGAAGTTGTGGCAAAGGAGAGGCTTCTGGGTTAGCGCTTAGAAGCTGCAAGGAGATTGTTGAGTGGCAGACAGTGTGTGGGAATCACTGCAAGCCGAACCTGCGACTGGAATCGCTGTGAGCTAGAGGAACAATGCTGCTGGGCGGGCCTGCAAGGAGGGTGAGGGAAGATGGGGTGAAAGTTGCTGCACGGGGGAAGGGATGATGGGGAAAAGATGTTGCACTGGGGAGGGAAGACAGGGGACAGCAGCTGCACATGGGGGAGGGAAGATGGAAAGATGAGGCATGGTGGGTGGGGGAGATACTTCACGGGGAAGAAGGGAGAGATGCAGCAAAGGGGTGGAGGGGTGAGGAAGGGAGAAGTCTTGGCTGCAAATGAGGTGGAGGGGAGGGAGACATGCTGCATAGAGAGGGGATAGGTGGTGAGAGGGGGAGAAATGTTGAACATAGGGGTGGAGAGGAGAGAGAAATGGTGGGCATAGGGGTGGAGGGAAGGGAGAAATGTTAGACATGATGGTAGAGGGGAGGAAGGTAGAGATGCTGTATGGGAAGGGGAGAGAGATGTTGGACCCAGAACACAAAGGAGAGGGAGAGAGAGATGGAGGACAGTAGGAATGAGAGGGGGAGATAGACATGGGGTGGAGCTACACAGTAGGTGGTGAGGGGGGAAAATGCTGGGCCATGGGGGTGAGGACAGGAATGAAGAGAGAAGGGGCAGGAAAATATAAGGCTACCAGGGTGGGGTGGGGAGGGGATCAGATGCTGGTTAGAAGGGTGGAGGGAGGAAGATGATGGGAATGGTGGAACCCAGTGGGAGAGGCCAAGAGGAGGAGGAGGAGGAGGTGGCAAGGAAACATATGAGTGATAGTGATTACAGAGAGTAGAAATATGGTAATGGGGAGTAGGTTAAAGATAAAAGAGAAAGTAGGGATGGGGAGGAGTAAGATGGGGAATGGGAGAGCTAGTGGGTGAAAGAAGAAAATGGAAATTTGATAGGTAGTTGAAAAGTAAAAAGGAGACGAAGAAAGGTGAGAGAGAGGCAGAAAAGAGCTAAAAAGGAATGATCAATATGTCAGAGGCAGGAATAGTGAGGGAACAGGCAGGAGAGAGGAGAAAAGACAAATGGACTGCAGCCGCTTGAAGAATTAGCAAACGACAGAGAGGAAAGCAGAAATGAGAAATTGGAACCAGCAAGATGGAAAAATAAAATGTCCCGACAACAAAGGTAGAAACAAAGCATTTATTTTGAATGTTTGAAATGGAATATGTTAGCTTTTGGGATTGCCAGGGCATTGGGGAAGAATGGGGAAACCCTGTCCAGCATGCATTTACATCCCTCCAGGCTCTCCACCCCCTGTGAAGAAACTGTGTTTTAAGCCTGTAAAACGTATCTTATATTTTCCTGCCCTAATTAATTCCTGAAGTGTATTTCTTCTAGAAATCAAAAGGAAAAGGAGAGGAAACCTAGTGGTTAGAGCACTAGGCTTGACAACCAGAAGTACCCAGATCAAACACCACCACTGCTCTGGCAGGCTTATTTTCGAAAGAGAAGGGCGGCCATCTTCCGACCCAAATCAGGAGATGGCCGCCCTTCTCTCGCGGGCGCCCAAATCGGTATAATCGAAAGCAGATTTTGGGCGCCCCCAACTGTGCAGTCCGTCGCGGGGACGAACAAAGTTCCCGGGGACGTGTCAGAAGGGTAGGGAAGGCAAGACAAGGGCATGCCGGGGCGTGCTTTAGAGATGGGCGCCCTCGGCCGATAATGAAAAAAGAAGGGCGGCCCTAGCGAGAATTTGGTCCACTATTTTTGGACCCTTTTTTTTAGGTCCAAGTCCCAAAAAAGTGCCCAAACTGCCCAGATGACCACCGGAGGAAATCGATGACCTCCCCTGACTCCCCCAGTGGTCACTAACCCCCTCCCACCAAAAAAAACCGAACTTTAAAAACATTTTTTTGCCAGCCTCTATGCCAGCCTGAAATGTCATACCCAGCTCTATCACAGCAGTATGCAGGTCCCTGGAGCAGTTTTTAGTGGGTGCAGTGCACTTCAGGCAGGTGGACCCAGGCCCATCCCACCCTACCTGTTCCACCTGTGCTGGTAAATGGGACTGCTCCAAACCGCCCCCAAAACCCACTGCACCCACATCTAGGTGCCCCCCCTTCACCCATAAGTGCTATGGTAATGGTGTAGAATTGTGGGGAGTGGGTTTTGGGGGGGGGGATTTGGGGGGGCTCAGCACCCAAGGGAGCTATGCACCTGGGAGGTATTTTAATTTTTAAAAGTGTCCCCTAGGGTGCACGGTTGGTGTCTGGCATGTCAGGGGGGCCAGTGCACTACAAATCCTGGCCCCTCCCACGACCAAAGGGCTTGAATTTGGTCGTTTTTGAGATGGCCGGCTTCGGTTTCCATTATCGCTGAAAACCGATGCCGACCATCTCAAATTCGCCCAAATCCTAGGCATTTGGCCGGCACCAACCGTATTATCGAAAGAAAAGATGGCCACCCACCTTTTTCGATAATACGGTCTGTCCCGCCCAGTGGCGTAGCTACGTGGGGCCTGAGGGGGCCGGGGCCCCCGCAGATTCACCCCAGGACCCCCCTCCCGGCGAACCCGCCCCCGCCGCCGCCTACCTTTACTTTTGCTGGCGGGGTATCCCACTCCCCGCCAGCCGACGTCTTCTCAGTCCTTCCTGCTCTTCAATGTGTTTGCTGACGTCCTGCACGTAATTGTACGTGCAGGACGTCAGCAAACACATTGAAGAGCAGGAA
This sequence comes from Microcaecilia unicolor, assembly GCF_901765095.1. NCBI lineage: Eukaryota > Metazoa > Chordata > Amphibia > Gymnophiona > Siphonopidae > Microcaecilia > Microcaecilia unicolor. Next base: position 377,915,074 of record NC_044031.1, read on the forward strand.
GGACTGAGAAGAAGACGTCGGCTGGCGGGGAGTGGGATCCCCCGCCAGCAAAAGTAAAGGTAGGCTGCAGCGGCGGCGGGTTCGTGGCGGGAGGGGGGGCGGCAATGTCAGCGGTGGGGGGGGCGGCGCCGGGGGGAGGGCTAAAATGTGCCCCTCCCCCCGGGCTCTGGACCCCTCACCCACAGAAGGCTGGCTACGCCCCTGGTCCCACCCCTTCGCGCCCCTGTCCTCGGAGATGGGCAGCCATGGAGATGGGCGTCCCCGTTCGATTATCCCCCTCCTGGTGTCCTTGGCCAAGTCACCCAACTCTCCATTGCTTCAGATTCAAAATCAAGATTATGAGCCCTACAGAGAAAAGGGAAAAATGGAGGGTTGGGTGACTTGCCCAAGGACTTGAATGTAACTCACCTTCAGCTGCTGCTGCTACTACTACTGAAAGATCCGAGAAAAATCCAAATAAATAAAACATCAGAAAACACCTCCAGATTAGTCTGTCTGCAGCGCTACAAGCATCCAAAGGTGCAGATTATCAAAACAAAACACAACTTTTTGAGTAGGCCTCAAGCGCTCCACTCACCTGCCAATATGCATTTCGCCGTCAACTTCACCATCCCGATAACAAGAAAGGTGGTTATCGGAACGCAACCTAATTTGAGGGAGATGAATACATTAACAGGCCTCAGTGAGTGCGACCGCGCCGCCAGATAAGCAAAGGCCGAGCTGTGGTGGCCAACCCCCTGCCAGCAAGCATTTCCATAGCAACCGCAAACTTTCTCGTAGAAGCTGTAAGGAAACAGCGCAGCACCGGTAGCCGATTAGACAAACAGCTTGTCCATCAAGAGTAGCGTGGAAGCTCATTGGTCACAAAAATGGCAATTTTTTTCCCCCCGCCTAGCTGCAATACCTCCCATTTGACGACGGTGGTGCTGATCACTATAAGTTTCGCGCGGCTGGGTCTGTCTGACATTTATCCCGGTGTTCACCCAAATGACGCTTTGGAAAAAGGTGCTGTTTGTGCTCGCGGTGGAGTGTATTTTAAAGAAACATGCAAGAGGGGAAATAAGATAAGAACGGTGTATAAGTTACCGAGTTTCAAAGGCGTCTACTTTCTAATTTGTGTTGATGAAAATATGAGGGAGCTAGTGGTGTTCGTACAGTAAGCAAGCATTAAAAACTCTGTCTCTTTTGGTAACCGTGTCAGACAGAGCGTGTTTGTGTGTGGTCTCTGCTGAATTATAGCAGCTGAAAACAACAGAATATAGACATTTAAGTATATGCATTCTCTCTCCTAGATGAAGATATCTTGTAGCAGAATAAACAATTGGTGTTTCTGTTCCTTGAGGATGCTGGAGCGGAGCAGTGGGGGACGAATTGGGGTGGTAGGCGATTCTTTTTTCGATATTATATTATGCTTTTTCACTGTGATTATGCTGAAAACCTGACTTGGCTGGGGAACCCCGAGGATTGGAGATGAGAATCAATGATGCTATTAAAAAGTTGTTGCTGTAAAATACTAGTGGACTAGTTTGGAGCGGGTACAGTTGAATCGCTTGTTTTATTCTTTCCAAAAATACTAGGGCTAGTCCACGCATTGAAGCTACTAAATAGTAAATTGAAAACAAACTGGATAAAATATTTCACTCATCATGTATTTAAATTCTGGAATTCGTTGTAAGAGAAAGTAGTAAAAGCAGTTAGCTTAGTGACCTTGCTTGGCCACTGTTGGAAACAGGCGAGTGGGCTTGATCAGTGGTGTGCTGGTAAATTTTTAACAGGCATTCTCCCTGGGTATAGCTAGCCCTGCAGTTTGGGTGGGTGGGTGGGGGGGGGGGTGCAGAGGGACTGGGGGCCCCAGTCCATCTATGTATCCCCCCTCCCAATTTCAGGGCTGGCTATACCTGGGGGGGGGGGGGGGGGGCAATGCATTTCTCTCCAGGAAAAATTTTTCTTAATCCTCCCAGGTTCCAATTTAATTCCCAATCTAATTCATATTTAATGTGGGATAAAATGCCATAAATAAGTAAATAGAAACTCTGAATGTTGAGCATCTGATTCTCATAAGATGGTGTGATAGTGACCTTTTACCAGGAGAGAAAAAAAAATCTCTGCTTGAATATAACATTCCCTATAACCAGCCCCCTCCAAATGACACACTGATTATGATTTATAACTACTCTATTTATGAAAAGTTATTCCGTTATTGTACTTCCTCTGTGTACATCCGTTTGGGTTTCCAGGGTTAGGTGCTGATCAATTGTGACCCCTGGAAGTTTTAACTGTCCAAGATGGGTAGGGATAGGTTGGCAGTATTTAAAGTAGAAGGACTATATTTATTATACTGAGACGATAAGATGAGGCAGTGAGTCTTTTCAGTATTCAGTTTCAAATGAAATGAGTTAGCCCATTCATCCATTGTACTCGGACCTAACCTAATAAGATTGGTAATTTCATCCAAGTTCTGTCTGAAAGGTATATATATTGTAACATCATATGCGTATATAAATAGATTTAGATCTAGTTTGGATAGGGCATTTGGATCTTCCACGGTCATGTCTGGTACAATATTCTTAATCATACTGCATAATTTTAAATTTTTTTTACCGTTTGAGTAGCCTTTTTAGGAAGGAAACTCCTGACATCTTTGCAGTGGCGTTCCTAGCCTGGATGGCACCCGGGGCGGGGTGCCGATTCAACCCCCCCCCCCCCCGGCGAAATGACACCCCCCCCCCCGCATGCACACCGCAGGGGGGGGGGTGCCGTGGCGCATGCCTGTCGGCTCCGAAAAGTTCGCTAACTTCGCTCGTTCGCTGCAGCTCCCTCTGCCCCGGAACAGGAAGTAACCTGTTCCGGGGCAGAGGGAGCTGCAGCGAACAAGCGAAGATAGCGAACTCGGAGCCAGGCGCGCGCCGCGGCACCCTCCAGCAGCGTGCACCCGGGGCGTACCGCCCCCACCGCCCCCCCCCCTTGGTACGCCACTGCATCTTTGCCCTTTATATTAGTGGCAGGGCAATCATCTAAGACTGGCTTGATTGTTTCTTCTCTAGAACCAGTGGTTCTCAACCTTTCTTCAGTCGGGACACACCTTACAGATGTTTACATATGTGACGCACTACATTCATGACCCTCATGGACACTTGGTCTGACAGAGTATGACAATTTTTTTTTTTAGTTAAACATAAGCATGCGCTGCATCCACAAAACCCTTATTAATAGCAATCTTCCACATTCCTGAAAACAAAAACCTAACTCAATATACATGTAGCAACCCTACCATAAAAAGTAGCACTAATTCCTGGTATTCAAACAACTTGAACCATACCATTGAATAGGCAGCACTACAAATATTACATGGGCCCTAGGACATCCATACACCTACTACTGTTAAAGCAGAACATGCAAACAGAATACTACACCTCTGTCACACGCAAAATACAGAACCAAGGGATCCCAAATAAGAAATATATAAAAATGAAGACAATAACTGAACTAGCGGAGCGTCTCTCAATGAACAGACACACAATTGGTCTTTCTGGATATGCTGGTTTTTCTTTTTCTTTTATGAGCATTGCAACCCCTGACGAAACATGACCTGTGTCGGGCATTTCTCTGGTATATAGTATCAACAAAATCTTTAGATGTTATATTGATCTGCTTGCTTTCTTTTCCACTAAAGCTAACATACAGCAGAGCACCAATAGTACATGGTAGATGGGAAGCAAAGACCTTGAAACTGCATATTATCATTGCCTCTGGAGTTGTCTTACAAAAGTCGCCAAAGAAACACGTGCACAACTCTGGAGGCAGACAGGAGACCACCAAAAAAACGTGTGTGTTCGTGCTTTTTGGTGACTTTTGTAGACAGCCCTGGAGGCAGGCAGGAGGCCACTGATTTAAAAAAATAAATAAATAAACTAGGCATCAAGGACTATAGTACTGCATTCTAGTCATGTTGCCGTTGCGCATAATCTGGACTTGTGCACATACAAGCAGTGTTTCACTATATTCCACTTAAATTCAAAATAAAGCACTTTTTTTTTTCTACCTTTACTGTCTGGTCATTTTATTTTCCCAAGCATGGTGGTCCCAGTTTCTCTGCTTTCCAGTGTGTGCTGTCCATTTGTCCTTTCTCCAATTTCTGCCTGCAGTCTTCCATTCCCTCACTTCCCCTCCACCTTTACGGTCCAGTATTTTTCTGTCTCTTCTCCCTTCCTCTCCACCCTTGTGGTCTAGCTTTTTCTTACCCCTTTGTTCGTGTCCCCTCTCTCACCCCCTGTCTATAGTCCAGCAGCTCCCTGTCCCCTCCAACCCATGATCCAGCAGTTCTCTCCTTCTCCACCTCTATAGTCCAGCAGCTCCATGTCCCTGCTCCCTTAAGGTTCTACAGCTTCATGTCCCACCTTTACCTCTCACTCCTATAGTCCATCAGTTCTGTGTCCCCTCTTTCTTCCCCCACCCCTATAATCCAGCAACTCTCGGTCCCCTGTACTTTATAGAGTAGCAGCTCTCTGTCCCCTCTCCTATCTAACCCATGATCCAACAGCTTTGTGACCCTTCTTTTCCCCTTTAATCCTGCAGCTCTATGTCCCCTCTCCCACCACTATATGCCCACAGTTCCCCCTTCCTCTCTCCATTAAGGTCCTAAAGCGTCATGTCCCCCTTCTCCCTACCTCCCTCCTCTTACACCCTTATGGTCCAGCAGCTCCCTTCCACCCCCCCCCCCCCCCCCTTATGATCCAGGCCCTCTGTGTCCCTTCTCTCCGAAACTCTTATAGTCCAGCAGCTCTGTCCCCCCTGCCCTTTCCATAACAGTTAAAATTTGGTACTGGCTGGGATAGATTGAAGACAATTTTCGCTTCCTCTACAGAGGTAAAGAAGTGAGTTTGACCAGCAAAGGCGACCCGCAGCCGTTCTGGTTCAAGTAAAACACAAGGAATCTTCCGAACATAGAGTTAAGGGAGCAAAAGCTTTACATTGAGCATGCACTTTAGCAATAAAATCCTGAAAACGCATTACTTCCCGCTCCGTAAAGCCCTCAAAATAGGTTGCTTATCTGCTAGGTGGAAGACACAAAAGAGAACCACACCAGGATGTACAGGATCGCCACCATTAGGACCCATGCAATGTGTCTACTCAATTTTAAGAGGTTCACCCCAAAGATTCCAAACTCAAAGATTTTGTAAGCCAATTGTTCAAACTACGCACGAGCTACTACTACAACAAATCATTTCTATAGCGCTACCAGACGTACGCAGTGCTTCACAGTTGAACATAAAGAATAGACAGTCCCTGCTCAAAAGAGCTTACAATCTAAATCAGGACAAAACAGACAGGACAAATAAGGGAAAAGGGTAGGATAGACAGGATACATAGGGAAAAGGGAACTATTGAAGAGAAGAAGACAAGATAAGGGTTAAGAGTAGGTGACAAGTTATGAATCAAAAGCAACATCAAACAGGTAGGCCTTTAGCCCGGATTTGAAGGCGGCCAGGGAAGGAGCTTGACGTAATGGCTCAGGAAGTCTATTCCAGGTATAAGGTGCGGCGTGATAAAAGGAATGGAGTCTGGAGTTAGCGATGGAGGAGAAGGGTGCAATTAGGAGAGATTTGCCTAGTGAACGGAGTTCCTGGGAAGGAGTGTAGGGAGAGATGAGGGTGGAGAGCTAGTGAGGGGCAGCAGAGTGAATGCACTTATAGGTCAATAAGAGGAGCCTGAATTGTATACAGAAATGGATTGGGAGCCAGTGAAGAGACTTCAGAAGAGGGCTGATATGGGCATAGTGTTTTTGGCGAAATATTAATCGTGCAGCAGAATTTTGAACAGATTGAAGAGGAGAGAGATGGCTGAGTGGAAGACCTGTGAGAAGCAAGTTACAGTAGTCCAAGCGAGAGGTGATGAGAGTGTGGATGAGGGTTCTGGTAGCATGCTCAGAAAGGAGAGGGAAAATTTTGGCGATATAGAGAAAGAAATGACAGGTTTTAGCAATCTGCTGAATATGTGCAGAGAAGGAGAGGGAGGAGTCGAAGAATGAGCGTGTCATCGACAGAAATAGAGAGAGGGGGAAGGGGAGAGGTTGGTTTAGGTGGGAAGATAAGCAGATCAGTTTTGAACATATTGAGCTTCAGGTAGCAGTGAGACATCTAGGCAGCAATGTCAGGCAGGTAGATATCTGGGCTTGGATTTCTACCGAGATTTCTGGTGTGGAGAGGTAGATCTGGGAGTCATCGGCGTAAAGGTGATATTGAAAGCCATGGGATGAGATCAGAGCACCAAGGGAGGAAGTATAGATGGAGAATAGGAGAGGTCCTAGGACGGATCCTCGAGGTACACCCACTGAGAACGGGATAGAGGATGATCCACCACAGTATACACTATAAAAGTACTCTCCGCCCTTTCTGCCTCTCCTCACCCTATGCTTGGAATAAACTTCCTGAGCCCATTCGCCAAGCCCCCTCCCTGCCCATCTTCAAATCTTTGCTGAAAGCCCACCTATTCAATGTCGCCTTCGGCACCTAACCTTTATGCCTCTACTCAGGATATCTAGACTGCCCCAATTTGACTGACCTATTTTGACTGACTGTACATTTGTCCTTTAGATTGTAAGCTCCTCGAGCAGGGACTGTCCTTATTTTTAAACTGTACAGCGCTGCGTAACCCTAGTAGCGCTTTAGAAATGTTAAGTAGTAGTAGAGAGATAAGAAGAAAACCAGGAAAAAGCAGAGTTCTGAAATCCAAGTGAGAACAGCGTACCTAGGCTGTAGTCAACAGTGTCAAAAGCAGCAGAAAGATCGAGAAGGATAAGGATAGAATAGAGCCCTTTGGATTTAGCCAGGAATAGATCATTGGAGACTTTAGCAAGTGCTGTTTCAGTTGAATGAAGGGGGCGAAAGCCAGATTGGAGTGGGTCAAGAATAGGTTGAGAAGAAAGTCGAGGCAGCGATGGTGAACAGCACGCTCTAGTATCTTGGATAAGAAAGGGAGGAGGGAGATGGGGCGATAGTTGGAAGGAGAGGTAGGATCCAGAGAAGGGTTTTTGAGGAGTGGGGTGGCTATGGCATGTTTGAATGCATCAGGGACAGTCACAGTGGAAAGTGACAGATTGAGGATATGACAGATGAAAGGGGTGATAGCAGGAGAGATAGTGTTGAGTAGATGAGTGTGGATAGGGTCAGTGGGGTAGATGGTTAGTTTTGAGGATGAAAGAAGAAGTAAAGTTTCTTCTTCAGTAATTTCGGAAAAGGAGGCAGGGGTAAGAGGGTTGAGAGAGTGGGCTAAGGGAAGAGGGGATGGAGGAGAGCTGGTTGCGAATTCAAGTTTAATCTTGTGAACCTTATCGTGAAAGTAATCAGCCAAAGTCTGGGGAGAAAGTGAAGGGGGAGCTCTGAGTCTTTCAGAGACTGTCGCAGATTTTTGCATCTGGATCTGCCCTCCACAGCCTTCAGTTTGCATTCCATCTATTGAATGTGGAGCTGAAGCTGTTCCAAGTCACGTGCTGCATGCTGAGCCTTGGCCTCCAATGAACTGACCTGATGTTGCTGCGCATCTGTCTCTATGCTGTCTAAACACTCATGAGTGAGCGACTTCTGTTCTATCATGTATTTGCTGCGATTTTGCATCCAACGCAGCCCCCCTGCAGTCCGTACTTCATTCATAATCTCCATGGTCCAAGTGGAGCTAACTGAAGGGCTCGACTGGGCCAAGAGAGCCATCATTTTAGCATCCACTCCCTTCTGCTTCTCCCCGTCTTTGTGGGTCAGTCTTGATGCCATTTCGAGGTTAAGAACTTTGGAGCTTTCGCCCTACCACCCTAACAGGAGCAACTTAGAGCTAGCAAGAATTCAACCAGTTTCTTGCTAAAATTTGCAAGATATGTAGCTTTTAGGTGGGGAGACAGAGGAGCTGAGCAGGCAGCCTCTGCTCCTTGCTACGGATGATTTTAACGACAGATTACAGATCACTAACAGCAGATCTTCAATTTAATGTTTGAGTTCTTTCAGTACCTTAGGGTGTATACCATCTGTTCCAGGTGATTTCACCCTCTTTAACTTGTCAAGTTTGGCTCAGTACATCTTCCAGGTTCACCAAGAGTTTTTAGTTTCTCCACATAGTCACCTTTGAAAACCATTTTCGGTATAGTTAGCTTTCTTACATCGTTTTAAAGACCAAAGCAAGGAATTCAGTCTCTCCGCTATGGCCTTGTTCTCCCTGAGTGCCACTTTTTGCTCGTTCATGATCTAACAGTCCCACAGATTCCCTCACAGGCTTTCTGCTTCTGATGTACCTGAAGAAGGTGTCACTATGAGTTTTTGTCTCTGTGTCAAGTTTTTCCTCATTCTCTTTTAGCCTTCTTTATCAATGCTTTGCATCTAGCTTGACACTGCTTATGTTGCTTCTTAGTTTTTTTAGTTGGGTCCTTTTTTCATTCTTTGAAGGATGTTCATTCCATAGAGTAATACTGAGGCATTACATTATTTGTTTTATTCTCTATTCCTTTGCTAATAGTATCTAGAATGTCTTTTTAGCGATACATACAACTGCTAGTGGGATATGACCGGTGAGAACCTTTTTTAGTGATACTACACAGCTGTTCTTATGTATTTTCGGGGGTAGACAGTTCTAAATAAACTTGAAGAAAACTTTGGTTGCTGCTACACACTGTCCATGATACCTAAATCCTTTTCCTGGAGTGGTAATAGCTAAGGTGGAGCCTTGCATTGTGTAGCTGTAGTTTGGATTATTCTTCTGTGTGCATTACTTTGCACTTGTCCACATTGAATCTTTCTTGCCAGCAGCAACATCAATGTAGTGGTGACAGTAGCCTCTCGTGAGGTGTTCATTTTCCACTATTCCTTTTAATAGAGCATTCTTCAAAGAGGTGGGGAGCCTCCTTAAGCTCTTACGTCACACAGGGTTCTGAGATTGAACCCAAACACCATGCCTATATTAATAACCTGGACCTGCAGGCCAGGATTCTTTGCCCCTCAGGTCTATTCATCTTCTTCTGGACCACTTGATCTTACTTCAAATGGATGTTTGAATTTGTAGAGTTTTTTTTTGTATAGTTGTGTAAAGAAATAATTTTTATTGCTTTTTAAAAAATTTTGTATGCGATTTGTTCTCTGCTTAGACTTTTAAACATATAGTGGGTTTTAAGTAAATTTTTATTAATACTATCTTTTATGTCAATAATCTGGAGAATGATGGTGGTGGTGGTGGGGGGGGAAGGCAGGCAGGCAGGCACAAGATCTCTTTGGACCTATAAAGAAGCAGCAAGGATTTGGGACTTTGTTAGGGCAAATCGCATATAAGCAACCTACCACTCTGGCAGCCAGAATCCAGTGGCCAACAGATTCTATAGAGTCTTCTAAGCACAAGCAGGATCCCTCCATGTCACAGTGCCACAGTCCATGTTCCAGGTGTGGGAAACGGCTTTTAATGGCTCTGTCTGTGTTGAAAATGGAAAGCTGCTGCTCACTCCACCTCTTCCCAGGTCATCTGGTAAGAAATGCTCTAACAATATCCCTATCTTAGCCTCTTCTCTGTGTGTATCCCCTATTCTAGTCATAGCAAAGACTCTGTATAAGATTATCAAGAGACCAGGCATGATGATCCTTATTGTCCCCAGTAACTTGGTTTCCCCTCCTAACAATCTTTCCAACTGTTACTCACACAGGATCTAGGCTGCCATCTTCATGTCCTATCCTTTACACCATTGAAATTAAACACAATTTACTTTCAGCATTATGACTTCTAGCACTTATTGAAGACATTTAACTGCTGCCAGGAAACAGTCTACTTGAAGAGTACTTTCAGGTGGAAGAAGTTATTCACCTGGTGGTTCTTGAATGATCGCAACATTAACTGGGCTTTGTATGCAGTAGTTCCTTGATTATATGGTTCTGGTTCCAGTACATTAACTGCCCATGTTAGCAGTTATGACCTGAGACAGCTATCTGCTTGGTCATTCAAGGCCTACAAGATGTACATTTTGCTGGATGGGCTGCTGCATTTTCTATGTCTGGTTCATGAATGTAGAATGTGCTGCCTCTGGTTTTACAATTGTTCATGGGTGCTATCCCGTTTAGGAAGTTATTGAAAACACACCTATTTTTGCAGGCATTTTTTCTAATTATATCTACCTGTGAGTGAGTAAGGGTAGGTGATGTTGGATAGCTGCTGGATGGTTTTTGGTTTTGTTTTATTATTAATTTTGAATTATGTATGTATTTTTTTTGTAATCTTCCTCGGAGCAGGTGCAATAAAAATTTTCACTCTTCTTGTGTCATTGTGAGTTATTGATACCGTCTCTACCCTATGGGACTTCAGACTCTTCAGTTCAGGTGCAGGTCTGTACTTTTTTGGTCTGTCATACTTAGTTGATGGGTAATTGGCTTCCAATTGAATCTCCATTTTTTAGTTTTTGAAACAATGACTTCATCTCACACACCTTTTATAGAAACTTTGTGTACTATGGGACCTTAACATTATCCCTACATCCCTTATGAAGCCACTGCAGTCAATGGAGTCTGTTTTCTTCACCATCTCACATGAAAAGGTTTTTCTTTTCAGTGGCATTTACCTTAGCTAGAAGCATAAATGAGCTTCAAGCTTCAGCCATCAGCTCGCCTTACATGTAGTTTCATTATAATAAAGGAGTTCTCTGTATTAATTTCAAATTATTACCAAAGGTACAGTAGTAACATCTCCATACTTTTGGCCCTGAGCCCTCCACACACGGCGTTGCAAATGTGTAATCAAATATTGCCTCAAAAGTAAAGAATACTTCAAGAAAAATAAATGAATGTCTCCAATCCTAACAGAACTATTGTTCCAGCTGCAAAACAAGGTGAACCAATTTGCTGACATCATGCATACACTGGATATGAACAAACTAGTGCTGTTTTATTTATTATTTATTTACGGTTCATTTCTACCCCACATTTTCCCACAAATGCAGACACAATGTGGCTTCCATGAATTACAAAAGTTAAAAGATACAACACATGAATTTAGCAGTAGAATAAGGATAAAACGTTAGCAGCAATTAGGATGGCTAAACAGCAGAATTACTAATGGAATACACTTGGTCAAAAAGGTACGTTTTCAGCAGCTTGCAACTAGTGTAACTTTTCTGAAGTCTGCCTTTGGCTAGCATTTGTAAAGCAGGTACCTGGTCTTCATATAATATACATTTACATCACATTATTGCTTGGACCAGTCCACAGTAAAAGACAACGGGCCTGATATTCATCTGCAACAGGTAGTGCGTTTGCTGTTGCCCACTGGCATTAAACCTGGATATTCAATGCTGGGCCCTTTCCGGCAACAGGTATTGAATATCTGGGGGGGGGGGGGGGGGGGGGTTAACCAGCTGTGCCAATATTCAGCACCACCTGCTTAACTCTTTATTTGAATGTTGGCGACTACTGGGTAAGTTGAGCGATATAGGTGGCTATGCGCTAGGTGTTAACTGGCAGTATGCAGCGGTGATAACCGGTTATTGGCCGCTGAATAGGCTACAGTATGCTATTTAACTGGTCAGCGGCTGTGTCTGGCTGCTAAAATAGCTTTGAATATGGGGGGAATATGTATTTCTGTAGGCAGCAGGGACTGATCAGGTACACAATCTCTCATATTTCCCCTAGAGTTGTCATGCATGCTAAGAACTTGACATCAAGTTCTGAGCTTTGTGAGAGCTGTTCTGCCCTGGTGGCACATTATGATGTCACTCACTCTGGTGCCTGATCAATCATGCTGTGGATGGAAAACAACACTTGACAGGTTAGCAGCAGTACTTATACAAACGTTTACACATGAAGTCAGGCAAGCAGCTATGAGACTGCTTCCCTTCAGCACAAGGACAATTAATCATGAGCCTGGTATTGGGATCTTCCTCTCTAGTCTCTTAATTGTCCAGCTGATGCCTCACAAACACAGTTCAGTCTTACTAAGCTGCAGTAGTTATAAATTTTAATCAAGGACTAGATACAAAGTGATGATTCTTCCTGGGAGAATTATATAAACTATACACTTTGTGCCAAAGCTTATTCCAAATCAGTGCATTTTTCCTTAAAGATTAGATATCATTGTATCCTTTTCTTTTTAGTTTTTTCACATCAAACGTTGTAAATACTCAGACACACAAATCTCACTTCACCCTTGCCATCTGTGATTTATAACAGAGGCAATGGATAGTGAAAATGACTTGTCCAGGTTCTCGGCACACTGCTGCAGAGCTGCCAAGTTACCCAGTCCCAGCAGGGAGACTTTTAGCCATTCTTGTTTTTGAATTACATCCCTGTTCAGTGTACTATTTGAAATGAGCAGGTCCCATAATGTACCAGGATAAGGCTGTTAACTCAAGATTTTCCCAGAATTTACCTCCTGGACCTGGCTAACTTGGCAGCTCTTCATGAACTATAAAGCCTTATGTACTTACCTAGTCTCCATGCTCACTCACAAAGTATTTCTGCTGCCATTCCCTCAACTAGGCTCTGCATTCTTTTATGCAGCTTCTGAAGAGGTGGTGGTGAGAAAAGAACTAAATATGGTGTGGGGGGGGGGGGGGGGGGCTCACAACTGTATGTTAGCCTAGGGCTCAATATATTGTTAATCGGGCCCTTGGAGGGACATGTTTATGGCTTTTTGTTCTGTACTGGCATTTTCAAGTAAAACCCTTAAACACACTACATTCATACCTTTCATCAGGGCTGCCTCAAGGCATGAGCCAGGTGAGGAAGCTCAAGGATGCCAAAAGCATGTCTCACCACTGGTGAGAGGGTATTTTGCTCTCACCGCTGTGTTTTTTTTCTGCACAGCAACTGGCACAACCACAGGTTTAAATGTTAGAACAGGTGCCCCTTGTTCTCGCATTTAAACCTGGGGTAATACCAGTAGCCATGCATTCGGAGAGCACAATGGTGAGAGAAAAGTGACATTCTATTGCCACTATAAATGTTAGATCTGATGGCAATAGGGAGGGTGCCAGTGCAAATGGCGTGGTGGTATGTTGAAAGAACAATCAGGGTGAGGAGTGTGGTGTCGAAGCGTCGGCCCAGCCAGCATGACCAATGCTCCCCTTCACGGAGGCGGGGCTGAGGAACGGGCAGGACGCGAGGAGTGAGCAAGACGCGCAGCAGGTGAGGAGCGCGACAGGTGCTCAATTAAAAAGAAGTTGGGGCCCTGAGAGGGGGTGGGGACACACACTCTGTCTCTCACAGTCTCTCTGACACACTCTCTGTCTATCACACTCTATCTGTGCACGTCGGACACAAGGGGGGCGCCTGGACCCTGAAACTGGGAGGGAGGAGGAGGAGGGCCCCTGGCACACAGTCTCAATCTCACACACATAGTCTCTCTCTCACAGACACTCGCACCCAGTCTCACTCTCTCTCTCTGTCACACACACACTCGCACAGTCACTCACACACACACTCCGAGGAAAACCTTGCTAGCGCCCATTTCATTTGTGTCGGAAACGGGCCTTTTTTATTAGTAAAGAATAAAATTACAGAATACATAGACAAACTTGGTTTAATGGGACAGAGTCAGCATGGGTTCAGCTGAAGGAAGTCTTGCCTCACAAATTTGCTTCATTTCTTTGAAGGCGTGAATAAACACATGGCTAAAGGTGAGCCCGTTGATGTAGTGTATCTAGATTTTTAGAAAGCTTTTGATAAAGTTCTGCATGAAAAACACCTGAGAAATAAAGAGTCATGGGATAGGAGGCAAAGTTCTGGTATGTATTAGCAATTGGTTATTGGACAGAAAACAGAGGGTAGGGTTAAATGGTAATTTCTCTCAATGGAGGAGAGTGAACAGTGGAGTGCCGCAGGGATCTGCACTGGGACTGGTTGTTGATACAAAAGTATTCAGGGTTGTTAAAACACATGCAGACTGAAATATTGGAGGAAGACCTTAAGAAATTGGAAGAATGGGCATCCAAATGGCAGATGCAATTTAATGTGGACAAATGCAGGGTGATGCACATTGGAAAGAATAATCCAAATCATAGTTACCTGATGCTAGGATCCACCTTGGGGGTCAGCGTTCAAGAAAAAAATCTGGGTGTCTTTGTAGATATAATGCTGAAATCTTCTGCTTAGTGTGTGGCAGCGGCCAAAAAAGCAAATAGGATGCTATGAATTATTAGGAAAGGGATGGTGAATAAGACCGAAAACACTATAATCGCTTTGTATCGCTCCATGGTGCGTCTGCACCTTGATTATTGTATTCAGTTCTGGTCGCCGTATCTCAAAAAAGATATAGCAGAAATAGAAAAGGTTCAAAGAAGAATGACCAAAATGATAAAGGGAATGGAACTCCTCTCGTATGAGGAAAGGCTAAAGAGGTTAAGGCTCTTCAGCTTGGAAAAAAAAGATGGATGAGGGGAGATATGATTGAGGTCTACAAAATCCTGACTGCTGTAGAACGAGTAGAAGTAAATCAATTTTTTACTCATTCCCAAAATACAAAGACTAGGGGACATTCGAGGAAGTTACATGGAAATACTTTTTCACGCAACGAATAGTTAAGCTCTGGAACTCTTTGCCAGAGGAGGTGGTAACAGCAGTTAGCGTATCTGGGTTTAAAAAAGGTTTGGACAAATTGCTGGAGGAAAAGTCCATAGTCTGCTATTGAGGCTGACATGGGAAGCAACTGCTTGCCCTGAGGCTGACTTGGGAAGCAACTGCTTGCCCTGGGATTTGTAGTCTGGAGTGTTGCCACGCTTTGGGTTTCTGCCAGGTACTTGTGACCTGGCTTGGCCACTGTTCACAGAACAGGATGCTGGGCTAGATGGACCATTGGTCTGACCCAGTATGGCTACTGTTATGTTCTAACCCAGTGGTAATCAGGCAGCGAGCAGTGCTGCCTGATTACTGCCAGGCACGTTTATTCCCCTGCCTTCCGTGCTAGAAAATAAAAAAAATAATTTATGGTGCAGGAAACGGCATGCGACAAACACACAATTACCGCTGGGCACTTAGATGCGCACTGCAGTGGTGCTGTTTTGCCACACGCTACCTGTGTGCTAGCCCTACTGCTGGTTGATAAAGGAGCCCCTGAATGGGTGGTTATCGGAAACTTATAATCCACTATTTGCACAGGCCAATTCTCACCAGTAAATTGTTATAGATTGTGGGGGGTCTTTTACTAAAGATTAGCACAACTTATCTGCAGCAGGGCCCATAGGAATAAAATTGGACCTGTTGCAGATAACTCGAGCTAACCTTTAGTAAAAGACCCCCTGTGTATTTTCTGACCATTTACCAATATCTGAGTAATCCTTAGGTGTTTGCTTAGCAGAATCCTGATCAGTTGCATCACTGCTTTGAACTCTTTTTTTTTTTTCATTCACTGGTGACATTCTCAATAGTCATTTCACATTTGTTTTTTTTCTGGAATGTTGTCATTGCCACTTAGATCCATATCCAAATTAACAGGTGGTTCATTGGTACTTAATTCTGCTTCAGGCAACTTCATTAATTTTTTTTTCATAGTGTGTCTTTGTTTTGCCAAAGACAATTCCAGTTGTGCTTTTCTCTTCCGATATTCAGCACCAGATGGCTTTTTAAATAAATCCATGACTATTGGATCAAAATAGAAGTAATTCTTAATAGCTTATTCCATTTGGACACCTGTGCTCCATTTGCAATGTTTTTGTTCCCCTTTCCCCAATTTTATTTTTCTTTTTATGTATGAAGCAGTTAATAAACTGAGCAGTAGATAACAAGTTGTATTACTGGGATGGACAGAGACTTGGACAAATATAACCAGATTTCTCTTTATATGAAGGTTCAAAGTCAATAAATATATTTTTAAACAATTAATCCCATCTTGGTGCTAATTTTTTTGAGTGCATATCCTATATAATAATTTGCACCTCCAACGTTACATGGCTGTCTGGGCTCGTAACATCTCCTGACGTCAGCCAGCCTCCAGCGTTCCATTCCCCCTCACTATCCCGCCCTCGCGTCAAGACGTAATGATGTCAGAGGGCGGAACAGTGAGAGGGAAGGGAACGCTGGAGGCGAGCTGACGTCAGGAGGGATGTTACGAATGGAACGGAAGACAGTGCCTGCCAGCCAGAGAACATTCAGGTACAAATCGAGGGGAGGAGAGAATCGCGGGACATCGAGGGAAGGGGAGGGCAGGGCAGAGGAGAATTGATCAACATGGATGAGATGGGAGGACAGTAGAGGAGAGAATCGCGGGACACGGATAGGAGGACAGGGAAGAGGAGAATCACTGGACATGGAGGGGAGGGCAGGGGAGAGAGAGAAAAAAAGCTTACATGACAGCCTTCCTAGGGCGCGTTTCATTGTTGAGGAAACGGGCATGGTTCCACTATATATATAATTTTTTTTTAATTTACTCTTTTTTGTGCATGTGCTCCTTTTTTGCTTTTTAGTGGTGTTTCATTTTTGAAAAGTAGGAATATTGGCACTGTGGTTGATTAAGTCATGTAATAAAAAAAACCAGAAACAGTTATGACCCCAACAAATGGAGAGGAGGGTGGAATAACCTATGCGTAGCAAGTACAACCCTGTCCAAGACTGGTGATGGACCACGCTTAACTGTCATTTACTATGTCAGTGATTTTCAACCCTTTTCATCTCATAGCACACTAACAAGGTGCACCATCAGTTTTTTAAAGATATATTTATTTGTTGCATTTGTATCCCACATTTTCCCACCTTATTGCAGGCTCAATGTGGCTTACATAGTACCGTGTTGGCAATCACCAATTCCGGTTTGAGAAATACAGAGTGGTATTGCGTTAAAGTTACATAAGTGACAGAGTAAATTAAGTAGTCAAGGAGGGAGAGTTTTGTCCAGTTTCGTTGAAAAGAAGATTGCGCTGGAGGCAAAAACACAGAATAATAACTTTTTTAGGTATATCAGACGCAAGAAGCCGGCAAAAGAATCAGTTGGACTGCTAGATGAATGAGGGATAAAAGGGGCAATCAGGGCAGACAAGGTCATAGTGGATAGATTAAATGAATTCTTTGTTTCAGTCTTCACTGAGGAAGATGTGGTAGAGATACCGCTGACAGAAATGGTATTCAATGTTGATGAATCAGAGAAACTGAAACAAATATCTGAAAACATGGAAGATGTAATGGAGCAATTTGACAAACTGAAGAGTAGCAAATCACCTGGACCGGATGATATACGTCTCAGAGTACTGACAGAATTGAAAAATGAACTTTCAGAGCTATTGCTAGTAATATATAATTTATCTTTAAAATCAAGCATGGCACTAGACAATTGGAGAGTGGCAATGTAATGCCGTTTTTTTAAAAGAGTTCCAGATGTGATCCGGGAACTTATAGACTGGTGAGCCTGACGTCAGTGAAAAAAATATCCGCCAGAAGGCGGAGAACTCTAGACGCCCCACGGACAACAACAAGAAATGAAATAAAAGTGGGAGGTCGACCAAGGATTCCAAAGACTGAAAGGATATATAATAATAAAGATGTTTATTGAGGTATAAAGACTCGACACAACGAGTTAGGCCTGCATCAGGAGTCTTAATTCCGAATACTTTTGAGAACTATTTGATGAAGGCATGCATTCAAAAACATGGAGGACACCATTCAAAAAATATTCCGATTCTTAGGTCATCTCAGCTGTAGCAAAATAAAACTTTCCACTACTAAGCATATTGTGAAAAATACAAAACCTGAAAAAAAAAATCCTAACATACATATACAAATATGTCATACAACAATAGCACTAATTCCTGTGATTCAAATAGCAAGAACCCTACATCTGAATAGGCAGCACTACAAATATTACACTGGACCCCAGAACACCAACACACCTCCTCCTACTGGTAAAAAACAGAACAAGTGGAACAGATATAGATCTCTACACAGAAGCTACATGCCCACAGAATACTGTACCTCAGTCATATGCAAAACACAGACAGACCCTCACTAAATACAGAACGAGATCACAAATTAGAAATAGAGATATAAAGACAAAAATTGAACTGGGAACCCCAAGAAGTCAAACTAGGCATATACCACAACATGGGAGAAATAAAAACCCAAAATGCATTTTGTTTTTTACTAAACATAATATAAAGACATCCATGATGTAGATAGTAACATAGTAAATGATGGCAGATAAAGACCTGTACAGTCCATCCAGTCTGCCCAACAAGATAAATTCTTTTACATGGTATGTGATACTTTAGTGGAGGAGTGGCCTAAGGGTTAGGGTGGTGGACTTTGGTCCTGGGGAACTGAGTTCGATTCCCGGCACAGGCAGCTCCTTGTGACTCCGGGCAAGTCACTTAACCCTCCATTGCCCCATGTAAGCCACATTGAGCCTGCCATGAGTGGGAAAGCGCGGGGTACAAATGTGTCACGTCTGTGGCGATGACCACCCTCAGCCTTACCTTCTTTCTGGGGGTCAGCAGCTCTACTGGCTTCTGTCTGTGTTTGTGTTTGTCTTGTCTCTAGTCTCTGTGCTTCACTAGACCTCATCTGTGTGGGCTATGCCTCTCTAGGGAGCCAACATCTAAGATGGCTGCCACCGGCTCTGTGCCAGCTTCCAAGATGGCTCCTGCTTGTCTTTCCTGTGGGCTCACTTCCTATGTGTGTCAAGCCTCTCTTTGGGGTCTGTGTACTTCCTGCTGCTGTCCTACTGCTGGTGACTCATCAGTGAGAGCCTTCATAAGGAAGTGCTGTGCTTGCAGTCAGGGCCTTTGCATAAGTGTTATGCTCTTAGGCCAGGTCAGGTTAGTAAGTGTCTGCTGCACTACTGCTTAGCCTCTCTCTGGGTTCCAACCCAGCTTCTTTCTGTGTCTGTGTCTCTGTTGTCCTTCTGTGGGGGGGTCTTCCCTGCCACTGTCTGTCTGTGGACTGCGGTCCTTCCTGGCTTACCCTGAGTTGGGGTGAAGCCTCTGTCTGTGGACTGCGGGTCCTTCCTGGCTTACCCTGGGTTTGGGGTGAAGTCTCTGTTCCTGGCTTACCCTGTGTTTGGGGTGAAGCCTCTGCTCCAGGCTTACCCTGGGTTTGGGGTGAAGCCTCTGTTCCTGGCTTACCCTGTGTTTGGGGTGAAGCCTCTGCTCCAGGCTTACCCTGGGTTTGGGGTGAAGCCTCTGTTCCTGGCTTACCCTGTGTTGGGGTGAAGCTAGGGTTACCATATGGCTCCAGAAAAAGGAGGACGGATTGAGCCAGCTGGGTTTTACTTCCATTGCTTTCAATGGAAGTAATTGAACCAGCCGGGTTTTACTTCCATTGCTTTCAATGGAAAGCAATGGAAGTAAAACCCGGCTGGCTCAATCCGTCCTCCTTTTTCTGGAGCCATATGGTAACCCTAGGTGAAGCCTCTGTCCCTGGCTTACCCTGGGTTGGGGTGAAGCCTTTGTCCTGGTTTACTTTGTCTGTTCTCCTGTCTGCCCCAAAGACCTTGGCCTGTTATTCCTGGTTTGCTGTCTACCCTGAACCCTGCCTTGCCTAGCCTGTGTGCCTACCCTGCTTGTATATCCTGAATCCTGTATCTGTCTAGCTAGTGTGAATTTCCTGGGTGGTTATTCCTGTATCCTGTTTCCACCTAGCTAGAGGGTTTACCCTGTGGGTATTCCCGGATCCCCGTTCTGCCTAGTGTGTATGCTGCCCTAGTCCTTGCTCCTGCTAGGCTTCTGTACACCTTGTGTTCCTTGGTCTGTCTTCTGGGTCTTGCTAGCAGCTGTGCAGCAGCACACAGTCTGTGTTTAGTTCCTAGTATGGTCTCCCTTGTGTATCCCAGACCCAGGGTGGGTCCTCTGGATCTTCAGTTCCTGCCTTATCCTGCAAGTCCTGCCGGCCACCTGCACTTCGGAGCTCAACTCCGGAGGAATGGTGGCTAAGTGCAGGTGAAGCTGTTCCTGTTTCGTCTGTTCTAGTTGCCTGCCTTGTACTACTCCAGTCCAGAGTTCCAGTACTGCTCTTCGGGGTATCCAGTTCCAAGGTGGTCTTGCCTGCCGCTGCCGCTCCTCGGCAGTGGCCCAAGGGCTCACGAACTCCAGTCCTGCCTCGAGGACCTGACAGGATGCCAAGGCCCTCGAGAGCGCAACAAAATATAACAATCAGTGCTTTATATGTATACCCGAGTTTGATTTGTCCTTGCCATTCTCAGGGCACAGACTGTAGAAGTCTGCCCAGCACTCTTCTGGCTCTGGCATCAATGAGGCCTTTCAGAGTGGAGAAATCAGAGAAGATGGCTATTAGGTGAGGAGCATTCTACAACCCCTACACCCTTCTAATCATTGCTAACATTTCTCTGTTTGCTCCACAGGTTGTGGCCAGTGAGGGCTCAGTGGTCTGGAAGATGACACTTGTAGGAACTGCCATAACAAAAAAAAAAAGGTGTGTGTACCTTTTTTAACCTTGTCTCCCCTCTCCTCAATACAGGTGACCATGGATATCCCATCAGGAGCTGGCTCATGACCCCCATTGTCAATCCCCAGAGACCCGAGGAGATCTGCTAAAACTGGGCCCAAAGTGCTACCAGGGCAGTGATAGAATATTTGGTCTTCTCAAGACCAGATTCTGGTATCTTGACTGCTCTGAGGGTGAGCTGTTGTACAGCCCAGCAAAGGTCTACGAGATTTTTACTGACTGATTGCATGCTCTTGTAATGAGAAGGCATATGCCAGAGCCACAACCAGAGGAACAAGCCAGGGAGTAGGAGAGTGACAGCAAGGATGAGGGACTACAGTTACCCCTGGAGGATCTGTCACTTCACCAGGCACTCTAGAGTGACCAGCCAATTTGCAATAACCTCATTCAGACACATTTTTTGTGAATAAGGTGAAAATATTCATTATATACAGGTGACAAATGTGACCCCAGCCTCCTCCCTTCCCCCACAGTGCTGTACAAGGTTGAAAATACAAAATGTGACCTCAGCCTTCCCCCTCTCCCCTTTCTCCTCTCCCATCCCACTCTGCAGTACAGTCAAATATGCGATTCAAATTAACATGAATAATGACCCATGTTTCCCCCTCCCCTTTCATGGCATTCCTAACTGTTGCTCTCTCCTACTGCACCCCAATCAGCTGAAGGATGCCCCATTCTCCTCCCGCATGCTAGTGACCTCTTCCCTAAGCAGGACCTGCGGTTTAATTATCTCTCTTCCCAATTCTCTAACATTCTGTCCCGCTTCTCTTTCTTGTTTCTGTTCAGGGTGGACATGCAGGGTAATCATTTTCAAGCAGATCTTCCACCCCTGGTGTGGCTTCTACTCCAGATCCTCCTTTTGCTCCCATGCCTCCATGCCTGTGCCCCCAATATCATCCTCATCTGCCTCCATCAGCAGAATGTTGGCATCCTCTGCTGCTGCTGCACTGGACCATGGGGCTGGGTTGTGTGCTGTGAAAAGTTTGATGGGGAGACTATAAACTCAACAGTGGTGACAATGTGAGACAATGTGAAGCTTAAGAAGTTGCCTAGTGGCCTAGTAGTTAGGGCTGTGGCTAAGGTATTGAGATGAAAACACAGGACACCCATATGAACTTCAACTATAAAACTTTTATAATTAATACAATATTTTATTTATGATCATAATAATTGCAAAAATGCATAAATAAAAAAACATGTACAATAGGGAGGGGAAAGAAGGCATGACATGCAAACTAAAGGGAAATATATAATATAAACAAAAAGAGTGAGGAAAGGAGAAAGTATCACTGTGGGCAGAGGGAGGCCCCCAAAAGCTCCTGGAGCTGCCTCAGGAAGGGGGCAGACAAGAGTTATGGGGGTGGGGGGGGGGGGGGTCTGGGCCTAGCAGATAAGCATGCTCAAGGGCAGCTAATACATCATAGACCTGATATAATGCGGAAGATGGGGTCCAAATATTTATACCGCATTGTGAGTCCGCATTATATTGTATCTGTGGTACCTGCAACCCCCTCCCTGTCAAAACAATAAAAGGTTGTGTGTTTCATTGATAAATCACATGAACGTTATTAAACATTGTATCTATACATGAAAAGTGAATTAGTTCATAACACAGTCAGAAAACACAACTAAAATTATCATCATACTTTAGTGAGTCCAGAGTTGACTGATTTGTTGCTTCTCATTTCTTCTGTTTTGCAATTTTTATTATATATAATTTTTATTAAGTTTTTAATACTTATACAGATATTATCAATACTGCAAAGTATAATACAGCCATTAAACAATAAGCTTTTAAGTCAGGAAATCAAGAAAATATTTTCTTTATATAACATGACTTCCTTAGACCTCAATGTGGAAGATAAGGGGGGGGTAGGAATATAGTGAAGTTTAAACATAATATATACATAAATCATTATAATTTTAATTATGGTTCCGTATTCCTTTCTTCTTTATTACTCTACAGATTTCTTGCTGTCTAGGAAGGTCTGAAGTTGGTTAGGCAAATAATAGACATATTTTATCTGATTTAGTCTAATAATACATTTACAAGGGTAAGCCAGGAGAAATGAAGCCCCCAATTCCAAAACTTTTGGTCTCATAGAAAGGAATATTTTTCGTCTTTCTTGAGTAGACTTAGAGGGGCATAATCGAACAGAAACGCCTATCTCCATGGGCGTTTATCTCCGAGAACGGGTCCGTGAAGGGGCGGGGCGGATCGTATTTTTTAAAAGAAAAAGACGCCCATGTTTTATTCGTCAAGGTGTGAGCTGGGCGTTTTTGCTTTTCAGCGATAATGGAAAATGAAATCGCCCAGCTCAAAAACGAATAAATCCAAGACATTTATTCGTGGGAGGGGCCAGGATTCATAGTGCACTGGTCCCCCTCACATGCCAGGACACCAACCGGGCACCCTAGGGGGCACTTTTACAAAACCAAAAAAACAGGTAAAAGAGCTCCCAGGTGCATAGCACCCTTCCCTTGGGTGTTGAGCCCCCCAAATCCCCCTCAAAACCCACTGCCCACAAGTCTACACCATTACTATAGCCCTAAGAGGTGAAGGGTGGCACCTACATGTGGGTACAGTGGGTTTGGGGGGGTTGGACGACTAGTAGCATTAAGCAGCACAATTGTAACAGGTAGGGGGGGGATGGGCCTGGGTCCACCTGCCTGACGTCCACTGCACCCCCTAACAACTGCTCCAGGGACCTGCATACTGCTGCTTGGGAGGAGGGTATGACATTTGAGGGTGAAAGTAAAAAGTTGTGAAACATCATTTGTTGTGGTGGGAGGGGGTTAGTGACCACTGGGGGAGTCAGGGGAGGTCATCCCCGACTCCCTCTGGGGGTCATCTGGTCATTTAGGGCACTTTTGGGGGCCTTATTCGTGAAAAAACAGGGTCCAGGAAAAGTGTCCTAAATTCTAGCTCAAAACTGTTCCATTATCGGCGAAGGGCGCCCATCTCTGTTCGCCCGATAACCACGCCCCAGTTCCGCCTTCACCACGCCTCCGACACGCCCCCGTCAACTTTGTCCGCACCCGCGACGGAGTGCAGTTGAAAGCGTCCAAAGTTCGGCTTTCGATTATACCGCTTTATTTGTTTTTGTGAGAAGAACGCCCATCTCCCGATTTAGGTCGGAACTTGGGCGTTATTCTCGTTCGATTATAAGCTGGTTAGTCACGTCCGGGTAAAGCCAAATTTTTTGACCAGCAAACAAACGGTCAGTAGATTTAAAATATAAACGCATTATTGCATTTAAATCCTGCTGAAATACAAATGAAACAATTAATGTCCCTCTTTCTGTTACATCTTCAATTGATTGTTCCAAAATATCTGTGACGTTTTGCAGGTCTATTGACTTCTCTGAATCTATTTTTTTCATTGTAGATGGTATATAATAAATTTTGTTTAACGGTGGAAACACTTCTTGGGGAAATTTCAAATTTTCTTTTAAAAACCTGCAAAACATGTCATTCGGGGACACTCCCATCAATCTAGGAAAATTCAGTATTCGAAGATTTAATCTCCTATTATAGTTCTCCACTTGCTCTATCTTCCTTCTTAAATCCATATTATCCTTTATCACTGCAATTTTAAATTCTTCAGTTTGTTTTGATTCTCCCTGCAAGGCCTCAATTTTCAAAGACAGATCTTGTTTCACCAACTCATGGGAGTTCTTCACCTCCTGTATATTAACATTCAATATCTTTACCTCTTCAGAAGATTGTTTCAATATTTTGTCCATTTCTACCAACTTTAGCCAAATCTTCCCCAGGCTCACCTCCATCTCTCCGGCAACTGCAATGTTTTCTCCAGATTCGAGCTCCCCTCTGGGCTCCTCTTGATCGCCCCTTCTGGGTTCCACAGGGAGCCCCATTCGAATCGCAGCAGCTGCAGGGCAAGGAGGCGTCATAGAGCTTGGCGGGGAGAGAGATGTTTCAATTTCCAGCGGGGGAACCGCTTCACCGGTTTCTCCCGCTATGGACTCCGCGTCACCACGTCGGGAAAGAGCGGGGAAGAAGCGCTCCAGGCCCACAGTTACTGGCGTGGACGTTCCAGAAGGTAGGGGATTCTTCCGAATCGTTCCCTTTCGTTTTGTATGCGGCATATTGTAATGAGGCAACTAGAAAAAACAAGTTTTAGCAACTGTAGAGCGGAGAACACCTCAAACGTTACCGCTCACGGCGCCATCTTGACACGCCCCCCCCTGTTTTGCAATTTTAATAATTGATTTCAAATGAAGAATATGAATTATGTCCATATTTTCCAGTTGCAGCCATTGAAGAACCGTATCCATGGTCACTAAAGCCACTGTTAGTTTTGATGGTGAGGTGGAGAGTCATCTTCATTACTGCTGTCCTGAGTTGGGTTTTCAGTTTTTTGCTTGAAGAGTTAAAGCATTTGCTGCAATTGTCTGGTCATTTAGACAATCATATGTAGGTCACTCATCATCAATACTACACTGTGTGAACAGTTCATGAAATAGAGCTTTCGCCTTGTCTTCGGAGTCCAGTCTCCCTGTTTTAGGTGCAAATGCTTCATGTAGCCCTCTCTCCCAGCACTCTTCAATTGTAGTTGGTGTAATTATATCTCATGCCCTGTCTGCTAGATCAAAAACAGTGGCGAGTGTAAGTTTTTTCAGACATTCAGTGATGGTTATTTCTTCATCAATGATCAGTCTGATTAAATTTTTTTGATAGTACATCTTGAATGTTTCAGTGACACCTTGGTCCAGAAGGTTGGATTTTGGAGGTGATGTTTTTCACAAGTAACTGACCTTAATGTTCCCATAACAGCTGATAAGGTTTTCTTCTGAGAGATGGGTGGGGCAGTTGTCCAGCAGCAGAAGTGCTCTAGGTTCCAAGTTTTTCTTCTTTAAATGTGCAAACACAGATGGCACAAACAGTTTGTGAAACCACTCTGCAAAAATGTTGGCAGTCATCCATGTGTTTTTACTATAATTTATTTATTTATTTGTTACATTTGTACCCCACATTTTCCCATCTATTTGCAGGCTCAGTGTGGCTTACCTAGTACCGTAGTGGCGTTTGCCAACTCGGTTGATAACAGATACAAAGTTATATTGTGGTCAGTTGAGGTAGATGTGGATCAGGTGTCATGGGGTCGAAAGAAGTGAAGATTATAAATTGTCCAGTACGATCATTAGCTATGCTGTGTTGCTAGGTGTGAGGATTTACGTAGGATCTGTGGGATAGGCCTTTTTGAAGAGGTGAGTTTTTAGTGATTTCCTGAAGTTTAAGTGGTCATGGATTGTTCTCACAGCATTTGGGAGTCCATTCCATAGTTGTGCGCTTATGTAGGAGAAGCTAGATGCGTAAGTTGTTTTGTATCTTAGGCCTTTACAATTTGGGTAATGTAGGATTAGGTATGATCGTGATGATCCGATTCTGTTTCTGGTTAGTAGATCTATAAGGTCTGTCATGTAGCCTGGGACTATGCCGTAGATAATTTTGTGGACCAAAGTGCAGATTTGGAAGATGATCCGTTCTTTTATTGGGAGCCAGTGCAACTTTTCTCATAGGGGTTTGGCACTTTTTTTAATGGTAAGAAAATGCTATCAATTTCAAGTTTTTGTGGTGGAAACACCGGTTAGGGGAGGGGGGGGGGGGGACTCAATTTTCCTATGCAGAGTGGTTTTACTTTGTGTGTGCCACTCTTATTTATATAAAACAGCAACGTCACTCTGTCATCAGTTTGAAACCATGTGGTCCAGGGTGGGCAGGTGGGGAAGGGGAAATGGATTGGAGGGGGCAAGCAGAGTTGTCCTCCTCTTCTTCGTCCTCCTCCTCCATGTCGTCTTCCTCCTCCTCTGGCCTCTGAGCTGCTGAGCCTAGCCCTGTGGCAAAAGCTGGTCCAGGGGGTGGGGCAGCTGGTGGCAGAACTACAAAGGTGGGAAATATAGACATTGGTTACAATCACACTCTCCATCGCTTGCACATTTGACCATGACATATTCTGAGGTGGGCATTTAAGTTTGGGAGTTGACCATGGGGGTTAGGGACAAATGTTTAACATTTCCATGTTGGTTATACATTGGCACCTAGTGGCTGTCATAGAGATGAATGAGAAGTGGACATGGTCATTGGATTCTAAAGTGTTAGTCACTTGCTTTGGCATGCAGCTGTTCGTGCACCCCATGTAGAAAGTCCCGGTCATGCTGCCGCAGGTAGCTTCCCCTTTTCCAGGGGCCTTCTGTTTGAATGGAGACAAGGGGTGGGAAGGGAGAGAGCAGCTGAATGCCAGGTACATGACAGATTTTTCATACAGCTCTTTAACATGATTGTCAGCTCCTGCCTCCACCTACATCTCACAGGAACCAGTAAAAGGGATTTGAACTTGCCACCTTAGAAAGATAAACCTAGTGTTCTAGACACTAGGCCATGCCTGTCTGACATTGCTGCCTGAATGTTTCACCACCACCTGAAGCTAAACATGACCAAGACTGAGCTTCTTATCTTTCAACCTAAACCAACCTCTCCTCTCCCCCCTTTCTCTATCTCTGTGGATAATACGCTCATCCTTCCCGTCTCATCTCATCAGCACGTAACCTTGGGGTCATCTTCGACTCCTCCCTCTCCTTCGCTTCACATATTCAACAGACTGCAAAAACCTGTCGTTTCTTCCTCTATAACATCACCAAAATTCGCCCTTTCCTTTCTGAGTATGCAACCAGAACCCTCATCCACACTCTTATCACCTCCCACTTAGACTACTGCAACTTGCTTCTCACAGGTCTCCCACTGAGCCATCTCTCTACTCTTCAATGTGTTCAAAATTCTGCTGCACGACTAATATTCCGCCAGTGTCGTTATGCTCATATTAGCCCTCTCCTCAAGTCACTTCATTGGCTCCCTCTCCGTTTCCGCATTCATTTCAAACTCCTCTTACTGACTTACAAATGCATTCACTCTGCAGCTCCTCAGTACCTCTCCACTCTCATCTCTCCCTACACTCCTCCCCGAGAACTCCGCTCACTGGGCAAATCTCTCTTACCTGTACCCTTCTCCTCCACCGCTAACTCCAGACTCCGTTCCTTCTATCTTGCTGCACCGTATGCCTGGAATAAACTTCCTGAGCCGGTACGCCAAGCCTCATCTCTGGCCATCTTCAAATCTAAGCTAAAAATCCACCTCTTCGATGCTGCTTTTAACTCCTAAACCTAACCCTTCAACTGTCCCCTATCCCTGATATGTCCTGTCTGTCCTAACCCTTATCCCTTACTTGTCCTGTCTGTCTGTCATGTTTAGATTGTAAGCTCTATCGAGCAGGGACTGTCTCTCCATGTTCAAGTGTGAAGCGCTGCGTACGGATAGATTAGAGGACTTTTTAAAACACTGGGAGGAAGCAGTGAAACTTAGTAAAAGGTGTAAAAGAATAGAATTGCATGGCTCTTCATTATTAGAATATTGCAGATACAAAAGGATCCCTAGGGGTCTTCGTATCAATAAACCTTCAACCTTGTTTAGCGATGATGCTTCTTTTATGTTGCAATGGGAAGCAATTTTGAATAAATGCTCCCTTGACCTTATGATCCTGATCATCAAGACTTGTAAAGAAAAAGAAGAGAAAATTAAAGAAAAACTAGATAAGGAGCTTACTTTCTTGAAAGATAATGACACGTGTTTTGACATCCTTTATGAGGATTTCAAAAAAAGCAGTGAGCAATTTGAACATGATTTAAGGCTAATTAAATTTGAGAAGTTTATCCATGATGATCAGGATTATAAAAATAAGTGTGTGTATCCATGGCATAGAGACAAGTTCCAAAGAAAGAAAAGCTACAATAAGAGTTCCAGTAGAAACAATAGGGACTATTACCAGTCTAGAACTAGAGATAAGTCTAGAAATAGAGATAAGCAACAATATGATACCATTAGGCCAATACAAAATACATTACAGAATAGCCCTAACATTGTCAGAGAGAGGAAGAGACCCAGAAGTGACCAAGACGAGGTTTTCGACCCCTCAGCGTCCCTTTATACTACACCACCCTGAGCCAATGTTGATAAACAGGTTTTTCAGTTAGGCCAGTTTTGGAAAAAGAAGTCCACCTCAGAGGATTATGTAGTGGACAATTCAAGAAACCATATATATTACAGAGGGAGAGGACGAGGACGTGGCAGAGGAAGAGGAGGTTGACAATACCAACAGTACCCTGTGAGACGATAAACTCAAAGAATGTATTGAATAATGTTTTTAACATCTCAGATAGGGAATTAAGTGAGTCTGAGACCAATGTATTAAGGAAGGGCCTTTCATTCGTTCCAACTCCGAAATACAATGCCTTCAAAACAAGGGTAGAACTGTTTAAGTTTACCAGGAAATTAAAAATTATTGATTTTTTCTCAAAAAATACCACAAACACAATGGATGTCTCTATAGTAAAAAATGATAGTAAATGGCTACCACCAAATAGTATGCATCATCTCATTCAATCATTTGAGTCTCTTGTATTGAAAGAAGTAACAGAGTTAGAAAAACAAGGAAAGGGAAAAGTTTTTTTCAATTTGAGTAAAGAAGAATCCAAAGCTATTAGTAGCTTACGCAGTGATCCCTCAATTATTATAAAACCAGCTGACAAAAGGGGGAGCGGTAGTTGTAATGAACAGGGAGTCTTACATTGCAGAAATAGATAGACAACTAAGTGATAGAACATTCTACTATGCCCTTAAAAAGGATCCAACAGTTAGACTCAGACAGGAGATCAAGACACTTGTGCAATTGGGTTTAGATGCACAATATATCACTAAGAAAGAAGCAGACTTCCTGAAAGTAGACGAACCTGTGATTCCAACACTTTATACCCTCCCAAAAATTCATAAATCCCTTTCCTCCCCCCCAGGGAGACCGATTGTATCTGCTTGTGGCTCCATTTTGGAACCACTGTCTATTTTTGTGGATAAGTTTCTACATCCATATATTAGTCAAATACCATCTTATATACGTGACTCATCGGATATTATCAACATTCTGGACACCATGACATGCGGTAAAGATATTTTTTTGGTTACATTAGATGTAGAAAGTCTGTATACCAATATACCGCAGCAAGAAGCACTGGAGATAATTAGAAAGACACTCACTAATAGAGTATTCACTCTAAGGATTCCAACAGAATTTATAGTAGAAGTGGCTAGGATAGCACTTACAGAGAATTATTTTTGTTTTAATGGGAAGTTTTATAAACAGATTAAGGGCACTGCTATGGGTGCAACATTTGCTCCTTCCCTAGCGAATCTTTATGTAGGTGATTTTGAAGGAAAATATTTACATACATCAACATTCAATGATAGAATAATCCTCTGGAAGAGATACATTGATGATATTTTGCTGGTTTGGAAAGGAACAGAATGTGATCTTATTAAGTTTCACGAATGGCTCAATACTCTTGACAATAATCTTAAATTCCAAATGAATTATAGCAACAAATCAGTGCCATTTTTGGACATTAATATTATTATGAAAAATAATAAGTTTGTGACAGATATCTATAGAAAACCAACTGATGTTAATAAATTTTTAAATTACACTAGCTGTCATAGTAGACCCCTTAAGGATAACCTGCCATATAGTCATTTTCTACCCTTGAAATGCCTGTGTACAGATGAGCGTACATTCCATCTGAGATCAGGAGATATGTGGAATCGTTTTTTTGATAAGGGGTATCCTAAAACCTTTATAGACAAAGGGTATCAGAGAGCTATTGGGGTCCCAAGATCTGAGCTCCTACATCCATCTAACACGAAAAATAAGAATGAGAAAATAGTTTGCACACTGCCCTTCACACATATGTCGAATCCTATTGTTCAAATATTGAGAAAACATTGGCATATGATTCAGAACTTAACACCGTTTCAAGGAAAAGACTTACTTGTTGCCTATAAACGTGAAAGAAATTTAAAAGATATGTTAGTACCATCAGCACTGTTTGATAACATACAGCAAGCCAAAAAATTGCCCATGGGGCATTACCCTTGTGGTTCGTGCTCGGTGTGCATAGTGAATGTTAAAACTATTACTTTTCATATACCATCTTCAGGGAAAACTATGAACTTAGGCATTTTCTAACTGTAAGACTGACAATGTCGTGTATGCAGCTGTATGTCCATGCGGACTGGCATACATAGGGAAAACAAAAAGAAGACTTAACGTTAGAATTATTGAGCACAAGAGTGCACTTAAGAGGAATTTACAAGACAAGCCACTGGTAGAACATGCTATGAAGTTAGGACATAAGTTTGAAGATTTTCAGTTCTGTGCCTTGTTTGTATACAAGAGAACTTGGAGAGGAGGACCGATAGACACTCAGTTGCTGCGTAAAGAACAACAATTAATTTTTGATCTTGCTACATTGCATCCAGCAGGTCTAAACATGGAAACAGATCTATCAGTGTTTTTGTGAATATCCCAGTATGGGTGGTTTTCACAAAGGTTTTTTTATATATACAAATTTGAATTTTTTTTTTTATAAATAATTTTTATTACCATTTCTTCCCCAAGTTTACACACTCATATTTATGTTTTACTTTTTTTTTTTTTGTCATGGTTTATTATTATTTCCTTATTGTGATTGAATTTTAGACTGTCCTTGCTCAGTAGAGCTTATAATTGTGATATTCCATTCATTGGAGGAGCAGTTTTTGCAATGGTTTTAGCTACATATATATGTCTAGACATGAACCATCTTTATAAATGAGTGCTATGCTTACTGATGCTTTGCTGTGATTTATTTATTTTAAGGCTCAAATTTATTTAATTATTTATTTATTTTCTCTTCTTCTTTGACCTTTGACACCAGTATTAAGGAAGTCAGTGTTCACTTCCGGGTCTCTCAGTATTGAAAGTTTGACCTTTGACATCTGTACTAATAGAAAGGAAGTTATTGTTCACTTCCGGTTTTTTAGCATAGAAGATCTTTTCGATCATATGATGTCCTGATTTTGAGCGCAGTAAGTAGCAGCATTTTTATTATTACGCATGGTTCGTGTATAACGTTTGGCTCAGAAGTGGAGTGTATAGGGGTATGTATGTTTACTCTATGAGGTCGGTTTGAACAACATATTACGCCACTAGTTTTAATAATACACCCCCCCTTCTATGTATACCTGCACTAAACTATAGCTGCACTCAGTTGTGGGCTGCCTATACGTTTGGTATGCCGTTTCTGAGGGTCACCCCATGAGGTTTTAATAGTGGTCTTATGCTGTTTAGTAACTGTGCTGTTTATATATATGCTGATTAATCTATGAAGCTTTAACAGCGTATTCAAGTTGTTCAGTTATTTATGATATGCTGGTATGGTTAGTGACTCTATTTTTATTTAGGCAGTTTGTTTGATTGCATTTTATTTTTTAGATATTGCTTGGGAAGAAGCTGACCTGCTGTTTATATGCTTTTGCTTTGTTTAATATCACAGCAACTGAAGTGAGTCATTATAGGCTCATTTTCAAAGCACTTAGCCTCCCAAAGTTCCATAGAAACCTATGGAACTTAGCCTCCCAAAGTGCTTTGAAAATATGCCTCATATATGTTATATATATTTTTTCCTCTCATGTCACTTTCTTCTATATTAGATTAGAAGACTGTCCAATATCTTTTATTATATGTTGTAATTTTGATATTTTTATTGCGCTATGCTGTAGTATATGATCGCTTGTATATGTCTATTAGGCTGCATTTTATATTTATGGATATATAATTTGAATATGTGATCATTTTACTAGGAGGATCATTGTTTTAATGTTGAGTTTTCGGTTATATAATTTGTATTTATTACTGTTTAATTATGATTATGTGTAATTTTGTTATTGCACACGTCATGGTATCCTATGTACTTCTTTCTTTAGCTCTTTATTTTTCTATATATATTATGAGTGGTGTTATATATGTTATTGATTTATTTATTTTATTACTGTTTGTTATTTTAGAGCCCCTGACGCAGCCCTTGTGGGCGAAACACAGTCTGTGTTGGGCGATTATTTCTCCAATAAAGTCTGATTAATACCACCTAGCGATCTGCTGTTTTGTTTGCCCCCCAGGCTGCTTGCATTTTGCACTTCCCTCCTCAGGAACGCAGACTTTCCCATTATAAGAGGCATTATATCACAGGGAAGGAGGTGGCCATGTGGTTAGAGCTCTTGGCTCATCTTTCTGGGGTGGGGAGTTGAAATCCCTCCACTGGTTCCTGCTCACCTGAATCATCTGCACCTCCCTCCCCAGGGAGGCAGGCCTCTACCTCACCCCAAGGTGGCCAGATCAAAATCCTTGCACTTCTTCATAAGCCATTCACCCCCTCCCTACACTGTCCTAGGGAGGGGATGAATTCATTATGAAGGAACACAACTTGTGCACAGTACTTTGCATACCTTTTGTATTTACATCACTGGGGAAGGAGGCTTGGGAATTGTATGCCACTGTTAATCTCTCCCAGGCCCTTCTGTACCTTAGGTACAATCACCTGTGACCTGGGAGGATAAAATAGTATCTTTCTACCTCAGGAAAAGCCTTGCTAGTACCTTGGTAATGGAAAACAACAAAGCAGCTCAGTGGTAAACAAAAACAAGCTTTATTTAGAAAATAGCATATAGAGTATACTGCCTGACACAGGCCATATTTCACCAAGCTTGGCTGCATCAGGGGCTACTCAGTGATCTTTACTATAAATACCTTCTAATAATTGTATGTTCCAGTAAAGGTTTAATGCTCAGAGTTAAAAAAAAAAACCAGCACTAACCATTTCTGGGTCGAGAAGATGTGTGACAGTTACTAGATGTTGCCATTTGTTTAATTAAAAAGGTTAGTGCTATTTTTTAACTCTGAGCATTAAACCTTTACTGGAACATACAATTATTAGAAGGTATTTATAGTAAGGATCACTGAGTAGCCCCTGACGCAGCCCTGCTGGGCAGTGGCATAGCAAGGGCGGGGCGGTGGGGGCGGTCCGCCCCGGGTGTCCGCGGTTGGGGGGTGCTCCATCGCGTCTCTTCTCCTGCCACCGCCTGCCTTTTTCTTTTTTTTTTTTAAATCCGTGCAGCCATGCAGGCAGCGCTTCGCGTCTGCCCTGCGTGTGCTGTGAAAGAAGTAAATCACCAGCGCTGGCGTCGGGCCTTCCCTCGATGTCCCGCCCCCTTGTGAGGTAACTTCCTATTTCCTCGAGGGCAGGAGATTGAGGGAAGGCCCGACGCCAGCGCTGGCGATTTACTTCTTTCACAGCACACGCAGGGCAGACGCGAAGCGCTGCCTGCGTGGCTGCACGGATTTAAAAATAAAAGGCAGGCGGTGGCAGGAGAAGAGGGCTCTTTGGCTCTCAATGGAGTGGGGACGGGACTGGGTCAGGGGGGGAGCTCAGAGGGGAGAAGGGGATTGGAGAGGGGTAGGGGAGTTCAGAGGAGGGGTGCTCAGAGGGGAGAATGGGGATTGGGGAGGGGTGGGGTGCTCAGAGGGGATTGGGGAGGGTGGGGGAGCTCAGAAGGGTACTCAGAGGTGAGAAGGGGATTGGGGAGGGGTGGGGGAGTTCAGAGGAGAGATGCTCAGAGGTGAGAAGGGGATTGGAGAGGGTGGGGGTGCTCAGAGGGGAGAATGGGGATTGGGGATGGGTGGGGGTGCTCAGAGGGGATAAGGGGACTGGGGAGGGAAGTGCTCATGGGAGAAGGGGTCTGAAACTGGAACTGGGGGCTGAAAAGGGGCAGGGGCTGAAACTGTGGGGACTGGGGGCTTTAAAGGGGACAGGGAGAACTGGCTGGGGCTGAAGCTCAGGACTGGTGAGAGAAAAGGACTGGGGTTGAAACTAGGGGCTGAAAAGGGGACAGGGAGAAGTGGCTGGGGGCTGAAGCCCAGGACTGATGGGAGAAAAGGGCTGGGGACTGGTGAGATAGTGGGACTGAAAAGGGTGGCAGGTGGGAGATGTGGGCTGGAACTAGGTGCAGGTGGAAAGAGGGGGCAGAGAGAGGGGACAGACCCTGGATGGAAGGGGGGGAGCGTGAGGGAGGGCAGACCCTGGATGGATGGGAGAGGGAGGGCAGACAGATCGAAGGGGCAGAGAGAAAGGGCAGATGGTGGGTGGAAGGGGGAGAGAGAAAGAGGGCAGATGGTGGATGGAAGGGGCAGAGAGAGAGGGCAGACACTGGATTTCAGAGAAAGAGTGAAGACAGATGCTGGATGGAAGGAAGACAGTGAAAAGAAGATGAGGAAAGCAGAAACCAGAGACAACAAACTGTAAATAAAATATATATTTTTATTTTTTTGCTTTAGGGTATAGTATTGTATCTGTGTTTATGTGTTAATAAATGTTTATAAATAGAACATATAAATAAGGTAATCATTTTATTGGACTAATTTTTAATACATTTTGACTTAACTTTCAAAGAACAAAACCCCCTTCCTCAGGTCAGGATAGGATACTATAACAGCACTATACTGTATTGACCTGAGGAAGGAGGTTTTGGCCTCTGAAAGCTAAATGTATTAGTCCAATAAAATGGTATTTTATTTTCTATATTTGTTTTATTTCTATTTGTTAATTTGTAAAGTGGTGATCGGATTTGTTAGTTTTTACAAATTTACATCCACTGTCTTTATATTTTGCACAGTACTAGGGGACATTTTCTGTTTCTGTGGTGTTGCATTGTATGCAGAGTCTGGCATCAGGGGTTCAGTTTAATTTTTGTCTAAATAGAAAGTTTATGATTACTTATTCTATAGTGGATTAGGATGTATCTGTGTTTGTGAAAAAGACATGGCTTTCGGTTGGCATTGACTGTGCAGGATCGACGATCTGTACTAATCTGTCTGTTTTCGTTTTACAATAGGTGAATTGATGTTCTAGTGCTCACTGTACCGTTTAAGATGCTTGTGTGACTTGTAGAAATGACTGCTTATGGTATGGTAGAATTGCGCTATAGGTCCTGAGTGTTTTGTATTCTCGGTATGCCTAGTACTGGATTTGGGGGGGGGGGGGGTGTTAAAAAATGACCGGTCCCGGGTGTCAACTACCCTAGCTACGCCACTGCTGCTGGGCGAAACACAACCTGTGTCGGGCAGTATACTCTATATGCTATACTATTAATAAAGCTTGTTTATATTTACCACTGATCTGCTTCGTTGTTTTCCACTTTGGAGTTTGCGGATCACTTGCCTTGCTGTTCCTTAGTAGCTTGGTATCTGCATCAGAAAAATTGGGTTGCTGACACCTAGACACCATTTTCCCAGTGTCCCCGCACACATCACATCATGTCGTCATTATACACTGACGTCAAATCAGCACTGAAAAGTCAGCACCGACGTAGCACTATTCTATAAAGCCCACAGAGATTTAGGCAGATTATTATAAACGGCATAGAATCTAGTTAGGCGTATTCTGCAAAACCCGCAGAAATTTGAGCAAATGACTTGGAAGTTGATGCTCAGTGCAATTCTGATAAAGGTGCTCTACTTTTATAAAATAGCGCTCTGCGCTTAAATTTTGTGATGCCGAATTTTAGATGCCATACATAGAATCTAGTGCCTTATGTCTTTTTTCATTTTTGCAGGTCAGTAAAACATGAATGAACATTAGAATGGAACACAAATGTACAGTTTTGTAGAAGACTAACATCTGTAGTTTTGCAAACATAACAGTAACCAGATTTAGTCCATCACTGAAACAATGAACATAGATAACTTATGGTACTTCTTTTAGAAGTGATGCTTGTACCCCATTCAGTATACATTTCATTTTGCTGCCACAATCATAGGTTTTAGCAATGCATCTCTTCATATCAATGCTACTGCAAGCTTAAGTATTCTTTACATAGCTCAGCAATGAGGCTGCATCCAGAGAAGCATATGGTCAAAAACCAACAAACCTTTCATTAAGGTTGGCTTTGTAATAATAACAAACAACGGAAATCTTTTATTGCTTACTTATGCCCTTTGTTTCATCAGCAATTAAAGCAAAGAAACCAGCTTGATTAACCTATTGAAAAATAGAATCCAGCACCAATGTACTCAAAATATGCAGCAATTCATTTTGAATAGAAGGATAGCTGTACTTGGCATTTCAAAGCAATCTGCCTGTTTTAGGCTAATCATTATGTTTAGCCACTACATGTGCTTTTAATACTTTGAGAGCATTTACCCTCTTATCATGAGTATCTCTTCAAATGTCCATGCTGAGCCATTTTACATCACTGTTAACAAAAGTGGTTCTGCAAGAAATGTAACGCCTATTTCCTTTGATGGGTTCTTTGAGATAATCGCTGTGAATTAAGGCTGGGTCTACCTTTGATTTTTCTTGTTTGTCTGAAGTTTTCCTATTCCACCATTCATTCTTTGTGACAAGAGCTTGGAATATTTTACTGATGGAAATCTTTTGAGCAAAGACTATACTGAAATTTCTTTCTCGGTCTGAGAAATGTCACTTGTGCCTGGTAAATTTAGCATGAGACAGCTCATGGTAGCTTGGGACCTGTCAGTGATTCCAGTATGTAATGCACTTGGACATTCACTATCTTTTTTTTTTTTCTCATTATCTTCACTGTCACAGAATTCTGATTCACTACTGGATGATTCATCTTCCCACTGTGGTGCAGGACTGCTCTGACTTTTCATGCCAAATAAATCCCGATCATGGTTTACTTTACCATTGGATGTTTTTCTCATTTTCCCTTATTTTTTGACATAAAATCTAACGCACCTGTTGTAGTTACATATTTTACTTAGGTTATCAATAGAAATCAAACAAAATAAAACATGGAAAAGAAAATAAGATGATACCTTTTTTATTGGACATAACTTAATACATTTCTTGATTAGCTTTCGAAGGTTGCCCTTCTTCGTCAGATCGGAAATAAGCAAATGTGCTAGCTGACAGTGTATATAAGTGAAAACATTCAAGCATTACTATGACAGTCTGACAGGGTGGGAGGATGGGGGTGGATAGGAGGTATGCATGGGGACATCAAAGCATATCATTGATATTCTAACAGGAGGGGTGTGGATAATTGAGGGGTGGGATGATCAACAGAGAAATACAGCTTTATGGTTTATAATGGGCTAGGAACCCCAGATCCTTGTTAAGTCCTTTCTGTTGGGTGTTAAAATATTCAATCATTCTGACTTCAAAGGTCTTACGTTCTTGTATGGTTTTAAAGTTACCTTTCAGGATTCTCACTGTGAAGTCACTGGTACAGTGTCCTGGTCCTGTAAAATGTTGACCAACAGGCGTGGGACCCCTACTGGCACCAGTATTGTTCATGTGATGTCTATGTAAATTGAATCTTGTCTTAAGCATCTGGCCTGTTTCTCCAATATAGCATCCTTCGTTACATTTTTTACACTGAATGATATATACCACATTGGAAGATGAGCAAGTGAAAGATCCCTTTATGTTGAATATCTTTCCTTTGTGGGTAACTGTGGGGTCCTGTGAAATATTTTGGCATAGTTTGCAACTGGATAAATTACAGGGAAGTGTGCCCTTCTGTTCCTTTTCAGTCTGTGATGGAAGTTTACTTCTGATTAGCTTGTGTTTTAAGTTGGGTGGTTGTCGGAAGGCCAGTACTGGTGGGGATGGGAATATCTCTTTCAGTAATTCATCCTCCTGGAGTATAGGTTGTAGATCTCTTATGATTTTCCTCAGTTTTTCCAGCTCTGGATTGTATGTCACTACAAGGGGAATTCTGTCTGTAGATTTTTTCTCCTTGTACTGTAGCAGATTCTCCCTGGGTGTTTTGAGGGAGGAGGCAATATTCTTGGAGATTATTTTGGGGTTGTAGCCTTTCTGTTTGAAGGATGCACTCAGGCTTTTAAGGTGTCTGTCTCTGTCCCCTGGGTCAGAGCAGATACGGTGGTATCTTGTGGCTTGGCTGTAAATGATGGATCTTTTTGTATGTGAAGGATGGAAGCTGGAGTTGTGGAGGTAGCTGCATCTGTCTGTGGGTTTCTTGTATATAGATGTTTGTATACAGCCATCACTGATTGAGACCGTGGTGTCCAAAAATTTGACTTTTTCTGGGGAGTAGTCAATTTTGAATCTGATTGTAGGATGGTATGTATTGAAGGCAGAATAAAATTGTTTCAGAGTTTCTTCACCCTCCGTCTTAAGTAGAGGAGTGTGGTAGCCGTGTTAGTCCACTCTTAAGGTTATCAATAGAAATCAAACAAAATAAAACATGGAAAAGAAAATAAGATGATACCTTTTTTATTGGACATAACTTAATACATTTCTTGATTAGCTTTCGAAGGTTGCCCTTCTTCCTCAGATCGGAAATAAGCAAATGTGCTGGCTGACAGTGTATATAAGTGAAAACATTCAAGCATTAATGATATGCTTTGATGTCCCCATGCATACTTCCTACCCACACCCCTCCTCCCACCCTGTCAGACTGTCATAGTAATGCTTGAATGTTTTCACTTATATACACTGTCAGCCAGCACATTTGCTTATTTCCGATCTGAGGAAGAAGGGCAACCTTCGAAAGCTAATCAAGAAATGTATTAAGTTATGTCCAATAAAAAAGGTATCATCTTATTTTCTTTTCCATGTTTTATTTTGTTTGATTTCTATTGATAACCTTAAGAGTGGACTAACACGGCTACCACACTCCTCTACTTAAGACGGAGGGTGAAGAAACTCTGAAACAATTTTATTCTGCCTTCAATACATACCATCCTACAATCAGATTCAAAATTGACTACTCCCCAGAAAAAGTCAAATTTTTGGACACCACGGTCTCAATCAGTGATGGCTGTATACAAACATCTATATACAAGAAACCCACAGACAGATGCAGCTACCTCCACAACTCCAGCTTCCATCCTTCACATACAAAAAGATCCATCATTTACAGCCAAGCCACAAGATACCACCGTATCTGCTCTGACCCAGGGGACAGAGACAGACACCTTAAAAGCCTGAGTGCATCCTTCAAACAGAAAGGCTACAACCCCAAAATAATCTCCAAGAATATTGCCTCCTCCCTCAAAACACCCAG
This sequence comes from Microcaecilia unicolor, assembly GCF_901765095.1. Classification (NCBI taxonomy): domain Eukaryota; kingdom Metazoa; phylum Chordata; class Amphibia; order Gymnophiona; family Siphonopidae; genus Microcaecilia; species Microcaecilia unicolor. The sequence goes on from NC_044031.1 coordinate 377,954,460, forward strand.
GGAGAATCTGCTACAGTACAAGGAGAAAAAATCTACAGACAGAATTCCCCTTGTAGTGACATACAATCCAGAGCTGGAAAAACTGAGGAAAATCATAAGAGATCTACAACCTATACTCCAGGAGGATGAATTACTGAAAGAGATATTCCCATCCCCACCAGTACTGGCCTTCCGACAACCACCCAACTTAAAACACAAGCTAATCAGAAGTAAACTTCCATCACAGACTGAAAAGGAACAGAAGGGCACACTTCCCTGTAATTTATCCAGTTGCAAACTATGCCAAAATATTTCACAGGACCCCACAGTTACCCACAAAGGAAAGATATTCAACATAAAGGGATCTTTCACTTGCTCATCTTCCAATGTGGTATATATCATTCAGTGTAAAAAATGTAACGAAGGATGCTATATTGGAGAAACAGGCCAGATGCTTAAGACAAGATTCAATTTACATAGACATCACATGAACAATACTGGTGCCAGTAGGGGTCCCACGCCTGTTGGTCAACATTTTACAGGACCAGGACACTGTACCAGTGACTTCACAGTGAGAATCCTGAAAGGTAACTTTAAAACCATACAAGAACGTAAGACCTTTGAAGTCAGAATGATTGAATATTTTAACACCCAACAGAAAGGACTTAACAAGGATCTGGGGTTCCTAGCCCATTATAAACCATAAAGCTGTATTTCTCTGTTGATCATCCCACCCCTCAATTATCCACACCCATCCTGTTAGAATATCAATGATATGCTTTGATGTCCCCATGCATACCTCCTATCCACCCCCATCCTCCCACCCTGTCAGACTGTCATAGTAATGCTTGAATGTTTTCACTTATATACACTGTCAGCTAGCACATTTGCTTATTTCCGATCTGACGAAGAAGGGCAACCTTCGAAAGCTAATCAAGAAATGTATTAAGTTATGTCCAATAAAAAAGGTATCATCTTATTTTCTTTTCCATGTTTTATTTTGTTTGATTTCTATTGATAACCTTAAGAGTGGACTAACACGGCTACCACACTCCTATATTTTACTTAGGAAACATCTTGGAGGTAGAAAAGATAGTATTAACACAAGCACATGTAGAATTGAATAAACATTTGACTTAGCCTTTGGTGGCAGTGTCAGTGGCGTAACCATGATGAGGTCTTGAGGCCTGCCCCCCCCCAATTTGGGTTCAGGCCCCCCAAAATTGTGATGCAGTCTGCTACTTTGGCTGGCAAGAGTCCCCAAGTCCCACCAATGGAAGCTTTTCCTCCTTGCAAAGCCAGGCAGATAGCGGCATTTTTCTTGGGCTGCCAGCACACCCCCTCCCACTGCAATGCTTGGCCTTGTGAAACAGAGCATGCAGAAGGGAGGCCCACCCCCTGCACATTCTCCGGTTTTGCACATGCGCGAGGGAAGGGCCTCCCTCGCGCATGCTCAGTTTCACAAAAAAACAAGCATCTGTATGGGAAGGGGGAGAGGGATTCAGCCAGTATGGTGGCGGTGGCCCAGGAAAAGTGCTGCCAACTGCCTGGCTTTGCAAGGAGGAGGGCCTCCACTGGTAGGGCTTGGAGATCCTTGCCAGTTCAGGTATGTGGATGTGAATATGGGTGTGGGTGGGGGAAAATGTTATGCACCTCCCCCCGTCAGGCCCTCCCAAAATCTGAGATCTGATTATCTACCTGGGCAGTGCAATACTACGAGAAACTGAACAGACTGCAATTATCAGGCAGCTAGCTGACTTTCTAGTCAACATTCAGCCAGTATGTTCAGTGTTTTTTAAACTACAGCTGCTTTCAACTGAAATCCAGAAATAAAAATGCCTACTGTGCCTATATGTACTATGTAAACTACTTTGATTGTACTATAGAAAGGTGGGTATATCAAGAATCTCATAAACATAAACATATTTGGTCCGATATTCAGATAATCAGTTGCTGCCCTCACTTTATCCAGATAGTTTCTGGTTATCGGACTGAATATCTCCACTAATCAAATAACTCGCAGTACAGCCCTAGAGCTATCATAGTAACAGTAAATGATGGCAAATAAAGACCTGTATGGTCCATCCAGTCTGCTCAACAAGGTAAACTCATTTTACATGGTATGCAATACTTTATATGTAAAATACAAGTTTGATTTGTCCTTGCCATTCTCAGGGCACAGACTGTAGAAGTCTTCCCAGCACGCTTCTTGTACTAAAACTTATGAAGCTAACGTCGAAGCCCCTTAAAATTTACACTCCAGCCCATCCATATCTATTCAGTCTCAATCAGATCGTAGACCGTAGAAGTCTGCCCAACACCAGTTTTGCTTCCCAATTATTGGCATCGCCACACAATCTTTGCTAAGATTCCATGGATCCATTCCTTCTAAACAGGATTCCTTTGTGTTTATCCTGCATGTTTGAATTCCATTACCGTTTTCATCACCACCTCCCGCGGGAGGGCATTCCATGTATCCACCACCCTCTCCGTGACAAAATACTTCCTGAGTCTGCCCCCCTTCAACCTCAATTCATGACCTCTAGTTCTACCACCTTCCCGTCTCCGGAAAAGGTTTGTTTATGGATCAATACCTTTCAAATATTTGAACGTCTGTATCTTGTCACCCCAGTTTCTCCTATTCTCCAAAGTATACGTGTTCAGGTTGGCAAGTCTCTCCTTGTACGCTTTGCAATGCAAATCCCATACCATTTTTATAGCTTTTCTTTACACTGCTTCCAGTTTTTTTTTTTGTTTTTTTTTACTTTAGCAGGATATGGCCTCCAAAATTGAATACAATACTCCAAGTGGGACCTGACCAATGACTTGTACAGGGGCATCAACATCTCCTTTCTTCTGCTGGTTATACCCCTCTCCATGCAGCCTAGCATCCTTCTGGCCATGGCCGCCGCCTTGTCACATTGTTTCTTCACCTTCAGATCCTTGGATACCATCACCCCAGGGTCTCTCTCCTGAGTTGAGCTTACTAATCTATCCAGTATCTCTCTTTTGGGTTTCTGCACTCTAAGTGCCTCACTGTGTACTGCTTGACATTAAATTTTAACTTCATCAAATACAGCACAATAAACAGTTTTAATTTGAAATCCATTAAAATTTATATGAAATAAACACTCTTCATTTAAACCACATTTCTTTGGTGGACTAAAATCATATTTCAATAGATAACACAGTGATTGGTATACACTACTTCCCCCCTCCCCCCCACACTAACAGATTATACCTACAGACTGACAAATAGTTCATAACTTCAGTCTTGCATCCATGTACCAAATGGTTCTCTTCTCTTAATCCTGTAGTATGAATGTTTTCATGAAAGTCCTCATTCAAGATGGAGACCAAACAAATGGTAAATAAATGTGACCAGTGCTGAAATTGTCACTAGTTCCTCCTTGGCAGTTGGAAACTTTCACCTCCAGGTTACTTAAATAAGCAACCAAAGAATTCTGTTCCCGATCAATGATACAGGTGCACTCATGTAGTCAATACAATTATCTCTCCATGGTGTAACCTTACATTTACATAGTCAAAGGTTTTATATTTTCTTTTAAGACCGCAAAATGAAATGTGGTTTAAATTTTATTTATTTATTTGTAGCATTTGTATCCCACATTTTCCCACCAATTTGCAGGCTCAATGTGGCTTACATTTGCCGTAATGGCGGTTGCTATTTCTGGGTAACAGAATTACAAATGGTATTGCGTAAAGGTGCATACATACATGGTAACATACATGGAACATAGCATATATGGAACGAATCATGGTATATATATATATATATATATATATATATATATATATATACAGTGGGGGAAATAAGTATTTGATCCCTTGCTGATTTTGTAAGTGTGCCCACTGACAAAGACATGAGCAGCCCATAATTGAAGGGTAGGTTATTGGTAACAGTGAGAGATAGCACATCACAAATTAAATCCGGAAAATCACATTGTGGAAAGTATATGAATTTATTTGCATTCTGCAGAGGGAAATAAGTATTTGATCCCCCACCAACCAGTAAGAGATCTGGCCCCTACAGACCAGGTAGATGCTCCAAATCAACTCGTTACCTGCATGACAGACAGCTGTCGGCAATGGTCACCTGTATGAAAGACACCTGTCCACAGACTCAGTGAATCAGTCAGACTCTAACCTCTACAAAATGGCCAAGAGCAAGGAGCTGTCTAAGGATGTCAGGGACAAGATCATACACCTGCACAAGGCTGGAATGGGCTACAAAACCATCAGTAAGACGCTGGGCGAGAAGGAGACAACTGTTGGTGCCATAGTAAGAAAATGGAAGAAGTACAAAATGACTGTCAATCGACAAAGATCTGGGGCTCCACGCAAAATCTCACCTCGTGGGGTATCCTTGATCATGAGGAAGGTTAGAAATCAGCCTACAACTACAAGGGGGGAACTTGTCAATGATCTCAAGGCAGCTGGGACCACTGTCACCACGAAAACCATTGGTAACACATTACGACATAACGGATTGCAATCCTGCAGTGCCCGCAAGGTCCCCCTGCTCCGGAAGGCACATGTGACGGCCCGTCTGAAGTTTGCCAGTGAACACCTGGATGATGCCGAGAGTGATTGGGAGAAGGTGCTGTGGTCAGATGAGACAAAAATTGAGCTCTTTGGCATGAACTCAACTCGCCGTGTTTGGAGGAAGAGAAATGCTGCCTATGACCCAAAGAACACCGTCCCCACTGTCAAGCATGGAGGTGGAAATGTTATGTTTTGGGGGTGTTTCTCTGCTAAGGGCACAGGACTACTTCACCGCATCAATGGGAGAATGGATGGGGCCATGTACCGTACAATTCTGAGTGACAACCTCCTTCCCTCCGCCAGGGCCTTAAAAATGGGTCGTGGCTGGGTCTTCCAGCACGACAATGACCCAAAACATACAGCCAAGGCAACAAAGGAGTGGCTCAGGAAGAAGCACATTAGGGTCATGGAGTGGCCTAGCCAGTCACCAGACCTTAATCCCATTGAAAACTTATGGAGGGAGCTGAAGCTGCGAGTTGCCAAGCGACAGCCCAGAACTCTTAATGATTTAGAGATGATCTGCAAAGAGGAGTGGACCAAAATTCCTCCTGACATGTGTGCAAACCTCATCATCAACTACAGAAGACGTCTGACCGCTGTGCTTGCCAACAAGGGTTTTGCCACCAAGTATTAGGTCTTGTTTGCCAGAGGGATCAAATACTTATTTCCCTCTGCAGAATGCAAATAAATTCATATACTTTCCACAATGTGATTTTCCGGATTTAATTTGTGATGTGCTATCTCTCACTGTTACCAATAACCTACCCTTCAATTATGGGCTGCTCATGTCTTTGTCAGTGGGCACACTTACAAAATCAGCAAGGGATCAAATACTTATTTCCCCCACTGTATATATACATACCATGTGCATACATACATGGTAAAGAAGAATAAATTATGGTATTGCATGAAGGTTCCTGAGTAATAAATTGAATTGTAACATATATTCTCCAAGGACAAGCAGGCTGGAGCTCACCACACGTGGGTCGTCGTCCGCGACGGCCCAGGAGCTCCGGAAAAATCAAAACGTTCTAGAAGGTGCGCGACGGGTGCGAGGACAACGCACCGCGCATGCGCGAGTGACTTCCCGCCCGCGACACCCGCGCGCTTCCCTCAGTTTCCTTTTCTCTGCGTTAGCGAAGAGAGGTGACTTTCAACTTCTCTGCGTGTTTTTTGGCCCAGGAGGTAGGTTTCGTTTTTTGACCTCGAGTTTACGCGCTCCGTTTTTCTTTTTGTGCTTTGTAAAAAAAAAAGAAGAAGAATTTTTCCTTTATTTCTAGTTTTTCGCTTTTAAGTTTTCTTTCGTTTTCGTTCGCGACCGCTTAGGTCGCTCGGCGAATTCTTTTTTCGTGCCTTTCAATTGGCACCATCGAGCCCTTTGATTTTTCGGCCGCTATTTTTCCTCTGATGTCAACGAAGACTCCCAGCTGCTTCAAACGCTGTTCCCGCTGCAATCGGACCATCTCATCGACCGATCCTCATGCTTGGTGTATTCAGTGTCTGAGTCCTGATCATTTACCAGCTGCTTGCAAGTTGTGTAAATTGATGAAAAAACGGACCCAGGTGTCTCGAGAAGCTCGGCGTGAGAGACTTTTTTTCGGATCGGTCCGAACCTTCGACGTCGGCATCGGTACCGAGGTCGACTGCACCGGCATCGGCGTCGAAGGAAGCAGCATCGAGAGTCCAGGTAATGGCTGCTGATAGTCCTGTTACAGCTGGGAGCAGCGAGGTATCGAGCGGGTCTCCACCTGTCTCGAGGCCTACTGCTATGCAGGCCCCCCGGGACCGCTCTGAGTTGGACCCGGCCCCAAAGAGGCGCGAGGATTCCGCGTCCTCTTCATCGGTAACGAGGAGTGTCGATGACAGGCGTCGAGCGAAGGCAAAGAAGCGCCGTCATCGGTCTCCTTCCCGTTACGGTACCGGGAGCTCCGGGGAGCCGAGGGAGTCGGCGCCCGGGAAGCGTCGGCACCGGGAGGATCGCTCACCCTCCATTCAGGAGGTGCCGATGCATCGGCCGTCTGGCAGCCAGGTACCGGCTCTCGAACCCCTGCAGACTCTAGCACCGGCTCCTGCACCGGCCCCACCGCTTGTTCCGATGGCAGCCCTCGATGAGTGTCTCCGGGCCATACTTCCAAGCCTTCTGGAAGGGATGATGCGTCCATCGGCATCGGTACCGCAGGTGCTTGCGCCTTTGGTACCCACTGTTGAGACTGCGTCTGGTCAATCTCCTGTGTGGACATCTCCGCTCTCAGTACTGCGTGCGGTGCCTGAGTCGGCTGACACCCGGGTGGACTCTCCCTCGACATCGGTGGAGGAAGCTTCACCGGAGTCCAGGCCTCGGTCCACTTCTCGGGCCCCCCCCCCCCCCCACGAGGACATTAGGCCTCGAAGTCGAGACAGGATCGGGTTCGGGCTGCTCTTCGGGAGCTATTGTCCGACACCGAGCAGGAGCACTCATGGAGTGAAGAAGAAGACCCCCGGTATTTTTCGGAGGAAGATTCTCAGGGGCTTCCATCTGATCCCACTCCTCCTATTGAGGTTAGACAATCTCCACCGGAGAGTCTCTCCTTTTCATCTTTTGTGCGGGAAATGTCTCGTGACATTCCTTTTCCCATAGAGGCTGTGGATGAGCCCAGGGCCGAGATGTTCGAGGTCCTGGACTATCCTTCTCCAGCAAAAGAGGTTGCAATGGCCCCCCTGCACAATACACTCCGGGAAGTGATGTTGCAGAATTGGTCTTGTCCTCTCTCTAATCCAGTGGTCAGCAAGAAGTCCGAATCCCAGTACAGAGTCCATGGTGAACCTGTGATGGTGAAGGCCTAGCTTCCTCATGACTCCATGGTGGTGGACTCTGCTCTCAGAAGATCCAGGAGTACTAGAGACTATGCCTCGGCGCCCCCAGGCAGAGAGTCTAGAACCTTGGATTCTTTTGGGAAGCGTATGTATCAGGCCGGAATGCTCGCGGCCAAAATCCAGACATACCCAGCTGTACACCAGCATCCACTTACGGAATTCGATAAAGCAACTGTCCAGCTTGGTTGAAGCTCTTCCCCCTGAGCTTGCTGAGCCTTTTCACCAGGTGGTCAGGCAGCAGAAGGCGGGCAGAAAATTCCTGGCCAGGGGAGCTTTTGATTCTTTTGATGTTGCATCCCGGGCGGCTGCTCAGGGTATCGTGATGCGCAGACTCTCATGGCTGCGTGTTTCGGACCTGGATCAGAAGACCCAGCACCGTATGGCGGATGTTCCTTGCCGAGGGGACAGTCTTTTTGGAAAGAAGGTTGAGGACATGGTTGATTCCCTCAAAAAGCATCATGATGCTATGGATTCTCTCACCCGCCGGATGCCTTCTGCTACTACCTCCTCATCTAGGAGGTTTTTTGGAGGAAGACGGAGTGCTCCCTACTCCTCTAGTAGGCGTAGGTACACTCCTGCTTCTCGGCAGCTGGTTCAGGCTCGGCCCCAGCATGCTCGCTCTCGTCAGCGGCGTGCGCCTCAGGGGACAATTGACTGGCTCCGGAGCAGCATACCCGATATCAAAGTGTCTGTGCCGGACGATCTTCCTGTCGGGGGGAGGCTTACATTTTTTCACCAAAGGTGGCCTCTTGTAACCTCTGACAGGTGGGTTTTGCAAATAGTCCGGTCCCGATACGCCCTCAATCTGGAATCCTTGCCTCCAAATTGTCCACCGGGAGTTCAATCCTTCAGCTCCCATCACAAGCAAGTACTTGCAGAGGAACTCTCCGCCCTTCTTAGCGCCAATGCGGTCGAGCCCATTCCACCAGGGCAGGAAGGGCTGGGATTCTATTCCAGGTACTTTCTTGTGGAAAAGAAAACAGGGGGGATGCGTCCCATCCTAGACCTAAGGGGCCTGAACAAATATCTGGTTCGCGAAAAGTTCAGGATGCTTTCCCTGGGCACTCTTCTTCCCATGATTCAGGAAAACGATTGGCAATGCTCTCTGGACTTAAAGGATGCTTATACTCACATCTCGGTGCTCCAAAGTCACAGGCAGTACCTTCGATTTCGTCTGGGAACTCAGCACTTTCAGTATTGCGTTCTGCAGTTTGGTCTCGCCTCTGCGTCCAGAGTGTTCACAAAATGTTTGGCAGTGGTCGCAGCATCGCTACGCAAACTGGGAGTACATGTGTTCCTTTATCTCGACGATTGGCTGGTGAAGAACACCTCGGAGGCAGGAGCTCTGAAATCCATGCGGATTACTATCCAGCTGCTCGAGCTACTGGGGTTTGTAATCAATTATCCCAAGTCCCATCTAGTTCCTGCTCAAAAATTGGACTTCATAGGAGCTCTGTTGAACACACAGACGTCTCGAGCCTACTTACCCCAGGCCAGGGCAGACAACCTTCTGTCTCTCGTCTCCTTGACTCGAACGTCTCAACAGATCACAGCTCGGCAGATGTTGAGACTTCTCAGTCATATGGCCTCCACAGTCCATGTGACTCCCATGGCACGTCTACACATGAGATCAGCTCAATGGACCTTAGCTTCCCAGTGGTGTCAGGCTACGGGGGATCTGGAGGATGTCATCCGTCTCTCCACCGAATTTCGCAATTCCCTTCATTGGTGGACCATTCGATCCAATCTGGTCTTGGGACGCCCATTTCAAATTCCTCAGCCACAGAAAATGTTGACGACGGATGCATCCCTTCTGGGGTGGGGGGCTCATGTGGATGGGCTCCACACTCAAGGAGTTTGGTCCGTCCAGGAAACACATCTTCAGATCAACCTCTTGGAATTACGAGCGATCTGGAATGCACTAAAGGCTTTCAGAGACTGGCTGTCCAATCACATTGTTCTAATTCAGACAGACAATCAGGTTGCCATGTATTACACGAACAAGCAGGGGGGCACCGGATCACGCCCTCTGTGTCAGGAAGCCGTCAGGATGTGGCTTTGGGCTCATCAGTATGGAATGATTCTCCAGGCCACATATCTGGCAGGTGTAAACAACAGTCTGGCCGACAGATTGAGCAGGATAATGCAACCTCATGAGTGGTCCCTGAACTTGGACGTTGTCCACAAGATCTTCCGAGCATGGGGCACCCCCTCGGTGGATCTTTTTGCCACTCAATACAATCACAAAGTGCCTCAGTTCTGTTCCAGACTTCAGGCTCACAACAGACTAGCGTCAGATGCTTTTCTCCTACATTGGGGGCCAGGCCTTCTGTATGCGTATCCTCCCATACCTCTAGTAGGGAAGACTTTGCTGAAACTCCAGCAAGACCGAGGAACCATGATCCTGATAGTACCCTTCTGACCTCGTCAGATTTGGTTCCCTCTTCTTCTGGACTTGTCTTCAGAAGAACCATGGAGATTGGAGTGCTTTCCGACCCTCATCACTCAGAATCAGGGGTCACTTCTGCATCCCAACCTCCGGTCTCTGGCTCTCACGGCCTGGATTTTGAGAGCTTAGAAGTTGCCTCCTTGGGTCTCTCTGAGGGTGTCTCCGTGGTCTTGCTTGCTTCCAGGAAAGATTCCATGAAAAAGAGTTACAGTTTTAAATGGAGGAGGTTTGCCGTCTGGTGTGACAGCAAGGCCCTAGATCCTTTCTCTTGTCCTACATGGACCCTGCTTGAATACCTTCTACACTTGTCAGAGTCTGGTCTTAAGACCAACTCCATAAGAGTTCACCTTAGTGCGATTAGTGCTTACTATCAACGTGTAGAAGGTCAGCCTATCTCTGGACAGCCTTTAGTTGTTCGATTCATGAGCGGTTTGCTTTTGTCAAAGCCCCCTGTCAAACCTCCTACAGTGTCATGGGATCTCAATGTCGTCCTCACCCAGCTAATGAAACCTCCTTTTGAGCCACTGAATTCCTGTCATCTGAAGTTCTTGACCTGGAAAGTCATTTTCTTGGTGACTGTTACTTCAGCTCGTAGGGTCAGTGAACTCCAAGCCCTGGTGGTTCATGCTCCTTTTCTCAAATTTCATCATAAAAGGGTAGTCCTCCACACTCATCCTAAGTTTTTGCCAAAGGTGGTGTCGGAGTTCCATCTGAACCAGTCAATTGTCTTGCCAACATTTTTTCCCCGACCACATTCCCGCCCTGGTGAGGACAAGTTGCATACCTTGGACTGTAAGAGAGCATTGGCCTTTTACGTGGAGCGGGCAAAGCCCTATCGACAGTCCGCCCAGTTGTTTGTTTCTTTTGATCCCAACAGGATGGGGGTTGCCATCGGAAAACGCACCATCTCAAATTGGCTAGCAGATTGCATTTCCTTCACTTATGCCCAAGCTGGGCTGACTTTGGAGGGTCATGTCCCGGCTCATAATGTCAGGGCCATGGCTGCGTCAGTGGCCCACTTGAAGTCAGCCTTCATTGAAGAGATTTGCAAAGCTGCGACGTGGTCATCAGTCCACACATTCACATCTCACTACTGCCTTCAGCGACAGTCGGTTTGGGCAGTCGGTGCTTCAAAATCTGTTTGGGGTTTAGAATCCAACTCCACCCGCCTAGGCCCATTTCTGTTCTGTTCCAGGCTGCACCCTCACTTATAGTGTTTGTTGTTAGGTCAATCTCAGTTATGTCCTCGCTGTTGCGAGGCCCAATTGACCAAAGTTTGTTGTTTTGAGTGAGCCTGGGTGCTAGGGATACCTCACGTGTGGTGAGCTCCAGCCTGCTTGTCCTCGGAGAAAGTGAAGATACATACCTGTGGCAGGTGTTCTCCGAGGACAGCAGGCTGGACATCACCACAACCCTCCCTCCTTCCCTTTGGCGTTGTAGTTTTTTCTTGTTTGCTTGTTAACTAAGTGAGGGAAGTGCGCGGGCGTCGCGGGCGGGAAGTCACTCGCGCATGCGTTGTCCCCGCGCCCATCACGCACCTTCTAGAACTTTTTGATTTTTCCAGAGCTCCTGGGCCGTCGCGGACGACGACCCACGTGTGGTGATGTCCAGCCTGCTGTCCTCGGAGAACACCTGCTACAGGTATGTATCTTCACTTTAGGTCAACGACTATAGAGAGACCCTATTCAACATAAGGTTAAAGTGGTAGTGCTTGATCATTATATCAAAGAGGTTAATCAGTCATGTGGTAAGAGTTCGGTTATGTATAGATCGTGTATAGTGTTATTATTTAGTATTTAAGATGGATGTTTATAGTATGCCTTCTTGAAAAGATCTGTTTTCAGTAGTCTACGGAAGATGGTTAGGTCTTGCGTTGTTTTTATGGCCTTCGGTAGTGCATTCCATAGCTGCGTGCAGATGTATCAGAAACTGGTCGCATATGTGGATTTATATTTTAGCCCTTTACAATTAGGATAATGGAGATTGATGAAGAGTGTTTATTTCATATAAGTTTTGATGGATTTCAAATTAAAACTGTGATTATTGTTCTGTATTTGATGAAGTTCACACATAGAGCACAAATAGGAGTGGCCTAATGGTTAGTGCAGCAGACTTTGATCCTAGCATCCTGCGTTCAATTCCCGCTGCAGCTCCTTGTGACCCTGGGCAAGTCACCTAACCCTCCATTGCCTCAGGTACAAAAATCAAGATTATGAGCTCTCTAGGGACAGAGATAGTACCTGCTTATAATTGGATTGTAAGCCACATTGAACCTAAACTCTGTTTGGAATAATGCAGGATACAAATGTCATAATAAAATAAATTATGTAATCTGGTTTCCAGTAGTAGTGTTCAGTTAATTAAATTTTAACTGTCAGACCCTTATTATTATTATTTCATCATATAAAGATTGATTATAGAGAGTTTCAGACGTTATTCATTATGAATAGTGCTACTAGCTTTTTTCAACAGTGGTTTTTTTTTCTCCGCTAGTGCTTTTGGAGTTATTTTTCCACCGTTGTTTTTGCTATAGTGCTGAAACCAATGATAGCAGCCTGTTTTGAGGTTTTTGTAACTAGCCATTTTGGGCTTCCCTTGGGGCTGTTGAGGCTTCCTTTAATTGTTTTATGCTCTTTGGTAGCAACAGTGGTTTTTGGGAACTCTCTGTTTCAATCTTTTGAGCAAAAAAATTTAATTTTATATTTAGACTATCAGCCCTAACAAATTGAAAACTGGCTATTTTGTGGGTGGTTCAGGGGCAGAGTCAGCACTTAAGCAATTAAGTGCAGATATTTAGCACTTGACTGGCTAAGTTAACCAGACAAATTGGAACGCATGAAACACAGTCGATCTGGTTTCACTTTAGGTAGTTGTTGAATATCTTGGTTAACTGGGCAAGAGATAGCCAGCCACATAAACCTGGATAGTCAATGCTGGTGCCTGGACATGCCCTGGCATTGAATCTAGTCATAAGGCTGGCATCAGACAAAAAACGCTGATTGCCCTGCTGAATATTTACCCCACTGTTTTTATGTTCACCAATTGGAGGAAATTGGATTTGTCTAATATGGAAAACCTTGAGATTCCATGGTCAGATATTAATCTATTGACAATTAAAATAATGGTGCTCATCAGGTCAGAGACTCATGGCTTGCTCATAGATTTTTTTTTAATGTGAGAAAAAGTTAAGCTAATGGACTTTTGTCTCTCAGTGTCAAATGGTAAAAGATGATTTTAAACTTTCTGATCCAACTGCCATGGTAGATCTCCTTCCCCATGTTTAAACTTGTACAGCGCTGTGTAACCCTGGCAGCGCTATAGAAATGCTAAGTAGTAGTAGTAGTAACTCCTTGTTGAGGGAGACGTTAGGTAACATTGCTCTAGTAGGAGAAGTTAGGGAATACATTCAGAGAGTCAGCTGCTTTGCATTCTTCAGATTTAGTGCAGGCTGAAAGGAAAGTAATAAGGGCAGTGTGCTAATGGAGAAAAAAATAATCTATTGCAATGAACAAGATGTATTGTAATTAATTGATTCACTATAGTATTACAGTTCATATAAAGATGAGTGTTTGCTTTGTTTTTTCCTACTAAAATTAGAATGCCTTATTAATTGTCCTAAAGCAGCAGTTCTCAACCGGTGCGTTGTAACACGCTAGTGTGTCATGGGGCTGGCCAGCAGAAACAACCATGGCTGGGACAGGAGAGCGCAGGCAACAGGAAATAGCCTGGCAGAGGAGACCTGGCTACACTAATTCTAGTACCCGCGGATCCTGCGCTTATAAGCTTTCGCTTCCATTGTAACATAAGCGTATTAGCTGACTGCACAGCCCAGGAAGGAGGCGCGACACTAGGATAAGTGTAGCCATGTCTCCTCTGCTGGGCAATTTCCTGCTGCCTGCTCTCTCCTCTCCCATCCACTGCCCTAAGAGCTGAGGCTGCACTTTTTTGGGGGGCGGGGGGAGGAATGGCACGGAGCTGCTGGGCTATAAGAGTTTGAGTGAGAGGGAAAAGTGAGTTGCTGGATATTAAGGGTGGAAGGGGAGTTTCTGGAGCATAAGGTGGCAGAAAGAGGGGACGGAAAGAGAGGGCAGGGAGTTGCTGGACTATAGGGGTGATGGGGAGGGGGGTATGAAGCTGCTGTACTATAGGGGTTTGGGGGATAGGGGACACAATTGCTGGATCATAAGTGGGAAAGGGGAGTTGCTGGGTCATAAGGTAGATGAGGGGAGAGGACAAGAAGTTGGTGTACTAAAGGGATGGTAGGGGGAGGGGGACATGGAGCTACTAGACTATAGGGGTGTGATGGAAGGGAGGTAGGTAGAGGGGGACATGAAACTGTAAGACAAGGGAGAGAGAGCAGGGAGTGTGTGTGTGTGTGTGTGTGGGGGGGGGGGGGTTGAAATGCATTTTGTCTCCAACAGATTTTGGTCAGTTTTGATCTCTGTGGTTCTGAGCATCCCAAACTATTAATGCTATTTTATTTTTAGGTCTTCTTTCCTGCATAGTCCAAGTTTATAGAAGGCTCAGAATACTATTGCCCAACTTTTATTTGGGTGTAGTATTAGGATCATATGACCGTGGTGCTTGAGACACTATATTGGCTTCCATTAAACAGTAGATTAAATTTAAAGTTTTCTATTTAGTTCTTAGGACTTCAGAGAAGTTCTTGTGCCATAGAGACTCTCTCAGGCTCAGTTGCCTTAACAGAAACATAAAATGATGGCAAATAAAGATCATATGGCTATTCAATCTGCCTATCCACATCAACTGATTTGTAATCAGCAAAATTACTTTGTCAGAATTAAGTTTAATGGTGTTGGAGAGGTCTCTATCAAAAAGGACACCAAGATACTTTATAGAAAATGGTAACCATTTACAAGGCAGCTCCGGAGTGGTGAAGGGAGTACAGATGTCATTTAAAGGCATCATTTCTGTTTTATACCAATTAACCTTATATCCGGAAATTTTTGAGAATCGAGATATGAGGTTACAGAGGGCTTTCAGAGATGACTGTGGGTTAGTGAGATATAACATGATATCATCCGCATATGCGGAGTGTTTGAACTCCTCCGAGCCTAGGCGGATACCAACAATATCATCTGATTTACGGATTGCCTCTAGGAGAGGTTCAAGAGCCATATTGAATAACAAGGGGGAGATGGGACAACCTTGCCTAGTGCCCCTGTGTAAATCAAATGAGTTAGAAATTTCCCCATTAGCTACTAAACGGGCCGAGGGCTGGGAGTATAGCAGCTGCACCATACGGATAAATGGATCAGGGAAACCAAATTGCTTAAGCACAAAAAACAAATATTTCCACTCAACCCGGTCAAAGGCTTTTTCCGCATCAAGGGAAACAGACAAGATGGGATAGCCCCTTGACCGAGCAAAGTGTATAACATGACAAAGCAATCTGTTGTTGTCACCACCAGTTCTGGACTTAACAAATCCAGCTTGATCCCTGTGTACGAGAAACTGCATAATGTTCTCAATCCTGCGGCACAAAATCTTTGCATATATTTTATAGTCAGTATTTAAGAGCGAAATGTGTCTGTAATTCTGTACAATGTCTCTGTTGGGCTTGGGCAGCACTATTATGTTGGCATCCAGAAAGTTCCCCAAAGAAGCAGACCCTAGCAGCTCGTGAAAATACTTCAGCAAGCGAACCGATATAATGGACAAGAAGGTCTTATAAAATTCTGCTGGTATGCCATCTGGACCTGGCGCTTTACCCAATGGCAGCTTATTGATTGCATAAATTATTTCATCAAGGGAAATAGGGTTGCTGAGCTGCCTGATGTGACTGTCCGAAACACGTGGTAATTGCAGTGGTGATAGAAAACGATGAACCTCAGTGTCTTGCAGGGGCGTATCTGAACTTCAACGGTAGGGGGGGCCAGAGCTGAGGTGAGGGGGCACATTTTAGCCCCCCCCCCCGGCGCCGCTGAAGACGACGACGACACCACTACCACCCGCCGCTGCCGCCAACACCTCCAACTACTTTAACCCCCCCCCCCCTCTCGCCGAAGATGACGACACCACCACCCGCCCGCCCAACGACGACACCACCACCACCTGGCTCCAACTACTTTGAACACCCCCCTCCCACCATCTGCCGTCGCGCCTCACCACCCTTTGCTAGAGGGGGACCCCAACCCCTGCCAGCCGAAGTCTCCTTCCTTCCTTCGTTTGGGTTTGGTTTCTGATGTTCTGTACGCACGTACAACATGCAGGATGTAAGACTGCGTGCAGGACGTCAGAAACCAAACCCAAACGAAGGAAGGAGACTTCGGCTGGCGGGGGTTGGGGTCCCCCGCCAGCAAAGGGAGGTTAGGCGCGACGGCGGAGTGACGGCAGGAGGAGTGGGGGGGGTTGGTCGTCGGTAGGGAGGTCCAGGGGCAAATCTACGGGGGCCAGGCCCCTGTGGCCCCGTAGCAGATACGCCCCTGGTATCTTGTATTACAGAGTCTTAAGAGTACAGTGACCTATAGAAGGATTCAAAAGCCGCCAGAATTTGAGGAGAGGAGGTTAAAGATACCCCCGAAGGGGACTTGACCAATGCAATCCTTTGACTTGTTCTCCTGCCCTTAAGATAGTTTGCCAGAAGTTTACCAGCTTTATTTGCTTGCAAATAATATACGGCACTCTGTTTAAAGGTGATCACAGTAGAAATTTTTGACAGCAGCGAGTTGTACTGCAGTTTAAGCGACTGAAGCTGTTGTAAAGAAAACTTGGAAGACGAGGTGTATTACGCTTCAAGTGTATGAATACTCTCTTCCAGATCAGCAAGTTTAGCACTATTAACTTTTTCGGGCATGAGATGAATAGCTGATTACTTCCCCCCTAAGCCAGGCTTTGTACGCCTCCCAAACTACAATAAAAGAGGGTACAGAGTTATTATTGTCAGCAAAAAATTCAGCTGTCTTCTGAGAGATATGCTGTTGAAATTGAGCCTCCGACAACAGAGTGACATTGAGCCTCCAGAGAAAGGAGCTAGGCTTGCTGGCTGCCCAAGAAAAGTCACAAGATATGGCCGCATGATCGGAAACTGAGATTTCATGTATTTTTGCAGCTGTCAGCATAGGAATCAAGTCCTTAGATCCCAAAAGGTAGTCTATTCTGGAGTAAGTGCAATGAGGTGCTGAGAAAAAAGTATAGTCCCTGGACTTTGCGTACAACAACCTCCAAAGATCGGCCCATCCATTAGCTTGCATGAGGGTATTGAGTGCGCCTCTAATCCTGAGCTTGGCAGGCCTGCAAGTGGAAGATCTATCCAAAAAAGGATCAAGTGGAAAGTTGAAGTCTCCCCCTATTATGGTGTAACAGGTAATTGCTTGTTGCCCTGATGTATTAATGGCATGGAAAAACTTGGGGTCATCAGCATTTGGGGCATAGACATTTACCAAAACAATGGGGACGCCCTCCAGAATGCCTTCTAGACGGAACCATCTACCATCACTATCGCTGGTATGAGAAAGTAGCTGAAAAGATAAGAATGTTTTGAGGAGAGTGAGGACATATTGCTTATGTTTGACTATTCTTATTGTACACCGCCTTAAGTAAATTCCTTGAAAAAGGCAGTAATAAATAAGTAATGTATGTATGTATGAAAGATGTTGAGGAATCATTTGCTTTGTCTTCAAAGCCTATCCTCAACAATGTCACTCTACCATCTGTTTTCCAATCTAACCCTGTCCAGTTTCTCTGTTTCCTGCTAGGTACAATTCCTGTAAGGAGTAACAGGGGTTACCTTCACTTCAGGTTAAAGCTGCATCCATGAAATAGCTACAGTTGGCATTGGCTATGTACATAAAAGTAGAGACATTGTTACAGAATGGGGATGGGGGAGGGGGAGAAGAAGAGGGTGTATGTTTATTTTGTTGGTTTAGTACCATCACATTTTATTGTTAGGAGATTGAATATTTTTATTGTCTTATGTGATGGCAATTTTGGGTTTGTATCTTTGATTCTCCAAGGACAAGCAGGCCGGGTTATTCCCACATGTGGGTGAAGTCATCCGACAGCGCCGTTGTGCAGACGCTGAATAGCTAGTACTATTGAAAGTCCTAGCAGTGTCTCACCGTGCATGCGTTGGTGCCTTTCCATCTGATGGTTGAGCGCGGGGTCCCTCGGTCTCTTTTTTTTCCACGGAGCTGAGAGGACCTGGTCTCTTCTCATGTTGTATTTTTTTGCTTTCACAAGTGCCTTCCTGTGCAGGTAATTCTTTTTTTAAATTTATATTTTTACTTTTCCTCGTAGTTCCTTAGTTTTTCTGCATTTCTTTGCTGTTTCCTTTATTTTTTTGCGGGTGCCTGTGCTGTTAGCCCACAGCCTTGACCTCAATTTGAACGTTTCCCCTTTTTGTTTAAGATTGAGCAGTTTGATTTAGCTGTGATTCTTTTTTTGATGTCTCAGATGACCCCCAGTGGCTTCAAATGGTGCACCAAATGTCACCGTGTTATTTCACTTACGGACCAGCACAACTGGTGCATTGGATGCCTTTGGCTAGATCATGATCCCTCCCTTTGTGATCTTTGTCTTAATATGCAGGCTAGAACACAGAGAGTGTGACTGGCTCAACAGGAGCAACTTTTTGGTTCTTCAAATTGTCTTTGGCACTGGCAGCATTGACCTCCATAGCTGCTCCAACTTTGGCATCCAGTGGAAGTGCACCGGCATTGAGTGGGTCTCAACCTGCCTTGACACTGGGCGCTGTTAGCAGGCCCCGGGAGCTGTCAGCATCGGACCGGACACCGAGACAGTGCTTGGATTTGGTGTCATCCTCTTCAGCACCAGGGGATCAAGACTCTTTGCATTGGGGGAAGCCCAAGAAGTATAAGCAATGGTCCTCCTGAACGCACGGTGCTGGGAGTACCGGGGTATCAGATACTCCGATACCTGAGAAGTGCCAGCATTGAGAGGAACGCTCTCCCTCTGTAGAACTGGTGCCAGTGCATCAGTCATCGAGTGACCAGGTCCCTGCCACTGGTTCAACACTGATGACTTTGCAGATTGCCTCTTCTCTGGCTCCTGTGCCTTTGCCAGTGCCCACCCTCAATGAGCAGTTCTGGAGCATGCTTCAAGAAGAGCTGGTGCAGTTGCAGGTTACCAGAGCTGAGGTCTGAGCAGGCAGTAACCCCGCTGACCTCAGGAGAGGAAGCTTCCCCGGAGTCTGAGGGAATGGCTGCACCTTGACGGTCCTCGGAGCATGGAAGCTGTTCCACTAAATCAAGGTCAGTGCAGACCCATTCTCCTGATCCTCAGGAGGAACAGGAGTCTGACTGAGACCTTCTTGAAGGAGGAATCATATGGAATACCACCTGATCCCTCACCTCCTCAAGAGAGATGAAAATCTCCTCCAGTGGCAACCTCTTTCACTGGTTTTGTCAGAGAGATGGCTGCAGCCATCCCATTTAAGTTGGAGATGGAGTAGGAGCCTAGGGCAGAGATGTTCTCTGTCTTGGGCTATAAGTCTCCTCCTAAGGAAGGGGGTCACTTTACCATTGCATCCTATCCTTAAGGATGCATTGATTAGGAATTGGGAGTCTCCCCTCTCAGTGCAGGTAGCGCCTAAGAAGGTAGATACACAGTACTGTATCCAGAAAGCTCTCAGCTTCGAGAGGGTCCAGCTGCCTCACCACTATTTGGTAGTTGAATCTGCTCTCAAACAAGCCAAGAGTTCTAAGTCTCATGCCTCGGCACCCCGGGGGCAAGAAGCCAAAACTTTGAACTCATTTGGAAGGAAACTTGTCAGGTCTTGATGCTTGTTGCCCACATCCAGTCCAACCAGCTCTACATGAGACTGTACTTGGAGTCTTTGGTTAATAGTACACTCAGTCTGGTGGATTCTCTTCCTGCTTAGCTGGCTGCTGAGCTTCGCCAGCTGGCCAACAAGCAGATGGAGTGTAGGCATTATTTGGCCAGAGGTGCTTATGACACCTTTGGTGTTGTATCCAGACTCTCTGGTATGGGTATAGGGATGTGCAGACTCTCGTGGCTGAATGTATTTGACCTTGAGCAAGCTGTTCAAGAGGGGTTAGTGGACATGCCATGCCAAGGGGACAACATATTTGGAGTGAAAGTGGAAGAGGTCGCTGACCTCATTAAGAAACATATGGACATGATCCATACTCTCTCTTGGCAACCTCCATCTGCATCTCCTGCCACAAGAAGATTTTCGACTGGGCAGTGATGCAGGTCCTACTACTCTCAAAGGCATGAGTACCAACCCTCAGCCCGGTCCACTCAGGCAACTCAGGGCAAGGGTTCCAGGCCTTGCCAGCCCCAACCTCAGAAGTCCTAGTCGGCTTCCCACTGAAAGCAGGGCATGGGCTTTTGATTGGCTCCAGCAGAGCAGAGCTGCCCAAAGAGTATCCATTCCGGTCGGTCTGCCAGTCAGAGGGAGGCTAACATTTTACCAACACAGATAGCCCTTTATAACCTCTGACCAGTGGGCTCTTCAAATAGTCTGTCGCAGGTACGCCCTGAATTGGCGTCACCGCTCTTCAAATTGCCTACCAATAGCAACTTACATCAGCTCTCAGCACAAACAACTACTTATGAAGGAAATCTCCACCCTTCTACAGTCCTGAGAAGTCGAATCTGTACCACCAGTGGAAGAAGGGTGAGGGTTCTATTCCAGGTACTAACTTGTGACCAAGAAAATGGGAGGGAGGGGGGATTCTGGCCCATCCTAGACCTAAGGCCCTGAACAAATTTCTGATAAAAAAAAGTTCAGGGTAGTTTCCCTAGGCACCCTACTTCCTCTCATTCAGAAAAATGATTGTATATGCTCTCTGAACATTCCAATACTTCCCAGTCACAGGAGGTATCTCAGATTTCGAGTAGAGAAATGCCACTTTCAGTACCACGTTCTGCCATTTGACCTAGCATCTGCCCCCAGAGTTTTCACCATGTGCCTGGTAGTAGTTACAGTGTATCTATGCAGACTGGCAGCGTATGTGTTTTCTTACCTGGACGATTGGCTGGTCAAGAACATAACTCAGGAGGGGGTAAATGAGTCAATGAGGATGACAGGGGCGTAGCTGCTATGGGGCCTGGACCCCCCTACCAATGACCCTCTCAATCCCCCCTCCCGCCGTCAACCCGCCATCACCGTCTGCTACCTTTGCTGGCGGGGGACCCCAACCCCTGCAGCCGAAGTCTTCTTCCTTCGTTTGGTTTTTGAGTCTGATGTCCTGCACGTTGTACGAAGGAAGAAGAAGACTTCAGCTGGCGGGGGTTGGGGTCCCCCGCCAGCAAAGGTAGGCGATGGCAGGTGGGGGGTCGAGAGGGTCATTGGCGGGGGGGGGTCAAAGTTGTTGGAGGTGGTGCTGGTGGCAGCAGGGGGGGGTCGGCAGTGCCGGGGGGGGGGGGGGGCTAAAATGTGCCCCCTCACCTCGGCTCTGGCCCCCCCTACCGCTGAAGTCTGGCTACGCCCATGGCTAGAACTATTGGGGTTTCTTATAAATTATCCCAAATTCCATCGTCACCCAGTCAAACATTTGGAGTACATAAGAGCTTTGCTAAGCATGGCATAGCCTCAGGCTTTCCTTCCTCTAGTGAGAGTGGATACTTTGATAGCTCTTGCCTCACAGGTCTGCAGCAGCCTGCAGGTTTCAACTCAGCAAATCTTAAGACTGATGGGCCACATGACCTCCACAATGCATGTCACTCCCATGGCATGGCTCCATTTGACAGCAGCCCAGTGGACCTTAGCTTCCCAGTGGTCTCAAGCCATGAATGTCATTTGCATCCCACCGGAGTTGGCCCACGCCCTTCTCTGGTGGACATTTTGGTCCAGTTTGACTCTTGGACTCCCATTTCAAATTCCACCACATCAAAAGGTGTTGCCAATGGATGCATCCAACCTGGGTTGGGGAGCTCATGTAGATGGGTAACCAGACAGATAACCAGGTTGCGATGTTCTGTGTCAATAAGCAGGGGGTATGGGCTTCTACCTCTTGTATCAGGAAGCGATAGGTATGTGGCAATGGGCTTTCCTTCATGGGATGAGCCTCCAAGCCATATACCTTCCTGACAACAATTGCCTGGCGGACAGACTATCACAACCACACAAGTGGTCTCTCAACAACAGTGTAGCCAAAAAGATCTTCCGAGAGTGGGACACCCCCTCATTGGATCTTTTCACCACTCACCTCAACAACAAGGTCCCTAAGTTGTGCTCCAGGCTTAGGTCACACAGCAGACTAGCATCAGATGCCTTTCTTCTGCCTTGGGGGAGAGGACTTCTGTATGCATATCATCCCATACTTCTCATAGAGAAAACCTTGCTGAACCTCAGACAAGATTGAGGCACCATGATTCTGATTGCTCCTTATTGGCCATGGCAGATGTAGTTCCCTCTTCTTCTTGAGATTGGACTGTTTTCCAACACTCACACAGAACGAGGGATCCCTTATGCATCCCAACCTCAAATAGTTTTAGGTTGATTGCAGTTTTAGTCTCAGGGCCAGCGTAACCCGGTAAGCACGGCAGGGAGCGCCAACCTCTGGAGGGTGCCACAAGCCATGCTTACCACCGCCACTGGGAGACTCACAGTTCCTGCAGTCAGCTCTCGGTCCTCACCTGCCCACCCTCAGCTTCCCACAGCAGTCCTCCTTTCCTTCCTGCCGCCCTGCGTTTAAAACTTTTATTTTACCTCAAGTCGCAGGGGCGGTGGTGGCAGTGAAAGCAGCAGGCTTGCCTCCAACTTTTCCTTCCCTCTCAGTGTCCCACCCTCGCAGAAACAGGAAATTACATCAGAGGAGGGCGGGACACTGAGAGGGAAGGGAAGATTGGAGGCGAGCCTACTGCTTTCACTGCCACCGCTGCAACTTGAGGTAAACATTTTAAATGCAGGGGAGCAGGAAGGAAAGGAGGACTGTTGTGGGAGAAGAGGGTGGGCCGGTGAGGGCTGGGGGTGGAACTGTAACTCAGGGGTTGAAAAGGGGGGCAGGTGGGGCTGGGGCGAGTCACTGGATATGGATAGGAGGGGAAGGCAGAGGAGAATCGCTGGTCATGAATGGGAAAGGAGGGGAGAGCGGAGAATTGCTGGATATGGATGGAAGAGAGGGCAGGGAAGAGAGGAGAGTTGCTGAACATGGATGGATGGAGGGGAGGGCAGGAGAAATGCTGGGCATGGATGGAGGAGAGGGAAGACAGGAAGGAGATGCACATGGATGGAGAGGAGGGGAGAGAGGAGAAATGCTGGACATAGATGGAGTGGAGGGCAGGGAAGAGAGGAGAAATGTTGGACAGGGATGGAGGGAAGGAAAGACAGAGAAAGGAGATGCATACGGATGAAGGGGAAGGGAGAGAGGAGAAATGCTGGACATGGAAGGAGGGGAGGGAAGACAAAGGAAGTAGATGCACATGGATGGAGGAGAGAGGAGAAATGCTGGACTTGGATTGAGGGGATAGAAGACAGAGGAGATGATGCACATGGGTGGTAGGGAGAGAGCAGAAATTGGACATGGAGGGGAGGCAAGACAAAGGAAGTAGATGCACATGGATGGAGGGGAGAGGAGAGAGGAGAAATGCTGGACATGGATGGAGGGGAGTGAAACAGAGGAGGAGATGCACATGTATGGAGGGGGGAAAGGAAAAATGCTGGACATAGATGAATGAGAGGGAAGAGAGGAAGGAGATGCATACTGAACGGAGATGAAGGAAAGGGAAAAGAGGAGAAAAACTACACGTGGATGGAGAAAATAGGCAAAAGTTGGATCCACTCTATACCTCCTCCAGTCAAGTCCGTGGAGGACCCAGCTTTTATCTATGGATGCAGGGCAGGAAATGAAGAAGGAAGGAAAGTAAAGAAATAAATGGAAAGGAAGCCCTGGAAACGGAGTTAAGAGAACAGATAGAGAGCATCAGAATCAGAGACTAGGACCAACATGATCAGAAAAACAGTCACCAGACAACAACGGTAGAAAAAATCATTTTATTTTCATGTTAGTGTTTGGAATATGTCCAATCTGAGAATTTACATCTGCTGTCTTATTTTGCAATGTATAGCAATGTGTTTCTTTCTGTTTTTCTGGTATTGTGCTGCATGCAGAGTCTAGCTTCTTAGGATTTTAGGTTAAAATTTGAAGAGGGGCTATCTCTGTTCTGCATGTGTGACTACAAGGTCAAGTGTCTGAATAGGGATCTGTTTGTTAGGTTCTGAGATTTTGATAACATATTGTTTCAGGTTTGGCAAGACTGTTCTCCTAATTCCTGGACTGTATGCTAATTTGGTTTGTGCCATTTTAGGTATACTGTAGCTGTAACAGTTTACAGAAATTATTTATAATGAAAAAAACAAGTTATTTTCCTTCTATACTGGTGTAATATTTTCAATGATGCCTGTTTATATTCGCCATGGCTGGTAAAATGGGTGTGGCTACTGTAGGGTGTGGCTACTGTTGGGATGGAGCCATAGTGACCCCACCCCTGGATGGGTAAGTGGCGCCGACAGATAGACTGCACCGACCCTGTTTAGTCTTGACGTTTCAGAACTCCTTTATCCTAGCTTTCTTGTTTTCGGTAAGCCTAGTAGCTAGGGATTCCCACATGTGGGAATAACACAGCCTGCTTGTCCTTGGAGAAAGCAAAAATACTTACCTGTAGCTGGTGTTCTCCGAGGACAGCATGCCGCTTATTCACACATACCTTCCCAACTCCCCCAGGACTTGTTTTTAGTTAAATTTTTTATGCTTTTCATCTGACTGAGGGACCCACGCTCAGCCGTCAGGCAGGAAAGCACAAATGCATGTGCGGTGGCACGCTGCTAGACCTTTCTAAAGTACTAGCTATTCAGCATCTGTACCAGGGCTCCGTTGGATGACGTCACCCACATGTGTGAATAAGTGTCCTGCTGTCCTCAGAGAACACCAGCTACATGTAAGTATCTTTGCTTTATTCATTGGATATGATTGGTTGGAATCTTTCAAAAATTCCAATAAAAATTTAATGTTTAAAAAAACCCTTAGTTCTCATCTATGTCTATATCCCTGGTCATAATTCTCATTTTGCAAGTGGAAGGAAGGTTATTGGGTTTGGGTGGGGTGAAGACCCTACATAACAAAATGAAACTGAGGAAGTGAGAGACCCTTAGACAATAAGAGCCCAGTTTGATTTGATCTTTATTGTTTGACTTTAGAGCATCTTCCAGCATGGAATTCCAGGGCCGTGGAGATCAGAGGTGGAGTATAAAACAGAATAAATAGAACACAAACCAAATAGGTCAGCAGGATGGAGATTGGAATAAAATGTAGAGGGAAGACTATAGAAGGTCCAGGGTGGTTACAGCCTTTCATGATTCGGCGACCATGGATGCAAATTCTGCCAAATAGAAGAAGAGGAGAGGTAAGTTAAGCTGTTGATGATTTTGCTTTTATATAATAATGTCTACAGTGTATTCTTTCAACAGCATTTATTTTCCTCCGCTATTTAATTTTATAAATGTTAACATCTGAAAGTGTGTCTCCTCTTTCTTGCTTCTGGTTAAAAACAAAAATCTGGATAAATGAAGACCTTTAAATTAATAGACAATATAGAGATCTTTTATAAAAGTTTACCAATGAAGTGGATAATTCTTCTATGCTTATAAGGGAACAGAAAACTGAGCAATAATTTTCTTATCTCTGGCTTTTTTTTCCATGACAGGTTGTTCAGAGCAAAATTAATGTTGACTTTTATGTGGCACTTTAAAGCACAAAGGTTATGTTTGGCATCAAAATGTCAGATTAGATATATAATACATTTTCATTTTCGCTTTATGGCATATAGGATTGTCATGTTCTTTTCATTTGCTGGCTCTAAACCACACCATTCAGAAATTACAGTAGTCATGAATTTGATTATTTGCGTTTCTTAACTGACCTCAAGGCAAGTTACGTTCTCATACACTTGATATTTCTCTGCCCAAGAAGGATTACAATCTGAGTAGCCTTTTTACTAAAGTGTGCAAAACAGTTAAGACTAGATTCTATATAGTGCACGGATAAAAACCACTCTTAGCACTATTCTATAACCTGCACCTAATGTTAGGCACAGTTTATAGAATACATGTAGCACCCGGTCCCGTGACTAAATTTAGGTGTGGCCATTTATGCCAACTAAAACCTAGTGTAAATGCCCACGCCTAACTTAGGCATGGATCAGCATATTCTATAACAGTGCACATAATTTTTAGGAATGCCCTTGACCCACCCATGCCCCTCCCGTGGCCACGCCCCCTTGTGAGATCCATGCTTTAGAATTTGGGTGCACCACTTTACAGAATACGCTTAGAAAGCTGTGTCTGTAAATTCCAATTAGTGCCAAATAGTGCTCATTGCTTGTTTTTGGCCAATTATAAGCGTTGATTGGCTTGTTAAACAATTAAGTTGTGTGTGCAATTTGGTCACACTGCCAAATTTGTGTGCACAACTTTAGTCGCCATGTATAGAATCTGGGGATTAGTGTATAAATTAGTGTGCATTAATTGTTATACATATGTGCTCGTTAACTCTTACCATGCTGGCATGACAGATGACGCATGCTAATTCATGCATTAAGGAGGTAATTCTGTAAGGAACCTGACTAGTTTTAAGCAGCAGGAAGATGTGTAAATATCCTCACATAGAGTGCCAACAGCAGAAATGTACACATCATGATTTGATAGCGCATACAATCATAGTAGGTGTGTGCGTGGGCTGAGTATAGGTGAAATTCTATCACTTATGTGCCTACATTGTAATGTCTACCTGTGGGCATTTATATACACCAGCTATAGGCCTGGTGTAAGTGGTCACTCCTAGGGTTGGCCCTGATTATAATATACTTTTTGCAATGAGAACAGTTCTTCCATTTATTTTTATTGTGAGGTAGTTGTGAAGTAAATTTGAGACTAGAATTCATTTTCAAAGCACTTAGACTTACAAAGTTCCATAGGTTGTTATATAACTTTGTAAGTCTTAAGTGCTTTGAAAATAAGCCTCATTGTGTCAACCTACGAATGTCCACATTGATATCTATTATCTGTAAACCGGTTCTCCTCCGTTGTTTGGATGCACCCAGCTGATCAAATTTTTAGATAACTGTAATGAACATATGCAGTGCCTCCACTGTATGGAAATCTATCTCATGCATATTCATTGTGGATATCCATGAAAATCTGAATGTAAATGGGTATGTCAGGATGATTGAGTATACCTAGGCACAGGCATCTGAATTCTGTCTCTCATCACCTTTTGTAACTAATGTCATGTTTTAAACATATCATTTCCCTTCGTTAGCAAATCTGATTCCTTTGCAAACTTAGGTTTGGCAAAGAAGCTTCTTCCGGCCTTTCAGAAGTATTTATATAGATCAGATGATGCATCAGCTTTTCCATTTTCTTCCCAACCTGAACATATCCTCTCTGTAGCATACCTACGATCCTGCAGACTACTAGCATCCATGGAGCCAGCCCATAGTATCTGTCTGTTGCATAGGATGTAAATTCTGACATGAATATGATTACTCAAGTCTTAATGATTACCCAAGGGCACCTACCTTCAATGCTAATTTTGCCATCACCATCCTTATCTCCAGCATCCATGAAATGCTTGGTTTCCTTGTCAGAGAGTGCTCTGCAATTAGGTTGAAATCCCGTCAGTATCAACCTATAGTGAAAGGGAGAAAGAGTGAGATGATGCTATTCAATACATGCAAAGACATTCTAGCATTACTCATGATATAGGCTACATCGGTTTGCAATGGTAATCCAGAGTATAAAGTTAACTTAGGGGCCCTTTTACTAAATGCCACGTAGTTCCACCCCCAGCTCGTGCCATTTCCAGCACTAGCGGAAATATTTTCACAGGGGGTTACCCAGCAGTAATCAGGCAGTGTCGCATGCTGCCTGGTTACTGCTGGGTTAGTGCGGGAGCCCTTATCACCACCTCAACGAGCAGCAGTAAGTGCTCCCCCTGAAATGGCCACGCCTCAAGTGTGACTTACCACACAGCCATTTCATTTTTGGTTATTTTCACCCGCTGCGGTAAAAGGGGCCCTGGCGTGTGGCAAAAACAGTTGCCACTATTAGTGCAGGGCCCTTTTTACTGCAGTTTAGTAAAAGGGCACCTTAGTTTTCAATTTATGCCTTCCCTCTGTATACTATAGCAAACATTCTCTGTTTGCACAATAAATTTTTATGCATGTCCTGCTACTCTGCACACTTGGTAGAAGAATCCAATGAAAAATCAAGTCACAATAAAAAAAAATTTTAAAGTCCCCCCCCCCCCGAAAAAAAAGGGGGGGGGGGTTAAGTTTAGGCTTAGGTTTATTCACCTTTAATCACAAATTAAATCAAGGCGATTCACAATATAAAATAAAACATACAGAAAAGAACTCCAGTGTAGTATAGAACAGAAATTATTCATCCAGAGAAACATACAAAAAAAACCCCAAATGGCTACAATACTATTCAGTGCTATCTGTGGAAGCAGTATTACTATGACTGTCTTAAAAAAAAAAACACCTGACTTTTGAAGACCAGTGTTCTGCAGTTTAAAGATTTCACAGTATTAGCATGAGTTAAACCAATATTGATGCATTTTTATTCTGATTTAGTGCATGTTAAGGCTGCAATAATGTTGACACAGAGTTAATGTGAAAAATTACCCTAGTCAAGAGAGTGAAAATATAGCCTTAAAGCCTTGTGAGGTGACCAACAGTAGGGGGTTTTCCTTCAAGAAGCACATACAGCATCTATATCTGCTAAATTAAAAGACAAATTTTAAACTAATAATGCAATGATGCATGACTCCTCCTAAGTTGCATAAAGTTAATAACCCGTACTCAGATTTTTGTTGTCGGGGCTGTGGTGGAATTGTGGAAAAGTGGAGGCGTTATGGAAAGAGGTGGAAGGTGAACTTTAAAGAGTCATGGGATAGGAGGCAAGGTTCTGGTGTGGATTAGGAACTGGTTATTAGATAGAAAACAGAGGGTAGGATTGAAAGGTCATTTCTCTCAATGGAAGAGGGTGAATAGTGGAGTTGCACAGGGGTCAGTACTGAGATTGGTGCTATTTAACATATTTATAAATAATATGGAAATTGGAATGATGAGTGAAATGATAAAATTTTCAGATGATACAAAACTTCAAGGTTGTTAAAACATGTGCGGACTGTGAAATATTACAGGAAGACCTTAGGAAATTGGAAGACTGGGCATCCAAATGACAGATGAAATTTTAATGTGGACAAATGCAAGGTGATGCACACTGGAAAAAATAATCCGACTAGGGTCCACCTTTGGGGTTAGCACTGAAGAAAAAGATCTAGGTGTTGTTGTAGGTAGTATGCTGAAATCTTCTGCTCAGTGTGCAGTAGCGGCCAAAAAAGCAAACAGGGTGGTAGGAATTATTAGGAAAGGGATGGTGAATAAGACCGAAAATACTATAATGCCTCTCTATCACTTAATGATGCAACCGCACCTTGAGTATTGCGTTCAGTTCTGGTCGCCGTATCTCAAAATAAGATATAGAATTAGAAAAGGTTCAACGAAGAGCAACCAAAATGATAAAGGGGATGGAACTCCTTCCGTATGAGGAAAGGCTAAAGAGGTTAGGGCTCTTCAGCTTGGAAAAGAGACGGATAAGGGGAGATATGATAGAGGTCTAGGAAATCCTGAGTTGTGTAGAATGAGTAGAAGTAAATTGATTTTTTACTCGTTCCAAAAGTACAAAGACTAGGGGACACTCAAGGAAATTACATGTAAATACTTTTAAAACAAATGGAAATATTTTTTCACTCAACGGATAATTAAGCTCTGGAACACTTTGCTGGAGGATGTAGTAACAGCAGTTAGCGTATCTGGGTTTTAAAAAGTTTTGGACAAGTTCCTGGAAGAAAATTCCATAGTTTGCTCTCTGAATTAGATAGAAAGGGACTCGTCTTTCCTGACACAGCAAGTATAACTTTCCTCGATCCTATATGGATTGCTATCCAACTTTATAGAAAAGAAGTTTTGATCTCTGAATATATCAGACCCCTGACGCAGGCGCTAGGCGCTGAAACACGGCCCGTGTCAGGTCTATTTTGGAATATCAACAGTTGTGAATAAAGAATTGTGTCCCATTTTCCTTAGGCTCTTGGTGAGGAGGAGGAGTGGCCTAGTGGTTAGTGCAGTGGACTTTGATCCTAGGTAACTGAGTTCAATTCCCACTGCAGCTCCCTGTGACCCTGGGCAAGTCACTTAACCCTCCATTGCCCCTGGTACAAAATAAGTACCTGAATATATGTAAACTGCCTTGAATGTAGTTGCAAAAACCTCTGAAAGGCAGTATATCAAGTCCCATTTCCCTTCTGTGACTTTTCATAGTTTGCTATTGACACAGACATGGGGAAGCAACTGCCAGGACTGGTAGCATGGAATGTTGCTACCAATTGGGTTTCTGCCAGGTAGTTGTGACCTAGCTTGCCCACTGTTTGGAAACAGGACACTGGGCTAGATGGACCATTGTTCTGACCCAGTATGGCTACTGTTACATTCATTTTAGGGACTCTATTATATTGTCTTCAGAATTGGGTCTATTGATTTTTGGTCTGCAGGAGTGGCTGTGAATCAAGAAGAGGAGTATGGCCTATTGTTTAATGGCTACATTATACCTCAAGTCCAAGACTGTCCCTAATATAAAATAATTAGAGAAATACTGAGCTATGTTTTGTTAACAGAAAAGCTGACAGCTTTTTTTTATTGGCTCTTTATTTTTGGTATCTGTTCTCTAGGATACACTTCTGTGTATATATAGAGGGGTGGTCTTTCTGTTTCACTCTATAGTATTTCAGTTTCTTTATCCATCTGTGTGTGTGGGGGGGGGGGGGGGGGGGGAGGAAAGGGGGTAAGTTGACATATAGGTGTAACCAGAAATTGCATCAGTTCAAAGATGATATGACAAAACAGTATATAAAGTATATAGAGTATATAGTATACAGTATATAGAGTTTATAACTTGCAATCTGCACGTATTGTACCAGGTTTGTTTTCTTGTTCTGTTTGTTATAAATTCCTGATCTTTAATAAACATAAAGTTGAAAAAATATTCAGGTCAATTTTCAAAATGATTTATGTGGATACTGGCTGCTGGCATTCGTATAAATCCTCTAGTTATAAATTTTCAAGAGTTATATGAATTGTATGAAGCTGAACATCTGACCAACCAGCCCCATTCTATCTGTGGAAAATGGTCTAGGGTGTAATGAGGACAGGAATAAAAAGTATCTAAATGTCAGACCTAAAGTAAAATCCATAGGTCATATGAATCGTAGCTGAACATCACGCTGTCCCCAGCAGTAAATATATCTATTCAGCACTGGTGAATATACATGTTTTAGAAGCTGCAGCTGTCATTTAAAAACATATGCTGACTTTACTGAAAATTGAACCAATCAATGTATTTATTTCATGTAAATTCATGTCAAACAGCTTGCTCTTGCTGCACATCTTGCTATATAGCAAGATACATAAACTCTCATAAATGTAGATAGCTTCATTTCTTCACTTCCAAATATTTATTACAAGACAAAAGCATAAACAGAGAACTTATTGTAAGATGAAAATTGAAACAGGAATACTGTACATTCTCTGGATTGTTAAGAGTTTTGGTTTGAATACTTTTAATTGAAGGTAATATACAAAGACAGTGCTTCTTTCTGGAGTCTCACAGAGAGAGAGAGAATGGGAGTCTTTTATTAAAGCATGCTATGTTTTTGCACTTAGTGCAGGTTAAAAGCAAAAATTAAAGTACACTAGAATCAAAGGGTTGGCGCTAGGCGTAAGAGTCCAAATGAAAATTCATCAGTGTCAGGTTCAGAGCCCGCGGGGCCAGGCTCTGAAGCAAACCTGAGCCCTTGGGCTGCTGCCAAGGAGCGACAGCAGCAGGCAAAACCCACCAACCAACACTGGGCAAGCACACCGGCAGGAACTGCAAGCACTGCCCAGTGAACTGGAACACATGGACTGGAATCCCCCGGACTGGAGGACACAGGAGTGGAACACTGGACTGCAATCCCCTGGACTGGAGGACACAGGACTGGAACACACACCGGACCGGAACACACTGGACTGGAGCGCACCAGACTGGACACACACCGGACCGGAATACACTGGACTGGAGCACACTGGACTGGTCCGTACAGCTTCACCTGCACTTGGCCACTACCCCCCCAAGGGTTGAGCCCTTGGGTTCGAGTGGCCGGCAGGACTTACCAGATACCGGATGACACAAGGACCAGGACTGGAAACAGAAGAGACAGCAGTGCTCCAAGGAACTGAACTAACCAGGGCACTTCTAGGCCTACACTAACAAAAGGACTTCTTAAGCCCTATACTAACAAGCTAAACACAAAACTAACAAGCTTCCTAAGCACTACTCTAGCAAGCTAGATACAAAACTAACAAGGTGCTTCCTAAGCACTACCCTAGCAAGCTAGACACAAAACTAACAAGGTGCTTCCTAAGCACTACCCTAGCAAGCTAGACACAAAACTAACAAGGTGCTTCCTAAGCCCTACTCTAGCAAGCTAGATACAAAACTAACAAGGTGCTTCCTAAGCCCTACTCTAGCAAGCTAGATACAAAACTAAGAAGGTGCTTCCTAAGCACTACTCTAGCAAGCTAGACACAAACTATCAAGGTGCTTCGTAAGCACTACCCTAGCAAGCTAGACACAAAACTATCAAGGTGCTTCCTAAGCACTACTCTAGCAAGCTAGATACAAAACTAACAAGGTGCTTCCAAACCCAAGAGGGAAAAGCAGGGGAACCACAAAGAAAAAGCAGGAAAGCTGTGCACACTGCACTACACTAACCTGGACCTTAGCAAAAGCAAGCAGGGAAACTAGACACAAAGTCAGAAGTGCACACTGCACCACCCTACCTAAAGCAAACACCACCATTGCAAAGGCTCTGAAGGAAAGAACACCACTTCCTTATCAAGGCCCTCCCTGATGATGTCACACTCCCTAGACCCAGGCAACAGCACACTGACCCAGAGAGCACACTGAAACCATGGCATGCACAACTGGGATAAGAATTTCCTTCTCGATGTAAGGAGAGAGGCAGCGTAGTTGTCGAAAATAATAGAAGCAGCTCTTGAAAGTTGTTTGGATTTGTGGAATCAGAGTAAGTGTTGACTCTAACTGTATTCCAAGGTTCCTGACTTGTGATTTGAGGGGGAGTTCATACTTCCCAACTGAGTGTCCATTGACCTAATCAACTTGGCTAGTGGCTTAAGGTAGATATTGAACAGAATAGGTGATTGACATGGATCTAGCCAATTTCTCTCATACCAATCATTGAGTTGAATACAGACTATTTGTTCTATAAGTTTCCCTTGAAATGGGATGTTGGATACTGGCTGGTAACTTTCAAGTTTTGTCATGGTCAAGGTTGTTTTTCTTTAGCAAAGGGTGAACCACTGTCCTTTTCAATGCTGTTGGTAGTTGCCCATTAGAAAGAAAGGAGTTCACAATTTTAGTGGCACCTTCTATGATGCCCATACTTGCCTTCACTATCTTTGATGGGCAGGGGTCAAGGGAGCAGGTAGTTGGCCGAAGGTGTCTTAGAATTTTGTGAAGGCCATTCTCTGTTATTGCGTTAAATGAGTCCCATATGTCTGTGTCAGGAGGGGGTGAGTATGTGCACTCTTGGTTAGCTGATTGGAGACTGGGTAGGACTGCCTGTAAATCCTGGCAGAGACTTTAATTTTGTTGGCAAAGTATGCAGCAAAATCATTGCAGTTCAGTTTTGACTGGACAGGATGGTTATGTTGTTGGAAATGCACAAAAGTTTGGTTTTCTTGTACTTTGTACTGTATCAATAATCACTCTGTTTACACTGCATTTAATCCACTGTTTGCACAGTATTCACATTGATAAATATTAGACATACTCATTTGGTTCCACAACCTACACTGTAGTAGTTTTCATTAAGGATTTGAGTACAATGTCACTTATCTAAGCAGATCATAAATTTAATATACAGTTCCACACTTTCTCACTCATATTATCTAGTGTCTCATTTATGTCACAAAGATTGTTTAACACAGCATTTCTGATATGTTTATAACAGTCTTTCTTTTTTCATTGCTATTTTTAGTTCCTATTGAACTTGTCTGTTTAAATACCCTTCAACAAGAAAATAAGCAGCCTAAACATTTCAGGTGCTCACCACAGATTCCCTTTACATTATATCGGGATTTATAGCCTGCTAACACCTCAACAGTTCTACAAGATAAAAGTTCGTACTGGACATAACCTAACCCTTCTTCCTTACAACTCCCAATATGCCTATCACACTTGATCATTACTCTTCCATAACCTCAATTTGTACTTGTTCATATGGTATTGGCGATCGCCTCTACGGTACTATGTAAGCCACAATGAGCCTGCAAATAGGTGGGAAAATGTGGGATACAAATGTAACAAATAAATAAATAAATGGGTTCCAATCAAAGAAGCCAGAACACACTTCTGGGAAACAGTTTAAATTAAGAACAATATCAGCCCTCTCCTGAAATCACTTCACTGGCTCCCTATCTGTTTCCGTATACAATTCAAGCTCCTCTTGTGGACCTATAAGTGCATTCACTCTGCAGCCCCTCACTACCTCTCCACCCTCATCTCTCCCTACACTCCTTCCCTAGAACTCCGTTCACTAGGCAAATCTCTCCTAATTGCACCCATCTCCTCCATCGCTAACTCCAGACTCCGCTCCTTCTATCTCGCCGCACCTTATGCCTGGAATAGGCTTCCTGAGCCATTACATCTAGCTCCATCCCTGGCTGCCTTCAAATCCAGGCTAAAGGCCTTCCTGTTTGATGCTGCTTTCGACTCCTGACTTGTAACTTTTATCTTATCCTTATGTGTCCGTCTGTCTGTCCTTCCCTTCTCCTTTTTGGTCCTGTCTGTTTGTCCTGATTTAGATTGTAAGCTCTTTTGAGCAGGGACTGTCTTCTTCATGTTCAATTGTAAAGCGCAGCGTACGACTGGTAGCGCTATAGAAGTGATTTATAGTAGTAGTAGTTTTAAAGACAAATACTGTTAGCATGAATTTTCTATGTAGCATTCTGTAGTAATTTGGCTTGTTTGGTTTTCTCAGTAGTGGAGGGGATATTTGTGAGGGGGAAGAGAGACGGGTTTCTTTCTTTTGTTTTGTTTTTTTTTATCCTTGTTCTGTATTGGTTGTGATTTATAAAATGACAGTTGTACAGAATATTGTTTCTTTTTATACTTGAACAAAATGATTTAAGTGTAAAATCCTAACTGTCTGAGGCTTCTGTGGATGGGATCAGACAGAGCTTGTGGGGACAGAGTCCACGGGGTCAGGGCAGGGATGGGGACAAAGTCTGTGAGGATTGGGCAGGGATAGGGACAGAGCTCACGGGGATAGGGACAAACTTTGTCCCTGCATTATTCTCTAGTGCCACTGATGAATTTTTTTATTTTACAGTTACTTATGCTTATTTATTTGTGTTTTATATGCCTGGTTGTTTATGTTCTATTATGTTTATGTTTTTATAAATTACCAGGGGTAGGAATTTTCCCTTAGTTTGACAGGATATAAATAAGTGTCAAATAAATAAATAAGAGATCAATTAGTGAAATTAGTGTAGAGCCAGTGGAGAAGGAGGAGGGGGAGATATGGAAAACACAGCCAGGGTGAAGCAAAGTGACTAGAGGTTGGAATCCCATGGTCTGTATGCAACTTCTGTTGGGAGGATTTTGGGAAGGAAGAAGGGGCTCCAGGGGGAAGACATGATTGGACAGAGGGAAAGTTGAAAGATTCTAGAGGACTTTGGGGGATGAAGAGGGGCTCCATGTGGCAAAGCCTCCTGCTGGGGAGAAATGTCTTTATATGGGCTTTTTCTTTGGGGGAAGGATTCTGGGAGCACATATTTACAAAAGTGGAAAAAGAGAAAACGGCAGCCAGCATGGTTAAAAGGTAAAGAGAAAGAGGCTATTAGAGCGAAAAGAATGCCCTTCAAAAATGGAAAATGGATCCAAATTAAGAAAATAAGAAGCAAAATAAGCACTGCCAAGCTAGATGCAAAGCATTGATAAGGAAGGCTAAAGAGAATATGAAGAGAAACTTGCCGCAGAGGCAAAAACCCACAGTAACAACTTTTTCAGGTATATCAGAAGCAGAAAGCTTGCGAGGGAATCCATCAGACTGTTAGATCATGAAGGAGCAAAAGGGGCACCTAGGGAGGACAAGGCCATAGTGGAAAAACTGAATGAATTCTTTGCTTCAGACTTTAAGGGAGAAGATGTAAGAGCTTTACCTGTACCGGAAATGGTTTTCAAGGGTGATGATGTGGAGGAACTGAAATAAATCTCGCTGAACCTGGAAGATGTACTGAGCCAAATCGACAAATTAAAGAGTAGTAAATCACCTGGGCCAGATGGCATACATTCAAGGATACTGAAAGAACTGAAATATGAAATTGCTGATCTGCTGTTAGTAATCTGTAACATATTGTTAAAGTGATAGTACCTGAAGATTGGAGGGTGGCCAATGTGATGCTGATTTTTAAAAAGGGTTCCAGGGGTGATCCGGGAAATTACAGATTGGTAAGCCTGACTTCAGTGTCAGGTAAAGTAGTGGAAACTATTATAAAGAATAAAATTACAGAACATATAAATAAACATGGTTTAATGGGACAGTGTCAGTATGGTTTCACCCAAGGGAAGTCTTGTCTCACCAATTTACTTCATTTCTTTGAAGAAGTGAATAAACGTGGATAAAGGTGAGCCGGTTGATGTAGTGTATCTAGATTTTCTGAAAGCTTTTAACAAGGTTCCTCATGAGAGACTCCTAAGAAAATTAAAGAATCATGGGATAGGAGACAATGTTCTGTTGTGGATTAGGAATTGGTTATTGGACACAAAGCAGAGGGTAGGGTTAAATTGTCAATTCTCTCAATGGAGAAGGATGAATAGTGGAGTGCCACAGGGATCTGCACTGGGACTGGTGCTTTTTAACATATTTTAAAAACCTGAAAATTGGACCAATGAGCGAGGTGATTAAATTTGCAGATAATACAAAACTATTCAAGGTTGCTAAAACACACGAGGACTATGAAAAATTGCAGGAAGACCTTAGGAAATTGGAAGACTGGGCATCCATATAGCAGATGAAATTTAATGTGGACAAATGCAAAGT
This sequence comes from Microcaecilia unicolor, assembly GCF_901765095.1. Lineage (NCBI taxonomy): Eukaryota > Metazoa > Chordata > Amphibia > Gymnophiona > Siphonopidae > Microcaecilia > Microcaecilia unicolor. The sequence continues at coordinate 377,991,486 of NC_044031.1, forward strand.
GATGCACATTGGGAAGAATAATCTGAATCATAATCACCTGATGCTAGGGTCCACCTTGGGGGTTAGCACCCAAGAAAAAGCTCTAGGTGTTCTTGTAGACAGTATGCTGAAATCTTCTGCCCAGGGTGAGGGAGCGGCCAAAAAAGCTAACAGGATGCTAGGAATTATTAGTAAAGGGATGCAAAATAAGACCAAGAATATAATAATGTCTCTGTATTGTTTCATAGTACAGACTGACCTTGAGTATTCGTTCAATTGTGGTCACTGTATCTCAAAAAAGATATAGCGGAATTAGAAAAGGTTCATAGAAGATCGACCAAAATGGTAAAAGGGATGGAACTCCTCTCATATGCTAAAGAGGTTAGGGCTCTTCAGCTTGGAAAAGAGATGGCTGAGGGGAGATATGATTGAGGGCTACAAAATCCTGAGTGGTGTAGAACGAGTAGAAGTGAATCGATTTTTTACTCTTTCAAAAAGTACAAAGGCTATGGGACACACAATGAAGTTATATGGAAACACTTTTAAAACAAATAGGAGGAAATACGAATAGTTAAGCTCTGGAACTCTTTGTCGAATGACGTAGTAACAGCGGTTAGCGTATCTGGGTTTTAAAAAGGTTTGGATAAGTTCCTAGGGGAAAAGTCCATAGTCTGAAATTGAGACAGACGTGGGGAAGCCACTGCTTGCTCTGTGATTGGTAGTATGGAATGTTGCTATTTGGATTTCTGCCAGGTATTTGTGACCTGGATTGGTCTCCGTTGGAAGCAGGATACTGGGCTAGATGGACAATTTGATCTGACCCTGTATGGCTATTCTTATGTTCTTATAGTTTTAGGGATCAGAGCTTTCTTTTCAAAGGTGGTGTAAGGAATAGTGCTGGGATGGGGCTTCTTCCTTGGTTTAGAAGGAGGTGGGAGAGAGATTCTGAAGGGGTGGGGTTTTCAACCTTCAGGGGAAAGGAGTGAGGTGTTCTGATGGGGGTCCAGAGGCATTGTGGTCCATATCTGGCTTTGTATTAGTCCTTGCAAGCTAACATAGGTACTTTATTGGAGATGACTGTTCAGTGCATGATCACATTATCTCCCACATTTTTCTGGACTAATGCCCTTTAGTACATGTAGGGATGTAGTTATCAATGCAGATTATGGTTAAGACATGTTATTTTGGCACTAACTCGTGCTGTTTTAACATAGAGGGGCATAATCGAAAAGGATGCCCAAGTTTTCCTGGGGCCATCCTCACAGGATGGCTCCGTGAAGGGGCGGGGAAACCCGTATTATCGAAACAAGATGGGCGTCCATCTTTCATTTCGATAATACGGTCGGGGACGTCCAAATCAGCAAATTTAGGTAGACCTTAGAGATGGTCGTCCCCAGGACTTGGTCGTTTCTGATTTTCAGGGATAATGGAAAGCAAAGACGCCCATCTCAGAAACGGCCAAATCCAAGCCATTTGGTCGTGGGAGGAGCCAGCATTCGTAGTGCACTGGTCCCACTAACTGAACAGAAAAAGCCCTTCCCTTACTGATCCCTTAGCGATTCGGATAGGAATGGGCATGCATGAAGGAAATCGCATGCTAATGAGCTGCTCGCTGTTAGCTCATTTGCACATGATTTCCTTCCTAAGGAGGGGATACCAGTGCAGAGCAGCCACACATTATGCGTGGCTGCTCTGCGCATGCCAAAGACGGCTTCATACATGCAGACAAGCTGCATGTATAATAGCCGTCTACAACCTTAGAAAAACACAAGTCCAGGTGAAAACGTCCAAGTGCTTGTCAGGGACATCTTTTTTTTTTTCCAAAGAGTATGGATGAAGGACGTCCTTGTCCAAAATGTGGATGTTTCTGTGAGAAGGATGTCCATGCATTTGCTATGCCTCTGACACCCCCTTTATTTATTTGGATTTTGGATCACAAGTAGTGGTAGTGTGATTTGAACTGGCCACCTCTGGATTGCAAAACCAGTGCTCTAACCACTAGGCCACTCTGCCACTCCTCCATTTCACTCCACTCCCTTGAAATTTGGCAGTCCCTGTGGGGGGGGGGGCAGTTGAGGATGTCCAAAATGTTTGAAAGAAGGACGTCCACGCCTTCGTTATGCCTCCACTGACACACACACCTCCCCCCCCCCAGGGACCTGCATACTGCCCCCCCACCCCCCCCAGGGATGGCTAAATTTCAAGGAAGTGGAGTGGAGGAGTTGCAGAGTGGCCTAGTGGTTAGAGCACTGGTCTTGCAATCCAGAGATGGCCAGTCCAAATCCCACTGCTGCTACTTATAATCCAAATAAATAAAGGGGGTGTCAGAGGCATAGCAAAGGCATGGATGTCCTTCTCACAGAAACATCCACATTTTAGACGTCCTTAACTGCCGTTGCAGGGACGGAGGCATGGGAAGGACGTCCTTCACCCATACTCTTAAAAAAAAAAGACAAAAGTTTTTAAAGTTGTTTTTTTCGGGGTGGGAGGTGATTAGTGACCACTGGGGGAGTCAGGGGCGGTCATCTGGTCATTTAGGGCACATTTTTGTGTCTTGGTCGTAAAAAAAAGGGACCAAGTAAAGTCGGCCAAGTGTTCATCAGGGACGCCCTTCTTTTTTCCATTATCGCTCGAGGACACCCATCTGTTAGGCACACCCCAGTCGCTATGTCTCCAACACCCCCCCCCCCCCCCCCAGGAACTTTGGTCGTCCCCACGACGGGAAGCAGTTGGGGATGCCCAAAATCGGCTTTCGATTATGCCTATTTGGGCGACCCTGAGAGAAGGATGCCCATCTCCTGATTTGTGTCGAAAGATGGGTGCCCTTCTCTTTCGAAAATAAGCCTGATGGGCTCCATTTTATGCAATGAGATGTAATTACTAATAACTGGATTTCATAGTAAAGAGTCGTATTTTCAAAGCACTTAGATTTACAAAGTTACGTAGGGGCTCATTTTCAAAAGAGAAAAACATCTAAAAAAAAGACATAAAGTAACATTTGGACATATTTCTTCTCAAAACATTCAAATCACTATCTTTGAAACCAATTTTGCGGATGTTTATCTATGTAACATAGTAACATGGTAGATGACGGCAGAAAAAGACCTGCAAGGTCCATCCAGTCTGCCCAACAAGATAATTTCACGTGTGCTACTTTTTATGTATACCTTACCTTGATTTGTATCTGCCATTGTCAGGGCACAGACCGTATAAGTCTGCCCAGCACTAGCTCCGCCTCCCAACCACCAGCCCTGCCTCCCACCACCGGCTCTGGCACAGACCGTATAAGTCTGCCCAGCACTATCCCCGCCTCCCAACCACCAGCCCTGCCTCCCACCACCGGTTCTGGCACAGACCGTATAAGTCTGCTCAGCACTATCCCCGCCTCCCAACCACCAGCCCCGCCTCCCACCACCGGCTCTGCCACCCAATCTGCAGTGCATCCAAATCACAAGGGGGTGTATCGGGACGGGATTAGGGCATTCCTAACACCTGGACATTTTTCTGCTGTAATGGAACAAAACAAAAATGTCCAGAGATATAATTTCAACATTTTGGTCAAGACCTGTTTTTAGCATGACTGAGTCAGAAAAAGGTGCCCCAAATGACCAGATGACTACTGGGGGGATTTAGGCATGACCCCCCTTTACTCCCCCAGTGGTAACTGACTCTCCCTCCCACTCCCCAAAAATGTGAAAGAGAAAGTACATACTAGCCTCTGTGACAGCCTCAGATGTTATAGTCAATCCTATTGAAGCAGCAAGCTGGTCCCTGGAGTTGCCAACTGGTCGTTGCAGTGCACTCTAGAGAAGGGGACCCAGGCTCATATCATACTCTAACTGTTACACTTGTGGTGAAAAGTGTAAACTCTCCTAAGCTCACCAAAAATCTACTGTACCTATATACAGGTGACACCTGCAGCCATAAGGGCTTTTGTAGTGGTGTACAGTTGGGTACACTAGGTTTTTGGTGGGTTTTGGAGGGCTCATTATATAGTATGAGGGGGTAGCAGTGAGATGTGTACCTGGACCTAAAGTCCACTTGAGTGCCCCTTAGGGTGTCCCACTGCTCTGCTGGGATGTCTGTGTGGCCAATCTATGAAGAATGCTGGCTCCTCCTACATCTCATTGGCTTGTTTTTGTGCATTTTTCGAAAATGGAACAAAAAGATAGATGAACTGAGAACAAAAACATCTAGCACATGGTCATTCACCACTTGGATTCTGGACGTTTTGAGCAAAACGTCCAAAGTTGGACGTAGATGTAATATTGAAAATGCCTCTCCATATAACCTATAGAACTTTGGAAGTCTAAGTGCTTTGAAAGTGAGCCCCAAAATAACACATCTTAACAGTACCTATGTTGATAATTTTCCCCTTAGTATTTAATGCGGCCTTTCTATGAGATAATGAACACATTAAAAGCAGCCAATAACACATCTAACATAGTAACATAGAGGGGCATAATCGAACGAGGGCGACCATCTCTATGAGCGCCCATCTCCGGGGCCGGCCCCGGAAAGGGCGGAGTGTACCGTATAATCGACCAAGATGGGCAGCCATCTTTTGTTTCGATAATACGGTCCAGCCCGCCCAAATCCCAACATTTAGGTCGCTCTTAGAGATGGGCGAACTTGGTTTTCGGCGATAATGGAAACCGAGTGCGGCCATCTCAAAACCGCCCAAATCCAAGGCATTTGGTCGTGGGAGGGGCCAGCATTCATAGTGCACAGGACCCCCTGACATGCCAGGACACCAACCGGGCACCCTAGGAGGCACTGCAGTGGACTTCACAAATTGCTCCCAGCTGCATAGCTCCCTTACCTTTGGTGCTGAGACCTCCACCCCCCCCCCCCCCAAAAAAAACAACTTATTTCCCACAACTGTACACCACTACCATAGCCCTAAGGGGTGAAGGGGGCACCTACATGTGGGTACAGTGGGTTTGGGGGGGGGGGGGTGGAGGGCTCAACATTTACCACCACAAGTGTAAAAGGTAGAGGGGGGTGGGCCTGGGTCTGCCTGCCTGAAGTTCACTGCTGTACCACTACAAAGTGCTCCAGGGACCTGCATACTGCTGTGATGGACCTGAGTATGACATTTGATGCTGGCAGAAAAAGTTTTTAAAAATTGTTTTTTAGGGTGGGAAGGGGTTAGTGACCACTGGGGGAGTCAGGGGAGATGATCCCCGATTCTCTTTGGTGGTCATCTGGTCAGTTCGAGCATTTTTTTGAGGCTTGGTCCTAAAAATAAATGGACCAAATAAAAGCTGCCAAATGCTCGTCCGGAGCGCTCTTCATTTTTTCCATTATCGGCCGAGAGTGCCCATGTGTTAACTACGCCCTCGTCCCGCTTGTGGTACGCTGCCAACATGCCCCCCTGAACTTTGGCCGGCCTCGTGATGGAAAGCAGTGGAGATCGCCCAAAATTGGAATTCCATTATGCCAATTTGGGCGCACTGAGAGAAGGCCACCCATCTCCCGATTTGTGTCGGAAGATGGGCGCTCTTCTCTGTCGAAAATGAGCTGGCTAGTAACGTAGTAGATGACGGCAGAAAAAGACCTGCATGGTCCATCCAGTCTGCCCAACAAGATAAACTCATATGTGCTACTTTTTGTGTATACCTTACCTTGATTTGTATCTGCCATTTTCAGGGCACAGACCGTAGAAGTCTTGCCCAGCACTAGCCCCGCCTCCCAATCTCCAGCCCCGCCTCCCCCTACGTGCTCTGCCACCCAATCTCAGCTAAGCTTCTGAGGATCCATTCCTTCTGAACAGGATTCCTTTATGTTTATCCCACACATGTTTGAATTCCGTTACCGTTTTCATCTCCACCACCTCCCGCGGGAGGGCATTCCAAGTATCCACCACTCTCTCCGTGAAAAAATACTTCCTGACATTTTTCTTGAGTCTGCCCCCCTTCAATCTCGTTTCATGTCCTCTCGTTCTACCGCCTTCCCATCTCCAGAAAAGGTTCGTTTGCGGATTAATACCTTTCAAATATTTGAATGTCTGTATTTATTATTATTATTATTATTATTAGGATTTATTTGCTGCCTTTTTGAAGGAATTCACTCAAGGTGATGTACAGTAAGAATAAATTAAACAAACATAAGCAATAGACGATTATAGCAGTAAAAATATTCAAATAACAATACAAAGTATGGCATAGTATACTACTTACAACATCAACACAATATGTAATAGAACATTTTAATGGACAGCGTAAGGTTTAAGCAAAGACATATAGGTAGGTAAGAGAGTAAGAGGAGTTAGACAATAAGGTGACTAATTTAAAGAAAGGTGCACATGAGGTTAGAGAGATGGCTAGGAGGGAGTTCTATAAATGGTGCTCATCAGCACCAGAAAAAATTGGTACTATGCGCAATTCTGTAGAAGGTGCGCACGCTTTATAGAATTGCACTTACTGACGATTCCTGCGCCTAACGTTAGGTGTCAACATGTATGCCTGCTGAAACCTGGTGTAAATGCTGCCACCCAATTAGATGTGCTGAGGCCGTATTCTATAAAACCGTGCACAACGTTTTAGAACACCCTTACACGCCTATGGCATGCCCCTTTTTGAGTTATGCGTTAATAAAGTTAGGTGCCATGCCTTATAGAATAGTGCACAACCAGATGCCTGCGTAAATTTCAATGAGTTCCAATTAATTTCAGTAACTGGTTAACATCACAGAGATGTGGTTCACGGAGAACCATGGCTGGGATATAGTTCTACCTGGCTATAATCTATTCAGGAAGGACAGAGTAGGAAAAAAGGGTGAAGGAGTGGCATTATATGTTAAGAATAATTTTAAAGTAACAGAACTGCAGGACATATGGGGTAAGGAAGAAGCACTGTGGGTTAAACTGGTAAGAGGACAAGGAAAATATATTTACATTAGTGTAATATACAGGTCACCTTCACAGTCAGAAGAATTGGACAAAGACTTAATTGAAGACAGGGGAAGTACTATTGATAGGTGATTTTTATATGCCGGACGTCGATTGGAGTGTCCCTGCTGTGAGGTCATCTAGACGCAAAGAGTTCTTGGATTCTCTACAGGAAAAGTTGTTTCAGCAGTGGGTAATGGAACCAATGCAGGATGGAGCTATTCTAGTCCTGGTGCTTACAAACGGGGACAATGTTTCTGATGTTACGGTGGGAGATCATTTGGCATCTAGTGATAACCGAATGGTGTGGTTCAATATTAAGACAAAGGAGGAGAGGGTTTATTCAAGATTAAAGGTCCTAGAGTTCAAAAGAACTAACTTTGCCGAGATGGGGGAGTTTCTCAAGGAAGAGTTAATTGGATCAGAACAGCTGAAGGAAGTAGAACAGCACTGGGCTGAACTGAAAGGAGCCATTTTAAAGGTGACAAACTTTTATGTTAGAAAATTACATAAAACTAAGAGGAAAAGAAGACCACTCTGGTTCTCCAACGTAGTAGCTGAAAAGGGAAGGAAAGGAAGATTAGCCTTCATACATTACAAGAGGACTCAGAAAGAGGAACTTACCCTAATGAGCTGAGAAATCATTAGCAATTCAACTTAAGTTAAATTTCTGTCTGAAAATCTCACCACTGAGTGATTTCAGATGAAACCTAGCTCCACTTAGAAGTCACCATGGGATCTATTCATGTTAGGGGTGCAGGGTAGGAGTAATTTCCTAGAGGCTTCCTGCATGTGAAACTGGTTTTAAGTGCACAAAAGAACTTTTATTAAAAAGAAAAACTGCTGATACTTACACATAATGGGGGGATTCTAAATGTGGCGCATAAAAAAATCTGTATGGCAAACATTTCCGCCTAGGCGTATTCTATAAGAAATGCTTAGATTTACATGCAGTATATATAGAATATGCTTGGGCAGACCTGACTGCAACTAAAACTACGCAAAGCCACTTACACTAACGAAAACCTGGTGTAAATCCCTGCACGTAGATTTACGCACACTGGGCCATAATTCTATAGCAATGCGCATAAATTTTGGAACGCCCACGAAACACCCATTTCACCACCTATAACCATGCCCCTTTTTTTTAGGCGCACTGCATTACAGAATATGCGTAGGGATTTGTGCATCTACATTCTAATTAATGCCAATTAGTGCTTATAATCACTTGTTAAGTGCTGTTAAGAATGCTGATTGGCTTGTTAAGCCAAGTCGCGTTGTTATAGAATCCACCTGTATTTCCATGCGGAAATGTAGTCGTGCTGTATAGAATCTGGGGGAATATATATGTATGCACTCTGACACATGTTACACACAGGCATTCCTGAGGGTGTAGTTTGGGCAGTGTGGAGGCAAGGTTGCAATGTTTGCATGTATAAGCGAGTACACACAGACTGCATGCAGATTTTTGGAGCTGGTTCTGGCAACTTATTTATAAACACACATAGTTGTCTATGCTGCTTTTGTAAAATAAAACAATATTCAGAAAAGCATGAAGAATAATAATGTTAAATACCAGTCAAGTAAAACACCACACTCATATCACTCCTACTTTATTTGTCCAGAACTACTTATTAAAAAGTATTATAATTTATAATGGACTTTTATATGTGAGAAAGCTAGATAGCATATATTATGCCCACAGGATCTTCACTGTGCCTTTTTAATCATTGGTCCAAGTCCAATACCTCCATTTGAAAAATGGCTAAATAGGTATTTAAGCCTCCAATCAGCCTCCCCCATCTGTGGGGAAAAGTACCGGAGCTGACAATAGAACATGTACTTTTCCCCATGGGAGAAATAGGCAGAGCTGGGCAAGGCCTGCCAGCTGACGTGTGTGCAGGGATATTATTCTGAAATCCTGGTATATTCTTAACACTGCATACATTCCACGTTGCACTGCTCAGCAGATTTGTAAAGGGGAATTCTGTAGAAGGCTTCCCTTTAAAAATTTGCTTACAGGCCCAGTAGCCAGGGATCTGCAACCTCCCTATAGTCTAAAAATTGCCATCATGAAGGCAAAGCACAAAATCTTATATACATCCCTTTGCAGTGTTCAATCTTATTTTCATTTATTTTAATATTAGTTTACTTCTGATTTTATTCTACAAGCAGCATTTCAAAATAACTTGCTTAGCAGCCCTATAATATACTGTCACACAGATTTGATGTAGGCTAAAATTTTGAGTAAGCATTAAAATTTCCTTTTCATCTTCAAGGCAGAGTGTGATGTCTTGACGAGCATTCTGAATGAGTCTCATGTCTAAAATACAGAACAAGAAAACTAGAAATGTGAAAAAGTCTCACAGATATTCTTAAAAATCAGCATTCCAGGCATTACTAATGTTTTATTTATAAATAAATAAATTACTAATGTTTGTGTTTCAGAAAACCTGAACAATCGGAACCATTTTAAGAATTCTTTACACAGTTCTAGAGTCCCTAGTTATGAGACTTCTCTATTCCATTTCTGGAAAGGGCATTACTTACTGTACTTCAGGCTTTTCAAGGAATCCGCTCCGATCCTTATCCAGAATGTGGAACACTTTATTTACATCTGCTGGACTCTTCTTCTTCAGACCTACCAGATGAAAGAACTTCTTGTGGCAAAAGGACTCGGGGTCTGCGGTAAAGAAAGAAAAAAATCTCAGATCAATTTTGTTACCAAGACCTAATGTTCTGATGTTTTATACTGCTAAAGTTTTTATGTTATATGATGGTGTGTGGTTTTATTTTGTCATATGGAGTGGAGAAGTAGCCTAATGGTTAGGTCAGTGGGCTTTGATCCTGGCAACCTGGGTTTGATTCCTACTGCAGCTCTTTGTGACCTTGGACAAGTCACTTAGGGGCCCTTTTGCGAAGACACATAGGCGCCTATGCGTGTACAACGCACATCAAATTAGAACTACCACCCAGCTACCTTGTGCCCTGGGTGGTAATTCCAATTTCTACACATGTCCAAAACGCATGGCAGAAAATAATTTCTATTTTCTACCATGTGGTGCTAACTGGGTGGTAATTGGCAGTGTACGTGCGCTGATGATTACCACCCGGTTAACCCGTGACACCTTACCGCTAAGTCAATGGGTGGCGGTAAGGTCTCAGGCCCAAAATGGGCGCGCACTGATTTTTATTTTGCCGCACGTCCATTATCGGCAAAAAAAGGCCTTTTTTGCAGGCGCGCTGAACAATGGACCTGCGTGTGTCCAATACACACCTCTACTCCAGCACAGGCCATTTTCAGCGCAGCTTAGTAAATGAGCCCCTTAACTCTCCATTGCCCCAGGTGCAAAAACTTAGACTGTGAGCTCTGTGGGACAGAGAAAGCACCTGCATATAATGTGTACAGCACTGTGTATGTCTAGTAGCGCTATAGAAGTGATTAGTGGTAGTAATAGTAGATTGTCTATATGCAGGGTAAGTTTATAATGAGACGCTTAGGCTGTGAAGATACAGGTGCATACATTGTGTCTGAAATGCTTTGGACCAGAGCTTAATGAGAGCTCTGATGAAGAGCGATCAGATCGCTCAAAACATGATCGTTCTGGCGCTTCGGTGAGCTTCATTATGGCATTCTTGTGAGCTGATCAGGAAGATGCTGTCTGTGAATGTCACCCATTCATTGGACTTCATTGTTTAATATATATATTTACATTCACTTTATTTGGAAACTAGTAAAGGTGGAATTAAGTTGACAATTAAAAATAATTATTTTACGGTATTCACATATTCAGAATACCTTTCACTCACCATGGAGGACCTATAATTGAAGGATTTGGTTCCAATACCTACAAAGTCATGGGACAAAGTGCTTATTTTGTAGCTGCTCTGACTAGGCCTGTTATTAAAATGCAATTTCTGCCAAAACTTGCATAGTCCCAGTACAGGCTATGGATTAAAAATTGTTATTTGGCAATCCCTGCTAAGTTCTACTGCACAGTCAAGCTCATACAAAGAGGAAGAATCACACCATTTCCTGCTGGGCTCCTGCAGAGAAGAATGGTATCTTGCTGAGCCTAGAGTAGGATGATGGATTATCAGTGCTTTTGGGACTTAGGTGGAGTTGCCCATATTCTGCTGTACCACTGTACCACGTCAGCCACCACCTCGATTACAGAATGGTTTACTCCTGCATTCACCATATAATGAAAAATTCTAGATTGAAATCCACAATTGTTTTGAGGACCTCCAGAAGAAAATGGGCAAAACCCAAATGCACAGTTTTTGCCCCAAGACTGAGAAAAAGCAGCTACAGAAATGGATTTCAGACTCGTTGAGCTTGTAGAACTGAGGGATACTCTTAAACTTATGAATCCACTGAAAGCAAGAGAATTAATTAAATATATTCTAAAGCTAAAAAATGACAGGGAAGATTTTTGGAATAAAGTTGTTGCGGAACATGGAAACTGTTGCTGGAGGGGGTGATCAAAAACATCTTTTTTGATGCTAAAAACACTCATAGGTATGCACAGCTAGCTAGCTATGAATGTTCAAGGTGCATCAGGAAGAGATACCAAAACCATTGCTGAAGGACTGCAGTGCAGGAAGACTCACTTTGAATCATTTCTAAATTGTGACTCACAAACTATACTGGACTATGATGTAGAAAATGAGGAAGCAACCCCTGGTAATGCAAATGATGAGGGACCAACTAAAACTGAGATCACTCAAGTGAAACACAAAGCAGCTGAGCCAGATCAGGTCTGTGTGGAAGCCTTAAAAACAGGAGGCAGTATTGTTGTTGACAATCTATGATCTGCCGAATGGACTGAAGAATGTGCTCTCAGTGATTGGAAGCGTGTTGAAATAGTACTCATTCTTAAAAAAGAGCATTGAGACCAAATATGAATACTATAGGGGAATCAACCTCCTATCAGTTACTGGAAAAGTACTTGCTAAAATAATTAGAACCAGCCTAGAATCAATATGGGAAGTCAACATCTGAGAGAAGCAATGTAGCTGTAGTGCTGTAGAGATCAAATCTGTTCTATTTTAGGCACATATTTCAAGAGAGGAAAAAGAACCATCACAATTCATTGACTTCAAAAGTGCCTTCAATAGCGTCGATAAGAAATCTGTGTGGAAAGCTCTTGGGTGACTGAAATCCCACAGAAATTAGTCCAAATTATTTCAGCCTTCTATGATGGTACACCCTGCAGAGTAAAGGTGTATGATGAAAAATCCAACAGCGTCATTGTCTGTCTACACTGGTGAGGAGTCTGCTACACCCTGCTAAGCCCCACCCTTGGCATCTTGCAGGGCCAGTGGGTCCATAGAGTACTCTCCTGTGGCCTAGAAAAGGAAGAAATCATATGTTTGGAGCAGGGAAGCAAGGGTGAGGTTATGGAGCAGGGAAGCATACATGAGATTATGGTGCAGGGAAGAAAGATTTATATTTCTTAGGAACTTGGCAAAATTTCAGGAAAAAATAAGCCTTATTAAAAGGATGGACTCCACCTAAACCAGGATAAAACCAGGCTACTAGGGAACTGCTTTGGGTCTATCCTTATTGGAATTCATGATTTGATGTGACTGGTAATGTTGGTGAGGTCACAAAGGGGCCCTTTTACTAAGCTGCAGTAAAAGGGGCCCTGTGCTAGTGGCCACAGCTGTTTTTGCTGTGTTCCAGGCCCCCTTTTACTGCAGCAGGTTAAAATAGCCAAAATGAAATGGCTGTGTAATAAGTTCACACTTGCCGCATGGTAATTTTTTTTTTCGGGGGGGGGGGGGAGCACTTACCACCACCCATTGAGGTGGTGGTAAGGGCTCCCACACTAACCCAGTGGTAACCACGCTGCCCAATTACCGCTGGGTAACCCCCTGCAGAAATGTTTTTTCAATATTTCTGGTAGCGCCAGAAATGGCACGCGCTGGGGGAAGAACAAATGCCAGCATCTAGATTGGGCAGGCGGTAGTCCCGGGTTACTGCACAGATGGAAGCTCCTAATAAAAAAGATATTGTGTAATATTTAATTTTAATATGGAAGACTGCAATAAAATGAGGAAATTTGGGAAAAACTAAAAGGAGTAATAGGGTCAAAAGATTCCTCAGGCATGGACATTATCTGAAAACATGATTTTGAAAGGCCAAATTAAATATATTGTATAAATTAAAAAAAAACGTTGAAAGATGCATAAATGACTGCAAGCATAGAGTAATTTAATGGTGAGGTAAAAGAGGCAATTAAAGGCATGAGGGCATCTTTAGAAAATGGGAAAGTAGACCTTAAATCAGGAAAATAGGAATGAGCATAAGCACTACCATGTTAAACTTCAAAGAATAATAAGTCAAGCCAAGAGTTTGAAAAGAAGCTTGCCATAAAATAAAAACTAATGCTAAAAACTAAGTACATTCAAAGCAAAAAGACGGTGAAAAAGTCAACCAAGGCATAAAAGAAGTTTCCAAGGAGGTTAAGGTATTTGCAGAAAACTAAAAAAAAATTATTTGCCTTGGCTTTTACTGTGGAAGATTCTAGAGTCATAACACTGGAAATCTCCATTGATTGTGATGTTTTGGAGCAACAAAAGCAAGTCTTTGTAAATCTAGAATATATAATAGAACAAATTGGCCAGTGTAATGCCAATTTTTGAAATGTGCTCTAGGAAATTATAGACTGATAAGCCTGATATTGATTTAAGGCAAAAAGTTAGAAGCTATTAAAAAATAAATAAAAATACTAGTCCACACAATATACACAATGTCTGGAAAAAAATAGGACCCCTTACATAGTTTCAAAATACTTTGGAAAGCCATAGCAGAGAGACTAAATAAATTCTTTGCTTTGGTCTTCACTGAGGAAGATGTGGGGTGATACCAGTGCCAGAAATGGTATACAGTGTTGTTAAGTCAAAGAAACTGAAACAGATCTATGTAAACCTGGAAGATGTAATGGGGCAATCTAATAAATTAAAGAGTAGCAAATCCCTAGACCAGATGGTATACATCCCAGAGTAATGATAAAACTGAAAAATGAACTTGCAGTTATTGTTAGTAATATGTCATTTATCTTTAAAATCAAGCATGGTTCTGGAAGCTTGGAGGGTCGCCAATGTAATGCCAATTTTTCAAAAGGGTTCCATAGGTGATCTGGGAAATTATATATTTTTTATTTTTGTTACATTTGTACCGTGCTTTCCCACTCGTGGCAGGCTCAATGCGGCAGGCAATGGAGGGTTAAGTGACTTGCCCAGAGTCACAAGGAGCTGCCTGTGCCAGGAATCGAACTCAGTTCCTCAGTTCCCCAGGACCAAAGTCCACCACCCTAACCACTAGGCCACTCCTTCACTGAGTTTGATGTCGGTGCTGGGCAAAATGGTAGAGACTATTATAAAGAACAAAATTACTGAGCATATACGTAGGCATGGATTAATGAGACAAAGTCAACATGGATTTAGCAAGGGAAACATTGCCTCACCAATCCAATACATTTCTTTGAAGGGGTGAATAAACATGTGGATAAAGGTGAGCTGGTCGATATTATGCATCTGGATTTTCAAAGACATTTGGCAAAGAACTTCATGAATGACTCCAGAGGAAATTAGGAAGTCATGGAATAGGAGGTTGTGTCCTATTGTGGATTCAGAACTGGTTAAAAGCTAGAAAACAGAGAGTAAGGTTAAATTGTCAGTAGGATAGATAGTGGGGTTCCTCAGGGGTTTGTGCTGGGACTGCTGCTTTTTAACATATTTATAAATGATCTAGAGTTGGGAGTAACTAGTGAGGTAATTACATTTGCCGATGACACGAAGTTATTCAAGATTGTTAAATCGCAAGAGGATTGTGAAAAATTACAAGAGGACCTTATGAGGCTGGGAAACTGGGCATCCAAATAACAGATGATGTTTAATGTGAGCAAGTGCAAAGTAGGAAAGAGGAGCCCAAACTATAGCTAATGCAAGGTTCCAAACTAGGAGTCACCGCCCAGGAGAAAGATCTAGGTGTCATAGTTGATGATATGTTGAAACCCTCTGCTCAATGTGCAGCAGTAGCTAAGAAAGCAAATAGAATGTTAGCAATTATTAGGAAAGGAATGGAAAACAAAAATGAGAATATTATAATGCCTTTGTGTTGCTCCATGGTGTAACTGCACCTCGAATACTATTTGCAGTTCTGGTCACTGCATCTCAAAAAAAGATATTGCAGAATTAGAAAAGAGACATAGAAGGGTAATAAAAATGATAAAGGAGATGGGATGACTTCCCTATGAGGAAAGGCTAAAGAGGCTAGAGTTGGAGTTGAGAAAGCTGAGGGGAGATATGATAGAAGTCTATAAGGTACTGAGTAGAATGGAATGGATAGATGCGAATTGCTTGTTTACTCTTTCTAAAAATACAAGGACTAGGGAAATGCAATCAAGATAAAACAAATTGGAGAAAATATTTCATCACTCAATGTGTAATTAAACTCTGGAATTCATTGCCAGAGAATATGGTAAAAGCAGATAATTTCCTAAAAGAAAAGTCCATAAGCCATTATTAGAATGGACTTGGGAAAATCCACTGCTTATTTCTATGATAAGCAGCATAAAATCTGTTTTATTGTTTTGGGATCTTGCCAGGTACTTGTGACCTGGATTTGCCACTGTTGGAAACAAGATACTGGGCTTGACTGACCTTCAGTCTGTTCCAGTTTGGCATCATTTATGTTCTTAGTATGACCTTTGAAAATACATTAGTAAAACTTTTGTTAGGAAACTCTCAGCAAATGCTTTGCACCCTATGCCTTACTGTATCACAAAAATTTAATCACAATTTTATCGTCTTCGCTACATGCCATTTTGCTAAAATGGATCTTAATGGACACTTCCTGAATGACATCATTTTGAAAACAGGGGATCATCCTGTTTTTACAGTATCTTGCAGTAATACCTGTCAATTCTATTTATTAGAATTTATTTTCCACTTTTTTGAAGGAATTCACTCAAGGCAGTGTACAGCAAGAATAAGTCAAACATAAGCAATAGACAATTACAGCAGTAAAAATATTCAAACAACAATACAAAGTATGGCATAGTATGCTACATTACAATGCCAACACAACACAATAAAACATTTTAATAGCATAGGGTGTAAGAAAAGATGGAATATACAGATAGCTAAGATAAACAGGAGTAAGAAAATAAGGGACTAATTAAAGGGAGTTGCAAATGAGGTCAGAAAGTGAACTATGGGAAATAGATCTACTTTTTGGTCTCTGCTGGGTACTTGTGATCCTGTCGGGCCACTATCTGAGACAGGATGCTAGGGTTAAGGGACCGTGGTTAGCATAACTATAAAGTAAGGGAGCTGGGGACTGGGAGTTTGGTTGGTTCGCTCCCCTCCAACTGAAAAGGTGTTCCACTGTGCCTGAGTTAAAATCTGTCTGAAATACTCAAGCACTAACTTTCAGATAAAGCATAAAGACAAGGTGTTGTCTGCTTCCATGGCTTCATCTTCACAAATCAAAGTCCTGCTTACATTTGCAACATGAGAAGTATAAGGTGCACATTTTCCTCTAGAACAAGAGTTCTCAACCCAGTTCTCGAGACACACATAGCCAGTCGGGTTTTCAGGCTACCTACACTAAATATGCATAAGATAGATTTGCATACAATGCAGACAGTGCATGCAAATTTCTGTCATGCATATTCATTGTGGATATCTCAAAAACCTGACTGACTAGGTATGTCTCGATGACTGGGTTGGGAACCCCTGCTCTAGAGAAATCTAGAAACATGGACAATGTGAGCAGATAAGAACTATTCTAGCTACTATGGGGTCCTTTTACTAATCTGCAGTAAGCACTATCGTGTGCTTACCACAGTAAAAAAGTGCTTACCGTGGGTTGCACTCTGCACTTACTTCCCATGCGCTAAAAGATAAACATTAGTTTTTAACACTGGTGGGGGGGGGCATGGCGGGGTAGAGAGTAAGCACGTTCTGTGCTAATTGGTTAGTGCAGCTACATTGCCACATGCTAACCAATTAGTTCTGGGTTAGTGAGTGAGCCCTCTCCGCCTACAAAATAGATGATGACAGGGGCACATGCGCTAATGGAAAAATAGTGTATGACCATTAGTACAGAAAGGATTTTTGGCCATTTTGCTGCTGCAGTATAAATGGCATCAGCTTGCGGGGAAAGACCCGCGTAAGAGCGCATTGAGGCCATCTTTTACCACAGTTTGGTAAAAAGGCTCCTGTGTTGTCCTCTTTATGCTTGCCTAATATGCTGTCACATAGGACTGCCAAACTCTGTGGTCTTCTCTCCCCCCTGCCACCAAGGTCTCCTTATGTCCTATTCTGCCACTATTTTGGCACCTATATCTCCATGGGAAATTTGTTCCAGGTGCCCATCAGTGCTCCATGAATCCCTTAGTAAACTGTGTTTCATTTAGATTAAATTATTATTCAAATGCATGAGTTAATAATGTAGTAAGATAACAAAATCATTAGAAGCCTATTATATTCTGAATGAGGAAAGAAGCTTCCCCTCACCCGAACCAGAATGCCATAGCACCCTAATGAAAATCCAATTCTCCTTCTTATAGCAAACAATCTCTCTTTTAATGAAGTCTGCATTTTATTAGTAATGCTTCCAGTACTTTATCTCCTGGATTTGGGAGCTGAATGTTCACGAGGGGTGAGTAAATGGATGGTAACAAAAGCTGACACTTTATTAATGGCATTACTGTGGGTTTCAAGCTTTTGCTATCTCAACCATCTTGCGCTATGCAGTACCCAGTTGAAAATTAATTAATCTCACAAGGCAAGGGGGTGAGGGAGTTTCTGCTCAGCAGTAAGGCATCTGTGATCATAATGGGGTCAGTTCTCAGTAGTGGCAGTGAGTGGATTCAGTTAAAGACAAGTTCTGGCCTTTAAAGTAATACCTATGTTCAGCGCCACTGTACACGCAGTCAGTGATGCTGAAGAAGGTTATTCTCAAAAGGACTTCAAAAGTTAGGCACCAGGATAAAACGCACTAAGCGTGAATTTTACATCAACAATTTCATGCACAAATGCATTTATAGATCTTTCACAGAAAGACACGGGCTGATATTGAGACTATGGGAGGCAGACCGGCTAATTCCCATACTTGGCCACTTTACATTTGGCCAGTTTAAATATAACAGGTTAGCACTGGCCAGTTAAGTTCATAGTGGCCAAAGATAGGCCTGCTATTTGGGTGGCCTAATTTGGCTGCCAAGTATAGCTGGCAATGCGCTGAGTATTCGTGGCTAGCCAGCTATATCATGCAATAGCCAGTTAGCCGCTATGCGCTAACTGTGAATATTCACTGGGAGATAGCCGACTATCTCCTGCTGAATATTCATGGATAGACCATTAGCTACAATTTGTCTGGTTAAATAGCTCCAAATATCGGCCTGCGTTTTTTAAACTTTCCTAAAATGATATCTGTAAGCTGCATCTTTGACTTTAAAGAAATATTTTGTGGAGATATTAAGGATCCCAGAACAATCTTGCCCTCCATTATCTAAAGTTTATTGTGCTCCATTCTTTGCAAAAAGAGACACAGGACAGCAAGGAGTATTTGGCTCTGAAAGTTTTTCTGACTCTTTAAATGTGTCTCAACTTTTGGAAAGGAATGGTGAAGGAGCTATACCAGCTACATTAATTGCTAATTTTGTTTCAGAACCAGCTAGAGATTGAGTGCTAAAGGACCCCCCCCCCCCCCCCCCCCCCCCGCAATTGAGGATCCCTTTTCTAAACTGCAAGGTTCAAGTGTTTCCAGATGTTTCACATCAGATACAGAAGAGGAGGCAGCAGTTTCTTCTATTAAGACCTCATGTGATACATTTAGGTGCTTTATTTTGGTTGAATTTCCTCTGTGTGTCATTAAATATCAATCTGTAAAGTATATTTTTTTGATCCTGAACAATTGTCTACTGGAAAAATACATGTAAGAAATACCATCTTAAGCTCACGTTAAGTTGTCAACTTTTTTGACCTCCAAGAGTGGCGAGTCCCCTCTCATAACCTCTGAGCCAGCAAGAGCTTCCACTCTTTAGAAATATACATCAACAACCTACTTTCTGTAAGGTTTTTTAATTGTAAAAATAAATTCTTTATATTTTTCTGTGTCCCCTTTCTTACTTGTGGACTAAGTTGAGGGGGTAAACATATTGTGAGAGTGCAGGTGAAAGGGGATCCGGAAGGCACGAAGAAAGGGGGTACAGGGACCCGGGGAATCCCAACGGGGCAGATTTCATGTGCACAATACCCACATTCAGAAAGCTGGGCTACCGGAGGCAGAGAGGTTGGCTGGGTTAAGGAAGAAGGGGAGGAACTACCAGTCCCAGAATCCTTCTCTTCCCCACCCGGCTGTGCAAGAGAGTTAGGGGAGGAGATAGAAGATTGGGAAATGGTCTCTGAGGAAGGTGATGAGGGCCAGCTGGAGAGATTGGGGGCGGGGGAAGTTGAAGAGGAGGATAAAATGGAGATTACTGAAGGACTAGGGGAGGAACAGATGGAGATTGGAGCCCTGGCTCAAACCCAAAAAGCTGCTGTAAGAGGGTGGCTAGCTGTACCTTGGAGAGACTGGTGGAAGACCGGAGGAGAGAGGCTGAGGCACTGGGGGAAATCTCTACTAAAGAGGAAACAGGTGCAGCCTGTGGGAGAGAAAGAGAGCTGGGCACAATTGAAACCCCAGCTTGAACCAGGTGGGAATAAAGCTGTGTAACCGTGCTATAAGAAGGTGCAAGAAAGACTGTGTAAACTGTTTCATACTAAAAAGGTCTGGGCTGCAACCTACCAAGCTATTTGGTTTTTCCCTCTGATAATGTACTGTTCCCTAAGTGAAGTAATCTGAGCTAAAGTGAAGTGAAGTTATATGGACTGTTTTTGAACCTGAATTTGACTGTGTTGAACCTGAATTGTGCTCTGGGCTGCTAGCCTAAACAACCTGGAGTGAAGGGTGTTTTGTTGATTTGAAGCAAGAAAATAAAAGCTCTTACTTATAAACATTGGGCTTTGAATGTGCCTCTGTGAAAGGAACGGAGGGAGGAGGAAGTCCTGGGAGTTCACAGGGCCTGGAGCCAAGCCTCAGAGGAGCCAGATTGCTGTGGAGTGAAGGCCACATTTGTGTGGAGGAAGAGGCAGCTAACCAGGGTTGAGCCTGGCTGGGTCCTGGATGGGCGACCCAGTTACAATATAATGTTTTCTTTGATTAGTGGTTACCTAAATGTTTGAGTATTTCTCATTCTTTGGTACCTCTTCTTGTTTCTCTATCAAGATATTTAATCTTGAAAAAGGACATTTATATAAGCATATAAAAATAAATAAATAACAATTGCATTTATAGACTACTGGCATAAGTCTGCATTTGCATGTTTAACTTTAGGCGCTAGCTGAATGGCTCACGTAAATGCGTTAATTGTAGGCATTAGACGCGTAAATTGTAGTATTTTATAAATTGTGCATGCTACTGCTAGGCACTCCTCTGACCCGTCCATGCCCCTCTCAGGTCAACACCCCCTTGCAGTTGTGCACTATAGAATTTGAGTGTGCAATTTACAGAATACTGACTAATGGCAGTTATGCTTGTAGCTGCTAATTAGTGACAATTAGTGCAAATCAACACCAATTATTGCCGATAATTGATTAGTTTGCACACATGACCAACACTATTTTATAAGTTGTACATGCAACTTTACACACTCACCCCAGGATTCTATATATCGCACCTAACCTTCTGCGCTGAAATCCAAGCGTATTCTATAATAATGTGCGTAACTTAGAGGGGCATAATCGAACAGGGCCGGCCATCTATAGGGATGGCCCTGTCAAGCGGCGTACCCGACCGTATTATCGAAACAAGATGGCCGGCCATCTTTCGTTTCGATAATATGGCCGGGGCCATGGTCTGAACATTTGGGCTGGCCTTAGAGATTGCCGGCATTAGAGATGTCCGGCATTGGTTTTTGCCGATAATGGAAACTAATGCCGGCTATCTCAAATCCAGCCAAATCCAAGGCATTTGGTCATGGGAGGAGCCAGCATTTGTAGTGCACTGGTCCCCCTCACATGCCAGGAAACCAACCGGGCACTCTAGTGGGCACTGCAGTGGACTTCACAAATTGATCCCAGGTGCATAGCTCCCTTACCTTGGGTGCTGAGCCCCCCAACCCCCCCCAAAACCCACTACCCACAACTGTACAACACTACCATAGCCCTACCATAGCCCTAAGGGGTGAAGGGGGGCACCTAGATGTGGGTACAGTGGGTTTTGGGTGGGTTTTGGAGGGCTCCCATTTACCACCACAAGTGTAACAGGTAGGGGATGGGATGGGCCTGGGTCCGCCTGCCTGAAGTGCACTGCACCGACTAAAAACTGCTCCAGGGATCCGCATACTGCTGTCATGGAGCTGGGTATGACATTTGAGGCTGGCAAAAAAAATGTTTATCAATTTTTTTTTGGTGGGAGGGGGTTGGTGACCACTGGGGGAATAAGGGGAGGTGATCCCCAATTCCCTCCGGTGGTGATCTGGTCAATTTGGGCACCTTTTCGAGGCTTGGTCGTGAACAAAAAGGGACCAAGTAAAGTCGTCCAAATGCTCGTCAGAGCCAGCCTTCTTTTTTCCATTATCGGCTGAGGTTGGACATCTCTTAACCACGTCCCCGTCCCTCCTTCAGTACACTTCCGACACGCCCCCTTGAACTTTGGCTGGCCCTGTGACGGAAAGCAGTTGAAGCAGGCCAAAATTGGCTTTCGATTATACCGATTTGGCCAGCCTCAGGAGAAGGCCGGCCATCTCCCGATTTGTGTCGGAAGATGACCAGCCTTCTCCGAAAATAAGCAGGTTAATCAACTTAACAAGCCAATCAGCGTTTTTAACAGCACTTAACAAGCAATAATGAGCACTAATTGGCAATAATTAGAATTTACGCATATAACTCACTAAGGGGCTCATTTTCAAAAGAGAAAAACGTCAAAAAAGTGATCCCTGCCAGTCACATCATAGGTGTGCTGCTACTGGGTGGGCCTGGGCCCACCCTTGGCTGCACCACTGCATCCTTGAACTCTATAACAAAGCAGAGATTTAGCATTGCTGAACTTAGATGGGAGGGCAGTGGTGGGTGACAGGAAGTGTTGGAGGAGAAAGACTAGAGGATTTAACAAAGTTACTTGGTTTAAGCTCTTTTAGTTCGATTGTGTACAGTGGTAGCATGCAAGTAATACATCTGACTTGTGCTAACTTTTCCTAGTATAGAACATCTATATCGTGCTGTGTATCCTCTGTGGCACCCTCATTCAGTTTTGTATCATTGACTGTTCTTGAATGTCTAGCTCTCACTCTCCTTTCCTAGAGATTGATAAGTATTCCAGTCAAATCTCTGAGTGCACCCCATCACTGCCCTAGAATTCTTTGCCTTGTAAAAATACAGTGGAAAGGATATATGTCCAGCATTTTCCCAATACTCTCGTCATAGGTAGCAAAATGTCATGGGTCACTGGGGCCATAGTCCAACCAAGATTTTGCCTGACACAGTATCAACAATTAGAAAGACTGCGGGCAGACCCTGCAGATTGATTTGCTTGACTCCTCCAAGGAAAGCAGTCTTCCACTGCCCTGACTAACTCCTCCCACCAGGCTTCTTGTGTTTCCCCATTCCAAGCCCTGCAACAGAGCTTTCAATTCATCTTTTTAGCAATATAGCCCTCAGAATTAACAAGGCATCTTTTTTCTTCCACTTTCCTAAGACAACTTTTTGCAACAGCAAGATTCAGTGCTCCATATGTGACAGGCTCTATTTATTTATTAATGTAATTTATGGGGTTTTTTGTCAATCCATCTGACACCCTGTTTCCCTAATAGTTTTAGTACTCCCCCACATCATCTGAATTTCAAGAATAACTACTTTATCACTCACCGTGAAAAGCTTCAGCAGCCTTGGTGATATCTGCAGCATTCAGCACGTCGGTCATGGACATCTTGAAACTGGATAAGGAGGAAAGAAAGGGAGGAAGAGAAGAGAAAGCTGAAAATGAAAAGTGCTTCCCTCATCATTCTTATTCATCTGACTTAACTGCAGTGAGGTGCACACAGATGGCAGACAGCCAAAATAAGGCTGGAGCTGAGCCAGAGAGCTCCCCTTGGTACTGTGACTGTGCCTACCACAATCCACTGTATGTACCTTGAATATCCCACACCAAGGAAAATTTCATTAAAGCCAGTGAGTCCCCCCCCCCCCTCCCCTCCCCTTAAAATATTACTTATTGCTCCCTCACAGACAATTATGCAGAGTTTTGGTCTGAGCTTTTACTGGGACAGACTGGGAATGAGACGAATGGAAGACCAGGATTTAGGAGGGCTGCAGGGTTACTATTACTTGATGAAATCATATGGGATGATGAAGGTGGAGTTAGAGGTTAATTTATAACTGCATGGATGCCTCAATAGTACATGCGTGGGTAACGGCATATTTTCAGAATGAAAATATGTGCTAACATCTGCTCTGAAAACTACCCCCCAAAATTTATGCACCAATACCTTCTGCTGATTGGCAGGTACAACATTCTTGGTTGAATTTACATGCATACACATTTTATAAAGTATACCGATCAACATTAATCTCTTCCCAGCCCTGCACAGGGAGCACCTCTGTTCTGTCTGCCATACAGGCTGCACAATATCAGTGTCTCTGGCAACATTCAATGACATATACACACAAACCAGGACTTGTAGCCACCAACTCAAAGAGAGTGCTTGAAACAGTTCACACCAGTATAATATAATAGAAATTTTTTATGTATGTAGAGTACCCTCAGATATTTACCACTATTACTGCAGTCAATAATGCTGCTACAAGGTGGCATAGCACTTCTTTCATCGGGTAACTCTAACAAATTTTTTGGGAGGAGCAACATATGCTCATTTTTTCATGCTTCCCAATCACCTCAGTGCTATAAAATCGCTTATCACTTTTAAAAATGTATATACTAGGTGAAAACTGTGCACTTATCTTAACAAATTCTTGCCTCCCTGGCAGAACTATCTTGCCCTGCTGAAACATTCATCAATTGCCTTCCCCTGAAACCGCCCGACTCCACGGGGTTTCAATCACTTTCCTCAGGGACAAGGGTTAAGGCTGCATAATTCTTTTCTTCCTCATTCTTTTTTCTCTCAAATTTTGCAAATTACTGGAGTGGCCATGGGTACAGCAGCAGCTCCTAGCATCGCTAACCTATATGTCAGTAATTTCGAGGAAATGAACTTATACAATTCTCAGTGGATTACCCACATCAAATATTGGGGTAGATTTATAGATGACATTTTTTTCATTTGGTCATCTACAGAAAATCATTTATATCAGTTTTTTGATTGGCTGAACAGCAGAGATGTTCATTTGAAATTCACCATGAACAAAAATAGCCAACATGCTGTATTTCTGGACACGGAAATTTATAAAAATAATGGCAGTTTATATACCACAGTCCATCATAAGCCTACGGACAGAAACACTTTATTGCAGTTCAGCAGTCACCATCCTCATAGGCTAAAGTGGTCATTACCGGTGGGACAGTTTTTAAGATTACGGAGAATCTGTACCACTGACATATCTTTTAAACAACAAGCTGCCTTATTAATGGATAAATTACGGATACGCGGGTACCCTGAGAATTGTATTCGACAATCGTACAAACAAGCATGGTTCGCGCAAAGGTCGCTATTACTGACAGATAAGCCTAAGGAATCATTAAATAGGATGGTGTGCGTGCTAGGTTTCTCTACCATGGCCCCCCAAATTGCCCAAATTATTAATAGACACTGGCAGGTTTTAACTTTCCACACTATTTTTTCAGAGCAGCCTTGTATTGCGTATACGCGGGGGCAGAACCTCAGGGACCGGTTGGTGCAAACTTCTACTGGATATAACAATCAAAGTAGAGAAGATGGCATACATCAACCTTGTGGCACTTGCCAATTCTGCAGTCAAACCTACAGTATGACACAGTGGACTCATCAAAAAACGTCACGGACATTTAAATTGAGATATAACACTATGTGCACTACATCTTTTGTTGTCTATATTATTGAATGCCCTTGCCGTTTGTATTATGTAGGGCGTACTACAAGGCACATGAAGGTGAGGTTAACAGAACATAAAAGCAGATTATCTACAAAAACTATGACATTTGCAGATTTACGTTGGTTTATCATTGATCATGTCCCTGTTTGGATGAAAAGCATGGATCGGGCTACTGCATTAGCCAGAGGTGAGCAGTGGTGGATCTTTACTTTACAGACAGTGAACCCTCAGGGGCTCAATGAAAATGTGGAATGGAACACTATAATTTGACCTGGAGTGGTCTGCAGAGATGTTTGCAGCTCGATCTTCTGACTGTCTTTAAGTAGTTTGTATAAAGCTAGTTGTGATTATGACGTCATTTCAGACCTTGCATGGATGGGGATGCCTTATAAGCCACAGGGGATAAGCAGGCTTTAGGTCTTGCTTTGTCTTGTTGATTGCTTGAGAGAAAAAAGAATGAGGAAGAAAAGAATTATGCAGCCTTAACCCTTGTCCCTGGTGGCTACAAGTCCTGGTTTGTGTGTATACTGTATGTCATACAGGCTGCACACGCATAAATTTACCTGCATATCCTGAGGGAACTCTTAGAAAAACCTATTTCTGCAGGCAAAACAGTTTTACCCATGGAAATGTATTTTAAAATTACCTTAGTAGAACAGAAACCTGCAGAAAATGGAAGAAGGAACCGTCTGAAAATAACAAGAAGCAGCATAAGGAGTGTCAAAGCAAATGCAAGGCACAGATAAAGAAGGCCAAGAGGGATTATGAAGAAAAGATAGCATTAGAGGCAAAAAACATAGCAAATTTTTTTTCGGTATATTAAAAGCAGAAAGCCGGCAAAAGAATCGGTTGGGCCGCTGGATGACCGAGGGGGTAAAAGGGGCGATCAAGAAAGATAAAGACATAGCGGAGAGATTGAATTAATTCTTTGCTTCGGTCTTCACCGAAGAAGATTTGGGTGGGATACCGGTGTCGGAAATGGTATTTCAAGCGGAGTTAGAGAAACTTACTGACTTCACAGTAAACCTGGAGGACATAATGGGGCAGTTCAGCAAACTGAAGAGTAGCAAATCTCCTGGACCGGATGGTATTCATCCTAGAGTACTGATAGAACTGAAAAATGAGCTTGCAGAGCTACTGTTAGTGATATGCAATTTATCCTTAAAATCGAACGTGGTACCGGAAGATTGGAGGGTGGCCAATGTAACGCCCATTTTTAAAAAAGGTTCCAGGGGAGATCCAGGAAATTATAGACCGGTGAGTCTGACGTCAGTGCCGGGGAAAATGGTAGAGGCTATTATCAAAAACAAAATTACAGAGCACATCCAAGGGCATGGATTACTGAGACCAAGTCAGCACGGCTTTTGTGTGGGGAAATCTTGCCTGACCAATTTACATCAATTCTTTGAAGGAGTAAACAAACGTGTGGACAAAGGGGAGCCAGTTGATATTGTGTATCTGGATTTTCAAAAGGCGTTTGACAAGGTACCTCATGAAAGGCTACAGAGGAAATTGGAGGGTCATGGGATAGGAGGAAATGTCCTATTGTGGATTAAAACTGGTTGAAGGATAGGAAACAGAGAGTGGGGTTAAATGGGCAGTATTCACAATGGAGAAGGGTAGTTAGTGGGATTCCTCAGGGGTCTGTGCTAGGACTGCTGCTTTTTAATATATTTATAAATAATTTAGAGACGGGAGTAACTAACGAGGTAATTAAATTTGCTGATGACACAACGTTATTCAAAGTCATTAACTCGCGAAAGGATTGTGAAAAATTACAGAAGGACCTTACGAGACTGGGCGGCTAAATGGCTTAATGTGAGCAAGTGCAAGGTGATGCATGTGGGAAAAAAGAACCCGAATTATAGCTACGCCATGCAAGGTTCCACGTTAGGAGTTACGGACCAAGAAAGGGATCTGGGTGTTGTCGTCGATAATACACTGAAACCTTCTGCTCAGTGTGCTGCTGCGGCTAGGAAAGCGAATAGAATGTTGGGTATTATTAGGAAAGGTATGGAAAACAGGTGTGAGGATGTTATAATGCCATTATATCGCTCTGTGGTGCGACCGCACCTTGAGTATTGTGTTCAATTCTGGTCGCTGCATCTCAAGAAAGATATATTAGAATTGGAAAGGGTGCAGCGAAGGGCGACTAAAATGATAGCGGGGATGGGACGACTTCTCTATGAAGAAAGACTAAGGAGGCTAGGGCTTCTAGTGCTGGGCAGACTTATACGGTCTGTGCCGGGGCTGGTGGTTGGGAGGCAGGGATAGTGCTGGGCAGACTTATACGGTCTGTGCCAGAGCTGGTGGTGGGAGGCGGGACTGGTAGTTGGGAGGCGGGGATAGTGCTGGGCAGACTTATAGAGTCTGTGCCAGAGCTGGTGGTTGGGAGGCGGGGATAGGGCTGGCCAGACTTATACGGTCTGTGCACTGAAGAGGACAGTACAAATAAAAAAGTAGCACATATGAATTTATCTTCTTGGGCAGACTGGATGGACCGTGCAGGTCTTTTTCTGCCATCATCTACTATGTTTACTATGTTTCAGCTTGGAGAAGAGACGGCTGAGGGGAGACATGATAGAGGTATATAAAATAATGAGTGGAGTGGAACAGGTGGATGTGAAGCATCTGTTCACACTTTCCAAAAATACTAGGACTAAGGGGCATGTGATGAAACTACAGTGTAGTAAATTTAAAACAAATTGGAGAAAAATTTTCTTCACCCAACGCATGATTAAACTCTGGAATTTATTGCTGGAAAACGTGGTGAAGGCAGTTAGCCTGGCAGAGTTTAAAAAGGGGTTAGACGGTTTCCTAAAGGACAAGTCCATAAACCACTACTAAGTGGACTTGGGAAAAATCCACAATTCCAGGAATAACATGTATAGAATGTTTGTACGTTTGGGAAGCTTGCCAGGTGCCCTTGGCCTGGATTGGCCGCTGTCGTGGACAGGATGCTGGGCTTGATGGACCCTTGGTCTTTTCCCAGTGTGGCATTACTTATGTACTTATGTACAGGGGTAGGAACTGAAGTGGGAGTGGAACCTTTAACACAGTTAAGTTCTCAGAGTGCAGCGTCTCCTCAATCTTGTGCTCATAGACCACCGTAAGTCACTCGTTCCTCTCCTCTGCTGCATATGTAACTAATATCTGTTAGCTACTTTAACACAAGGGTTCTCAACTTAATCCTCGGGACACATCTGGCCAGTCAGGTTTTTTAGGATACCCACAATGAATATGCAAGAGATAAATTTACATGCACTACCTCGACTGTATGGAAACCTGAGAAGTAAGATCATTGCTGCATTCTTACTTGCAGGTTGAGATACCCTTTGTAGGCTATCATGAAAATTATACAGAATATATATAAGTACATAAGTAGTGCCATACTGGGAAAGACCAAAGGTCCATCTAGCCCAGCATCCTGTCACCGACAGTGGCCAATCCAGGTCAAGGGCACCTGGCACGCTCCCCAAACGTAAAAACATTCCAGACAAGTTATACCTAAAATGCGGAATTTTTCCAAGTCCATTTAATAGCGGTCTATGGACTTGTCCTTTAGGAATCTATCTAACCCCTTTTTAAACTCCGTCAAGCTAACCGCCCGTACCACGTTCTCCGGCAACGAATTCCAGAGTCTAATTACACGTTGGGTGAAGAAAAATTTTCTCCGATTCGTTTTAAATTTACCACACTGTAGCTTCAACTCATGCCCTCTAGTCCTAGTATTTTTGGATAGCGTGAACAGTCGCTTCACATCCACCCGATCCATTCCACTCATTATTTTATACACTTCTATCATATCTCCCCTCAGCCGTCTCTTCTCCAAGCTAAAAAGCCCTAGCCTTCTCAGCCTCTCTTCATAGGAAAGTCGTCCCATCCCCACTATCATTTTCGTCGCCCTTCGCTGTACCTTTTCCAATTCTACTATATCTTTTTTGAGATACGGAGACCAGTACTGAACACAATACTCCAGGTGCGGTCGCACCATGGAGCGATACAACGGCATTATAACATCCGCACACCTGGACTCCATACCCTTCCTAATAACACCCAACATTCTATTCGCTTTCCTAGCCGCAGCAGCACACTGAGCAGAAGGTTTCAGCGTATCATCGACGACGACACCCAGATCCCTTTCTTGATCCGTAACTCCTAACGCGGAACCTTGCAAGACATAGCTATAATTCGGGTTCCTCTTACCCACATGCATCACTTTGCACTTGTCAACATTGAACTTCATCTGCCACTTGCACGCCCAATCTCCCAGTCTCGCAAGGTCCTCCTGTAATCGTTCACATTCCTCCTGCGACTTGACGACCCTGAATAATTTTGTGTCATCGGCGAATTTAATTACCTCACTAGTTATTCCCATCTCTAGGTCATTTATAAATACATTAAAAAGCAACGGACCCAGCACAGACCCCTGCGGGACCCCACTAACTACCCTCCTCCACTGAGAATACTGTCCACGCAATCCTACTCTCTGCTTCCTATCTTTCAACCAGTTCTTAATCCATAATAATACCCTACCTCCGATTCCATGACTCTGCAATTTCTTCAGGAGTCTTTCGTGCGGCACTTTGTCAAACGCCTTCTGAAAATCCAGATATACAATATCAACCGGCTCCCCATTGTCCACATGTTTGCTTACCCCCTCAAAAAAATGCATTAGATTGGTGAGGCAAGACTTCCCTTCACTAAATCCGTGCTGACTTTGTCTCATCAGTCCATGTTTTTGTATATGCTCTGCAATTTTATTCTTAATAATAGCCTCCACCATCTTGCCCGGCACCGACGTCAGACTCACCGGTCTATAATTTCCCTGATCTCCTCTGGAACCCTTCTTAAAAATCGGAGTAACATTGGCTACCCTCCAGTCTTCCGGTACTACACTCGATTTTAGGGACAGATTGCATATTTCTAACAGTAGCTCCGCAAGTTCATTTTTTAGTTCTATTAATACTCTGGGATGAATACCATCAGGTCCCGGTGATTTACTACTCTTCAGCTTGCTGAACTGACCCATTACATCCTCCAAGGTTACAGAGAATTCGTTTAGTTTCTCCGACTCCCCCGCTTCAAATATTCTTTCCGGCACCGGTGTCCCCCCCAAATCCTCCTCGGTGAAGACCGAAGCAAAGAATTCATTTAATTTCTCCGCTACGGCTTTGTCCTCCCTGATCGCCCCTTTAACACCATTTTCGTCCAGTGGCCCAACCGACTCTTTGGCCGGTTTCCTGCTTTTAATGTATCTAAAAAAATTTTTACTATGTATTTTTGCTTCCAACGCTAATTTCTTCTCAAAGTCCTTTTTTGCCCTCCTTATCTCCGCTTTGCATTTGGCTTGGCATTCCTTATGATCTATCCTGTTACTTTCAGTTGGTTCTCTTCTCCACTTTCTGAAGGATTGTTTTTTGGCTCTAATGACTTCCTTTATCTTACTGTTTAGCCACGCCGGCTGACGTTTAGTCTTTTTTCCCTTTTTTCTAATACGTGGAATATATTTGTCCTGAACCTGAGCTTTGGACACTAACATGAGCTTTGGACACTATCAGGCTTATTTTCGAAAGAGAATGGTGCCCATCTTTTGACACAAATCGGGAGATGGGCATCCTTCTCCCGGGGTCGCCCAAATTGGCATAATCGAAAGCCGATTTTGGGTGTCCTCAACTGCTTTCCATTGCGGGGATGACCAATGTTCACGGGGGCGTGTCGGAAGCATAGCGAAGGCGGGACTGGGGCGTGTTTAACACATGGGCATCCTTGGCCAATAGTGGAAAAAGAAGGGTGTCCCTGACGAGCACTTGGCCGACTTGGTCCATTTTTTCTTGCGACCAAGCCTCAAAAAGGTACCCGAACTGACCAGATGACCACCGGATGGAATCAGGGATGACCTCCCCTTACTCCCCAGTGGTCACTAACCCCCTCCCACCCTAAACAAAACCTCTATGCCAACCCCAAATGCCATACTCAGCTCCCTGACAGCAGTATGCAGGTCCCTGGAGCAGTTTTAGTGGGTGCAGTGCACTTCAGGCAGGCGGACCCAGGCCCATCCCCCCCTACCTGTTACACTTGTGGTGCTAAATGTGAGCCCTTCAAAACCCACCACAAACCCACTGTACCCACATGTAGGTGCCCCCCTTCACCCCTTAGGGCTATGGTAGTGTTGTACAGTTGTGGGGAGTGGGTTTTGGGGGGCTTAGCACCCAAGGTAGGGGAGCTATGTACCTGGCAGCAATTTATGAAGTCCACTTCAGTGCCCCCTAGGGTGCCCAGTTGGTGTCCTGGCATGTGAGGGGGACCAGTGCACTACGAATGCTAGTTCCTCCCACGATCAAATGGCTTGGATTTGGTCGTTTCTGAGATGGGCGTCCTTGGTTTCCATCATTGCTGAAAACCGGGGATGACAATTTCTGAGGACGACCATCTCTAAGGTCGACCTAAATGTTGAGATTTGGGTGTCCCTGACCGTATTATCGAAACGAAAGATGGATGCCCATCTTGTTTTGATAATATGGGTTTCTCTGCCCCTTCACGGGGACGTCCTGTGAGGATGTCCTCAGGAAAACTTGGGCACCCCGTTCGATTATGCCCCTCTATGTAGCTCATTTTCAAAGCACTTAGACTGGAAAGTTCCATAAGTTACTATGGAGCTCATTTTTAAAAGAGAAAAACGTCCGAAAAGTGGCATAAATCTGCATTTGGACGTTTTTCTCACAAAAATGTCCAAATTGGTATTTTCAAAACCAATTTTAAGACGTTTTTCTATGAAGTCCATCAGAATTGCATTCAAATCACAAGGGGGTGTATCAGGGCATGTTAAGGGCGGGATCTGGGCATTCCTAACACTTGGATGTTTTTCAGCCATAATGGAACAAAACCATCCAGGACTAAAACTAAGACGTTTTGAGCAAAACCTGTTTTTCTAACAAACAAGGCACAAAAAGGTGCCCTAAATGACCACTGGTAGGAATCAGGAATGACCTCCCCTTACTCCCCCAGTGGTCACTAACCCCCTCCTATCCCCTAAAATGTATTTCAAAACATTACTTGCCAGCCTCAGATGTTATACTAAGGTCCATTAGAACAGTATGCATTAGAACATTAGAACCCTCATCTCCCTTTACGTTCCCGCCCGTAACCTCCGTTCACAGGACAAATCCCTCCTCTCTGTACCCTTCTCCACCACCGCCAACTCCAAGCTCCACTCATTCTGCCTCGCCTCACCCTTTGCTTGGAACAACCTTCCTGAGCCCTTACGCCAAGCCCCCTCCCTGCCCATCTTCAAGTCTTTGCTTAAAACCCACCTCTTCAATGCTGCATTTGGCACCTTACTCTTACCGTTCAGTAAATCCAGACTGCCCCAATTTGACCGCCCCTATCGGACTGACCGTTCACTTGTCTCTTAGATTGTAAGCTCTTTGAGCAGGGACCGTCCTTCTATGTTAAATTGTACAGCGCTGCGTAACCCTAGTAGCGCTTTAGAAATGTTAAGTAGTAGTAGTATGCAGTAGTCTAATGGTGGGTGGAGTTCACTGTAGACAGGTGGACCCAGGCCCATACCTCCCCCTACCTGTTACACTTGTGGAGGAAACTGTGAGCCCTCCAAAACTCACCAGAAACCCACTGTACCCACATATAGGTGTCCCCTTCACCCGTAAGGGCTCTGGTAGTGGTGTACATTTGAGGGTAGTGGGTTTTTTTTTTGGGGGGGGGGGCTCCGCAGACAAAATAAGGGAGATGTGTACCTGGGAACAGTTTATGAAGTCCACTGCTGTGCCTCCTATGGTGCCCTATTGTTTTCCTGGGATGTCAGGGGGACCAGCCTACTGAAAATGCTGGCTCCTCCGACATCCCAATGATTTGATTTTGTGCATTTTGTATTTGGACGGGTTTTTTTTATTTTGAAAATGGACAAAAAAAACAAAATATCCAAATTACAACGCCTTGTTCAAAACAGTATTTTGGGGGGGGGGGGGGGGGGGGGAAACGGACATTTTTCTTTTTTGAAAATGACCTTCTTTCCTATTCAAATTTTGGACCTTTTTTTGCAAAATGTCCTAAATCGGACTTAGATTTCATATCGAAAATGCCCCTCCAAGTAACTTTGTAAGTCTAAGTGCTTTGAAAATATGCCTTCACATAAATCCCTTCTTCACCTCTTTTGTGGCCTGCAACACAGTTGAGCCAGCTTTAAGAAATGAGATATGTTGCAGTTTCTCTCTCTTTGTCCCTTTGATGATCAGCCATGTTTAAAAAATAAGCTTCCCATAATCTTTCACTGCCTTCAGTACCTTGAAGGGCTGAGCATCTTTCTTTCAACAGAATCCTCAAAGTCTTGAGAGACCAACCTTCTGTTAGGTGCTTTGGGGCTAATCAAGAATCTCACCTCAGGTGTTCTTCCTACTCAACTGACTATTGACACTTCTAGAAGGTGCAAGGCGACTCTTGATTATCTAAGAGATGGCTCTGTGTTAGCATTGAGATAGAATGTAAGGAGGTAGGGTGGGGTGGTTTACCTGCCTTTCTCTTCATATGAAACACTCAACCTTTTTGTAGCTTAATATATATTTCTAATCATTTCTGAGAGGTGTGCTTCCTTTATCTGATCAGTGCAGAATGTAAATTCTTCAAGCTCCATGCAGTATATTCTGTTTCTTCCATTGTGTAACTGGGCTGGTGTCATGATTATGGCACATAGGAATCTAGAACTCAACGACTTCCATTTTCCTGCCTGACGCTGTTGGACTTTGAATGAACCAGAGGCACCCATCTGTAACTTCATTTTTCTCTTATGCTCTCTCTTTCTACATTTCATTTGTTCTCTCTTTGAATTTCTCTGTTCTTTTCCTGTTTCTATTTCTTGAATTTCTTCTTTTTCATGTTGTTTTCCCTCTCTTTCTCTTCCTCTCCCTTTGCTCCTATTTTTTTCTGTTTTCCCTTTATTTTTCTTTCTCTGTTTCCCTTTTTCCCCTGTCTGTCTCTTTCATTTTAAGAATTTATAAAGATCTCAGATACAGTTCTTTCTATAATCTGGGCAGCTATTCTACTCACTGCTGCCAAATGTTTCTATCCAGCAGCAACTCGCTGACAGAGCAAGGCTCAGAGAACATATCTTCTGGCAACCCCATGAGTAACCCAAGACCCCACAGGCACATCAGATACTTAAGCAAAGTGTGCAGATATAGCTGACATGAATCATCCCTAAAGTGACTCCCATCACACCAGGCTGATAACTACTGTCATGCAATGGGTGAAAATCTTTTTTTTTTAATTCCAGTCTTTTAATGGTCATAGTTCTCAAGGGAGAGGCTGACAGTACTAGTAAATGAAGGGTATCTATAACAAGTATGATGTTTGAATTTAGCAAAAATCTGAAAAGTGAGGTCAGTAGCATCATCACCATCAAAGATCCAGTTCTTATTATTGTACATCTAACTCACAAATGAAATGGTTAAGACAGTGAAAAAAACTTCTGGTTATTACAGAAACTGTTTAAAGTGACTATATACCTAGGAGCTCTCGCAACGCCTTAACCACTGTGTTTGTGCAAATTGGATGCGGGAACTCACCACATGAGAGGTGAATGAAATGACAATTTTCAAGTCTGAAATCTCAACATTCAAAATGGCTGCTTGCATGTTTCAGGCTTGGCCTAATTCAACCATCTTTCCGTGTCCTATTATTGGCCCATTGTACTCTTTGTAATTTTCTTTTTTTATCTTTAACATCGATTTTTATATAAAGCTTATAAGAAATAAAAGCATAAAATCAAAGAGAGAGAGAGAGTAGTTATCTACCCATATTTCCACAGTTACAGAAACACTAATTAGTCACATATGTAACTCAAACCAAAACAATTGTGTGCTTCAGTATTTTACTGAATAGCTATAGAAGAGAAGCAACAGTGCAAGACTCCTCCACTTGCTACCTTACCTCAAAACATTTAAAAAAAAATCTTTAGAGAGGAAGTTCCAGTTCCATCCTGATTCTACCCTTTGCTTCTTTTCAGTGACTTGTCAACTTAGGTATTAATTATGAAGTGGTCTGTCCACTGGAAAGTAGATTATCACTAAAACTTACTTTCCATATGTCATCCTTATGTATAAAAGTGTGTAATGATTTATACAAATGCCTATTCAGCTTCTGGGTTACCTCTGTGTGGGAGGCAACTGTGGGATGATCAGTACAAGCTTTGGGATAATCAGTTCAATGCCCACATCTGGATGATGAAAAAGAATTTCCAAACACATCTGGATAAGTTGTCTGTACATGTCACATCTTACAAACTCCAGAGGGAAGCTGTCTTTGGCACAATGCAAGTTCTATAGCAAGTGTTAGCAGTAAATTTGAGAGACTGAGATCATACTCCATATACCCTGGCTAATGCACATATGCACAAAACTACCCCATCTGGAGAAATCGCTCCTGAGAGAAACAAGTCTGTGTAGTGAAATCTTAAGGGAAAGAGAAAGATCTTACAGCCTGATATTGTGCTGCTGCGGTTGTGGTGGCAAATGAAAATTCTAGTAACTGCCAGTTTCACACATGCTCTCCCATGTACTACCCTGGTATTGTTTGGCTAGTCTCAGGGTAGTCAGTAATGATTTTCAGTGGCACTATGTGACTAGTGCTGCTTAAAATAATCATACAGCCCTTGCCAGCGACATGTATCTGGATAGTAGGTATTACAATCCAGCTAAGCACTTCCAATTAGTTTATTTTCTAACACACCTGTTGGAGCGTAAACCATTTTTCCCCAAGTCAGTCCTGAAGTACCCCCTTGCCAGGTTTTCAGGATATCCACAATGAATGTGCATGAAATTAATTTGCATACACTGCCTCCATTATATGCAAATCTCTTTCATTCGTATTCATTGTGGATATCCTGAAAACCTGACTGGCATGGAGGTACTCCAGGACCAACTTGGGAAACACTGGTTTAAACCATGACCAAATTCACAATTTCAACTTCCTAACCATCTAGTGAAGTAACAGGGAACCGGTATCATAAGAAGCAATTTGAATGCCTAGGAATTGAGAGCTGCAAACCAAGGCCTTGAAATCAAACTCTATT
The DNA here is from genome assembly GCF_901765095.1 of Microcaecilia unicolor. NCBI lineage: Eukaryota > Metazoa > Chordata > Amphibia > Gymnophiona > Siphonopidae > Microcaecilia > Microcaecilia unicolor. The sequence goes on from NC_044031.1 coordinate 378,027,527, forward strand.
TCTATGATGAGTGGGAATGTACCAGCAAGTGCTAAGAGATGCAGCCTATGCTCTATGCTTTGCCGTCTTGTAGAAGAAAAAACTAATTTTCTTGGGTAATACCTCCATTGATTATCTGGTTGACCTCTGTTTCTCTATGAGAATGCCCATAGACCCAGAGAAACTGATGAATCTGCCTGATTCCAACATAAAAACTGAATGTTTGTTTTATTGAAGCTGATTAATTTTTTTTTGTTTTCATTAATAAATCAGATCTAGAGCAAATATTGCCCTGGAATATAGCGTTGCTGAATCCATCCCTGAGATTTGCTGGAGATGATGAGGAGAGGGAATCCATCTGATAAAAAACCATTTTCTTTTCTAGAGTAAATCTAAGCTTATCAGTTGTATTCTCATCTTCTATATTATTGTTACTTCTGATATTTCTGAGGACTCTATTCAATAGGAAATGCTCTAAGTACAAAATTAGGAGGGGGCTTAAGTTTGCTTTGCACTTCTAGTTATATTGCTAAACCAATTTATTTTTTTCACTTTCCATTTCCTATTTTGTTTTCTCTTGTATTTCTATTTTTACCTTCAGTTTCTCACTCTCGTTTGTTTCTCTTCCTCATTTCTATGTTATCAGTGTCCTTGACTTCTCTCTCTATCCCCTTCCCTGTTTCACAATTTTCCTTTAATTTCTTAGCGGAGATTGGGTGGCAGTACCAGTGGTTGGGAGGCGGGGCAAGTGCTAGGCAGACCTCTACGGTCTATACCCCAAAAATGGCAAGGATAAATCAAGGTCAGGTATAAATATAAAGTAGCACATATGAGTTTATCTTGGGCAGACTGGATGGGCCATACAGGTCTTTATCTGCCCGTCATCTACTATGTTATGGTTTTCAACATCTTCCTTTTTTTGCTGTTTGTATGCCTTTTTTTTTTCATTCCTCTGCAGGAGCTGAACTGCTCTCTCTCTCTCTCTCTCTTTCTTTTTTTGTGCTTCTTCTCTTCTGCTATTTAATCTCTTAATTTATTTCTCCATGTCTTTCAAGTTGTCTCCTTTCTTTGCATCACTGTCTTCATGCAAGAATATTTGTGGATTTTTTTTCAAATTCCTTAACATATCTAACTTTTTTTTTTCAATTGGGCAGCCTTAAGCCATGTGACATGTGGTACTCACCGTTTATGAGGATGGAGCGCACTGGAAAGGCTGTTAGTTCACGAGTTGGTCATAAAGCAAGAGGTAAGAATCCTCTGAGGGATCTCCACTTATATATTCTCTTAGGCTCCTCTATTTTAGGAAAGTGATAGACATCTCCACCCCCTTCTTCAGCAGTATTCTCATACTCACAGATGATGAAGCTGTATCACATATACCATCCCCAAACTAATGAAATAGCACTATTAATACTCCTGGCAAGGAAAACATACCAACAGCCCTTAGAACTTGTTACACAGGCAGACTGGGGTCGAGGAATTCCTGAGCATCTCAGCTTTCACTGTAGCTCCTTAGACACAGATAGGAGGAGAAAGGTTCAAGTTGTTGGAGAACAACAACAAAAAAATGATATAAAGGGCCAGATTCTATATTTGGCACAGAAAAAAATGGCACGGATGGAAAATGCGAGTATGCTTCTATAAACCGCACCTAAAGTTAGACATGGTCTATAAAATATGCATAGCGCCATCCACATGACTAAAATTTACAACAAAGAAAGCCTGGTGTAAATGCCCATGCCTAACTTTAGGCACAGAGCGGGTTACTGTACAACACTGCATATAAATTTTAGGAATGCCCATGACTCACCCATGCTGCTCCCATGGCCACACCCTCTTTTGAGATCCACACTGTAGAATTTTCGCAGACTACTATATAGAATATAATTGGCGAGTAGTGCGTGTAAATTCTAATTAATGCCGATAATTTCTTGTTAACATCCAATTATCGGTGCTGATTAGCTTATTAACCAATTGAGTTGTGTGTGCAAGTCAGAATATGCTCAGATTTGTGTGCACAATTTAAGTCACACTATATAGAATTGGGGGGGAGGGGGAGTGGGCGATTCTATTACTTGGTTCTTCCATTTAGTTGTCCCAAGGTCACATACTAGGAGCCTGTTCTATCAGGAAAACTAAGCACCTAGGTTCTGTTATAGAATATGAAGGTAACCTGGGTTTGACATGCATAACAATTAAGTGCTCACACTTATACCACCATAAGCATCTAAACGCAGCAGCTACCCATATAACTTACAGCATTCTGTAGATTTTGCTCCTATGTGTGAGCCCTGCCATTGTCCCATCCAGGCTCCGCCCATCTATATGCCACATCAGAAATACATGCTATGTAAGGTAAGTGGGTATTTGCAGAACAACGCTTTGGTGGCTGTCATGCCTCACCTGCCCATGAGTGCAGACCAAGCGTCCGTGAAGACTTGTTAATTGTCACCCACTTGGTGGTGTGGGCTGAGTGTTCTTGAAGACTCCTCATGAGACTTCAGGCTCCTGTTAGCACAGAAATCTCTGTCATCCAAATCAACAGTTAGGTCCTTGCCCTTATATGGTTAGCCTCACTTAAACTCTATTGACACATCTCCAGCAAAGTTATCCAGAGGTGCCTTGGCCCATCCCCAGCGTCTTCTCCCTCTATGGAGTTGATCACAAAGGTTCCAAAGGTTTAAGCAACAGTTCCGTATATGTAAACAAAAATAACCAGGAAATTGTCCTTTACTTCATACTTAATTATGGCACACAAAAATAATCCAAAACAAATCTCATATATTTGGGGTCAGGCCCTTCCCTGGCCTGCCCGTCTGCCACTACCTGCATAGCTCTGCTTGCAGCTTTACCTACCTGCTGGCAGGAAAATATTGCCATTTACGCTTATTCAAAATATGCTTAAAAGGGATAGCCTATGAGGACCCCCCTCCCCAAACACTCCAACAAAACAAACCCCACAGGTAAAAAGTGAACAAGAAATTCCCATATTCCCATACCTTCTCTCAAATGTTACAGGGTTCAGACTTGACACCAGCATCCTTTACCGCAGCCTCCCCACAGGAATACTGAACTGTGCTCCTAACTTTCACCTCTTATAGGGCACTAGATTCATTTTTAATTTTCATTTCATTTTTTTTCATTTATTAATATTTATATTCTGCCCTTACCCAGGGCAGATTACAAATAACCACACATAATCATAATACATATAAAACAAATTACACCATAGACAACTAGAATAACCTGTCAACGGTCACTTACAACCACACAGATTCAATTATCGCAATCAATACAGAGAGTGGTCAGTCACTGTATCCAGGGGCAATAGGCTGTATACGCCAACAAATATTTCTCTTGCAAATTTTTAAATGCTTTATAGTTCTTCTGTTTCCTGAGGAGAAGAGGTATTTTTTTGTCATTTGACAGGACCTGCTACAGAGAAAATCCTCCTTCTGGTGCATTCAAGTTGAAAAAGCCTAAAATCCAGTACTTCCAATATGCAAGAAACTTCCAAGCGAAGTGCTCATCTTGGTTTATATCAATGTAAACATCACTCAAATATTCTGATGACTCCTGCTATAAGCTCTGGTGAATTAAAGTCAACAGCTTGACCCTAATCCTATCTACTACAGGCAACCACTGCAATTTTCTATGGAAGAAAGTGACCTAATCATGCTTACCCAACCCAAATAATATGCGAACAGCGGAATTCTCCGAGGACAAGCAGGCTGCTTGTTCTCACAATTGGGTTGACGCCCGTGGCGGCCCAGGAGACTGGGAAATATTTCCAAGCAAAAATCAAAAATGTCTCTGAAGAACGCTCTGTCACGTGGGCAGAGCGCACTGCGCCTGCGAGAACGACTTCCCACCCGCGGGACGAGTTTGACTCCCTCAGTTTCGTTTTTTCCGCGACTGAGGTGACACGCAGTTTTTTTCTTCACTGTTACCTTTGGCCCAGGAGATTTTTGACGAGACCGCTTTCTCTTTTTCAATTTCTTTTCAAAATTATTATTTTCATTGAGTACTTTTGTATTATCTTTATCTTAGGTTTTAGTCACTGAGTTTGTTTTCTTTATTTTCGTCACGGCCCTCTTTTAGGCCATGCGGTCAGGCTTTCTAGTCCCTTTTTGTGCCTTTTTTCTTTGGCAAAATCGAGTCATTTAATTTCGCAGCCGCTGTTTTCCCGTCCATGTCATCGAAGACACCCAGCGGCTTCAAGCGTTGTACTCGGTTAAACCGGACCATCTTGGGTACCGACCCCCACGTGTGGTGTCTCCAGTTCCTTGGGCCCAATCATCTACCAGCTGCTTGTAAGCTGTGTCCTTTAATGAAAAAACGGACCCAAGTGTCTCGGGAGGCTCAACGGGAAAAATGTTTTGTGGATCGGTCCGGTCTTTCGACATCGGCATCGACATCGGTACCGAGGTCGGCGGCATCAACATTGACATCGAGGGAAGCATCGACTTCAAGAGCGCAGGTAATGGCTGCCGAACAACCACATCATGCTGGGAACAGCAAGGCATCGAGTGGGTCTCTACTTATCTCGAGGCCTACTGCTATGCAGGCCCCCCAGGACCGACCTTCTTCGGACCCGGCCCCCCAAGGAAGCATGAGGATTCCACGTCCTCCTCTTCGGTACCGAGGAGTCTTGATGACGGGTCTCAAGCGAAGGCTAAGAAGCACTGTCATCGTTCTCCTTCCATGCGTGGTACCGAGAGCTCTGGGGAGCCAAGGGATTCGGCACCCGAGGTGCCGATGCATCGGTCTTCTGGCAGCCTGGTACTGGCTCTCGAGCCCCCTCAGATTCTGCCACCAGCTCCTGCACCGGCCCCCCAGCCTTTTCCAATGGAAGCTCTCGACGAGCGTATCAGCGCCTTTCTGCCAGAGCTTCTGGAGGGACTTCTGCGCCAGTCTACTTTGGTGCCAGGGGTGCTTGCGCCATCTGCATCGACTGTGGAAGTGGCATCTGGAACTTCGCCTGTGATGAGGTCCCCATCCTCGGTGGCGCTTGGGGCATCAGCCGCCACCCGGGTCAATTCTTCAACATCGGCGGAGGAAGCTTCGCCGCAGTCCAGGCAGGGGTCGACTTCTTGACATCCCCCTTGAGGTCGTCGTTCCTCGACGTCGACAGGCTCGGGTTCGGGCTGCTCTTAGAGAACTTTTGTCCGATACCGATGATGAGCGCTCATGGGAGGAAGAGGAAGATCCTATATACTTTTCTGAAGAAGAGTCTTATGGGGTCCCCTCTGATCCTACTCCGCCAATTGAAAGAAGGTTGTCTCCTCCTGAGAGTCTTTCTTTTTCCTCCTTTGTTCGGGAAATGTCTAAGGACATTCCCTTCCCTATGGAGTTTGTGGATGAGCCCAGGGCCGACATGCTCGAGGTCTTGGATTATCCTTCTCCACCTACAGAGGTTGCAACAGCTCCCTTGCATAACACACTCAGGGAAGTTCTTATGCGAAACTGGTCGTTCCCTCTTTCTAATCCAGTGGTCCCTAAGAAAGCTGAGTTCCAGCACAGAGTCCATGGAGAGCCGGTAATGGTGAAGTCTCAACTGTCAGCTATCGTTGTCTAGGGTTGGTCCCGGGGTCCAGTTCACAGAGGCAGTGGGTTCCCAAAGAATACGCAAAGGGGAGGGGGGAGAGTTTATCAGAGGTCAGAAGCTGGTTTAATATTGTCAAGCTGGTTTCATATTAATATAAGTATGTCCAGCAATAATTTTGACCTCCTGCAATCCTGACATCAACTACCTCACGATTCCATGGTGATGGATTCTGCTCTCAGAAGAGCCAAAAGTACTAGGGACTATGTTTGGTGCCCCCAGGCAGAGAGTCTAGGACCTTGGATTCTTTTGGGAGAAAGACTTATCAGGCCGCTATGCTCGCAGCCAAGATTCAAACATACCAGCTCTACACGAACAACCACTTGCGGAACTCGGTGAGGCAACTGTCCAGTTTGGTTGAAGCACTTCCTCTGGAGCTCGCCGAACCTTTTCACCAGGTGGTCAGGCAGCAGAAGGCGTGTCATAAATTCCTGGCCAGGGGTACTTACGACACTTTTGATGTGGCATCCCGAGTAGCTGCTCAAAGTATAGTGATGCACAGACTCTCATGGCTGCGTGTCTCTGACCTGGATCATAAGACCCAGCAGCGAATGGCGGATGTTCCTTGCCGGAGGGATAACCTTTTTGGCGAAAAAGTAGAGGACATGGTCGATCAGATCAAGAAGCACCATGATTCTATGGATTCTCTCTCCTGCCTGGCATCTTCTGCTACCACCTCCTCATCTAGGAAGTTTTTTTGAGAGAAGAGGAGTGCTCCCTATTCCTACAATAGGCGTAGGTACATTCCTGCTTCTCGGCAGCCTGTCCAGGCTCAGTCCCAGCGTGCTCATTCCCGTCAATGGTGTGCGCCTAAGGCCCCTGCGGCTCCCCAGCAAAAGCAAGGGATGGGTTTTTGACTGGCTCTAGTGTAGCATAGCCTCAGAAAAAGTGTCCGTGCCGGACGACTTGCCGGTCGGAGGGAGGTTGATATTTTTTCTCCAAAGGTGGCCTTTCTTAACCTCCGATCGGTGGGTTCTTCAAATAGTCCAGTCAGGATACACCCTCAATCTGGAATCCAAACCTCCAAATTGCCCACCAGGAGCTCATTCTTACAGCTCCCAGCACAAGCGGGTACTTGCAGAGGAACTCTCCGCCCTTCTAAAGGCCAATGTGGTCAAACCCATTACACCAGGGGAAGAAGGGCTGGGATTCTATTCCAGGTACTTCCTTGTACAAAAGAAAACAGGGAGGATGCGTCCCATCCTAGACCTAAGGGCCCTGAACAAATTCCTAGTCCGAAAAAAGTTCAGGATGGTTTCCCTCAGCACCCTTCTTCCCATGATTCAGGAAAACGATTGGCTATGCTCTCTGGACTTAAAGGGATGCCTATAACCACATCTCGATACTCCCAGCTCACAGGAAGTATCTTCGATTTCGGTTGGGAACTCGGCACTTTCAGTACTCTGTACTGCCCTTTGGCCTCGTGTCTGCACCCAGGGTTTTCACAAAGTGCCTGGCAGTTGTCGCAGCATCGCTACGCAGACTGGGAGTCCATGTGTTCCCTTATCTTGGCGATTGGCTGGTGAAGAGCACCTCGGAGGCAGGCGCTCTACAGTCCATTCGGATGACTATTCGGGTGCTAGAACTACTGGGGTTCGTGATCAATTATCCCAAGTCCCATCTTGTCCCGGTTCAAAAATTGGAGTTCATTGGAGCTGTGTTGGACACACTGATGTCTCAAGCTTATCTTCCCCAGGCAAGGGCAAACAATCTCCTGGACCTAGTGGCCATGGCTCGAGCGTCTCAACAGATCACAGCTCAGCAGACGTTGAGACCCTTAGGACACATGGCTTCCACAGTTCATGTAACTCCCATGGCACGCCTACATATGAGATTAGCTCAATGGACTCTAGCTTGCCAGTGGTGCCAGGCCACAGGGGATCTAGAGGATGTGATCCATCTCTCCACTGACTTTTGCAGTTCCCTTCAGTGGTAGACCGTTTGATCCAATTTGACCTTGGGATGTCCATTCCAAATTCCTTAACCAAAAAAAGTGTTGATGACGGATGCATCCCTCCTGGGGTGGGGAGCTCATGTAGATGGACTTCACACTCAAGGAGCCTGGTCCTTTCAGGAAAAGGGTCTTCAGATCAACCTCCTGGAATTACGAGCGATCTGGAATGCTCTAAAGGCTTTCAGAGACCGGCTGTCCAACCAAATCATTCTGATTCAGACAATCAGGTTGCTATGTATTACACCAACAAGCAGGGGGGTACTGGATCTCGCCCTCTGTGTCAGGAAGCCGTCCGGATATGGCTTTGGGCACACCGTCCCGGCATGTTTCTCCAAGCCACTTATCTGGCAGGTGTAAACAGTCTGGCCGACAGGTTGAGCAGAATCATGTGGGCATTGTCCACAAGATCTTCCGAGCGTGGGGCACCCCCTCGGTGGATCTTTTTGCCACTCAGATCAATCACAAAGTTCCTCAATTCTGTTCCAGACTTCAGGCCCACGACAGACTGGCATCAGATGCTTTTCTCCTGCATTGGGGGACAGTCCTTCTGTATACGTATCCTCCCATACCTCTAGTAGGGAAGACTTTGCTGAAACTCAAGCAAGACCGCGGAACTATAATCCTGATTGCTCCTCTTTGGCCTCGTCAGATCTGGTTCCCTCTTCTTCTGGAGTTGTTCTCCGAAGAACTGTGGAGATTGGAGCGTTTTCCGACCCTCATCACCTAGAGCGAGAGGTTGCTTCTACATCCCAACCTCCAGTCTCTGGCTCTCACGGCCTGGATGTTGAGAGCTTAGAAATTGCCTCCTTGGGTCTTTCGGAAGGTGTCTCCCGAGTCTTGCTTACTTCCAGGAAAGATTCCACAAAAAGGTGTTATTCTTTCAAATGGAGGAGGTTTGCTGTCTGATGTGACAGCAAGGCCCTAGATCCCTTTTCTTGTCCTACACGGACCCTGCTTGAATACCTTCTACACTTATCAGAGTCTGGTCTCAAGACCAACTCCATAAGAGTTCACCTTAGTGCAATTAGTGCTTATCATCAACGTGTACAGGGTAAGCCTATCTCTGGACAGCCTTTAGTAGTTCGTTTTAAGACAGGTTTGCTTTTGTCAAAGCCCCCTGTCAAACCTCCACCAGTGTCATGGGATCTCAACGTCATTCTCACCCAACTGATGAAGTACATAAGTAATGCCACACTGGAAAAAGACCAAGGGTCCATCGAGCCCAGCATCCTGTCCACAACAGTGGCCAATCCAGGCCAAGGGCGCCTGGCGAGCTTCCCAAACGTACAAACATTCTATACATGTTATTCCTGGAATTGTGGATTTTTCCCAAGTCCATTCAGTAGTGGTTTATGGACTTGTCCTTTAGGAAACCATCTAACCCCTTTATAAACTCTGCTAAGCTAACTGCCTTCACCACGTTCTCCGTCAACGAATTCCAGAGTTTAATTATGCATTGGGTGAAGAAAACTTTTTCTCCGATTTGTTTTAAATTTACTACACTGTAGTTTCATCACATGCCCCCTAGTCCTAGTATTTTTGGAAAGCGTGAACAGACGCTTCACATCCACCTGTTCCACTCCACTCATTATTTTATATACCTCTATCATGTCTCCCCTCAGCCGTCTCTTCTCCAAGCTGAAAAGCCCTAGCCTCCTTAGTCTTTCTTCATAGGGAAGTCGTCCCATCCCCGCTATCATTTTAGTCATTTGAGCCACTGAATTCCTGCCATCTGAAGTACTTGACCTGGAAGGTCATTTTCTTGGTGGCTGTTACTTCAGCTTGTAGAGTCAGTGAGCTCCAAGCCTTGGTAGTGCATGCACCTTATATCAAGTTTCATCATAACAGAGTAGTCCTCTGCACGCACCCTAAGTTCTTGCCGAAGGTGGTGTCGGAGTTCCATCTGAACCAGTCAATTGTCTTGCCAACATTCTTTCCCCATCCTCATACCCGCCCTGCTGAACGTCAGTTGCATACATTGGACTGCAAGAGAGCATTGGCCTTCTATGTGGAGCGGACAAGCCCCTTCAGACAGTCCGCCCAAATGTTTTCCCCTTCCACACACCCACCCTGGTAAGAACAAGTTGCACACTTTGGACTGTAAGAGAGCACTGGCCTTTTACGTGGAGCGGACAAAGCCCTAAAGACAGTCCGCCCAGTTGTTTGTTTCTTTTGACTCTAACAGGAAGGGAGTCGCCGTTGGAAAACACACAATCTCTAATTGGCTAGCAGATTGCATTTCCTTCACTTATGCCCAAGCTGGGCTGACTCTGGAGGGCCATGTCACGGCTCATAATGTTAGAGCCATGGCTGCGTCGATGGCTTACTTAAAATCAGCCTCCATTGAAGAGATTTGCAAGGCTGCAACGTGATCATCAGTCCACACATTCACATCTCACTACTGCCTTCAGCAGGATACCCAACGCGGCAGTCGGTTTGGGCAGTCGGTGCTGCACAATCTGTTCGGGGTTTAGAATCCAACTCCACCCTCCTAGGCCCTTTTCTGTTCTGTTCCAGGCTGCACTCTCATTTAGTTGTGTTTCTTTTCAGGCCAATCTCTGTTATGTCCTCATCATTGTGAGGCCCAATTGAACAATGTTCTTTGTTTTGAGTGAGCCTGGGGGCTAGGGATACCCCAGTCCTGAGAACAAACAGCCTGCTTGTCCTCGGAGAAAGTGAAGATGCATACCTGTAGCAGGTATTCTCCGAGGACAGCAAGCTGATTGTTCTCACAAACCCACCCTCCTCTCCTTTGGAGTTGTTCCAGTTCTCTATTTTGCTTTTTATTAAACTGAGTAGGGCATGCTCACGTCGTGGGCGGGAAGCCGTTTGCGCATGCGTGGTGTTCGGCCCGCACAGCGGAGTGTTCTGGAGAGTTCTTTGTTTTTGCTGTAAAAAATTTTGACGGTCTCCTGGGCCGTCGCGGACGACGACCCAATCGTGAGAACAATCAGCCTGATGTCCTTGGAGAATTCCTGCTACAGGTATGTATCTTCACTTTTTCAGCACGCGCTAAAAACACTATTGCACCTTAGTAAACAGTGTCCTAAATGGCTTAGTGCCCTTTTATCTTTGTGAACAGGTTAGTGTACTTCATATTAATTCCTTTTACGGTATTCGTAATTTAATGCTTTTGCATTTTCCGTCTGTTAGACAATTGAAATATAGGTCCATATTTAATTCTTCCCTTTACTGTCAATCGGTGGTATCTTGGAATTCTCTACCCTTGGGAAATCGCACAAATTCTAACCATTTGATATTTCGGAAAAACTCTAAAAACTTGGTTAATTGAAAAGAATTTTCAACCCATTTAAGCAATTTTAATTATTGTGCAATATGTAATTCCTGACCTATCTTTGTCAGCATCTTGGTATTGTAACCCACATTGAACTGTTCAGACATATGTGGGCTAGAAGCAATGCATAACATAACATAACATAACATAACATAACATAACATAACATAACAATAAAGTTGCCATGATATGAGAAGTATATCTACAATTGTAGGCAAAGGTTTAGAATACTTCTGGGCACCAAACATCTATGTAACTGACCAGAACACCGTCATATTTGCACATATGTATGCACATATGCACTTGAATGCTCCGGCAGTAATTGGTACTTGGTGTGCGCCGACCACATTTAGCACGTGAGCTTTTACCGCTAGATCAATGGGTGGCATTAAGGGGTCAGACCGGTTTTGGGCACGCACTGGGTTCATTTTTACCGCAGGCCCTTTTCCCGTCCCATTTTTAAAAAAGCCCTTTTTTGTAGATGCGGTAAAAACTGGCCCTGCGTGCGCCCAATACACGTGCCTACATTACCGCAGACCACTTTTTACCGTGGCTTAGTAAAGGGCCCCTAAATGCAATGACATGTATTTTACAGGTGGGCGTTCACATGGGTGAGACTGCAGCATCGGCAGGGCTCACACACATGTAAATTATAGAATACTTTGCTTTATTTTTTTGGATCGCAACATACCTAACAGAGTTCAGTGTGATTTAGATAGCAAAAAAGCTGGACATACCAGGAATTACAATTTGAAAGACAATGAGAAAAGAAAAAATGCCTCTTCTTCAGATTTAGCCTACAACATCTCTCTCAAATAAATACATGTTCAATACTTCATGAAACATAACAGGAAATAGTCCTTATTTGGATTGGTATAACATTTCATCATTTAGCTTGCAAATATGGTAGAGTAGCAACATGTAACATCTTATATCTAGCCCCTCTTAAAGAAGGGAATGTCAGAGCCAAATACTTTCCTACTAACCTTCTATAGTCCTAAAATTAGGAAGTAAAATCCAGCTAATCAGATGTTCAGATATTGCTCTATGCAATAACAAGTAAACCAAAGTACATAAGTTATGCATATATCTCCAAAATCTAGGTCTGAATATTAACACCAGCTCTATGGCTGGCATGCGTTTTCATGCCTAAACCTATATGTGTGTACTGGTTATGCTAGTATTCTATAAAGGAAAGAATGCACCTACATTCCTATACTGAATAGGTTTCAAATAGGTACATTGTAGGTGCACCTTTAAAGAACTGCCCTTTTAGTGACTATGAGGGGGTCTACAGAACCATGTCCCTCTCCCTTAAAAAAAGGCCCTCCGATAGCCTGGGTCACCTTAAGAGCACGACCTGCCCCGGGAGGAGGTGAGCTGGGAGGGGCGGAGCCCATTCCTAGGAAGTTTAAAAGACAGGGCCAGGCTGAGGGTAGAAGAGGCCCAGGGAAGGAAGAAGTGAAGCCCCAGTCTATGCCCTGATTGAATACGTCTAGTTGCTGTGATCTGGCTGAGGTAAGCCAACCTTGTGCTCTTGTTAAGACTCGCAAGCTTTGCTTTGGTCTGACTGGAGCCAGACCCGGACCTCTGAGGGAAAACAAGAATTATAGGCTGTGTTTGGGGCATGGCAACCCCGGCAGTTACAACTTGTGTTAGGACTGCTGCTAGAGGCCTGCTTAATAACTGGGTTCCCTAAACTGCAGAGGTTTATCCACACAATGTCTCGGGCCCTGTGAAGGAACAGGCCAGAGGAGTTCTATAAATAAATACTTATTTGGTGTTCATACCTTTTGTCCAGCTTGGGGGTAAGTAATTAAACTTAAAAGGAACTGTTGATATCAAGACAAGACCTAGAACTGCCCAAGAAGCTTGTCAAATCTGCAAAAGAGAACCCACAGATCACTGCAAATAACCTACTGAAAGGTTTTAGCTCAATAACTTTATTAAATTTCACAATCATTGAGTGTCACTTATCCTTTTGAGAATGTAATTTTATTTTCTCCTTTTTCCTTTGATTAATGTATAAAATCTGTTTGGTATTGACACTTTTCCAACACAAGATGTTTCTTGTATATATTGTATAAACTAATAAATATAAAAAAAAAAATAAAAAAAAATTTCACAATCATTACAAAAAATAACATAATAGGAAGTACAAATAGAGTTCTACATGTAATGTAGAAATAAACAGAATGAACAAGAGGGGAAGACTAAACTTGCTAATTCGAGACAGTTCAACTGCTTAGTGACCAAGATGCTTCAGGCAGAAGGGCCATGAAGGGACAAATATATTTCAGTGGACTTCTGCATCTTATGGATTTGACCAAAATTGCTAGTCTTTAGCAGTTTCCATTTCGTATCTGTAAAGTATGCAAAATAACCTGCTGAAAAATTCAGCTGACATTGGAGTGGTCATCTACAGGGACACCAATACAGTTTTGCTTGCACAACAAATATTTATATGGGAGAATTGTCAGAAGGAAAATTTTCATTGACCTCATCACAAAAGTCATTGTCTAAAGTATGCGAAACAAAACCTTGATAAGCCTGAAACTTTTTGAAACAAAGCTCTTTGGTATGATGAAATGAAATTTGAACTCTTTGGCCACAGCCATACAAGATACATTTTAATGAGTATCTTAACTTTTGCCCCACTTTGAACTGCAGATAGCGCAGATCAGAAATAGTTTATTATTGAATAAAAACACATCCTCCTGAATGATTATTAATAACCCTTTTCTCATGCGTTCTTGTTCACCATCCCTTCCCTTTTCTCTCTCCCCATGGTGTGTGGAGGAGAGAGAATGGAAAACAGTTACGTGGTGAAGGCGGTTAGCTTGGCAGATTTTAAAAAGGGGTTAGACGGATTCCTAAAGAACAAGTCCATAAACCGCTACTAAATGGACTTGGGAAAAATCCACAATTCCAGGAATAACATGTATAGAATGTTTGTACGTTTGGGAAGCTTGCCAGGTGCCCTTGGCCTGGATTGGCCACTGTCGTGGACAGGATGCTGGGCTCGATGGACCCTTGGTCTTTTCCCAGTGTGGCATTACTTATGTACTTATGTTACATTGTTGGGTTGCTATGTTTATTTATTTATTTATTTGGTTCACTTGTATCCCACATTTTCCCAGCTTCTGTGGGCTCAATGTGGCTAACAAAGTTACTAGAAAATTACATAATACAACAGGATAAAATTGTTCCAGAAAAAAGTGTCAAATACAAGTACAGAAGCAGCTGAAATAAGAGAATACGGATGGGAATTCAGGAGCGACAAAGGGAAGCAGAAAGAAGGTAAAAAGCGGGAAAACAAAACGGAAAAAAAGGGGTTTAAAGAGCATTGTGGACTGCGGGGTAGGCTTTATTGAACAAATAAGTTTTTAGTAATTTTTTAAATATTTGATGATCCAGTGTCTCTTTCAGGAGTCTCGGCAAAGCATTCCCGGTTCGCGGGCTGATGAACGAAAAGGAAGATGCGTATATCGTCTTGTATTTTAGATTCCTACAGGAAGGATAGTGCAGATAAAGATAAGTTCGAGATGATGCCAATGAATTTCTAGGAGGTGAATCAAGCAAATCACACATGTAAACTGGTGCTTCTCCGTAAATGATCTTATGAGTTAAGGCGCAGATCTTGAATTCAATTCGGTCTTTAATGGGAAGCCAGTGAAGATTCTCACGGAGAGGCTGTGCACTGTCGAAACGAGATTTTCCAAAGAATAGTCTGGCTGCGGTGTTTTGAACTGTCTGAAGCTTCTTCAGAATATAAAATGTACAACCAGCGTAAATTACACTGCAGTAATCGATGTGGCTGAGGACCATGGAATGTATCAGGGTTCGAAATATATCTTTTGGCAGGAGTTGTTTGATGCGTTTAAGCTTCCACAAAGATAAGAACATTTTTTTCGTAATCTGCTTTACATGACTATCAAGTGACAGATGGCTGTCCAGCATGACCCCAAGAATGTTCAAATTGTTCGAGATTGGGAGGGTATAATCAGGAGTAACCAGAGCTTTGGGAATAGACTTGTTATGTTGTGAAGAAAAAAACAATACATTTGAGTTTTATCCTTATTGAGTTTAAATTGAACACATTAGCCCAGGATTCCATAATGGAAAAACTGGCTTGGATTGTGCCAGAAATTTCAGTCATTGTGGACTTAAAAGGGATGGATATGGTTACATCATCTGCATAATTGAAAGGATTGAGGCCATGTTTGGATAATGCATTAGCGAACGGAATCATCATAATGTTGAAGAGCATCGGAGATAGAGAACCTTGCGGAACTCCACAGATGGGTTTCTAAGAGGGTGAAATAGTGGAGTTCACTTTGACTTGATAAGACCTAGATGATAGGAAACCCTTGAACCAATTGAACACATTGCCACCGATACCGAATTTATCTAATATGCTGAGAAGGATAGTATGGTCAACCATGTCGAACGCACTGGACAAATCAAATTGCAGCAGAAGTATATTTCTGCCCACAGAGATTTCTCTTTTAAAGTTGGACAACAGAGTAATCAGAACTGTTTCAGTGCTATGTTGGGTGCGTAAACCGGATTGAGATTCATGAAGAATATTGAATTTGTTCAAGTAACATGTAAGCTGAGTAGTGACCATACTTTCCATTAGTTTTACTAGTAGCGGGATAGAAGCAACTGGACAATAGTTAGTAATGAGATTTACCTTTTTCTTCGGGTCCATTGGAATTGGGGTAAGAATACTACCATGGTCCTTTGGGAAATGACCTTCCTGTAGCATAAAATTGAGGTGAGACGTGAGATCAGTAATAAAACATGAAGGAGGAGAAGACAATAGGTAATTAGGGCAAATATCTAGTGTACAAAAAGGTTTTGAAAACCTTGTAAGTGCTTGCGCTACAGTCTCCGAAGTCAAGGGTGTGAAGTTGATCCAAAAGCGATCTGCAGGGCAATGAACAGATGAGTAATCAATGTCATTAAGAAAGTTGCCAAAGTCTGTGGGGAAGAGGCACAGTGATTTGCGCAGGGTTAAAATTTTCTCATTGAAATATTTTGCGAGCTGATCTGCAGTTGGAAGGTCAACTTGTTGTGATATAATTGCAGTAGTGTCAAGAAGTGAGTTTATGAGTTGGTAAAGTTTCTTAGGGTCTTTACTAGATTGAGTAATTTGTTTCCTATAATAAAGTCTCTTAGCTTGTTTAATTGCAGGTTTATATTTTCGTCGCTGTATTTTCCAAGCATTAAGTGCAATTTCATTTTTTGATTTGGACCATGCACGTTCGTACCTCCTAGTTTGAGTTTTTACTATTTTTAAGTCCTGATTAAACCATGGAGTTGAAGTACGCTTAAAAGAGGTTTTAAATTGCAAAGGGGCCATGCCGAAAGGAAATCCACGGAATCTGGGTGAACTAACCAGTCAGTATGATATAACAATTGCCAAAATGATTTAGGGTCAACAACTCCTCTTGAATAGTAGGGTTCTCTTTTGATAGATAAACGCGATTTCAACCAGTGCAATGTGAGATTTAATTTATAGCAATCAGACCAGGGCACCTCAGACCACTTGATATCAGACAAAAAGAAACTCTTTTCATTGAGGAACTTGTAGGATATGAAGTCCAAGGTGTGACCTTTTATATGCATTGGATGCATTCTGAGCCAAATAAAATCCCATAGTTTAAGTTCAAACATTGGCAGGCATTACTTGAATTTGTAACTTCAAGGTAAAGGTTTAAATCACCAAGTATTAAAATATTAGAGTTATTGGTGCAGGTATCGGAGATGAAATCCATGAGGTAAGATTGACTGTCGTTCCAGTTGGAAGGAGGTCTATAGAACAAAACACAAGTCAGGCAATCTCGAAGAGTATTACGGTGTATCTTTATAGACAAAATTTCAAGGCATGGCGAGATTGATTCGGCTAATGTTTCAACAGAAAATATAGAGCGATGGATTAACGCTATACCACCACCTCTCTTAGCCGATCTGGTCCAATGTGTAATCTTGTAGGCTGCGGGGCACAGGTCTAACAAAATAGGATCTTTAGAGCTGTGGATCCAAGTTGCAGAGACAAAGAGAAGGTCCAAGTTTTCATTTGTAATCCAGTCAGTTATAAGTTCAGCCTTATTAACAACAGATCTAGCGTTAATATAGCCCACACCTGCTTGTTGATATTGAGCAGCAGTGAACTTGGAGGTGTTAATGACTTTGAGGCATCTAATCCTAGGAGATTGTAAATTAGAAGAATTCCTTATGGGATTCTGTATAGAGAAGATGTGGAAAACATTTGTGCCAAGTCGAGGACCAACATGGAGGTGCGAGGAATACTTGGGCAATCTTCTATTATAAATGATTGGAGGAATAAAGGTGTTCTCAGATAAAAGAGTGGTAAGCAAAACATGTATCAAAATGGTGAGATACAAAATAAGAAGAAGGTTTGAGGATATCATAGTTTAGCTGTGTGAACTGTGTCCTGTATTGAAAATGTTGAATAAAACAATAACAATAATTAATAATTTTGTGAGAAAAAGCTTAGCAACTGGTAAACATGTGAGTAGATCTATTATGCTTTAGAGTTGTGTGGCAGCATAACAAACAACCCTGCAACCTGGAACAAGAAGGTTAGATCCCTACTAAAGGTGTGGGGGGGGGGGGGGGCACTTTTAAGAGGAACACCACTGACAAACCTGTTTTGCCGCTTCTGCTGCTCATCTAGAAATTCAGCAGTAGTGACTTGGGTTGCAGCGGGAGGAAGGTGTGAGAAATATACTGCGACACTCCTGCGAGTTTGCTGCATCGTCCTGAGGTACTGTAGCCTACAGTTTGGGAACCTGCTATTTTAGACTATGGCAGCAATTTGTGGATCTGGGACATCACTTATGCAGTGAAAAAGTTTTAAGCTGAGACTTTGCTCGATCCTGTACCTATACAGTATTTTTTCTTCGCATTGCCTGTTGTACAGTTACTGTGCTATACTGTATACTGCTCTGTATTTGTGCTCAAATTACCTGCTGTACAATTTTTTTTATTATTTGTTGCTGATTAGTGTTAATACACAATATTTTTAAATTAAAGATACTCTATGCCTGTTTCATGCATAAAGTATATTTTCTGTGCATTGTGAGAGGTTACCATTGTTTACCATATTATCTAACTTTTCACTTATCCGACATGGGGCCTTTCTGGTTATGTCGGCTAATCGAGACTCTAATGTATATCAAAATCATATAAACATAAATAGCATCAGTGGAAAAACATTTAACTCATGAAACCAATTATATAAAACATCCAATTTGTATAATCATATATATGTGGAGAAAACATCTAGCACAAGGTTGAAACACATCCAAGAAGTCAATTTTATAAAACATCAGCATTGAATGAATATATACATACATGCAGAAAAGAACATCTAATATAAAAAAGCCAGTTACATAGAACATCAAAAGCCAATTGCATAAGACATCAAATACGTCTGCCAACTCAACCAAGCAGCTGTTCAGTATAGTAAACAGCCTACTGTCCCAATTAAAGTGTAATGTAACATGCAAAGGCCTAGCAGGCAACGAGGACTTACTGAACTGAGCCTCCAGGGATTCTTCACCTCGCCACTCCTGTGACCTCATAATTGTTTGCAAATCGCCTCTGGAATCTCAAGCCACTCCCAATTGAGTGGTTGGACTCAGCAGTAAATTGCCTTGGTCTGACCCTGCATCCGGGGACAGCAGTCTGTCTTCGGAAGGCGGCTCACCAGAACCAGCCTCCAGCTGTAGTACTCGCATTGTTGGCAGAGATTTCAAAACAGGACTAAGGATGATGTCAGCTTCAAGCAGGTAGGATGGTTCACCTGCTGCCATCATTGCTTTCTTCACTGTTTGGGCATCGAAAGGAGTAAGAAAAATTATATAATCCCCAAAAATGTTAAGGAGGGCATGAGCATCTAAGCGATGCTTCCTTCATGATATCACCTTGCATCTCTCCTGCCTCCGCTGTTTTGTTCCTATTTTCCACACCAAGCCTAATGTAGCTTGCATTCATCTGACAGGCTTTTCTTAATATATATTATATTATATATATATATATATATATATATATATATAATACATATTTTCTCAGATTCTTCCAGACAGGGCCGGTCTTAGCAAGTGCGGGGCCCTGTGCAGACCAATTTGGTGGGGCCCCATCCTAGCCCCGCCCCCACCCTAGCTCCGCCCCACCCTAGCTCCACCCATTGAAAAGATTATTCCATTTTTAGAAATTTTTTTTATTTATAAAATTTAAAATAAAGACAAATGAAGCTAAACTTGTACAAAAAAACTGATTGAAATAATAAGCACAATGCTATCATCATGAAACCACCCCTCCCCAGAAATTATTCAGTTCAAGTCCACTACAATTAGTAGTTCCAATTCTCATAACAAAGGAGAAAATAAGGACAAATATTAAGAAAAGATCCAGCACAGTGCTACAGTGTACAAGGTATGCCAGGAATGCTTTATTTGCCTATGGTTGGAGAGAGGTTGAGTGACTCGATGCGGTCCCGGTCGGAGCAGAGGCACGAGGCAGAGTTGAGGCACGCTGAGCGGGGCCCCCTTATGCGCGGGGCCCTATGCGGCCGCCTTGGTCGCCTCTGCCTAAGACCGGCCCTGCTTCCAGACACTTTTTTTCTAAGGAGATTCTACTGGAATAGGACTGAGTAAAAGAAAAGAAGATGGCCCAGTAGTGCTATCATATATTTCAGTTTAGACATGCCCCTCTTGAGACCACAGGTAAAGAATATCTATTTAGGATGATTTGTACAAACAGCAGGATGAATTCAACTAACTTACATAGTAACATAGTAACATAGTAGATGATGGCAGAAAAAGACCTGCACGGTCCATCCAGTCTGCCCAACAAGACAACTCATGTGTGCTACTTTTTGTGTATACCCTACTTTGATTTGTACCTATGCTCTTCAGGGCACAGACTGTATAAGTCTGTCCAGCACTATCCCCGCCTCCCAACCACCAGCCCCGCCTCCCAACCACCAGCTCTGACACAGACCGTATAAGTCTGCCCAGCACTAAACCCCACCTCCCACCACCGGCTCTGGCACAGACCGTATAAGTCTGCCCAGCACTATCCCTGCCTCCCAACCTCCAGTCCCGCCTCCCACCACTGGCTCTGGCACAGACCGTATAAGTCTGCCCTGCACTATCCCCACCTCCCAACCTCCAGCCCCGCCTCCCACTACCGGCTCTGCTATCCAATCTCGGTTAAGCTTCTGAGGATCCATTCCTTCTGAACAGGATTCCTTTATGTTTATCTCACGCATGTTTGAATTCTGTTACCGTTTTCATCTCTACCACCTCCCGCGGGAGGGCATTCCAAGCATCCACCACTCTCTCCGTGAAGAAATACTTCCTGACATTTTTCTTGAGTCTGCCCCCCTTCAATCTCATTTCATGTCCTCTCGTTCTACCGCCTTCGTATCTCCCGAAAAGGTTCGTTTGCGGATTAATACCTTTCAAATATTTGAACGTCTGTATCATATCACCCCTGTTTCTCCTTTCCTCCAGGATGTACATGTTCAGGTCAGCAAGTCTCTCCTCATACGTCTTGTTACGTAAATCCCATACCATTCTCGTAGCTTTTCTTTGCACTGCTTCGATTCTTTTTACATCCTTAGCAAGATACAGCCTCCAAAACTGAACACAATACTCCAGATGGGGCCTCACCAACGACTTATACAGGGGTATCAACACTCCCTTTCTTCTGCTGGTCACACCTCTCTCTATACAGCCCAACAACCTTCTAGATACAGCCACCGCCTTGTCACACTGTTTCGTCGCCTTCAAATCCTCAGATACTATCACCCCAAGATCCCTCTCCCCGTCTGTACCTATCAGACTATCGCCACCTAACACATACGTCTCCCGTGGATTTCTATTCCCTAAGTGCATCACTTTGCATTTCTTGGCATTGAATTTTAATTAATAAATGTAACAGAAACCTTCAAAACTAATTTAAACAAAAATTATCACTCTCATTATTCATATATATATAATTATTTTTCTGGAATAGAATCCAATAAATTATAAAAACATTTTTTTTTTTTTTTTTATATATGTGTTGTGCTCAGTTTTTGGTGTATTGCTGTGGACTGATAATCCAAGCTTAGCAGGAACACCACCCTTACATCATAGCACATCCTACCTCCATCCTATTAATATTGTTCAATTGCCAGACCTTAGACCATTGTTCTAGCTTCTTCAGATCCTTTTTCATGTTTTCCACTCCCTCCGGGGTGTCCACTCTGTTACAGATCTTAATATCATCCGCAAATAGGCAAACTTTACCTTCTAACCCTTCGGCAAGGTCACTCACAAATATATTGAACAGAATCGGCCCCAGCACCGATCCTTGAGGCACTCCACTACTCACCTTTCCCTCCTCCGAGCTAACTCCATTCACCACCAACCTCTGGCGTCTGTCCGTCAACCAGTTCCTAATCCAGTTCACCACTTTAGGTCCTATCTTCAGTCCATCCAGTTTATTTAAAAGCCTCCTGTGGGGAACCGTGTCAAAAGCTTTGCTGAAATCTAAGTAGATTACGTCCATAGCTCGTCCCTGATTCAATTCTCCTGTCACCCAATCAAAAAACTCAATGAGATTCGTTTGGCACGATTTCCCTTTGGTAAAACCATGTTGTCTGGGATCTTGCAACTTATTGGCTTCCAGGAAATTCACTATCCTTTCTTTCAGCATCGCTTCCATTACTTTTCCAATAACCGAAGTGAGGCTTACCGGCCTGTAGTTTCCAGCTACTTCCCTATCACCACTTTTGTGAAGAGGGACCACCTCCGTCATTCTCCAATCCCTCGGAACCTCTCCCGTCTCCAAGGATTTATTAAACAAATCTTTAAGAGGACCCGCCAGAACCTCTCTGAGCTCCCTTAATATCCTGGGGTGGATCCCGTCCGGTCCCATGGCTTTGTCCACCTTTAGCTTTACAAGTTGTTCATACACACTCTCTTCTGTAAATGATGCTGTATCCACTCCATTTTCATTTTGTACTTTTTCCAGTCTATTGCGGTCCTGCTCCAGGATTTTCTTCTGTGAAAACAGAACAAAAGTATCTATTTAGCAAATTTGCTTTTTGTTCATCACTATCTACATAGCGGTTCACAGTATCTTTTAGTCTCCCTTTTTAGTCATTCTCCTTTCACTAATATACCTGAAGAAATTTTTGTCACCCCTCCTTACATTTCTAGCCATTTGTTCTTCCGCTTGCGCTTTCGCCAGACGTATCTCTCTCTTGGCTTCTTTCAGTTTCCTCCGGTATTCCTTCCTGTGTTCCTGTTCTTGAGTTTTTATGTATTTCTGGAACGCCAACTCTTTAGCCTTTATTTTCTCAGCCACTTGTTTGGAGAACCATATCGGTTTCCTTTTTCTCTTGCTTTTATTTACTTTCCTTACATAAAGGTTTGTGGCCCTATTTATAGCTTCTTTCAGCCTGGACCACTGTCCTTCCACTTCTTGTACTTCCTCCCAGCCCATCAGCTCCTTCCTCAGGTATTCCCCCATTTTAGTTAAGTCATCATGCTTGAAATCCAGGACTTTGAGTTTTGAGTGGCTGCCCTCCACTACAGCAGTCATATCAAACCAAACCGTTTGATGGTCACTGCTGCCCAGGTGGGCACCCACTCGGACATTTGACACGCTATACCCATTTGTAAGCACCAGATCCAGCGTCGCTCCCTCCCTCGTGGGTTCCTTCACCATTTGTCTGAGCAGAGCACTTTGGAAAGCATCCACGATCTGTCTACTTCTCTCCGATTCCGCCAATGGAACCTTCCAATCTACATCTGGCAGATTGAAATCTCCCAGCAACAGCACCTCCCTTTTCTTTCCTAACTTTTGAATATCCGCGATCAGATCCCTATCTAGTTCCTCCAGTTGTGTCGGGGGTCTGTAGACAACACCCACGTGGACTGAGGTTCTATCATCTCTTTTTAAGGTGATCCATATCGCTTCTTCTTTTCCCCAGGTCCCTGTCATTTCAGTCGCCGTGATATCATTTCTCACATACAGAGCTACTCCTCCACCTTTACGACCCTCTCTATCCTTCCTAAATAGATTATAGCTTGGTAAGTTTGCATCCCATTCATGGGAACCATTTAGCCATGTCTCTGTGATTGCAACAATGTCTAAGTCTGCCTCCACCATCAGGGCTTGAAGGTCATGAACTTTATTGCTTAGACTGCGAGCATTTGTGGTCATCGCATTCCATCTACATTTCCTGGTATGTGTTTTAACATTAGTGGTTTGGGGGTGTCTTAACCCTTTGGGTACCTTCCTATCTTTTTGTTCCACCTTCATTCCTTTTTCTTCTGCATCCGTTCTATTTTCAGGAATATCACAGTGCTGTAATGGCGCAAAAGAATTCTGTAGGGGCAACACTTGTGAGGGCGGATGCTTGTGTGTCACATAACGAACTCTGCCTGAGCCTACTGTGAACCATCTATTTTTAGGTGGTTTTATCCTTTGAGGCAGTGGTGTGAATTTGGTTTGATTCTGAGCAGTATGATTTTGTGGAGTCTTTGAATCTGCTTTAAGTGCATCTAATTCCTCCTTTAGTTTACTAAGCTCCTGTTTTAAACTAGCGAGCTGATGACATATAGGACAAGCTTTTAGTGTCCAGATGATTGGCCTTGAAACTAAAGCACCACAATTATTACAGAGAATAAGAGTCATCCTGATTTATTTGGTATGAATAGGTATGCTATGATGGGGTTAAGAGTATGCAAGATTTACTTTACTCTTAAGCCACACAGGCAGAGAGATTTGTATTTGGGTGGAGTTAATTTGTGATAAGTAGTGTATTTAGGAAAGCTATTTAGGAAGTGGAAGTCTTGGGGTGGGTGGGATGAGGGGCAGTGTGGGGGGGTTAAAATTTAAAAGGTGTGTAATGTGTTTGTTGTAAAACCTATCTCTAGAATTGTATTAAGCCACTGGTTAGGATAAGGGGAAGACAAGGTTACAAAATGCACCAGAAATGTCCAAAAGCACAGTTTTAGAGTAGGAAAACTTATGTGCCTTGGCTGACCTGCCATCATAGTAACATACATAGAGGGGCATTTTTGATATGACGTCTAAGTACGACTAAAATCTGAATAGGAAAGAATGTAATTTTCAAAAAAGAAAAACGTCTTATCTTTTTTTTTTTTAATACTGTTTTTGATCAAGGTCTTTTGGTTTGGATTTTTTGTTTTTTGGTCCACTTTTGAAAAAAAGAAAAAGAAGAAAAAGTGCAAAATGTAGAGGAGCCAGCATTTTTAGCAGGCTGGTCCCCCAGCGAGAGCAATGGGGCACCCTAGAGGGCACTTCTGTGCACTTCATAAAAATGCTCCCAGGTACACATTTCACCTTTGCTCCCTTATCTTGTCCCCTGAGCTCTCCGAAACCCACCTAAAACCTACTGCCCCCCACTGTACAGCACTAAGCCCTTATGGATGAAGGGGGCACCTACATATGTGTACAATAGGGTTTTGGTGTCTTTGGGAGGGGTCACAGTTTCTACCACACGTGTGAAAGGTAGAAGGAGATAGGAACCTGGGTCCCCCACTCCATAGTGCACTGGACCGACCACTACACTACTCCAGGGACCTGCATGCTGTTCTAATAGACTTGGCTATAACATTTGAGGCTGTCATAGAGGCTGGTAAGTCATATTTGTATTCATATTTTTGGGATGTGGGAGGGGGTCAGTGACCACTGGGGGGTATTTGGAGGTCACCCTTGATTCCATTCAGTGGTCATGTGGTCACTTAGGGACCTTTTTGTGCTTATTCATTATAAAAACAGGTGTAGCTCAAAACATCTTAGTTTTGGTTTTGTTTTGTTCCATTATGGCTGAAAAACATTTAAGTCTTAGGAATGGCCAAATCCCATCCTTAACATGCCCCCAACATGCTCCCTTGAGATTTGGATGTACTACAGATGAACAGCATAGAAAAACATCTGAAAACTCGGTTTTGAAAATACTGATTTGGACATTTTTGCGAGAATCCTTCCACCAGCACGAGATGCCCTTCTTGGGTTATATTATATCTGGTCAGGGGCTACGGATGGATCCGGCTAAGCTCCTAGCCATTCGCAACTGGCCGGTACCCCAGGGACTCCGGGCTCTACAAAGGTTCCTGGGGTTTGCAAATTACTACCGACAGTTTATTATGAATTATTCCCTGATCACTGCACCCTTAACCACCCTCACCAAGAAGGGAGCGGATGTGAGGAATTGGTCTCAAGAGGCCTTGACCGCTTTCTCCATGCTGAAGGAGGCTTTTCTTGTTGCTACCATACTCCGGAGCCCTGATCTGGCTAAGCCTTTTCTGGTGGAGGTGGACACCTCTTCCCTGGGGGCCAGGGCGGTGCTGTCCCAGGCTGGGGAATCAGGAAAGAGGCATCCGTGTTTTTTTTTCTCGTAAGTTCTCCTCGGCTGAGAGGACCTATACTATAGGAGATCGGGAATTGCTCGCGCTCAAGTGGGCCCTCCAGGAATGGCGATGCCTGTTAGAGGGGGCCGCACATCCTGTCACCATCATGACGGACCACAAGAATTTATTGTACCTACAGGACGCGAAGAGATTGAATCCACGCCAGGCTCGATGGTCTCTCTTCTTCACACGTTTTGATTTCCACCTGGTGTTTCGATCAGTGGAGAAAAATGTTCAGGCGGATGCCCTTTCCCGGGTATTTGAGGCACCTGGAGATTCAGAGGAGTCTTACACTATGCTTAACCCAGCTTGCATTCCAACCGCCCTGGGGGTTTCCACCTCACACCAGACCACAGAACCTTCTCAGCTTCGGAGGAAGGTACTCCAATGGGGGATTCCTCAAAGTTCGCCGGTCACTTTGGGTTTTAGAAGACTTACCATCTGATCTCCCGTTCTTACTGGTGGCCCCGAATGGCACAGGACATTCGTCATTTTGTCTCCACCTGTCCCATTTGTGCTCGGAGTAAGGCATCCCATGAAAGTCCTTGGGGGCAATTACAACCCTTACCTGTTCCCCAGCAGCCCTGGCAAGAGATTTCGATGGACTTCATCACTGACCTGCCATCTTCCCAGGGGAACACGGTCATCTGGGTGGTTATCGACTGGTTCTCTCGGATGGCTCATTTTGTTCCCATGAAAGCCCTACCCATGGCCTACACCCTTGCTACCAGTTTCATCAGCCACATCTTTCGTCTGCATGGAGTACCTCAGCGAATTGTCAGCGATAGAGGTTCCCAGTTTACATCCCGGTTTTGGAGAGCACTCTGCACTACTTTTGGTATCACTACGCTATTCTCTTCAGCATATCATCCACAAACTAATGGGATGGCTGAAAGGGTGAATCAGACCCTCAAAGCCTTTCTACGAGCCTACACTAATCATCACCAAGATGACTGGGCTTCTCTATTGCCCTGGGCTGAGTTCACCAACAATAATAGTGTTCATTGCGCCTCCCAGACATCTCCATTTTTTGTTGTGTTTGGTTGCCTTCTCCCATTCCGGTTACTCAGATGCTTCCGCAGCTACAGCCCACTCTCACTACTTTCCAGGATACGTGGAGGGAGGTCCAGGAACATCTTCTGCAAGCAGCGGTTCAGGCAAAACGGTCTTTTGACCAGCGGAGACGAGCGACTCCTGTTTTTCAGCCAGGGGGAAAAGGTATGGCTCAGCACCAAACATCTGAGGCTGCGGTTGCCATCTTTTAAGTTTGCTCCCAAATTCATTGGGCCATTCCTGATTTTATCCCATGTAGGGGCCATCACCTACCACCTCCGGTTACCTCGAAACCTTAGAATACACAATGCCTTTCATGTGTCTCTTTTAAAACCCTTCCTCATCTCCAGGTGGCATCTGGAGCCTTTTAAGGGGGCTATTCCTGAAGCAGAGGCCGATCCTGAGTACGAGGTGGAGGAGATACTTGATTCTAAAGATCGTGGGAGACACCTGCTGTATCTAATCTCCTGGAAGCACTACGGGCCAGAGGACAATTCTTGGGAGCCAGCTAAGAACGTCCATGCTCCTGAGCTGGTGAAAGAATTCCATGCCTGATATCCTGCTAAACCCGGGCCGAGCCGGTGAGGAAGGGGTTACACTCCTACCTGGCGGCAGCCATATTGAGAGGTTCATCTGAGGGGCGGCCATTTTGAGAGGCTCATCGATATCAGTTCCTGAAGGTCAGCCTTCTTGAGAAGAGCATCTGCATCGGTTCCTGAGGGGCAGTCATCTTGAGAGGCTTAATCCTATGGGTGTGCCCAATGAGGTTCCTCGCCTGTCAGCTGTGGCAGGGATCTCCTGATGAAAGGCCTATTTAAGAACAGAACACTGTCATCAGTTTGCTTCGGCTTCTACTTTGGTGGAGTTCGTGGTGTTTCCTGTTGTTTTGCGGATTTGATCATTGCCTGAATCCTGACCACTTCTTTGTTTGCTGCCTGCCTTGACCATTGCCTGAATCCTGACCACCTCTTTGTTTGCTGCCTGCCTCGACTCTTGCCTGTCGTCTGACCACTCCCGGTTGGAGTTCGGAAGTCTCAACCCCCGGGGGAAGGGGTCGCTCCAGGTGAAGTCTTGGGATTGTTCGGCCGTCCTACAGAGCTCAGGTCCCAGCTTGTCTCATCTGTGCTTCGCTGGGCATAGGGACTCACAGCATAACAGTCTGTGCCATTTTCAGGGCATAGACTGTAGAAGGCTTCCCAGCACTGTCCTTGTTCTAAAACTTCTGAACTTAACGTTGAACCCCTGAAAAGCTACACTCCAGCCCATCCAAATCTATTCAGCCACTATCAGTGCACAGACCTTAGAAGTCTGTCCAGCACTGGCTTTGCTTCCCAATTACCAGTGTTGCCACCTAATCTCCGCTAAGCTTCTGTGGATCCATTCTTTCTAAACAGGATTCCTTTGTGTCTATCCCACGCATTTTTGAATTCCTTTACCGTTTTCATCTTCACCACCTCCCATGCATGGGCACAACAGCTATCTACCACCCTTTCCTTGAGAAATAGTTCCTGACATTATTCCTGAGTCTGCCCCCTTTCAACCTTAATTCATGTCCTCTAGTTCTACCACCTAATTAGATTAGAATTAGATGGTGGTTCTGGTGATATTCTATTTGAGATTTGGAATAATGAGCTAGCCACAGCAATTGATGTAATTTGTCCAGAATACAAATGTGACCTATTTTCACAATTAAACCTTCCCCTGGATTACTGAGGAGCTATATGAGATGACGCATATAGGTTACCATTTAGATAAATGCTGGCAGAAATATCTAAGCAAGATAAATTATAGTGCAGGGCCCATCTAAAGGCTTATAATTTAGCAATTATAACAGCAAAGCGAAGTTACCCCTTCACCTTTATCTATATTGAATAGAATCACCCTAAAAGATTATTTCAAATGGTTAAGTTTATTGCATCAATCTCCATCCTCCTTTTCTATTGCTAAGTACTTGAATGTAGACTGTGATAATTTTGCCAGATTTGTTTCAGATAAGACGTTTTGATCCATGATGATATTGATGCCTCAAATTTAGTTACCCCCCCAGTTACCACATGACCCGTGTGGTAATTTCAATTTTGGAGCGCGTCCGCTATGTGCATCTTAAAAATATTTTTTATTTTCTGGCGCATGGCAACTACCCATGTCAAGTGGCATTTGACGGGCGTAGACCATTACTGCCCAGTTACTGTGTGAGACCTTACCGCTAGGTCAATGCTTTGCGGTAAGGTCTCAGACCCAAATAGATTAACGGCAATTTTCATTTTGCCGCACATCCGTTTTCGGCATTAAAAAAGGCATTTTTTGTAGGGTCACTAAAAAATAATTCTGTGCGCGCCCAAAACACACGTCTACACTACCGCGGGTCAATTTTCAGTGCGCCTTAGTAAAAAGACCTCTTAGGTTGCTACTGATAATGTGATCATTGTAATATTAATGGTTTTTTTGCTAGTACCGCAAAGCTGCCAGTAGAGCTTGCAGCAGCCATTTTGTTCATGGAGCCGCGACGGGCAGGAGTGAGTGAGCATTGCTCCTGCCTGTAGGCCCCAACTAGACTACCAGTGATTAAAAAGGTAGGCCTGGTGTGCCTACAGGGGTGGGAAGGAGGGAGAGAAGGGGAGCCTGGTCTGTGGTTTACTGCCCTTGAAGGGCAGGGGAGTGGTCGAGATCAGCATTGGTTGGAGTGAGGGAAGTAATTTGTAATTATGCAGATATCAGATAATATTCAGCCAATATCAACCAAGACTAACATAAAATTTGTTTGAATTAGTCTCAGATATTCAATACTGGTGCTGCAGGCTGAATATTGACTGACATGTTTTTACTTTAAATTTTAGATTATGCCAATTTATATGTTAGTAATTTAATACAGTTGTATTTTCATGTATTGTGTTGTGTTTTTTTGTTTCAAATAATTTTATTTATTTTACGTTTTTTACTCAGTTATGTATGTAAATTGCAATCATCCTTTTGATCAGATTTAGTAGCGTAGGCATACAGACTTCCCCACTGCAGAGTTTAATCAGGTTGTGTCTAGCTCCTGCTCTCTTACACAACTCATTTAGCATAAGAAGGCAATGATATATACACCAGAAATGAGTTCTGCACACACAAAGCCTAATGGTTAGTGTAGTGGACTAAGAACCAGGGGAACTGGGTTTGATTCCCACAGTGGTTCTTTGTGACCCTGGGCAAGTTGCTTAACCCTCCATTGTCCAGGTACAAAAGATTGTGAGCCCACTGGGAACAAAGTATCTATATATAATAAGTAAACCACTTTGCTTGCACCACAACAAGGCAGTATATCAAATGCATTATACATTCAGTGATGTATTCTAGATTGGATAATCTACTATCAGGCTCATTTTCGAAAGAGAAGGACGCCCATCTTTCGACACAAATAGGAAGATGGGCGCCCTTCTCCCAGGGTCGTCCAAATCAGTATAATCAAAAGCTGAATTTGGATGTCCCCAACTGCTTTCCATTGCAGGGACAGCCAAAGTTCAAGAGGGCGTATCGGAGGCGTAGCAAAGGCGGGACTTGGGCATACCTAACTATCTGCCTTGCCTCACCCTATGCCTGGAACAATCTTCCTCAACCCCTACGCCAAGTCCCCTCCCTACCCATCTTCAAATCTCTGCTTAAAACTCACCTCTTCAATGCTGCTTTCGGCACCTTACCTTTCGAGAAATATAGTATGCCCTATCAGATCGACTCTACACTTGTCTTTTAGATTGTACACTTGTCTCTAGATTTACACCTGTCTTTTAGATTGTACACTTGTCTTTAGATTATAAGCTCCTTGAGCAGGGACTGTCCTTCCATGTTATATTGTACAGCGCTGCGTAACCCTAGTAGCGCTTTAGAAATGTTAAGTAGTATACCTAACACATAGACGTCCTCGACCCATAATGGGAAAAAAAGGGCTTCCCTGACAAGCACTTTGGCGACTTTACCTGGTCCTGTTTTTCTTACAACCAAGGCACAAAAAGGTGGCCGAAATGACCAGATGACAACCGGAGAGAATCGGGGATGACCTCCCCTTTCTCCCCCCAGTGGCCACTAACTCCCTCCCACCCTCAAAAAACATCCTTAAAAATATTGATTGCCAGCTTCTATGGCAGCCTTAGATGTCATACTCGGGTCCATCACAGCAGTATGCAGGTACCTGGAGCAGTTTTAGTAGGTGCAGTGCACTTCAGGCAGGCGGACTCAGGCCCATCCCTCCCCCCACCTGTTACGCTTGTGGAGGAAACAGCGAGCCCTCCAAAACCCACCACAAACCCACTGTATCCACATCTAGGTGCCCCCTTCACTCATAAGGGCTATTGAAGTGGTGTACAGTTGTGGGTAGTGGTTTTTTTTTTGGGGGGGGGGGGCTCAGCACACAAGGT
Organism: Microcaecilia unicolor; assembly: GCF_901765095.1. Lineage (NCBI taxonomy): Eukaryota > Metazoa > Chordata > Amphibia > Gymnophiona > Siphonopidae > Microcaecilia > Microcaecilia unicolor. The sequence continues at coordinate 378,058,278 of NC_044031.1, forward strand.
AAGGGAGCTATGTACCTGGGAGCAATTTATGAAGTGTACTGCAGTGCCCGCTAGGGTGCCCGGTTGGTGTCCTGGCATGTCAGGGCAGGGCCGGTCCAACCCAGTAAGCAAGGTAAGCATGGCAGGAGGGCGCCGACCTCTGGAGGGCGCCACTATGCCATGTTTACCCTCGCCGCTTACCTCAGATCCCGGACCTCGACAGCAGCCCTGCCTTCGGTTTCCTGCTCCGGTACCTGCGCCACCCAGGGGCATTTAAATCTTGTATTTAAATTTTCCTCCGATGTCGCAGCAGCTGCGCAGCGTCAGTGAAAGCGCTGCTGCCCGACGTCTCTAGCTTTCCCTTCGCTCGTTCGTTCCCTCTCAGTGTCCCGCCCTCACAAGGAAATGACGTCAGAAGAAGGTGGGACTTTGAGGGAACGAGCGAAGGGAAGGCTGGGAGACGTTGGCAGCAGCACTTTCACTGATGCTGCGCAGCTGCTGCGATGTCATAGGTAAATTTAAACACAAGATTTAAACCAGAGAAGAGGGTGGGCAGGTGGACATGGGAGCGGGAGGGCAGGGGAGAGAGGAGCATTAATCGATGGACATGGATGGGAGGGCAGGGCCCAGGGAGAAAGGAGAAATTGCTGGACATGGAGGGGAGGGAGGAGAATTGCTGGATATGGATGGATGGAGGAGGGAAGGGGAGAGAGGAGCATCAATGGACAAGGATGGACATGGATGGGAGGACAGGGCCCAGGGAGAGAGGAGAAATTGCTGGACGTGGAAGGGAGGGAGGAGAATTGCTGGACATGGATGGATGGAGGAGGGAAGGGGAGAGAGGAGCATCGATGGATAAGGATGGACATGGATGGGAAAGCAGGGCCCAGGGAGAGAGGAGAAATTGCTGGACATGGAGGGGAGGGCAGGGGAGAGAGAGGAGAATTGCTGGATATGGATGGATGGTGGGGGGCAGCTGGGGAGAGGAGAATTGCTGGATATGGATGAATAGATGGATGGAGGACAGGGGAGTTGCTGGACATGGGTGGATGGAGGGGAGGGCAGGGAGAGAATTGTTGGGACATGGATGGAGGGAAGGGAAGACAGGTGTAATATTTTCAATGATGCCACAGCTAGTAAAAGGGGTGTGACTACTGTAGGGGCAGAGCCTTAGTGATCCCGCCCCTGGATGGGTAGGGGCGCTGACTAATAGGCTGCAGGAGGGCACCAGAAACCCTAGGACCAGCCCTGTGTCAGGGGGACCAGTGCTCTACAAATGCTGACTCCTCCCACGACCAAATGGCTTGCATTTGGTCATTTCTGAGATGGACGTCCTTGGTTTCCATTATCACGGAAAATCAGAAACTACCAAGTCTAGAGACGACCATCTCTAAGGCCGACCAAATTTCAGGATTTGGGCGTCCCTGACCGTATTATCGAAACAAAAGATGGACGTCCATCTTGTTTCGATAATATGGGTTTCCCCGCCCCTCTATCGGGATGTTTTGCGAGGACGTCCTCAACAAAACTTGGATGTCCCTTTTGATTATGCCCCTCCACTACTAACTATGAAGAAAAATGTGTATGGGTAAGAACCCACACTGCATTCTAATTCTCCACTCTGCAATTACTTCTATGTGTCTTTATGATTAAAATCATCGCTTTCCTGGATCGGACTATAACAGTCTTTGCTCCAGTGGTAAAAGCTAAGTGACAGGTTTTTTTTCATATATGCATGTGGTGCATCCAAACTTTAATTACTGATATATTTTTCCAGGTTTTTGAAATATATGGTTATGGATAGGGGACTTTTCTATTAAATAGATTCCTCCGTTTTTTTTTTGTCACAGTGTCTTCTCTCCATTAAGGAGTTTTTTACACTGTGGTTAGTTTCGGAGGTTGGTAAGAAACCTATGATGATACGCCCGTTAAAGGGTAGACCATCTCTTTAGGCACCCTGGATTCTTGAGGTTTCATTTATTTAAATTGAATCTAATGTTTGGAAAGTCCTTGATCCATTATGATATAATGAGAGCATCCTTAAATGTGTAGTTTCTATTATTTTATACTCTCTAGCTCCACATTTTTAATCATAGTATACTACTTACAATGTCAACACAATACATAATGGAACATTTTAATTGATAGTGAAGGGTAAAGCAAAGATGTAACACATAGATAGGTAAGAGAGTAAGTATTCTATAACTTCCGTTATAGAATACAGCCTAAACCTAACTGTAGGCCTCAATACTTAAAATGCTTGTGCTTAACTGTAGGCAGTTAGGCAAGTAACTGCTAGTATACAATAACCTGTGCACGTACGTGCTAGGCATGCCACTGACCTGCTAATGTCCTCTCAGGTCTATACCCCTTTGTAGGTGTGTGCTATGGATTTTGAGCACACTTTTTCTAGAATACCGACTAATGACAACTCCATGCGTAATTGCTAATTAGTGAAAATTATAACCAGTTAACAGCAATTCTAGTCATGATTGCTCATTAACAGCTCATTATTACATTAAGTTAAATGCAGCACTGCCACTATTTATAATTTGACCACACAACTTTTGCATACAGTTGTGTGCACAACTTTAGAAAATTGGGGAGACAATATCCAGGAAGGGACTGAGCAGCCTGAGAGGCAGTCAGCGAGACAGGGTAACTTCTTACCTGGCCAGCGTCAAGTGAAGTCCTGGGTGTTCAATGGGTAGTCAATAGCTGCCGGGAGACCATCAGGCTCATTTTCGAAAGAGATGGATGTCCATCTTTCGACATAAATCGGAACATGGCTGTCCATCTCATAGAGACGTCCAAATCGGTATAATCGAAACCCGATTTTGGACGTCTCTAATTGAAGTCCATTGCAAGGATGTCCAAATTTCAAGGGGGCGTGTCTGAAGTATAGTGAAGGCGGGACTCAGGCGTGCCTAACACTTGGATGTCTTTGAGCCATAATCGAAAAAAGCAGGGACGTCCTAAAGTAAAACTTGGACGTTTTCACCCGGATATGTTTTTTTTTACGAATAAGGCACAAAAAGGTGCCCAAAATGACCAGATGACCACCTGAGGGAATCGAGGAAGACCTCCCATTACTCCCCCAGTGGTCACTAGCCCCCTCCCACCCTCAAAAAACATCTTTAAAAATATTTGTTGCCAGCCTCAGATGTCATACTCAGGTCTATGACAGCGCATGCAGGTCCCTGGAGCAGTTTTAGTGGGTGCAGTGCACTTCAGACAGGCAGACCCAGGCCCATACCCCCCTACCTGTTACGTTTGTGGAGGAAACAGCGAGCCCTTCAAAACCCACCACAAATCCATTGTACCCACATTTAGGTGCCCCCCTTCATCCTTGGTATTTTCAAAATGAAAGATGGACGTCCATCTTTTTTCAAAAATACGGTTTTCCGTGCCCCCGGATTTGGACGTTTTACAAAGACGTCCAAATCCCAACTTGGACATTTCTTTCGAAAATGTTCCTTTATCTCATGCTTCCTTTCGCAGCAGGTCCTCTTCCTCCTTGTCATCTTCTTCTGCCACCTCACTGTGGTGGTGTGGTGAATTAGGGCAGAAACACTCTAATCCCTCAGATGAAGTTGTGTTTTGCTGCCTGGAGATCCCTGGCTGTGGTCCCGCTGTAGACAGTCCAAATAGAGGAATGCCATAAGGCTCAATATTGCACACACCAAACATAACATGTAAAAATTGGCTATGATTATTAGAATAGATAACATCACAGTACAGGAGTGCCACCTTACATGCCCTCTCCTACTAGGCTGTGATGGCAATAGAAGCTCAGATGTAAGCAGTGGTCCAAGACTATGTGTATCACATCCCACTCTCATATATGTCCCTAGGGTTGAACATAACACATGGATTCCTGCGCTACACAACTAGCTGGTATGCTAACACTATAGTACATGGCAATACATTCATGGGATACACAGAACTGCATACCAGCAAGATTCCTCCAGGAGGTATCCTACACTTCTTGTCGTCTCCCTCTCCTCTGATATTTCCACATGTGTGGCATAGTTAGACAGCTAGCTCATAAATAGATAAGGCCCCTCTCTCCCAGCATTACATAAAGACTACTCACATTACACTGTCACACATTCATCCAGGGAGGTAATCTGTTTTGCTCTCTTTCAGAAATGCACCCTAAAAGACCACAATCAGACAGCAGTACTTGCTATTAACTAAGATAAGTATCTTTGTGCTGTGATTGCTCTTGTCAATTAAACTGGGAGGTATTGTATGCCAAAGATGATATGGTTATTCATGCCCCAGAGATATATGAATACTGATGCTTTGAGTCACCCTGAGACTTTTCCTCCCAGTATATATTGAAATTATATGCTTCAAATGTGGTCTGTAATATTAGGATATGAACAGTTTAGGATTAAGGACTCTAGGTGCTTATTGAAGTACAGTTTGCATTTAGAACTACAGCATATCCGCTTTACTGCTACCCAAGGATAACACATATCTAGTCTAATCTGATACTTCTATTCTGCTAAATTACCACTAAGGATCCAAAGCAGTTTATAAGAGAAGTAAAAAATGACCAAATACAATATATCATTAAAAGAAACATAAAGTAAATATTCAATTAAAAGAAAATATGGTTAACCTAATTTAACAAGCATATATTGGTTAAACAAAATAGTTTTAAGGTTTTTGTGAAAATATACATAAGAATTCTCAAGTCTTAAATCAATAGGAATGGATTTCCAGTAAAAAGCAGCTTGATAGGAATAAATCTTTCATAATTTCTTTTAGACATAAGGCAACAGCTTGGTGGAAGAAAAAGAATATTATTATTTTTCAGCTTTAATGTTAATTGTGATGAAGAATGATTATTTTTGGTACTTGATATACTGCAACTGATCCCTGAGGTGACTATCAGGTTCATTTTCGAAAGAGAAGGACATCCATTTTTCGACACAAATCGGAAGATGGACGTCTTTCTCATAGAAACGTCCAAATCGGTATAATCAAAACCCGATTTTGGACGTCTCCAACTGCAGTCCATCGCAAAGACATCCAAATTTCAATGGGGCATGTCGGAGGCGTAGCGAAGGCGGGACTTGAGCGTGCCTAACACTTGGACGTCCCTGACGAACACAAGGACGTTTTCACCCGGACGTGCTTTTTTTTTACGAATATGGCATAAAAAGGTGCCCGAAATGACCAGATGACCACCAGAGGGAATCGGGGATGACCCCCCGGTTACTCCCCCAGTGGTCTCTAACTCCCTCCTATCATCAAAAAACATCTTTAAAAATATGTCGGCCAGCCTCAGATGTCATACTCAGATCGATGACAGTGCATGCAGGTCCCAGGACCAGTTTTAGTGGGTATTGCAGTGCACTTCAGACAGGCGGACCCAGGCCCATACCCCCCCTACCTGTTACATTTGGGGAGGAAACAGCGAGCTCTCCAAAACCCACCACAAACCCACTGTACCCATATCTAGGTGCCCCCCTTCACCCGTAAGGGCTATGGTAGTGGTGTACAGTTGTGGGTAGTGGGTTTTGGGGGGCTCTGCACACAAGGTAAGGGAGCTATGTCCCTTGGATCATTTTATGAAGTCCACTGCAGTGCTCCCTAGGGTGCCCAGTTGGTGTCCTGGCATGTCATGAGGACCAGTGCACTACAAATGCTGGGTCCTCCCACAAACAAATGGCTTGCATTTGGATGTTTTTGACATGGATGTCTTTGGTTTTTGAAAATTGCCGAAAGTCAGAAACGTCCATGTCTAGGGACGTCCAAATTTAAGGATTTGGATCTCTCTGATGGTATTTTCGAAACGAAAGATGGATGTCCATCTTGTTTTGAAAATGCGGGCTTTGTCCGCCTCTGGATTTCGCCGTTTTGCAAGGACGTCCAAATCGCAACTTGGACGTTTATTTCGAAAATGCCCCTCCACATAATCTTAAGGTTCTTTATATTAATCTAATATCCCTAGTACTTTAAGAAGTTTAAACAAAGGTGGGAGAGTTAGAGTATATAGCACTAAATGATGAGGTAGATATAATAGGTATGTCAGAGATGGTGGAAAGAGGACAATCAAAGGGACACTGTGATAACAGGGTACAAACTGTATCACAATGATAGAGGGGATCAAACCGGAGGAGGGGTTGTGCTGTATGTTAAGAGGGAATTGAGTCAAACAAAATAAACATTCTACATAAAACAGATAACAGTGTAGAATCTTTATGGATAGAAATAGAAATGTGTGAAGGCAAGGAGTATTATTGTAAGGCTGAACTACTGACCGCCAGGACAGAACGAACAGACAGGTGAAAAAATATTTACAGAAATTAGGAAAGCTGTAAAACTGGGCAACAATTTCAATTACCCCAGTATTGATGGGATAAATGGTACATCAGGGAGCACCAGGGAGATAAAATTCCAAGATGTAATAAGCGACTGCTTCTTGGAGCAACTGGTACAGGAGCTGATAAGAGGGGGAGTCATTTTAAATCTAGTCCTTGGTGGAGTGTAAGACATAATATGAGTGGTAACTGTGTTGGGTCCCCTGGGAAACAGTGATCACAACATTATCAAGTTTGAGCTACAATCTAGATGAAGCCACAAAGGAAATCTACTGTAGCATCATTTAATTTTCAAAAGGTGACTATAATAAATTGAGGAAAATGGTTAAAAAGAAGATAAAAGAATAAGTTGTAAAGGTTAGGACACTAAGATCAGGCATGTTGTTTAAAAATATCACATTGGAAGCCCGAACTAGATGCACCCCACGTATTTACAAAGATGGAAACAAGAGAAAGCGACAGTCAGAATGGTTAAAAGGTGAAGTGAAAGAGGCTATTACAGACAAAGAATAGCCTTCAAAGAATGGAAAAAGGACCCAAATCAAGAAAATAACAAGAAACATAAGCACTGGCAAGTCAGATGGAAAGCATTGATAAAGAAGACTGAAGGAGAATATGAAGAGAAATTTGCCGCAGAGGATAAAATTCACAGTAACAACGTTTTCAGGTACATCAGAAAGCTTGTGAGGGAATTTGTAGGACCGTTAGATCATGAAGGAGCAAAGGGGGCACTCAGGGAGGACAAGGCCATAGCAGAGAAACTGAAGTCTTTATGGAAGAAGATGTAAGAGATGAACCTGTACTGGAAATGGTTTTCAAGGGTGATGATGTGGAAGAACTGAAAGAAATCTTGGTAAACCTGGAAGACGTACTGAGCCAAATCGACCAATTAAAGAGTAGTAAATCATATGGACTGGATGGCATACATCTAAGAGTACTAAAAACTCAATCATGAAATTGCTGATCTGCTGTTAGTTACATGTAACCTGACATTAAAATCATCTGTAGCACATGAAGATTGGAGGGTGGCCAATGTAACGCTGATTTTTAAAAAGGGTTCCTGGGGTGATCAAGGAAATTACAGACTGCCAAGCCTGATGTCAGTACTGGGTAAAATAGTAGAAACTATTATAAAGAATAAAATTACAGAACACATAAATAAACATGGTTTAATGGGACAGAGTCAGCATGAGCAAGCCAAATCTTGCTTCACCAATTTGCTTCATTTCTTTGAAGACGTGAATAAACATGTGGATAAAGATGAGTTGGTTGGTGTAGTGCATCTAGATTTTCAGAAAGCTTTTGACAAAGTTCCTTATGAGAGACTCCTGAGAAAATTAGAGTCGTGGGATAGGAGGCAATGTTCTGTTGTGGATTAGGAATTGGTTATTGGACAGAAAATAGAAGGTAGGGTTTAATGGTCATTTCTCTTAATGGAGGAAGATGAATAATGGAGTGCCTCAGGATTCTGTACTGGGACTGGTGCTATTTAACATATTTATAAATGATCTGGAAAACAGAATAACAAGTGGAGTTATTAAATTTGCAGGTAACACAAAACTATTCAAAGTTCTTAAAACACATATGTATTGTGAAAAATTGCAGGAAGACCTTAGGAAACTGGAAGACTGGGCATCCAAATGACATGAAATTTAATGTGGACAAATGCAAAGTGATGCACATTGGGAAGAATAATCTGAATCATAGTTAAACTAGGTGTCGTTATAGACCAGTGATGGCGAACCTTTCAGAGACCGAGTGCCCAAACAGCAACCCAAAATCTAATTATTTATCGCGAAGTGCCGGTACTCATTATGGGCGGGGTCACCACATATGACTCCACCCCCATGATAGCCACACCCCTTACACCAGCCATGGCGCATATAAACAGACATCATTGAAAATATTATACTAGTATAGGAGAAAAAACATAACATGATTTTCTTTCATTATAAATCATTTCTGTAAGTGGTTACAGCTCCAGTATACCCAATGCAAAATAAGACAGCAGATGTAAATTCTCAAATTGGACATATTCCAAACACTAAAATGAAAATAAAATGATTTTTTCTACCTTTGTTGTCTGGTGATTTTGTTTTTCTATCCATATTGGTCCTAGTTGCTGATTCTGCTGCTCTCTATCTGTTCTCTTAACTCCATTTCCAGGACTTCCTTTCCATTTATTTCTTTACTTTCCTCCTTTCTTCTTCATTTCTTGCCCTCCATCCATGTCCAGCAACCCTCCTCTCCCCTCTAGCCACAAATGTCCAGCCACCCTCCTCTCTCTCCTGCCCTCCCCTACAGCCACCAATGTCCAGTCACCCTCCTCTCCCCCCTGCCCTCCCAACAGCAGGCCTCCCTCCCACCCAGCACCAGGCAGGCAGGCCTCCCTCCCACCCAGCACCAGGCCACCCAGCACCAAGCCTCCCTCCCAGCATCAGGCACCAGGCCACCCACCCAAGCACCAGGCAGGCCTCCCTGCCACCCACCCAAGGACCAGGCAGGCCTCTCTCCCTGTTGGAATAATGTATTGTGTTTTACATGCATTGTCTGTCAGCAATGGTTTTCTTTTTTTCTCTGTGATTACTCTGTGACCTCTGATGTGAATTACCTAGAGAGGTCACACCCATGCAACTTCCTGTGGGGGTTAGGAACAGCAAGCACATGGAGCTCATGGTCTCTCCTAAGCTGAGGATCTATGGTGTGAGCATCCATTACCATCTAAGCACATGGAAAGAGCTGATAATCCAAATGTATAGTATTATGTATATATAAGCCTGTCTGAATATAATCTAACTACAAACTGTGAGTAAACAGATGTTTTGTTACTTCAACTTTAAAGTGACTCAGCAGTGAATTATTCTGGGGTGTATGTGAGAGAGATGAAGATTAGAAATTAACATTTCTAAAGCTGAAGCTGTGTGTATAAAAATCTGCTAATTATTTACTACAAATAATCCAACACTCCCTCCCTCCCAAGCACCAGGCAGGCCTCCCTCCCACCCACACAAGCACCAGGCAGGCCACCCACCCAAGGACCAGGCAGGCCTCCCTCCCACCCACCCACCCAGCACTCCCACCCAAGCACCAGGCCTCGCTCCCTCCCTCCCACCCACCCAGCATGCACCAGGGCACCCTCCCTCCCACCCGGCATCAAGCATTCCTCCCTCCCTCCCACCCGGCACCAGCCCGCCATCCCTCCCTCCCTCCGAACCCGAAGAAATTTAAAAGTCTTCCCTTGTCCGAATAGGCGGCGTCAGCATCAGCAGTAGCAGCGAAAAGCGTGCTGCTGGTTCGGCGCGTTTTCAACCTTCCATCTCTCAAGCTCTCTGGCCCCGCCCTAACAGGAAATGAGGGCGGGACCAGAGAGCTTGAGAGACGCAAGGCTGAAGACGCACCGAACCAGCAGCACGCTTTTCGCTGCTACTGCTGATGCTGACGCCGCCTACTCAGACAAGGGAAGACTTTTAAATTTCTTCGGGTTCGGAGGGAGGGATGGAGGCCGGGAGGGCTGGTGCCGGGTGGGAGGGAGGGAGGAATGCTTGTCGCCGGGTGGGTGGGAGGGCTGAAAGTCTCGGGTGAGGTGACCGGCAGCGCGCGTTCCCTCTCTGGCATGCGTGCCATAGGTTCGCCATCACCGTTATAGACAATACGCTGAAATCTTCTGCCCAGTGTGTGGTTGTGGCCAAAAAAGCAAACAGGATGCTAGGAATGATTAGGAAAGGGATGCAAAATAAGACCAAGAATATTATAATGCCTCTGTATTGCTCCATGGTGTGACCTCATTTTGAGTATTGCATTCAATTCTGGTTGCCATATCTGAAAAAAGATATAGCGGAATTAGAAAAGGTTCAAAGAAGAGCGACCAAAATGATAAAGGGGATGGAACTCCTCCTGTATGAGGAAAGGCTAAAAAGGTTAGATCTCTTCAGCTTGGAAAAGAGACGCCTGAGGGGGGATATGACAGAGGTTTATAAAATCTGGGAATATGATTTAGGTCTATAAAATTGAGGTGTTGAACGGGTAAAAGTGAATTGATTTTCACTCTTTCAAAAAGTACAAAGACCAGGGGATACTCAATGAAATTACATGGAACTTGCTGCCGGAAGATGTAGCAACAGCAGTTAGCGTATCTGGGTTTTAAAAAGATTTGGACAAGTTCCTGGAGGAACAGTCCATAGTCTGTTATTGAGATGGACATGGGGGAAGCCACTGTTTGCCCCGGAATTGGTAACATGGAGTGTTGCTACTAATTGGGTTTCTGCCAGGTACTTGTGATCTGCATTGGCCACCATTAGAAGCAGGATACTGGGCTAGATGGATCATTGGTCTGACCAAGTATGGCTATTATATTATTTTAGAGTCCCAAGCTACACAATTAAACTGCTACAATTTATGCTGCAAATAAACAGCTAGGAAAAGTGTTTATTGCTATTTTATATTATATAGCCTGGAAATATATTGCTTTTCCATTTTCCTAGGGGCAACCACATGGCCGGTGTTCTGAGAGGAAAGCCTTCCCCCCCAATTTTGGATGCTTTGGTTGTTTGGAGGGATTTCAAGTTGATCCCTCACCTCAGGCAGCAGGTTACCTTGAGCTGCCTCTGCTGAGAGGTAAACAATTGTTCTTTCAAATGATATTCAAAAACTGAATGGGAACACCATATCCATTTAGTGACCAACATTCAATTGTAGATGTTTGGCATGGCAGTTATACTGATTTTCAATGGCACTGTTTTACGTCAATTATGCGTGTGCATATGTAGACAGATATCTGGGTGTTTTCAAACATTATTTGGATGTGTTTCCTGGTTTGATAATCCAGCCTTGGTTTTACGCAGTTGATTTTATCTGGATAAGATGCTGCACACTAGATTTTAAATATGGATTCCTCTGACTTTGTACCCTTAAAGGACTCCTAATTAGCAAGAAAATTAACATATAAATTTGCAGATGTCAATATTCAGTGAACCTTATCCAGGCAGAAGATGCTCCTACTCAGATTAGTCCTTCTTAAGAATATAAGAACATAAGCATTGCCATATTGGGACAGACTGAAGGTCCATCAAGCCAACTTTTCTGTTTCCAGCAGTAGCCAATTCAGGTCACAAGTACCTGGCAAGATCCCAGAACAGTAAACAGATTTTATGCTGCTTATCCTAGAAATAAGCAGTGGATTTTCCCAAGTCCATCCAAAAAATGGCTTATGGATTTTTCTTTTAGGAAATTAGCCAAACCTTTTTTAAACCCTGCTAAGCTAACTGTTGTTACTACATCTCTGGCAGTGAATTCCAGGGTTTAATTACACTGACCAGGCTATATCTGGATTTTCAGTGGCAGTTACTTGGACAGTGCCACTAAATATCCAGGCAGACTACTGTGGCACTATCTGAAGAGGGTCTGGAGGCAGAATCAAGGCAGATCCAGGAATTACCTGGGCACCACCAATATTCAGTGCCGTTACCTGGATAATGAACTGGGAATGTTGGACCACATAAATTGCTGAATATCGGCCATACTTGGTTAACTTCTGGGCGCCACCAAAGATCCAGAAATATGCATGTGAAACAGATTTTCAGTGGCACTATGTAGATAGTAGCAGCACGGAGAGGGTTCAAATGCACAAACCAAAATGCAAAACACAGAAAAGTACCAAGAGTCTTCAAATAATGAGACAAGTCCTTTAATTCATAGCATAGATCAATGGCATAATCTTGTACAACATAGATCAATGGCACAATTTTGTACATCAGTGGACTTTTGAAATCAGATGACCACTGATGCTGGCATTGTACGCTGAAATACAGCCCATGTCAGGTCATTGATGAAAATGATTGTGCCATTGAACTACATTGTACAAGGTTATGCCATTGATCTATGCTGTGAATTAAAGGACTTGTCCCATTTTTTGAAAGAACTATCTAGATAGTGCCAGTGTAGCCCGGGGGTGGAGACACAAGTTATCTGGATAGCAGCAATTTTCAGCACAACTGTCTGGATAACTTAGGATAGCAAAAAAGCTGTCACAAGTGCTGTCCGGATAGAGGCTGAATATCATTGCTATCCAGTACCTCATTGCTCTAGCCAAACATTCAGCAGCTACCACTATCTGGATACTGCCGCTGAATATCTGGATTTTTTGGCCCACGGCACTTTAAAAAAACATTGACCACTGTGGGCTCAATATTGGGAGGATAGAATGTAGCAATGGGTTGAGAAGCAAGAAAGCCAGGGCTCAATCCCCGCTTCTGCCACTGACACTGTTTGTGATCTTTGGGCAAGTCACTTTGGGGCTCTTCTACTAAAAGACATTAAGCCCTTCACGCATGATTAGAGCAGGCTACTGCAGAACCTATTAAAGTATTTTGCAGTATTTTGCCTTTGTGTGCACTAACTTGTATGTTATCCATTAAAAAAAAATTTCAGAGGGGGCGTGTCATGGGCAGAGAGTGGCCCTTCCTGCATTATCTGACTAGTACATTATGATTAGAGCACATTAATTGGATAATGCAAGCTTAACGTGGCAGCACTGAGAACGTTGATGCATGACCTGCAAATAGAAATAAAGCCCTACAAAAGTGCTGCTCGCAAGAAAGTCTCATGTTAAAATGTGTTAAGCACAGATTTTACTGCACTTTAGTAGAAGGGTCCCTTTATCTCCCATAGGTACCCCTTTTAGATTGTAAGTTCTGTTAGGTATGGACATGTATAGGGGCATTTTTGATATGACATCTAAATTCGACTTTGTATGTTTTGTGGAAAACGTCCAAAAATCCAATAGTGAACATGGCCATTTGCAAAACAGAAAAATGTCTATCTTTTTGTTTCAAAAATAGCCATTTGCTAGACATTGTTGTGCTCAGGGCATCTATCTTTTTGGACCATTTTCAGAAAAAGAATGACCAAGCCATTGGAACGTAGGAAGAGCCAGCATTCTTAGCAGGCTGGCCACACAGACATCCCAGCAGAGTAGTGTGGGGGAGGGGGGGCGGGTTGCTGCAGTGGACTTCACATAAAATGTCCCAGGTACACATCTTATGTTTGCCTCCTTATATTGTATGGGGAGCCCTCCAAAATCTACCAAACAACTACTGTACTCACCTGTACACCACTACAATAACCCTTATGCCTGCAGGTGTCATCTATATGTGGGTACAGTGGGTTTTTGGGGGCTTACACTTTCCACCACAAGTGTAACAGAGTGGAATATGAGCCTAGGTCCCCTTCTCCACAGTGCACCACACCGACCACTAGGCTACTCAAGGGACCTTCTTGCTGCTCTAATAGGACTAGCCATAACATCTGACGCTGTCATAAAGGCTGATATGTACTGTTTCTTTCACATCTTTGGGGGGTGAGAGGGGGTAAGTGACCACTGGGGGATGACCACTGGGGTACTAAGGGGGGGGGGGGGTCACACCTTAATCCCTCCAGTGATCAGCTAGCCATTTAAGACACTTTTTTATGACTTATGGGCTAATTTTTGAAAGAGAAGGGTGTCCATCTTTCGACATAAATTGGAAGAAGGACGTCCTCCCAGGGATGTCCAAATTGGTATAATCGAAACCCAATGTAGGATGTTCCAAAATGTACTCCGTCGTAAGGACGGCCAAAGTTCAAGGGGGCGTGTTGGAGGCATAGCGAAGGTGGGACTTGGGCGTACCTAACACTTGGATGTCCTTGACCCATAATTGAAAAAAACAAGGACGTCCCTGACGAACACTTGGACGTTTTCACCAGGACCTGTTTTTCTTACGACTAAGGCACAAAAAGGTGCCCAAAATGACCAGGTGACCACCAGAGGGAATCGGGGATGACCTCCCCTTACTCCCCCAGTGGTCACCAACCCCCTCCCACCCTCAAAAACATTTTTAAAATATTTTGTGCCAGCCTCTATGCCAGCCTCAGATGTTATACTCAGGTCCATGACAGCAGTATTCATGTCCCTGGAGCAGTTTTAGTGGGTGCAGTGCACTTCAGACAGGCGGACCCAGCTCCACCCCCCACCTGTTACATTTGGGGAGGAAACAGCAAGACTTCCAAAACTCACACAAACCCACTGTACCCACATCTAGGTGCCCCCCCTTCACCCGGAAGGGCTATGGTAGTGGTGTACAGTTGTGGGTAGTGGGTTTGGGATTTTTTTTGAGGGGCTCAGCACAAAAGGTAAGGGAGCTATGTTCCTGGGAGCAATTTATGAAGTCCAGTACCCCCTAGGGTGCCCGGTTGGTGTCCTGGCATGTCAGGGGGACCAGTGCACTACAAATGCTGGCTCCTCCCACATCCAAATGGCTTGCATTTGGTCATTTTTGACAGGGACATCTTTGGTTTCGAAAATCTGCGAAAATCAGAAACGTCCATGTCTAGGGATGTCTAAACCTAGGACAGCAAAATTTAAGGATTTGGACGTCCCTGATGGTATTTTCAAAATGAAAGATGGGCGTCCATCTTGCTTCAAAAATACAGGTTTCCCCGCCCCTGGATTTGGATGTTTTGCAAGGATGTCTAAATCGCAACTTGGACATCCCTTTCGAAAATGCCCCTCCACGTCATGATAAATTAAGTTGTAGACCAAATTGTCTACATTGAAGCCTTGGACATTCCCCCCCCCCCTCCCCCCCATTATGGCAGAAAAACATCCAGGTTTTCAGAATTTCCAAATCCCACCCCCAACATGCCCCGGACACACTCCCTTGTAATTTGGATGCAATGTAGATGAACTAAAAAAAATAGGGATTTGGATATTTTGGCAATTAAAACATCCAAGTGCTACTTTATGCTGCGTTTTGGACATTTTCCTTAGTGGATTCTATGAAGTACCTTGGGGTGACTCTTGACTCACAACTTTCCTTCAGCCCCTACACTTCTTCAGTTGTGCATACCTGCTTGCTTCCTTCCCACCACCACCACATTCGCTCTCTACATCACTATTTTTACAGTGCTTCTTGTGCTACACTCCTTTACTCTGTTAAAGCATTGTGCCTTGATT
Organism: Microcaecilia unicolor; assembly: GCF_901765095.1. NCBI lineage: Eukaryota > Metazoa > Chordata > Amphibia > Gymnophiona > Siphonopidae > Microcaecilia > Microcaecilia unicolor. Next base: position 378,073,584 of record NC_044031.1, read on the forward strand.
ACTGCAACATTGTCTATTTGGTTCTTCCAGCATCATCCCTTATGCAACTACAAACAGTACAGAGCACTTCCATAACAATTCTTTCCTGTGCCCATCGACATGACCAAGTCACTCTCTTTTGGCTCACTATCACTGGCAGCATAAAACCTTAATTCTGGCACACGGGATATTACACTTCTGAACTCCTTCCTATCTCTCCTCTCATTACCCCTTATACCCCTTCGTGCCCTCCTCATCTATCCATCTGTCCATACCCTCCGTTTACTGCTATAGACTTGAATTCACCTGCCACTCAGCTTTCTTCTGCTGTGCTCCTTCTCTCTGGAACTCACTTCCTACTGCAGTTCAGTTTGAGCAATCTTAACGTAAATTTAGTTCTGCTTTGAAATCGTACTTTTTCTGATTGGCTTTTCCTCCAGGAGCCTAGCATAGACATGGCCATCTGCATGCAGCACACTGTTCCCTTGATCTGATTTCCCCGTTTTCCTTCTCCTATCTCTGTTTCTCAATGATATTGTGGTTCCTTTCTTTTTCAATTGTATTTTTGATTATTAACTGTTTTGATTGTTAAGTGAAAGGTGGTATATCAAATGCCATTAAACATGAATAGTTATGAGCATTGTATGTATATCCAGTAGCACTATAAAATGGTAAGTATCATTAATAGACTATTAGAATGATAAAACATAACAAAAAAGACAATTTAATCAGCTTTATCTCTGTACACAATAGTCTCTCAAAGGTTCACTCTGCTAGCTTCTCATAAGAGGTTTTCTCAGCTCAAGCAAAGGGCTCTCACTGGGTTATTTGATTTGATCAAGGGGTAATAAAAAAGATTCCTAGTTCAATGATAATGATGTTATACATGTTATATTTCTGATTGATAATGGTAGTGATACATGCTTTATCTGTTTTCAAACTTTCGCAGTCCTAGCACCCCACGTGACCATGATTTTCTTGGCAAATTACTGCAGTAGTTTGCCATTTGCAGCCCACAGCACTGCACTGTTGAAAAACAAAAATCAGTGAAGCAACCTGTCACTTCATCTGCAGTGTAACACTGTGCATGTATGTGCCATTGAAAATCAATGCAAATGCCTGTATTTTATAAAGTATACATCCTATGTCTCCTCACTGATTCCCCATATATTCCTTCTCATTCATTGCATTCTTTATCTGTACATCATCTCACTACCCCAGCTGTTCATTGTTCATGATTGGAATCAACTCATCATTCATCATTTTTATCTATTGCCCCATCTCTCTGGAATTCCTTTCCTTCAGTGATTCATTCAGAACAATCTTACCCCCAAATTTAGATCTTTAGTGGACTCACCTCTTCACACAAGCATTCCCTGAGGAGGCTGGGACTTGACTGGACAGACAGGATAATATGTGTGTTTTCTTCTTGTTCTTTTTTTTTTTTTTTTAGGAAATGTGTTTTTATTTTTTCTGTTCCATTTCTGTTGAATATTGTAGTTCATTTCTTATTGTTGAAGAGTTTTAAATTGTGAACTGTTTTAATTTTTAACTGAAAGACGGTATATCAAGTTTTTATTAAACATAGAGTGGATACCCCAGATGGCGTGGAAAACATGAAAAAGGAACTGCGGAAGTTAGAAGAATGGTCTATTTGGCAATTAAAATTCAATGCAAAGATGTGCAGGAGTAGAAATCCAAGGGAGAAATAGGTGTTAGGCGGTGAGAGACTGATATGCACAGACAGGAAGAGGGACCTTGGGTGATATTATCTGAAGATCTGAAGGTGATGAAACAGTGTGACAAGGCGATGGCTGTAGCCAGAAGGATGCTAGGCTGTATAGAAAGAGGCATAACCAGCAGAAGAAAGGAGGTGTTGATGCTCCTGTACAAGTTGTTGGTGAGGCCCCATCTGGAGAATTGTGTTCAATTTTGGAGGCCATATCTTGCTAAAGATGCAAGAAGACTTGAAGCAGTCTAGATGAAGGCAACAAAAATGATACAGGGCTTGCACCAAAATGCATATGAAAAGAGAACTTAAGAACAGGGCTGGGTGGACTTCTTCGGTCTATGTCCCAGAAATGGCAAAGAAAAACAATGATCAAGTATTTTATATCACATTCATTGCTGGTCTAATCATGACTTGATAATAAGTGTGAATGTTGGGTGGACTGGATGGCCTGTTCAGGCCTTTTTATCTGTCATCATTTACTATGTTACTATGAGGTATGTGTGTGCCATGTTAATGCTGCAGCCCCCTGCTGGAATGGCTGTAATTGTTCTATCTGCCCTTATGTAAGTTAGAGATTCCCATAAAGTGACTGGTAGTGGTGGGAGATTTTTTGTGTCATGGACTGTGTGGATTAGTTGAAACAAAATAGTGTGTGTTGAAGGCTCAGACTTTGGGTCTAGTTGGTGAATGTCTAATAGAGGCAGTAGCATGGCTTTTACTGAATGGGCCCCAGTCCTAAAAAATGAGATGGGTCCCCTATAACACCATCTCTCCTAAGGTGGTGGGGAGCAGGGGAGCGTCCTTTCAGAGCTCCAGTAAACAAACCCTACAAAAAGCAAACCTTTTATGGCACTGGACATTGAAATGCAATTTCCCAAAGCTGACATATTACAACTAATAAATTCAGAAACACATTTTTTTTCTATCTTTGCTGTCTGAGCATTGGTTTGGCCCCAGTGTCTCCTACTTTCCTCTGCAGTGAGTAGTCAGGTTCCAAACAGAAGTCAGGTCAAGTCAGGCAGTAAGCAATAGACAACGTCTCCCAGTAGCATAGGCAACTCTACCAAAGTAGAAACCAAAGCAAAGTTCATGGGGATTCGGGCAAGGCTTGCTCCTTAAATAGCCCCCTCCTTCAGAGAGACAAGCTATAGCTGGCAAGCGGCAGGAGTCAGCTGGCAAAGGAGAACCTGATTGGCCAGCCAGCAAGAGGAGGCGGAGCTTGAACGGGAGCAGCCAATCCTGGCATCAGGAGCAAGGTTGCCAGGTGGGCGGTTTTACCGCCCAATTGGGCGGGTTTTCGCCAGTGGCGGCGGGAAAATTTCACCGGCTGCGGGATGCGGTTTTTTGGGCGGTTTTCCCATCGCCGCTGTGCGAGTTCGGCAGTTTTTTCCGGGGCTTCTATTGGTCCAATTCGGTCCAATAGAAGCTTTTCCGGGGCTTCTATTGGTCCAATTTGGTCCAATAGAAACTTTTCCGGGGCTTCTATTGGTCCAAATTGGACCAATAGAAGCCTTTCAGGGGCAGGGCTGACGTCAGGGATGATGTAGGAGGCGGGGTTAGTGATGTGGGAGGCGGGGTTAGTGATGTGGGAGGCAGGGTTAGTGACACAGGGGCGGGGTTAGGTGATGCGGGGCGGGGTTCGTGACGTGGGGGCGGGGTTTGGTGACACGGAGGACGGGGATTGGCTACGGGCGGTTTTTGGTGGGTTTACGAGGCGGGGCCGAGAAGCGTGCAGGAGGTGAGGCGCGCTCAGCAGGTGAGGAGCGCAACAGTAAAGCTTGGATTGTGGAAACGTGAATTGCAATCTAAGGGTCTGGAATAGCAAGGATAGGGTTTAAGGTATGACCACCCATTTCAGTGGGGCCAGCTATATATGGGAGGACGTCTAGGTCTGACTAGGGAGAGAGAAAAAAATGCTAGACATGGATGGCGGGAAGTCAGGAAGGAGATGCACATGGATGGAGGGGAGGGAAGAGAGGAGAAAAACTGCACATGGGTGGAGAAAATAGGTGAAATTGAAATCTGGGTCCATTCTATATCTCCTCTAGTCAAGTCTGCAGAGGACCCATCTTGTATTTATGGATGTAGGGCAAGAAATGAAGAAGAAAGAAGGAAAGCATAGAAAAAAATGGAAAAGAAGCCCTGGAAATGGAGTTAAGAGAACAGATAGAGAACAGCAGAATCAGAGAGGGGTATGGCTACTGTAGGGACAGAGCCATAGTGATCCCACCCCTAAGGTTACCCATGATGAGTAGCAGTACCATTTTTCCTACAAAAAAAGCACTGGGAGCAGGTGGTGGACGAGTTTGTGTTTGCTCTCACTGAGGGGAGTGAAGAGAGAAGATGCTAGATGGGGGAGGGGAGGGATTAGGAGGAGATAGGAGAGAGAGGAGATGCTGGGTAGGTAGGGAGCACCGACTAATCAGCTTCAGGGGGTGCCAGAAACTCTAGCACTGACCCTGCCCCTCCCCTCTACCAATGCGCATTTTCTTCTCCCCTCCATCCATGCCCAGCCTTTCTCCTCTTTCCCCTCCCCTCCATCCATGTGCATCTCCATCCTCTGACTTCCCTCCCCTCCATCCATGTTTAGCATTTCTCCTCTCTCCCCTGCCTTCCATCCATGTGCATTTCCATCCTCTGTCTTTCCTCTCATCCATCCATGTCAAGCATTTTTCCTCTCTCCCCTCCCTTCCATCCATGTGCATCTCCTTTTTCTGTCTTCCCTCTCCTGCATGCATGTCCAGCATTTCTCCTCTCTCCCCTCCATCCATGTGCATCTCCTTCCTCTGTCTTTCCTCTCCTCCATCAATGTACAGCAGTTCTCCTCTCTCCCCTGCCCTCCCATCCATGTCCAGCATGATTCTCCTCTCTCCCATGCCCTCCCATCCGTCCAGAGATTCTCCTCTCTCCCCTGCCCTCCCCTCCCATCCATGTCCAGCGATTCTCCTTTGCCCCCTATCCTCTCCTCTCATCCATGTCCAGAGACAGGGCCGTGCTTAGGGTCTCCGGCGCCCCCCTGCAGTTGGCCCCGCCGGCGCGCCCCCCCCCCCCCCCCCCCGAAAACGATCGCTACACTACCCGCCCTCTTCTCCCCAGATCCTTTTCCTTTTTGTTTAAATTTACCTCTCCGGCGCGCGGCAGCGTAGCGTTAGTGAGAAGGAGGCGGCGCTCCCCTGCCCTGACATGTCTTCTTCTCTTCGCTCAGTGTCCCGCCTTCTTCTGACGTCATTTCTGACGTCAGAAGAAGGCGGAACCGAGCGAAGGGAAGAGACTGACACGTCGGGGCGGTGGAGCGCCACCTCCTCACTAACGTTACGCTGCCACGCGCCGGAGAGGTAAATTTAAACAAAAAAAAAGGACAAGGATCTGGGGAGAAGAGGGCGAGGTAAGCATGGTGCGGCGGGGCGCCCCCCAGAGGATGGTGCCCTCCTGCCATGCTTACCTCGCTTACCGTGTTTGCACGGCCCTGTCCAGAGATTCACCCCAGCCCCCACCTGCTCCACTTTTCAGCCCCCGAATTCCAGCCTTAGCCCCCTTCTCAGTTGCTGCTACTGCTGCTAATTCTAGTTCCAACCCCAGGCCCCCCACCTGCCTGCCCTCTTCTCCCACAACATCCCCCTTTTGTTCCTGCCGCAATGTGTTTAAATCTGTTTTATCTCAAAGTCAAAGCGGCAGTGGCAGTGAAAGAAGTAGGCTCACCTCGGGCCTTCCCTTCCCTCACAGTGTCTTGCTCGCGTGGAAACAGGAAATTACATCAGAGGAAGGCAGGACACTGAGTGGGAAGGGAAGGCCCGACGCGAGTCTGCTTCTTTCACTGCCTCTGTCGCTTTGATTTTGAGGTAAAACAGATTTAAACACAAGGCAACAGGAATAAAAAGGGGGCTGTCTGTCCAGGGAGCTGAGAGCGGGCAGGTAAGGACAGGGGGCTACGGCTGGAACTGTGAGCTGCGGTGGCAGTAAGCAAGGCTTGTGGCGCCCTCCAGAGGTTGGGGCCCCCTGCCATGTTTACTACGCTTACTGGGTTGCGCCAGCCCTGCTTGGCCTCACATATGTGGTTTGAAAGCATAGATCTGACATGTTCCTGCTCATATAAGCACACATTCCAACATCCTCCAGGTCTGACATGTACTCTCAAACCCAGTACTGTCCATCTTGCGTAGCCGCATTACAGTACAGTTAGAAAGCAGGGCCAGTCACACACACACATACTAGGAGGACATGCACATTACCCAGGACTGTGAAGGTTGCAGTAGTACACAATTGAATAAAGAGATTTGTGTATGAGTTGTGACAAACCCAGGACTTTAGTGGCTAGAGATGACTCAGAGAGTGACAGAACATATATAATTGGAGTCACATAGCTTGTGTGAACGTTTGCAAAGTATGTGGAACCTTTATATCCGTCCTAACGTTGGCCACCCAGCTTGAGACATGTACATACATGAAGGTAGTGGCACCAGGATGGGGAACATGTATTTTCTATATAGGAATTGAAGCAAATGAATAAGAAGTAATCAAATCTTTTTACACTATGATGGAAGACAAATGTCATGCTACGATTCTCTCTAAAGTACTGTATTTACAGGAATAACAGGTTTTGGATAGGTTGTTCATTACAGGGCCCAGTGGGTCACAGCAGGTGGCAGAGGATATGTCCCTGGTCTCAGACATGGGAGAGGAATTCTGGCTCAGGCTGTCTCCAGAGATGGGGGAGGAGTTCTTGCTGAAGCTATCTCCAGAGGTGGAGGAGGAGCAGAAGTGGAAGGGCCTGAGGAGGTACAGCTACCCACAAAGCACATAATCCAGCAGCCACAAGAACTGGCTCCCACCACCTGTGTGATACAATGCATGAGTCCAGATGCAGAGAGGCTGGCAGAACTACACAGCTTACAAAGCAGTCACTTTCAGCGGCTCGAGGGCCATTATGGAGGACTCCGGGAGGATGTACAAAGCCTTTGAAGGAGCCTCAGGCTAGAAGTACGGGAGAGGTTTTCCCTGGTAGCCCAATCGATAGACCACCTCAGGGCTGCTATACTCCAGCAGCAACAGCTCAGCAAGGTGCTGCTCCTGCACAACAGCCCAATGTTGGTCAAGAGGGGTCAGTCCATCACCACAGAAGACGACCCAGGAAAGAAAATGGTGGGCACTAACTGGTTAGCACACAGATAACACTGGAGCTCTTACCGTGTATAAAACGGGTGGTGGACAATGCTCACATTGTAATTTTAAAAAATGGCCTTGTGCTAATGGCAACATAAGTGTAAGACAATTATAAAAACAAAGCTGAAGGAAGCCATTTTTATGGCAGCAGTAACAATGACCTTAGAGTGTAGGAAAGACCCTTATTAGAGTGTGCTGAAGCCACTTTTTACTTCAACTTAATAAAAGAACTTCAAAATTCCTGACCATGAAGATAGCCGTGGTTTATTGGTCAAAGCCAACATGAATTTAGTAAAGGGACATCTTGCCTCGCCTATCTGCTACATTAAAAAAAAAATTAAGGCGTGAACAAGTGTAGATCACAGTGAGCCAGGTGATGTGATAATGTATCTGGATTTTTAGAAAACATTTGACAAAGTCTCTCATGAGAGAACTAAAGAAATTAGAAAGCGGCTCTACAGAAGAAATTGTAACCTTATTGTTTATCTTTCTTTTCTTCCAGGATAAAGATGCTTTGTTTTATTTCTACTTTAGATCTACTGATTTACCTTTCTTGAATGGAGCAATGTCTATATTTTCTGATATTTCACAATGTACACAAAGTACAGTAGAGGGAAAAATGTCTTATTGTCAAAATGTGTTATCAATAGGAACTAAGGTATGTGTGTGTGGTGGTGGGGGTGGAGGAGTCATCAAGCTGGGTTAAGAGTTTTAAATCACATTATTCACCTCTTAATGTGACTTAAAGGACCCTAATGCAGCCCAACTTTATTTCCCACAGTGATATTTAAGTTGCCATGTGGCAACTTAAATATCACTATGGGAAATTTAAGTTTTACATATGTTTTGCATCCCATTACTATGCAAATACCTGTGGTGATAAACTGCAAGTCACATTAGGTTCAAAAAAATCACGTTTTTTTTTTAAACTTTATTAATTTTAAAACAATATAGTATTTATGAAAACATACAACAGACAACTCAATGGAATATTTGAAGCATACCTATACTACTATAGCTTCTATTACATTTTGTGTGATCTCTTTATTCCGCCGGTGGTCTGACTCTTGGTACACCCCTGAATTATGACAGCACAAATGACAACTCTGTCAGGCAGAGAGGAGATGGTTACAACCTTCTTCATCTCTCTCCCTTAATAAGAGTACTGCCTCCTTCTATAAAAAGGCGCTCCTCAGGGCAAAACAGACTTATTACACTGCTGAGATCCCCACGGCACTGATCATGCGGTTAACTAAATAAATCGCAGCAAAACCCTCACTACTTTTCAAATTCCCCCTAGCAAAACAGACAGTGCCCCCCCCCCCCCCCCAACACACAAACACAACTATTGGCAGCACATTTTGAGAACAAAGTCATTGTATTATGTAATTCCCTAAATCCTTTGATCAAAACCCACATTAGCCCTTCTCCATCCTCCTCTGTACCTGGTCCATTCAACTCATAACCACCCCAGGGCCATCTCCCTTTGTATCTGTTCCATGCAGTACTCTCTCCAGATTCCACCTACTGTCTTCAACCGATCTTGCCAGGATTGTAAAAAGCATGAGACTTAACTACAGCCCCCCATGATACTCTCCTCTTGGCATTAGTGAAGAAATCTCTACCTGCATTCCTCTCTTATCTCCAGTCTGTGATCACCTTAAGTCAGGACACGTTACACTCACGTGGAAATCTGCCACTAGTTACCCAAGATTAAAGACAGAACACTCCCTGTTTCCGATCCCGCAAATGTACCATACATACATACTCATAACTGAGAAATAAGACTGTCAATAACTTAGCAAGCTGCAGTGAAGGAAGAGCTGCTGGCATGCAATGTCAGCAAGTGTCAAAACATAATACACCTGTTACCATTTACACATTCTTTATTCTTCACCCTTCATTCACAGTTGTCCTCTCCACGCAGAGACAACATTCACAGGATTCTGGCCAAACATACCTTGGCCTAATACACACAACCAAATCCTCAGCTCATCCATTGATTTCATAGTCTCTCTATCCCCAAATTCCCTTCCACATGTCAACATAAGGATGATAAGTCAAAGACATGGGACACAGGATCCTCATTTGCCAGTCTATCTCTGCATCACATGCCATGAATTCTCAGAATAATGAAGAGGTTATAGATTTCATACAAAACATTTCTGCCATTGCCCTCTTACCTTCTATACCACGTTCATCATGAATATTGAGGAAAAGTCCTCTATGATTAGATGCACTCCAAACATTTTGTTCTCAAAAGAAGGATGAATGCCAATAGAAAAAAAAAAACAAATAGGCATTTCTGTAGCTGAAAAGTGATTGCTGGGATTCGCTCAAAAGGTCACTGCTTATTGTGATAGAAAAGGACAGGATGCCTTTCTGCTGTGCCTAGACAGCACAAACAGGCATGGTTCCTTTAAAAGCTGAGAAGGTGCTGTCTTAGTGGTGGCATTGGACCCAGTATAAACATTCAGGAATCCTTTTACTAAGCTGCGGTAAAAGGGGGCCTGCACTAATGTCAATACATGTGTTAGACATGCGCTGAGGTCCCATTTTACTGCAGTGGGTAAAAGGTTGTCTTTTTTTCTAGAAAAGAAATGGTCATGCAGTTAGTGAACCACATGCTGCGTGGCCATTTCAAGGGAGAACACTTACCGCCACCCATTGAGGTGATGGTAAGGGCTTCCGTGCTATCCTGACAGTAACCAGGCAGCACACTGTGCTGTCCAATTACTGCTGGGTAAGCACCAGCGCTACAATAATAGAAAATATTTTATAGCACCGGAAATGGCATGCTCCTGCGGCAGTTCCAAATTGGCACTTGGCAACGCCAACCCTTTAGTAAAAGGACCCCTCAGGGAGCAATTATGTAACTGGCTGCCATATATTAGATGCCCCAATGGCACGCACTGAGCACCATTCTATGTCACAGATTCCATTATAGAATCCAGGCATAAGCCTGCAAGTTGTATACAAAGATAGGTGCCTTTATTTACTCCAAGTCAAAGGCAGGTGTAAACGGGTAGAGGAGATGCAAGGTTCATGAATATTTTTCTGTAAATATTTGTTAGGGATGTTCATTCATAGGTGTGCATTAAAAACTCAGGGGCCCTTTTACAAAGGTGCAGGAGGTATAGCGCTCGCCAATCGGCACTACTGCCTGGCTAGCACATAAACTGGGTAGTAATTCTGAATTTTGCGTGCACTGAATCCCGTGGTAGAAAATTGTTTTCTATTTTCTACCACGGGCTGCTTACCCAGCGGTAAACAGCAGTTGGCGCATGCTGCATACTGCATGCTTACTGGGCAGGGGCGTAGCCAGACTTCAGTGGGAGGGGGGTCCAGAGCTGCACTTTTTGTCCTTTAGATTGTAAGCTCCTTTGAGCAGGGACTGTCCTTGTTAATTGTACAGTGCTGCACAACCCTGGTAGCGCTTTAGAAATGTTAAATAGTAGAAGTAGTAGTACCCAAGGTGAGGGGGCACATTTTAGCCCCCCCCCCCAGTGCCACCAACCCGCCCCCCGCCATTGCCAACCCCCCCCACCACCACCAACACCAACTTTGCCCCCCCCCCCCCGCCGCCGACCCTCTCGAGCCCCCCCTTCTGCCACCAGCCCTCCCCCGCTGCCGCCTACCTTTGCTGGCGGGGGACCCCAACCCCCGCCAGCTGAGGTCCTCTTCTTCTGGCGCAAGGCTTCATTCTGTTTCTGTGAGTCTGACGTCGGATGTCAGACTCACAGAAACAGAACGAAGCCTTGTGACGGAAGAAGAGGACCTCGGCTGGCGGGGGTTGGGGTCCCCCGCCAGCAAAGGTAGGCTACGGCAGCGGCAGGAGGGGAGGTGAGAGGGTCGTCGGCAGAGAGGTCCAGGGCCAAATCTATGGGGGCCCAGGCCCCCATGGCCCCACATAGCTATGTCACTGTTACCGGGTAGTGTGTGAGATCTTACTACTAGGTCAATGGGTGGCGGTAAGGTCTGAGGCCAAAAATGAGCACACACTGGGTTCAATTTTAGCACATGTCCATTTTCCAGCCCCTTAAAAAAGGCCATTTGTCCTAGATGCGGTAAAAAATAGCCCAGAGCACGCCCAAAAGACAGGCTTGCAATACCGCCGGTCACTTTTCACCACAGCTTAGTAAAAGGACCCCTTATTTATTTAAACCATTTATATCCTGGCCTTTCACAGTCTAAGTGGCTTACAAAAATTGCACACATAATTAAAATTGCAATAAAATATATACAATTATGCAAATAGTTTAAAATTAAAAAATATAAAAGGACCAGTTTGCACCCGTACTAGCTCAGCCCACCCACAAAGCACATACAGTTATTGCCTTCAGACAAAACTTGAACTTGGCACCAAAACTATAACCATAGAAAGGGGATGGGATTTGATAAGCCACCTTTTTGTGGTTACGATCAAAGCTGTTTACATATAATATACAGGTACTTATTTTGTACCTGGGGCAATGGAGGGTTAAGGGCCTCTTTTACAAAGCTGCGCTAGCAATTCCTGTGCGGTAACTGAGATTAAGCCCTTTCAATTCCTATGGGCTTCCTCTCATTTGCCACATGGGAATTGCTAGCGCGGTTTTGTAAAAGAAGCCCTAAGGGCCCCTTTTACAAAGCAGCGGTAAGCCCAATACGGGTTTACCACTTGCTAAAAAGGAAGTACCGCCAGGCTACCGAAGCATCCTGGCGATAGTTCCCACCCCCAGCATGCCGTCATATCTGGCGCTACAAAAATATATTTATTTTTGTAGTTCTGGTGTGTACCCGGCGGTAATCGGGCACACACTGCCTGGTTACTGCCGGGTTAGTGTGGGAGCCCTTACTGCCACCTCAATTTGTTTGCCTACTCGTTTCTAAAGGGCAACCCCCCCCCCCCCCATAAAATTAAATGGATAATTTATTATCTTTTCAAGCAGCAACATTGGACATAGAAGTTATACATTTTTTATTTTTTGCTGCAGATCATGGTGATTTTAGAAGTTTGATAAAAAAAATGTATTTGTTTTGTAAATTATTATTATTATTATGCCAGTTTTTGTATTCCACCTATAACTATTCAAAGTCTGATTACAGTAATCAAGAGCTGGACCAATCTATCCAGGAGCTACAATAATTAGAACAAGCTAATATCACATATTAAACAGTAGACCCGTCTTACAAACTAGAAAAGTTTTAAAATGTTTTCTAAACTGAAAATAGTGAGTGCAAGATCTCAAAGACAATGGAAGCTGGTTCCACAGATTAGCCAGCTGATATTGAATAGACAGTGAATAATGTTTGACTTATTTTCAGTTCTTATACATTGGAAATCTTAATTGAAAAAGATTATGAGTTTTGTAACTAATAGAGGACTCTTAACAGTGATGCTAAAATCAACGTGTACTCTGGAATTTCATCAGTAAGGATTTTGAAAGTGGTAACACCTAATTTGAACTGAATTCTCTCAGCAACAGGTAACCAGTCAAGTTTAGCATAGAAAGGTTGAAGTGATTCAACTTGGGCTAGCACAAAAATTAATCTAACTGTGGAATTCTGGACCAATTACAGATAATGGATAAGTGATTTAGAACAGTTGGCTAACATAAGGTTACAATATCCAATCGGGAAAGAATTAAAGATTGAACCAAATTTCTGAAGACCTTTGAATGAAATATTTTCTAAATATCCTCAAATTTCTCAGTATTATAAAGGATTGTCTAATAGTAGACTGTATGTGACACTGCATAGACAATAAATGGTGCAGTCCCCCCCCCCCCCCCCCAATATTTTTGAATGAAAATCCAGAGAAAACTGATTACCATCCAGAGATGTGGAGGGGCATTTTCAATATGATGTCTAAGTCCGACTTTGGACGTTTTGTGAAAAACATCCCAAATCAGAATAGGAAAGAGAGTCATTTTCGAAAGAGAACATTTATATCTTTTGTTTTCGAAAATTCGGTTGCGAACAATGTTTTGTGATTTAGACGTTTTATTTTTTGGTCCATTTTTGAAAAAAAAAAACAATCAAGTGCAAAACGCACAAAATCAAGCTATTGGGATGTAGGAGGAGCCAGCATTTTTAGTAGACTGGTCCCCCTGACATCCCAGGACAGCAGTAGGGCACCCTAGGGGGCACTGCAGTGGACTTCATAACATGCTCCCAGGTACACATCTCACCATTGCTCTTTACCTTGTGTGCTGAGCCCCCTAAAACCCACTGCCCCAACCTGTACACCACTACCATAGCCCTTACTGGTGAAGTGGGCACCTATATGTGGGTACAGTGGGTTTCTGGTGAGTTTTGGAGGGTTCACAGTTTCTTCCACAAGTGTAACAGGTAGGGGGAGGTAGGAGCCTGGGTCCACCTGTCAGCAGTGCACTGCACCCAGCACTAGACTACTCCAGGGACCTGCATTCAGTTCTAATGGACCTGTGTATAACATCTGAGGATGGCAATTAATATTTTTCACCACATTTTTGGGGAGGGGGTTAGTGACCACTAGGGGAATAAGGGGAGGTCATCCCTGATTCCCTGCAGTGGTCATCTGGTTATTTAGGGCACCTTTTTGTGCATTATTTGTTCCAAAAACAGGTCTAGCGCAAAACATCTTAGTTTTAGTCCTGGACGTTTTTGTTTTGTTTGATTATGGCTGAAAAATGTCTAAGTCTTAGGAATGCCCATGTCCCTGCCTGAACATGCCCCTTATATGCCCCCTTGAGATTTGGACCTACTTCTGACTGACTTCATATAAAAATGTCTAGAAATGGGTTTTGAAAATACTGATTTGGATGTGTTTGTGAGAAAAATGTCCAAATGCTGCTTTATGCCACTTTTTAGACATTTTTCTGTTTCAAAAATGTGCCCACTAGTCTCACCTAAAAGACTGAAGATGTTTATCATAATTTTCTTGACTGCATTATCTTTTTAATGATTAATGATATAAGTTCTAGTTTATTTTATTATATGTGTTTGATATTGTAGTTCCTGGTCATGTCCAGAATATTTATTGTTCTCTGTATAGAACCACAAGGTCAATAGTGGATATGAACATAAGAATAGCCATACTGGGTCAGACCAATGGTCCATCTAGACCAGTATCCTGCTTTTAACAGTGGCCAATCCAGGTCACAAGTACCTGGAAGAAGCCCAATTAGTAGTAGCATTCCAGGCTTCCAATCCTGGAGCAAGCAGTGGCTTCCCCATGTCCATCTCAATCTTAATAACAATAAAAGACTATGGACTTTTCCTCCAGGAACTTGTCCAAACCTTTTTTAAACTCAGATACACTAACTGCTGTTACCACATCCTCTGGCAACGAGTTCCAGAGCTTCACTATTCTTTGAGTGAAAAAATAATTCTTCCTATTTGTTTTAAAAATATTCACATGTAATTTAATTGAGTGTCCCCTGGTCTTTGTACTTTATCCATTCTACATCACTCAGAGGGTCTTTTACTAAGGCGCGCTCACGTTAGAGATGCCAATGCATTCCTATGGGCATCTATAATGTTTAGCGAGCCCCCAGTTTTAGGGCGGGCCAAAAACGTGAACGCGCCTTAGTAAAAGACGCTCTCAGGATTTCATAGACCTCAAATCATATTCCCCCTCAGCTGTCTCTCTTCCAAGCTGAAGAGCCCTAACCTCTTTAACCTTTCCTCATATGGGAGGAGTTCTATTCCCTTTACCATTTTGATCACTTTTCTTTGAACCTTTTCTAATTCCACTATATGAGATACAGTGACCAGAACTGAACGCAGTGCTCAAGGTGAGGTCGCCCCATGGAGCGATATAGAGATGATATAATATTCTTGGTCTTATTTTGCATTCCTTTCCTAATAATGCCTAGCATCCTGTTTGCTTTTTTGGCCACCACCACACACTGGGCAGCGTATGACACCTTTTCCTTGAGTGCTGACTGCTAAGGTGAACCTAGTATCAGTTAACTATGATTCGGATTATTCTTCCCATTGTGCATCACTTTGCATTTGTCCACATTAAATTTCATCTGCCTTTTGGAAGCCCGGTCTTCCTGCAGTTTTTCACAATCTGCATGTGTTTTGACAACTTTGAATAGTTTTGTGTCATCTGCAAATTTGATTACCACACTCATTATTCCAATTTCCAGATCATTTATAAATATGTTAAACAGCACCAGTCTCAATACAGATCCCTACCTCACTCCACTATTTACCCTCCTTCAAAGAGAAAACTATTGTTTTCTGTCCAAAAATGAATTCCTAATCCACAGAAGGACATTGCCTCCTATCATGTGACTTTTTAATTTTCTCAGGATTCCCTCATGAAGAACTTTGTCAAAAGCTTTCTAAAAATCTAGATACACTACATCAACCGGCTCACTTTTATCCATATGTTTATTTACACCTTCAAAAAAATAAAGCAAATTGGTGAGGCAAGACTTCTCTTGGCTGAACCCAAGCTGACTCTGTCCCATTAAACCATGTTTGTTTATGTGTTCCATAATTTTATTCTTTACAATAGTTTCCACTATTTTGCCCAGCACTGAAGTCAGGCTTACCGGTCTGTAATTTCCTGGATCACCCCTAGAACCCTTTTTAAAAATCAGTGTTACATTGGCCACCCTCTAATCTTCAGGTACTATGGATGATTTTAGTGACTACAGATCACTAACATCAGATCAGCAATTTCATGTTTGAGTTCTTTCAGTATCCTGGGGTTTATACCATCCAGTCCATGCGATTTATCACTCTTTAACTTGTTGGTTTGGCTCAGTACATATTCCAGGTTCACTGAGACTTTTTGCCGCTCCGCCACGTGGTCACCCTTGAAAACCATTTTCTGTATAGGTAGATCTCTTACATCTTCAGTAAAGACCGAAGGAAAAAAATTCATTCAATCTCTCCACTATGGCCTTAGTGCCCCTATTACTCCTTCATGATCTAACAGTCCCACTGATTCCCTCACAGACTTTCTGCTTCTGGTGTACCCGAAGAAGGTGTTACTGTAAGTTTTTGTCTCAGTGGCAAGTTTTTCTTCATATTCTCTTTTAGCCTTCTTTATCAATGCTTTGCATCTAGCTTGACAGTGCTTATGTTGCTGCTTATTTTCTTCATTTGGATCATTTTTCTGTTTGTTAAAGGGTGTTCTTTTGGCTCTAATAGCCTCTTTTACTTCAACTTTCAACCATGGCATTTGTCGTTTGTTCTTTTCACTTTTGTTGCTACATGGAATACATCTGGTCTGGGCTTCCACGATGGTATTTTTAAACTACGTCCAAGCCTGATTTAAAGTCCTAATCTTTGCAGCCGATCCTCTTAGGTTCTTTTTAACCATTTTCCTCATTTTGTCATAGTAACTCTTTCAAAAATTAAATGCTGATACCGTAGATTTCCTTAGTGACTTCACACCAGATATCAGCTCAGATCTGATCATGTTATGATCACTGTTTCCCAGCGGATCCAACACCATTACCTCTCATACCATGCCCTGCATTCCACCAAGGATTAGATTTAAAATAGCTCCTCCTCTTGTTGGATTATAAAATATATTGTCATGTTATGCTATGCTATGCTATGAGAAAACATGTGCAAATGGTGAGCTGTCAATTGCTTTTTTAAAAAGCAACATTTTAGACATCATTCTTAAGAACAGAGGAAGATGGTTCCACTCAGCAGGGTCTGCCAGTGATGACACTGCACCTGGTTTCTGCAAAATGTTTTTTCCTTATATATAGAATCAAAAGTAAATGCATGGTAACCTATGAAGGAGTATAGTTAAATAAATCAGTATGCATTAAAAAGTTTTAATTGAATTAAACTTTTGAATGCGTTACATACTGAAAAAAAACAACAACTCTGAAAACTGGGGGGAAAATGGCCAAAAGAACCAAAATAACAGCTAAAGGGTTGATATTCAAAGCGAATTAACTGGCCAGAAATGGCTTCTGGCAGGTTAAATCATTTGATCAAGGCTAACCATTCATTTTCTGGGGCACGTAACCAGTCAGTGCTGCTGAAAATGCCCAGTTGCAAAGTTGCAGCCCGATGCTCCGAGGCCTGCAGATCTGGGTCCCTTCCACCACAGGGGCTACCTTTAAAAATCATTGGTTGTCTTTGGGGGCCAAGTGGTCCACAGGGAGTCATCCTGGGGTCTGAGGGGTCTTCAGACAGGAGCAATACCCAGTCCCTCTTGCCCAGTCCATGCACCAGCTTCAAAAATTACACCCCTAGTGGTAGTCTCACGAGACTACTGTTAGAGGTCATATTTCCATTTTGCTGAATCCTGCAGGGCAGTAAAGGGCGAACGTTTACCACACCTTAATGAATTCCCCCTTAAATGCACTTACCTGGCCATGGTTTTGCCAGCTCCTTAAACCCAGAAATTCAATACCGGAGCCTGGATATGGCTTGGCATTAAATTTCCAGGCATAATGCTGGTAGTGGTTAGCGAAATGCAGAGCGTTGCTGGCTGAATATCGACTCCCCTCCCCCCCCAAAAAAAACCTTTTGACCTGTACACATCCCCAGTATTTGCCAATGGCCAGCATCTGTCCTGCTTGCATTATATTTGCTGTGTTTTTCATGTCTTTTTGTTTTTGTTCTTGTTCCATTTTTTCCACAGTACATGCTATCTCCTTCTATCCTACTTTAGTTTGCATGTGTGTGTGTGATTGTTGGTCCTGTTTTATTTCAATGTTTTGCATGTGCTCCTGTGCTGCATGCAATAGTAAGAAACATTACTACTACTACTACTATTTAGCATTTCTATAGCGCTACAAGGCATACGCAGCGCTGCACAAACATGCCTTTTCTGTATAACCTGTGTAGAATCTGTCATGTTTCTTATCTCTGTATTTCTTGGTTTCACTACATCTGTTTCTATTTCATATATTCTGACTTTCCATTCTTTTCTCACACTGATTAATATATCTTTGAACTCTCCTTCTAACTATCTTTCTATATCTCTGTTTACTAGCCTATTCTCTGTTTAGAGCATACAGAAGCATGTATTCATTGGGGGATTTTTCCCGGAGAGGAACAGATAGTCTTTTCTGGATGCATAGTGGTATGTGTTCTTTTCTTTCCTGCTTTGCACTTGCTACTTTCTTTCTTTTTTGTTTTCTGTGAGGCATCATGATTGATTGTTCTATTTTTCTGTTTTCATTTCATCCAGACATGCTGCTTCTGCAGCTGCGTCTACTTATGCACCTACCTAGAAATTATTCTTGGTTCTCAACTTCCATTCTCCTAAAACTGAAGAATGTATATATGGCAAGGGGGCATGGTCTGGGCATGTTTTGGGTGGGACTAGAGTGAGCCCAAAAATAGACATTTGTTTCCCATTTCAGAGGAGGAATGAATGCCTATTATATGAACGTTGGGGCTTAGACCTGCTATTCGGGATGTCCAAGTTTCAGAAAAGTGCTTCTATTGAACAGCGATCCACTGGAGGGATTAGGGGAGGTTACCTCCTTCACCCCCAGTAGTTGGTGTCATCCCATAAGTTAAACTGGAGAGGAATACTGGGATTTGTGATAGCTTCAGGAGAAATAAGTATTTGTGTTATTAAAATAGCTGATCAACAGGCTTATTTTCGAAAGAGAAAGACGCCCATATTTCGACCCAAATCGGGAGATGGGCGCCTTTCTCTCATGGGCACCCAAATCAGTATAATCGAAAGCCGATTTTGGGCGCCACCAACTGCAGTCTGTCACGGGAATGAACAAAGTTGATGGGGGGTGTGTCGGAGGCGTGGTGAAGGCGGGACTGGGGCATGTTTTATCAGCCGAGGAGAGATGGGCGCGCTCAGCCAATAATGGAAAAAATAAGGGCGCCAGAAGCGAGAATTTGGGTCACTTTTTCTGGACCCTTTTTTTTCACGAACAAGTTCCCAAAAAGTGCCCCAACTGCCCAGATGACCACCGGAGGGAATCGGGGATGACCTCCCCTGACTCCCCGAGTGGTCACTAACCCCCTCCCACCTAAAAAAAGAACTTAAAAAATTTTTTTTGCCAACCTGTATGCCAGCCTCAAATGTCATACCAAGCTCCATCACAGCAGTATGCAGGTCCCTGGAGCAGTTGTTAGTGGGTGCAGTGGACTTCAGGCAGGTGGACCCAGGCCCATCCCCCCCTACCTCTTACACTTGTGCTGGTAAATGGGAGCCCTCCAAACCACCCCCAAAACCCACTGTACCCACATCTAGGTGCCCCCCTTCAGCCATAAGTGCTATGGTAATGGTGTAGAGTTCTGGGGAGTGAGTTTGGGGGGGGGGGATTTGGGGGGGCTCAGCACCCAAGGTAAAGGAGCTATGGACTTGGGAGGTATTTTAATTTTTTTTTAATTGTTACAAGTGCCCCCTAGGGTGCCCAGTTGGTGTCCTGGCATGTGAGGGGGACCAGTGCACTACGAATCCTGGCCCCTCCCACGACCAAATGCCTTGGATTTGTTCGTTTTTGAGCTGGGCGCCTTCGGTTTCCATTATCGCTGAAAACCGATACCGCCCAGCTCAAATCCTCCCAAATCCGATGCATTTGCCCGGCACCAACCGTATTATCGAAACAAAAGATGGATGCCCATCTTTTTCGAAAATACTGTCTGGCATGCCCCTTCGTGGACCCGTCCTCGGAGATAGACGCCCATGGAGATGGGCATTCGCGTTCGATTATGCCCCTCATAACCATCTATGTTCCAGCATATAAAGGTTTATGTTGTCATTTCATAACATAGATGTTCATATGCTGCCACAATGAAGTTTATGTTCCTGCATTGTCTCATTGGTATTTTAGATATTTGTTTTTCTAAAATGGATATTCCTGATGCATGAAGTCAGTGCATGATATCCATTTCTCCGTGCATTTTAGAACAGAGTTTATATTGACAAATCCTGTTCTAAGATACTAGCGGAACTTGTTACATCCTGACTTGGACGTCTCAGTTCCAATTTGCGCATCCTGTCTAAAATGCCACTCCACATTTCTAGCATACACATTTGGACCATACACTCCAGGTTATACCTAGATTTTTCCACTCAGCCCTCATCTTTCTTCTTTTGCTTGTTTCGTTTTTGTATCTTGTTTCTTTTGTCTTCCTTTTTCAAACATGAACTTCATCCCATTTTTAAATACCCCCATAAGATAATATGTAACATCTTTACCATGACACCTACAAAAAATAAATAAGGGAATGGTATTAGACAGTGGCAGTGGTAAAGACTAGAAACAATACCCAAGACAGGAAAAATAATATAGTTCAGAATTACAGTCAAAATATGAACACTGGAACTCTACATATCCCAGCTTATAAATAAAGGAAAATTAAACATTGCAAGATTTTGATGATCATCTGTTTGTTCACAGCAACTGGTTGAATGAAACCTTTGCCCCTTATAACAAAAGTACATGGAAAGCATCCTGATCTGTACCTCCTCCCCCTCCCCAAATTAAATTCAAAAAAACATAGAAACATGACAGCAGAAAAAGGCCACATGGGCTATCCAATCTGCCCACCCATGCCATCTTCTCTCCCTTCCTCTTCTTAAGAGATCCCATGTGTTTGTCCCACGCTTTCTTTAATTCAGATACAGTCTTATTTCTCACCATCTCCACCATAAAGCCATTCTATGCATCCACCACCCTTCCTGTAAAAAAACTATTGTATACAACTCTGGTGAGGCCCCATTTGGAGTATCATGTACTATTCTGGAGACCGCACCTTCAGAAAAATATAACCTTCTTTTTCCTGCTGGCCATTCCTCTCCCTATGCACAGAAAAGGAGATGAAAGTGCCCCGAATTACAGCATTTTGCCACTAATAATATGGTAGAATTTAGCTACATGGACATACAGCAGGTACTGACAGTGAGCATGCAGCTTGTGCCCCACTCGAGACCTTTTGGAATAGCTTGATATGTGATGTGCCGTGTGTAGATCTGAGTGCATGCTAATTAATCAGGTTACTCTAAAGGTTATCATCAGAGGTTATAAAAAGAGTCATGAGTGAGTTCTAAAACACTTGTCCCCACCCTTTCTATATGATGAGAAGAGATGGTGGTATTATTAACATTGTGAAGGGTAAAAAGCAGCAGAGACATTTCATCAGGGCTTTTTTTGAGAGGGTACTTGGGGGTATTGAGTACCGGCACCTTTTCCATTGGCTGCTAAAATTGACCCATGGTCCCCAAGTTTTAATGAAAGAGCTCAGGCTCTACACCAGGGGCGTATCTGAACTGCGGCGGTAGGGGGGGCCAGGGCCAGAGAGGGGGGGCACATTATAGCCCCCCCCCCCCCGCCGCCGCCGCCGCCATTGCCGATCCCCCTCCCCCCAGCCGCTGCCATTGCTAACCCTCCCCCTCCGTTGCTCGCCTACCTTCGCTGGCGGGGGACCCCAACCCCCGCCAGCCGAGGTCCGCGTCCTCCTGCCGCTGCCGGCTGCCTTTGGTCCTTTCATTCTTCCATTGAAGCTGGCGCCGACGAAAAAGTTTCTTTTGAATCTGACGTCGCTGCACGTTGCACGTTGTACGTGCAGGACGTCAGACTCAAAAGAAACTTTCGTCGGCGCCAGCTTCAATGGAAGAATTAAAGGACCAAAGGCAGCCGGCAGCGGCAGGAGGACGCGGACCTCGGCTGGCGGGGGTTGGGGTCCCCCGCCAGCGAAGGTAGGCGAGCAACGGAGGGGGAGGGTTGGCAGCGGTAGGGGGGTCCAGGGCGAAATCTGCGGGGGCCCAGGCCCCTGAGGCCCCACGCAGATACGCCCCTGCTCTACACACCAATTCTTCCTTGTCATAGGTTCTGTGACTGGTTGCAGGGGGCCTGGCTATTGTGGGGAGGGTCCCTCAGTGATTACCCCCACCCCTGAAGGGTGGCCTAGCATTTGAGTACCGGCACCTTTTTCACTAGAAAAAGTGCACTGCATTTCATTGATAAAAATTGTTGTTGTAAGGTAAGTGACCATTTCATAAACGATTCAGAATACACTTTTCAATATTATTAGTTATATTAAAATTGATGTCCTAATCAAATTATAATTGTTTGTTTCTTAGACCCTTGTTCTTCTGGTTTTCCTATTGTTTCTCATGAAGCTGGGGTGTGCGAGTGGTTCAGAGGAGATATAAATGAGGTAGCGTGGCGACTGAAGTCTGGGCCAGCATTTTTAGCTTTTTACCTTTAGTTTGCACCATCGTACCATAAGTACATATGTGTTTGACGTACCCTATTGCAGATATTTGGTGATAATGAGGTTCATGCAGTGAGACCCCAGAAATGTACTACATTCAAACGAACAAAGAGCAGTCTAGAAACATGTGGTTAATTGAATTAGGTTAGTTCATCCTTATGAGGGTTTTCAGTCAACATTTGCAAAAGCAGAATACAAATATTTTATAATTATTGGCTGGAAATATTGAACTCATAAGAGATCAGTCAAAATGCAGATTTCTCAAGACCCCCCTTGCTTCACTATCCAGATACCTTTTGGTATGAGTACAGGTTAAATATTGGCAATGTTCTTGGCATTCCAATTAAAACTTAGTTGTGTTCAGGGCTTCTCTAACCAATAGGCAAGACTAGGCAGTTGCCTATGGCAGCAGAGGGGAGAGGGGGGAGAGCAAAGAGCACCTGCAGTCAACAGAGAACAGTAGACCCCAATAAGCACACAGACTCAAATAATCAATGCATACTTTTACCTGAAGCAAGGCTGAAAGATTTTCAAATAGCCTATTTTCTTGGGTAAGTAACTGTGTGTTGTGTGTATTTAATATTTAAAATCATGATGTCAAAGGGGAATTAGGGGCCTGAAAGTTAATGGGGGAGCGGCATACAACTGAAGGTTCACCTAAGGTGCTCAGTTCCTTTGCACCAGCCCTGACTGTGTCCTTCGCTGAGACATGCTGCGGTTGCTGAGGGCTTTGCTGAGATCAGCCTTGAAAGGGCATGCTGGGCTCAGTTAACACCAGTGTCCAAAAGTGCTGACTTTATATATACTGTTGTAAATGTATCTGGCTTTCTCACTAGAATTAGCCTGTTAGAGCTAGATTAAGCTATATGGCTAGAAGGGTGAAGGAAAACAAAATGTACTTGAATCTGCGTTTTAGTCGCTGAATTTCTGGGTATAATTTTAAACACGTTTTAAAGCAAAACCAACCACAGAGTTTAAATATCAGGGAGGTTGCTTTTTGTTTCCATTTTGTAGGCAGTCTAGAAATGTCCCACTAGCGCCCTGATATTCTACCAAGCAATATGCTGGCTTAGCACTTTGTTTCCATGCTGTACCACCATATCACCAGTATGTGAAAGATATATAATAATCTTTCTAAATCAAAAAAGAGAAACTCATAAGTACAGTGCAATCTGCTTAAGTGCAAGGGTCTGGGACCAAAGAAATGCATGCAGTTAACTGGAGCGTGCACTTAACCATTGTGACCCAAAGAAGTTTGACATTGATAATAATGAACCTAACTGGGCTTTCTCTCTGAACCAAAGTTCTGAGGGCCTGACTGAAGCTAATAGCTAAATACTAAAAGCATCACCTCTGTGTGACCCAGAGATTGTATTCTGTGACAAGCTGGTTCTGCAGCTCTGCAAGAGACTTTGCAGCTTTGCAGAAAAGAGGAACTTAGTTGGAAGCAAAAGGTTCCAGCTAGAGGCGTAAAGACAGAATGTGTATAGGAGCTTCTTGCATTTTATCTGGATATGCAGGTGATGGAAACATGAGATATCAGGTTGCTGGACAAATGGACTGTGAAGCAATATAATAAACTTATCAGTCTTATGTTTCTGTGGACCCTCCTAAATAATCTTGATTAGTTTTTGTAGAAAAAGGGAATTTAAAAGGGGGTAGGTCTAATTATATGCAGCTCATATACACAATGTTAACTTTTGCATATAAAAGGGAATGTATATCCTATACAGCATGAACATCTTAACCTCTTGGGCCAACGCCTTTATGATGGAAATGAATAAAGAGAAAACGCAATGCCTTATTCCTTGTCATCAAGCAGATGAAGCCATTACGTATGGGTTGTGTCCATCAGCCAGCAGGGGGAGATAGAGAGCACTCAAATTTCACAGTGCCACATGGTCAGCTAGCTCCACTGCCTCTTCAGTATTCTCTATCTCCCCAGGCAGGGTGGTTGCAGCTTGATTAAGCTCCTTAAAAAATCTGCCTGGGGGTGGCTCCTGGCTTGCCAGTTGTTAGCCAGGGCGTTAGAGGCTATAGCAGCTTCACTTTAAAGGCACATAGGTTAGCCCTTTCTCTGCCTTACCCATCCCCCCAGTGGATGTGAGCACATTAGTTTCACTTTTCCCTGCTCTTTCCCACTCTATATTTGGTGGATGCAGGCACATTGGTTCGCCTTTCCCTGCCTTTCCCACTGTTCTGTACCTCTGGAGTTGATTTGATTGCCACTTTTGCTGTTTTCTCTACTTTCCTCACAGCGTTAAAAAAAAAAAAAAGCAAGAGGTTTTCTTCAGTTTCTACAGTGTGACCGGAGCTTGTATACTCGCTCGAGTGAGCTAAGAGTGTTTTCTGACTCCTCTGGAGAGGGCCCGCGATCGGGACGTTTTTGGCGCGAAGCCGCCATTTTGAATTTTCCGCCGTTTTTCGGCGATGACTGCAGAGAGTGTTAAGCGCTGTTCCAAGTGTGGCAAGTGCAGATCAGCAGCGGGGCTCTGTAAAACGTGCTGTTCAGGCGTAAGAGCCGGCCCAAGCATGGCGAGCGATGATTCTTCCCGCTCGGTGGAGCTGGCAGCGGGCGCCATTTTGAAAGCACCACATGGTGCGACCCCCGCTGAGGCGGACGGTCTGGAGACCGGAGGGGTCCCTCGAATTGAGGCTGGCCAAAGAGCTACTAGCCCTGGACTGGAAACGGGTGCCCAGGGCGAGTTTTTCTCCCCTGACTTTGTATTATTGCTTCATAATGCATATATGCTTAAAAGAGCTCAGCCACAGGGGTTTTCTTCAGCCCCCCTTACTGCTCCTCCGGTGGATGCAGGCCTGGGATTGCCCTCTGAGGCGTTTTTCTCTGATAGCTGGCCGCAAGAGAAGCGCAAAAGGGTAAATTCCCCTTCAGAGAGTGGTGCACCCCCCTTTCCCCCCCCCCCCCCCCCCCCCCGTGGTCGGGATGTGGTGACTCTGAGGGATCTGGCAGGCCCTCGTGGCCAGAGGAAACAGAGGAAGGTGCAGAAGGGCCACTGGACCCAGATGATCCGTCCGCGGTGAGGATTTTCCACCGCGAGGAGCTGCCAGCGCTTATTTCAGATTGTCTTACAGGTCCTCTCTATTGAAGATCCTGGGAGTGGCGAGGCCTCCTCTGGAAATCCGAGAATGGCAAGTACCAAAAAGCCTGCTTGAGCCTTTCCTTTGCATGACTCCATCCAAGAGCTTATTTCAGCTCAATGGGCTGACCCCGAAGGACCTTTGAAAGTTTCCAGGGCTATGGGGCAATTATTCCCTCTGAGTGAGGAGCATTTGGCTCGCTTTGCAATGCCTAAGGTGGATGCCCTAGTCACAGCTGTGACAAAGAGAACTACCCTCCCGGTTGAAGGAGGTGTTACCCTGAAGGACATGCAAGACCGTAGACTGGAATCAGCACTTAAACGGTCCTTTGAAATTGCTGGTCTTACTATTCGGGCGTCTGCATGCAGTTGTTATGCTGCTGGAGCCTGCCTGGCATGGTTGCAACAGGCAGTGGAACAGCCCGGTGATGGAGCGGAGCCCTTGTCTGAAGTGGCTCCGCGAATGGAGTCGGCCTTGTCCATTTTGGCTGACGCCCTTTATGATATTGTCAGAGCTTCGGCTAAACAGATGGCTGTAGCAGTGGCGGCTCGCCGTCTTCTGTGGCTACGGCATTGGGCGGCGGACATGGCCTCTAAGCAAAGGTTGGTGAAGTTGCCCTTTCAAGGCCTTCTCCTGTTGGGTGAGGAGTTGGAGAAAATTGTGAAAGGCCTGGGAGATGCTAAACCCCAGCGCTTACCCAAGGATAGGCCGCAGCCTCCCTCCAAGGGTCAGGTGGTTCACTCCTCTTATAGACCTCGCTTCCGTGAAGCTAGAAGGTACCACCCAGGGCATTCTACTGGGTCCACTTCTCATGGCCGGTTTTCAGCAGAGGAACTCCTTTCGCTCGGACAAACGTTCCGCAGCAGCAGGCTCAAGACCTGGAGTTCAAGGGCGACCCTCTCAATGAGGGTGCGCCGGCCCCCTCCTCGGTTCCTGTTATAGGAGGACGTCTTTCCCTCTTTCTCGAGGAGTGGGCCAAGATTACCTCAGATCAGTGGGTCTTGGACCTGATCAGAGAAGGATACCGAATAGAATTCAATGCCCCGATAAGAGACGTGTTTGTGGAGTCCCGATGTGGTTCTGCTGCCAAACGGGCGGCGGTAGAGGAGACCTTACAAGGCTTGATTCACATTGGGGCGGTTTCCCCCGGTGCCTCCCGCCGATTTCGGCTGCGGCTGCTACTCCATTTACTTTGTGGTGCCGCGAAAAGGTGGGTCTTTTCGCCCTATTCTGGACTTAAAAGAATTAAACAAGTCCCTAAGAGTGCGGCATTTTCACATGGAAACCCTGCGCTCCGTCAGTGCGGCGGTAAAGCCAGGAGAGTTTCTCACGTCTCTGGACCTGAAAGAAGCTTACTTGTACATTCCAATTTGGCCCCCGCACCAGAAGTTTCTGCGGTTTGTGGTGATGGTAAAACATTTCCAGTTTCAGGCCTTGCCACAGCTCCCCGAACCTTTTCCAAGGTAATGGTGGTAGTAGCTGCTTTTCTCAGGCGAGAAGGTATCCGGGTTCACCCGTACCTAGACGACTGGCTCATCAGAGCGGACTCCGCAACAGAGAGCCATCAAGCTACAGCCAGAGTGGTCTCAGTACTGCAATCTCTGGGCTGGGTCGTCAATGTAGCCAAAAGTCACCTGACCCCCTCGCAATCTCTAGAATAATTGGGGGCACGGTTCGACACAGACTCGGGATATGTATTCCTTCCCGAGCAAAGGCAGTGCAAGCTTCAGAATCAGGTCCGTCTGCTCCTTAGGATGCCCCGCCCGCGAGCTTGGGACATGGTCCAGCTGTTGGGATCGATGATGGCCACCTTGGATTTGGTTCCCTGGGCGAGAGCGCACCTGAGACCTCTGCAGTATTCCCTGCTTCAACGATGGTCTCCAGTATCTCAGGATTATCAATGCAGACTCTCTTGGCTCCCTGCGGCCCGACTCAACATGGAGTGGTGGCTCTCAGACAGCATGCTGCAGCGAGGAATGCCGCTGGCGCTTCCTGATTGGTTCATAGTGGTGACAGATGCCAGCCTGCAGGGCTGGGGCGCACATTGCAAGGGGAAGCATACCCAGGGTCTTTGGACACCCGACGAGTCGGAGTGGTCCATCAATCGCCTAGACTTGAAAGCGGTGTTTCAGGCGCTTCTGGCCTTTCAAGTGACCCTGGAAGGATTGGCTATCAGAGTGATGTCGGACAACACGACAACAGTGGCCTACATAAATCAACAAGGCGGCACTCAGTGCAGAGCGCTGGCCGCGCAGGCCGAACAGATTTGCCACTGGGCCGAGCTGCATCTGCAGTTTCTGTCGGCAGCTCACATTGCAGGTCAGAGCAACGTACAAGCCGATTATCTAAGCAGGCATCAAATCGATCCAGCGGAATGGGAACTGGCAGACGAAGTATTCCTGCAGATATGTGCCAAATGGGGCAAGCCCATAATGGATCTTATGGCGACAAGTTCAACTGCCAAAGTCCCGTGCTATTCAGCAGACGGAGAGATCCTCACTCAGCCGGGTTGAATGCCTTGGCTCAACCCTGGCCTCTGGGCCTCTGGTATGTGTTCCTTCCGTGGCCCTTGATATTTGGATTTGAGAATATTAACTACCGTTGGACAGTGAGAGCGCTGGTTAATTTACCATAACCTTTTGATTTGTTTTTTTTGGACCGATGAATATACAGTAACGCACTGTGACCAGGACATAGTTCTGAGTGTTCAAGTGGCAGGTTATTATTCTGAGGTCTTTTCCCCCTGTTTTGATTTTTTACCTTTCAATGGTATGGTGTTGATGCATATCAAGATATACGCTCGCTTTTGGTGACATTACTGTGGTTGTCTTCAAGAGAGTTCCCCCCCCCCCCTTTTTTTTTTGTAACTGTTAAATTAGATCGGGCCATATCTGGGCACCAGCAGTGACTATCAGTGTCATTGACGTCAATATTCAGTGCTGTACCTGCACAGCTAACTGGATGAGGAAGTTAGGACTGTGTTTTGTTCAAGGCAACTTTCCCAGTTATTTATGTAACTTGGCACTGGTATTAAATATCACCAGTGCTCACATAACACCCAGCTCCTCCCAGACTTACTCCACTCTAGAATCCTTTGGTAACCAAAGCCAATATTCAGTGGCACTATCTGGCTCACTGCCACTGAATATCGGCTCCCAGGTTGTGTGGCATGGTTTAAGCAGGTTGGAGCTGCCCTTGCTGGCTTAATGCACACCGAATATTGACCTCTACATTAATTAATTAAAACATTCTATAATCTATTACTCAGGCATTATACAGAATAATTCATTTTTCATTTATAGTATTATGTATAACTCATCCCCACAATTCATTTTCCAGTTTGTATATTGTTCAGTATTATTGTAACAACCCCTTCAAGTCATGTCATAATTTAGTTTCAATTAGCTTTAATTACAAAACCTCACTATGATGTTTAGTAGTAATTTTGTTAAGTAATCCTTTCCTCACAACTACTGAGTTATTGTTATGATTGTGGTCAGAACCCCTCTCAAACTTACCTTTTTCCTGGGGGTCAGCTTCTTAGCTGGCTTCTGTTTCTTTTGTCTGTCCTTTCTGAGCTAGCTCTCTCTCTCTCTATGCTGGCAGCTTCCAGCAGCATGACTCTAATTGTTTCACTTTACTACAGCTATGTGTGTGGACTGAGTTAGCTCTACCTCTCTTTGGGTGTACTGGCTTCAAGTGCTTCACGGTGCTGCATTGGTGTGGGTTGGGCCTCTCTGGGTTTCAGTGTGCTGTCTGCCTGGGTCTAGGGAGTGTGGCATCATCAGGGAGGGCCTTGATAAGGAAGTGGTGTTCTTCCCTTCAGGGCCTTTACAACGTTTGCTTTTGCTACGTGCTTTAGGTCCAGGTTAATGTTAGTGCAGTGTGCACTTGTGACTGTGTGTTTAGCTTTCTTGCTTTTCCCTTGTGGTTCCCCCGCTTTTCCCTCTTGGTGCTTTGGAAGCATTGCTGTGTGTAGGGCTTTGGAAGCTCTGTTGCTGATAGAAGTACTTCAGGGTTTGGTGGTGTTAGGAACACTGCAGATTTGGCTGTTAGAAGTACTTCTGGTGTTTGTGCTATTGGGAGCATTGCAGTCTTTGCTGTTTGTGTTTGGTGCTTTGGAAGCACTTTTGGCTTACGTGTTTAGCTTCCATGTTTTTTCCCTAGTGGCTCCCCTGTCTTTCCTTTTAGTGCTAGGAGCTCTTCTGGTTGTTTGATGCGTGGGAGCAACCTAGTTAGTTTAGAGTTGTAGAGCTTCTGTAGCTTGGGGCTCAGAGCACCTGTGTTAGGTCTGCTGAAGTTTGGTGCTTAGGAAGCACCTTTATTAGCTTATGTGTTTAGCTTCCCTGTTCTTCCTTGTGGCTCCCCTGCTTTTCCTTTTGGTGCTGTGAGAAGCACTCCTGTTAGGTCAGTGCCTTGGGGCACTCCTGTTAGTATAGGGCTTATGAAGTCCTTTTGTTAGTTTACTGTGAGGAACACTTCTGTTGGTTTAGGGCTTGGGAGCACTTAGGTCAGTTTAGGATTTAGGAGTACTTCTGTTTCCAGTCCTGGTCCCTGTGTCATCCAGTAAGTCCTGCCGGCCACTCGAACCCAGGGGCTCAACCCTTGGGGGGCAGTGGCTAAGTGCAGGTGAAGCTGTACGGACCAGTCCAGTGTGTTCCAGTCCAGTGTTCCAGTCCTTTGTCCTCCAGTCCGGGGGATTCCAGTCCAGTGTTCCAGTCCTGTGTCCTCCAGTCCGGGGGATTCCAGTCCGTGTGTTCCGGCTCGCTGGGCGGTGCCTGCAGTCCCTGCCGGTGTTGGTGTGCTTGCCCAGCGTTGGTTGGTGGGTTTTGCCTGCTGCTGTCGCTCCTCGTCAGCAGCCCAAGGGCTCACGTTTGCTCCAGAGCCCGGCCCCGCGGGCTCTGAACCTGAGAACCTGACAGATATCAGCCCAATTACACACCAAGTGGAGACGAGTTCCTCACAACTAGGACAGTGTGTAGCAGTTTTTTCTTTTATTTCATTGCACAATCTGGTGGTGTTATCAGCATTTAATAAACACTAAGATCCTTTTATTAAGCCCCAGTTAGCACTAATACGTGCTTACCATGGCTTAAAGTGCCTTACCACAGGGTGCGCTCAAGTATCCCGTGGTAATTTCAGCATCAGTGTGTGCTACCCTTGCGCTAAAAAGTAGATTTTATTTTTCAGCTCTAGGGGTGGGACTGGGGGAGGAGAGTAGGTGGGTTCTGCACAAATCAGTTCTCACAGCTACATTGCCGCACACTAACTGATTAGCATGTGGTTAGCATGTGACCTACAGACGTGCAGGAATCCCATGGGAATCCCCATGAGGACAGAAGCAGTTCTGTGAGGTTCCTCTTCAGGACGGAAGCAGTTCCTGTGGGGATGGAAACAGTTCCTGCAGTGTTCCCGTGAACGTGTAAGCTGCACCAGCGCCAGCCTTTCACCTACCAAGTACCAAGTTCTTTGAGTTCCACCTCCTCCTCCTTGCTTTAAAAGCGCAGTTGTGGAAAGTCTTCCATTAATCCTCTCTGCTCCCGGGCTGATGCGCAGGCCTAAGCTCTGACACAGGCAAGAGCATCAGAGGTCGCCTGACCTACTGACATGTCCATGTGGCGACCTCTCAGCACAGTGCCAGCAAATCAGAGACAAGTCTTACATGTGTGCACCAGAGTGTTCCAACTTCCATTCCTTCCTTGCCTGCAGTGCTGTGACTCAAACCCAGAGAGACACAAAAAGCCGACCGGAATTTTTTTAGGTACCATTAAATTCTTGTGAGGATGGGTGGGGACAGGAAAGATTCCAGTGGGGACAGGTGGAGACTGGTTAGATTCCAGTGGGGATGGGTTAGATTTCTGTTCCTGTGCAACTCTAAAATGAGCCCCTTTCTGCCTACAAAATGGGTGACGGTAAAGGCTCACAAGGTAATGTCCACACGTTAATAGAAAAATTAGCATATGGCCATAATTGCTGAAATAGGAAACTATAACCATATCCCAGCAGCATTAAAAGTGGCCTTAGCACATGGGAAAGATCAGTGCTGGGGACCGCACAGGCCACATTTTAGCACTGCTTGGTAAAAGGGTTCCCTAATTGATTTTTTTTTCAGTTTTTCAAATGACATCCCTATTTTCAAGGGCAATGATAACAGTTGCTGCTGTCTAGGGCTTTTGATGCCCATATTGGTTTACACATTCACTCGTTTTTAGTGGTTTTAAGCAGAAGCACAGTATGGTTTTGATGGAATTACACTATATAACTTTGATCTATACTATAAGCAAGCTGAATGCTCTCATCAGTTATGGAGGAAATTTTTTATTTTTTTGTTACATTTGTACCCCACGCTTTCCCACTCATGGCGGGCTCAATGCGGCTTACATGGAGCAATGGAGGGTTAAGTGACTTGCCCAGAGTCACAAGTTGCTGCCTGTTCCTGAAGTTGGAATCGAACTCAGTTCCTCAGTTCCCCAGGACCAAAGTCCACCACCCTAACCACTAGGCCACTCCTCCACTCTAGATTCCCTGCTTTCACCCTGATTGTTCTTTCCTTGGTAGCAGACTGCTTCCTATCCTGTGCAGACCATCATCTGCTCTATTAGCAATAGGTGCAGAATCGTCATAAGTCAGAAAACCTCCATTTAGAGCAATTACCATTAACCGCTCTTATTTATTACTTAACTTCTTATGCTGTAGGGAAATGCACTTATCTGGGCTGTAGCACACTCGATTGGGAACGCTTAACACACAGAGAGCCCCTGTTTCTCCAGTGCTTCTTCAGGAACTGTGCCCTAGGCTACTAAGTCTGCCCTTTTCAAGTTTACCCTGCAGCAAATATATAAGCATAACCATTTCGAGAGTGGATCATTAGAGTAACCTTATAGAGAGATGTGCACGAAGACGCCTACCTGTCAAAGGTCCTGCTCATTTCTACTGCGGGACTTCCTTCCGGTCTCTACAGACCTGATTCTTAAAGGGACCTCACTCTTGCCCACATTTATCTTTTTTCTTCCCCTCTTTATAGAAATGCTTTCCACTCTATGCGCATATTTAGACCTTTGGGTGTTAACGTTTTTAACCTAAAGATCCATCGTTGTTCCACCTGTACTAAAGCCTCATCTCGGTTTCCACCTCTTAGTGATTTCTCCACCTGATCTATAACTGTGCATTTAAAGTCAGCAAACGTATGTTGTTGTTCCATACAGTGTGTCACTAAAGGGGCTTCCCTGCGCTAATGTGTGATGTTGAATTTATGATCACCTAGACGCTGTTTCAGTGCTCGCGTTGTTTTCCCTACAGCATAAGAAGTTAAGTAATAAATAAGAGTGGTTAATGGTAATTGCTCTAAACGTAGGTTTTCTGACTTATGACGATTCTGCACCTATTCCTAATAGAGCAGATGATGTTCTGCACAGGATAAGAAGCAGTCTGCTACCAAGGAAAGCACAATCAGGGTGCAAGCAGGGAATCTGAAGTCTTTCCTCCATAACTGATGAGAGCATTCAGCTTGCTTATAGTATAGATTGAATTTATTCCTAATAGCAAGTACCCAGTGCATGGATTATTACTATATAACTTTGCCAATTTTTTGTGCATATATGTTATCTGTTTCTTTTTTTCTAGTACTCTTAAATACTGTTTAATTTTTATCATATTGGTTTGTTTACACGGTTTACATGTACATACAAAAATCTTTTTTAATTATTATTAACTGCCGGTCAGTCATGAGCACCAGAGAACAGTATACGATGACATATGTACTTTGATAATTGGCAGAAACCAGCATGAGTGTACTGGACCTAAAACTCTTATATGAATATCTGTGACATGGTGCCTGCAGAGCTCATCAAAGACAATGTGGACTACCGGGCACACAAATTCTTAGTCTGGTCAGACCTGGTTAATGTGACCCAGCATTTCCTGCCCTGCCCACCAACCAATGTGCTCTTGTGAACAGATTTTCTCAGTGGTAGGGGATATTTTGTATCCATATCAGTCACAGTTAGCACCAGACATGGTAAAAATGTAGATGTTCCTACAGACAAACATCCCTCTGCTGGTTTCCCTCATTTCCATGCAACCGAGGGGGGGGTGGGTGGGTAGGAGAAAATGGAGAACACAGCTCCACTAAAGCAATGCCTACCCACATTGTTGCCCTCAGTGTCTTGCTGTATTTTTTTTCCATTTCCCACTCGCCAGTTATGGCTGCCCAGTCTATTTTGTTCCCAACAGATTTTACTAGCACCACATACAAAAAGAGAGAAAATCTTCTGTCTTTTCCTGGGCCTCCCAGTTTTTGTTTGTTGCTGCCTGTATCACTGTCTGCCCTGTCTGCTCAAGCCCTGCTGCTGTCAGCCTGTTTTCTTGGATCAGTGCCACTGCCTTGCTGACTGTCGCTTGTGCCATTATTGCTGTTGCTGCACAGTGTGATCAGTTCCCCTGCCATTCTCTTGTTTCCCAGTGAGGTGCTTTGCCTCCATCCTAAAAAAGGAAAACATAGACAAAGACACACAAAGAATTTTGAAAAACAAAATCAAGTTTTCCATGTTTTCTTCCTATTACTGTTGTGGGCTGTTCGTGTCATTGGTTATTGTGTTCTCTCCTGATTTTGGTCCCTTGGTTGTTCATGCCAATCTAGCTGCTGCTGTCTGGCATGATCACATGTCCTGCCACTCTCTTGTTTTCTTTGGGGTATTTTTATTTATTATGGGAGGGTTGCTGTTGGTGTGTTCATTAGGATTATTTTGTTGAATGTTCAAGTTCTCAGTTACTGTGTATAGGCCTCAAAGTTAATTAAGGGGGCATGAAAGCTGAAAGTTCACCTAGGACAATTAATAAGCTTGTATGGCCCTAGTTAGAAGGCTAATTCTGGATCACTGTAAAAATGTGGTGTACACATATAAGTACAGCGGACCACCTAGCTTTAACTGAGTTTTCACGTGATGGGTAGTGGTACACAGCTTTAGAGATCCTGCTTTCTGTATTCAAAGAGATATAGGCTGAATTCTTATTTACATATGCTAGATATCAAATGTACTTTGACTGATTTTCTTGCTAATGTTGCGGAAGTTAAATAGTGGCTTTAAGAATGATGTCATGGACAGATTTTTAAGACTATAAAGGCAATCTTTAAGCTGGCACCAAGATTTAAGCAGCAATATAACATAGTAATTGGTGCTTAAATCTAGTGACTGCAGATAAAGACCTGAACAGTCCATCCAGTCTGCCCAACAGTCACATTCATTATCAATCTAAGATGAAATGAACATTGAATGTGATGTTATATACTTGAGCATGGTTTTTCTTTGGTGTTTCTGGGACATAGACCATAGAACTGTGCCCGGCTCTCCCCTTATGTTCCAACTACTGGAGTTGCAGTCAAATCTCACTCCAGTCTATCTGAATCCATCTTGGCACTTGCAGGACAAAGACCATAAAAGTCAGCCCGGCACTGTCCTCACATTCCAAATAATTGGCGTTTCTGTCGAAGCTCTCTCCAGCCCATCTTAAACCGGATCGCTATATGTGGGACTCAGACCGTACAAGCCAGCCTTTAGTTGATGGAGCCAGAGTTGCTATCTAAGCACCACTTGACATGCAAACACATATAAAAATAACAAAATTTAAAGGGTTGCGTAGCATTCATTTTCTAAATTAGAGATCCTCTGTGTTCATCCCACGCTCCATGTATAGACTAGCAGCTCTTATGCATATTTGCTGCCAATAATTGGCAGTTATGTTCATAAGGTGTGGCCTAGTGGTTAGAGCACCTGCTGTCTTGACATCCAGATGTGGCTGGTTTAAATTCCACTGCTGCTCCTTTTGATCTTGAGCAAATCACTTAACCCTCCATTGCCTCAGATACAAAATTAGATTGTGAGCCCTCCAGGGACAGGGAAATACCCAGTGTACCTGAATGTAACTCACCTTGAGCTACTACTGAAAAAGGTGTGAGCAAAATCTAAGTAAATAAATAAGTGCTAGGTGCTATACTATAAACAGTCCACCCAGTATTCAAAGTGATTTAAGTGGGCACTCCTGCCCACTTAAATTGCCTGGGGCCATAAAACCACTGATATTCAGTGGCACTTAGCCGGGCAGTGCTGCTGAATATCGGCTCTGACCACCCAACAGAAAAGTTGTCAAGTCAGGGGTGGTACAGATGGCAGCGCTGAGGAAGATCCAACAGGTATGTGGGTGCCGGCAATATTCAGTTCCAGCAGCCACATAGCTAAGTGGGTAAATTTAGAACAACTCAAAAGCTGTCCTAAATTCACCCACTTAGCTATGCAGGTCTTGGCACTAAAATTGGCCGGGAACCGAATAACTGGAAAACCCTTAGAAAGCCCTTCAATCCATCCCCCTTGATTAGGATCCCTCTGTCAGCCCCCCCTCCCCCAACATAAGAGTCTGTGATCCATGCCCCTCCTCCTAATCATGCAATCCCTCCCCCACCTTTCTAGTATGCATGATGCCCCCCCTCCCCATGTCTACTTGCATATCCCTGATGAACACACACTGAATGCATGGAAATCACTTCGGAGGAAATACAAATACACCATAAAACAGACTAAAAGACTACACTATAAAACTATGATTGGACCAAACTACAAAGACACGCACAAACTCTTCCACCTTGTAAATAAGCTGCTAGACACTACACCTGTTACAAACAATAGTAAAGAAATACCAGGGGTCGACGACCTCGCGAAATACTTCAAGGAGAAAATCATACAACTACGACTTAGAATACCTACCAGCCCTACTGAATACACCACATTCCTGAACTGTCTAGACCCAGAAGACGGAATACACCCAGCAGACAGTATCTGGACCGAATTCGAAGTACTGTCAGAAGACCTTATCTTTAAAACGCTTAAAAGATTCACCAAATCCCAATGCAAACTAGACATCTGCCCAAGCAACCTCATGAAATCAGCTCCTCAACAATTCATAGTAGACTTAACGAACCACCTGAATTTCATGCTACAAAACGGACTTTTCCCAAAGGAAAAAGGAAAAATCTTACTCACCCCAATACCCAAAGACACAAAGAAAAACGCTAGTGAAATAACTAACTACAGACCAGTTGCATCTATACCACTAATAGCCAAAATAACAGAAGGAGTGGTAACCAAACAACTCACAAGTTATCTTGACAAGTTCTCAATACTGCATGACGCCCAATCAGGATTCCGTTCGAATCACAGTACAGAAACAGTATTAACTACCCTACTGACCAAATTTAAGCAACGGATCGTAACCGGCTCCAATATACTCCTCCTACAATTTGACATGTCAAGTGCCTTTGACATGGTTGACCACGGAATCCTATTACACATTCTTGAATATTTCGGCATCGGAGGCAATGTCCTAAATTGGTTCAAGGGGTTCTTAACCTCACGCTTATACCAAGTCACATCAAATTCAACCACATCTGCCGCATGGACACCTGAGTGCGGAGTACCGCAGGGATCTCCCCTCTCACCAACAATTTTCAATCTACTGATGACCCCACTGGCAAAACTTCTATCAAACCATAACCTTAACCCTTACATATATGCTGATGATGTAACAATATATATTCCTTTTAAACAAGACATCAATGAAATCTCCAACGAAATCAACCAAAGTCTACACATCATGAACACCTGGGCAGATGCATTCCGACTGAAATTGAACGCAGAAAAAACTCAATGCCTCATTCTAACCTCCCAATACAACACAACCAAATTTACCGCTATCAACACACCTAAACTAAACTTGCCAATATCAGAAAATTTAAAAATCCTTGGAGTCACAATCGACCGCCACCTTACACTTGAGACTCATGCGAACAACACAACAAAAAAGATGTTCTTCTCCATGTGGAAACTGAAAAGAATAAAACCATTCTTTCCAAGATCTGTCTTCCGCAACCTAGTACAATCACTCGTACTCAGCCATCTGGATTACTGCAACTCACTATACGCAGGCTGCAAAGAACAAATAATGAGAAAACTTCAAACAGCCCAGAATACAGCAGCCAGACTCATCTTCGGAAAACCAAAATACGAAAGCTCAGCACCCTTACGTGAGAAACTACACTGGCTCCCACTCAAGGAACGTATCACCTTTAAATTATGCACGTTAGTTCACAAAATCATTCACGGTGAAGCCCCTGCATACATGTCCGACTTAATAGACCTGCCACCCAGAAACGCCAAAAAATCATCCAGAACTTTCCTCAACCTTCACTTCCCTAAGTGCAAAGGCATAAAGTATAAAGTACTACATGCATCAACCTTCTCCTACATGAGCACGCAACTCTGGAACGCACTACCACGCAACCTGAAAACGATCTATGAATTAACCGACTTCCGCAAATGATTGAAGACCTATCTCTTTGAAAAAACATACTGCAAGGATCAAAACACATAAATCCGATATACACCATAATAATGCCTCAAGACATTACCTCACGTACTCCATTTCCCCGTACTCTCTCCCATTCAATAATCTACCCACAGATAAAAACTGTTATACCCCATCGCTCTCTTGCTATTATTCGATCACCCTAGTAATCCCCCAACGTCATATCCTATAGTTTCTACGCCCCAAAGATGATTGACCTGACTCTGTCTTCCTTAACTATTCACAATGTAACCCATAATCGTAATGTAACAAACTGTATTTCCATCATTTACAATGTATTGTAAGCCACACTGAGCCCGCAAATAGGTGGGAAAATGTGGGATACAAATGCAACTAAATAAATAAATAAATAAATGGTCCAGTGGGGTCATGGAGGAAAGAGCAAAGCCCACTTGCTCCTTCCCCTAGCAGCTACCATTCGAAAATGCCACAAGGCTGCCTCTAGTGGTCATGACAGCCATATTGGAATAGCAACCCCTTGGGGCAGCAGCAAGTGGGCTTTGATTCTTCCTTCAGTGCCCAGCTAGACCAGCAGGAATATGCAGATACACTCGGGGGGCCTATCCTTCATGGTGGAAGGAAAGAGAAACAGGGTTGCGTGATTGGGGAGGGGGTGGGGATCAGGGACTCCTGTGTCGGGAGTGGGCAGATCAGAGGGCTCCATTTTGGGGGGATCAGAGGGCTTCTAAGGGTTTTATAGTTATGTGGGCCTCAGCCAATATTCAGCTGGGACCCACATAACTGTCTTATGCAGGTCACAGCTAAATATCATCTGGGCCCCGTATAAGCAGTCCCATTGAACTTATCACCAAATATTCAGTGCCAGTGCCCATACATGGCCAACACTGAATATCCAAGGATAATTTAGCTGGTCAAGGCCAGTATTTAAAAAAACACCGACCACCATCAGTGTGTCTCAGTTTTTTAACCATGCAACTATCAGAGGAGGTACATATGGATGGAGCATGGGTATGTCATGGGCATGACACTAAGTGATGCATGCAACATATAGAATGCTATCATTTGAACAAATTGCATGGCACACTTAGGTGAGCCCACATACACCAGCCATTGACCTATCATAAGTAGGCGTGCCTAACTTTTGGTGCAACAATGCAGCTCTGCACTAATATTCTATAATAATCATAAATAAACCCAGTGCCAATACAAAATTTGCCTAAAGCACGATGACTCTTCAATGGCAATTCATTTCACATGAGTCAAAAACTCACAGTTCATCTAGCCTCTTCATCAGGTCAATCCAGTGCTTTGGCTTAACCTTACACAAAACTTTCATCTCCAAATTTATTTATAAAATATTTTATAACAACTTTCATTTCAGATAAGTGCTCTTTGAATTCACAATGAAAGTTTAAAAATAAATTTGGAGATGAAAGTTTTGTATAAGATTAAGCCAAAGCACTGGATAGACCCAATGAAGAGGGTAGGTGAGCCATGAGTGGTAGGCTTATGTGAAATGTGTTGCCATTGAGAAGTCATTGTGCTTTAGGCAAATTTTTTTGTTGGTGCTGGATTTATTTATGATTGTTTAATTGACAACCCTGCCTTTAACTATTGCCTCAACCTTGAAAATTGGCTAATATTCTACAATGGCTTAGGAGCACCTTCTATAATGACTTAAGCACCAGTTCTATAAGATTGCCCTTTGTAGTGCTTAAAATGAAGTGCCAATTTACAGGGTTGTTGCCTATAACACTAGTTATGTTTTGGCTTATACAATTGGTTTGCTTTGGCTTATACAATCGGGTTTATGTTTTAAGCTGCCTTCCCGGTGTTACCAGGAAGGTTTTGCTCCACCCTTCCCCATTTTGCTTACCTGTGACCCCAGGTTATCTCCTATTCTGATGTAATAACCATACTATCTGTTTATATCCTGTTCACTGAGTGCCTTTGTATATAGATGCCAGTCTTCCTCCACAGCTTGCTTTTCACCACTTGTGCTGCCTTGAATTTTGATTTCAACATTGCTCATATTGTTTTACCCTTTGTAAAGTTGCCGGGGTCTTCTTCCCTCCACAGTACAAAGAGGAAATGATTGTTGTACCTTCTAGCTTTCAATGACCAGGTACCCTTGAGAATAACATTCTCTCCTTGGCTAACAAATTTCTTGCACTAAGTTACCTCAGAAGATCTTGATTATCAATGTTGCTTCCAATTACCACCACCACCACCTACTGAATCACTCTGGAGTTTTCCAGCTAATTTTGAAACTTCTTTACCCTCCATAATGCTTTGGGATCTTCCTGTTACTCTTTATTTATTGATTCAACTTGTTACAATCCTATTGTATCAGAAGTTGTTTTTGAGACTGGTACAGAGTAGCCCCTTCTTCAAAGCCTGGGGAATAGTGCAGATGGATGATTAGATTACATTTCAATCTTTCTCTTGGTGCTTCTTTGCCCCATGCCGCAGGATTTAGGGTATTACCATCAATAACTGTATTGCTTTCCTCCCTTCTGGTACCTTAGGGTGGAGGAGTAGCCTAGTGGTTAGTGCAGCAGATATTGATCCTGGGGAACTGGGTTCAATTCCCATTAGAGCTCCTTGTGATTCTGGGCAAGTCACTTAACCCTCCATTGCCCCAGGTACAAGTAATTAAGTCCCTGTATATTCTATGTAAACTGTTTTGAATGTAGTTGCAAAAACCACAGAAAGGCAGTATATCATGTCCCATTCCCTTCCCATGCCTCTGTTGGTGCTATATTGCCCCTCTCCTCATGCATTGGATTTTTATTCTACTGTTTGTGCTGCTTTGCCCTTCTCATGATGGTCTGGAGTTTTCATGCCACTGTTATCTCCTTTTGCCTTTCTTTTGATACCATGGGTTCTTCACACTACTCTTTCAAAATCTGCACAACTGTTCATAAAATTATTTACGGCGAGGCACCGGGATACATGACAGACTTCATCGACCTGCCAACCAGAAACACCACAAAATCTGCACGATCATATCTAAACCTCCACTACCCAAACAACAAAGGACTCCAATACAAATCTACCTATGCATCCAGCTTTTCCTACTTAAGTGCACAACTATGGAACACACTACCAAAAGCAGTAAAAACTACATTCGACCATCTAAATTTCTAGAAAGCACTAAAGACAGACCTGTTCAGAACAGCATACCTCACTGACCCAACATAAAAATACCTGGATACCTGCGACACAATTGTAACCAAAGACCGTAATGGACACTACCTGACTCTGACTCTTCCTCTCCCTCTCTAATTTCCCCCCAATTGTACCTA
Organism: Microcaecilia unicolor; assembly: GCF_901765095.1. NCBI lineage: Eukaryota > Metazoa > Chordata > Amphibia > Gymnophiona > Siphonopidae > Microcaecilia > Microcaecilia unicolor. The sequence continues at coordinate 378,114,384 of NC_044031.1, forward strand.
CCTTACATGTACCTCACTCTAATACAATATCACCTTGTATTGTTCACACGTTGTTATTTGTTTCAGACCGGAATCGGTTAACGCTGTTAACAGTAGTATGTAAGCCACATTGAGCCTGCAAAAAGGTGGTAAAATGTGGGATACAAAAGCGACAAATAAATAAAATAAATAAATACTCCTAATCTCTTGGGGACTGTTATCTCATCAGAAAATGCCTGTCAGCAAGTTTTAAGCAAGTCTGATTAAAACTGGATGGAAAACCCTACTTTTAGAGTACACAATTGCTTGCTTCATTAACTTTAATGGATCAGAATTATCCAAATAATCCAAATAAATTGGAGTTGAAAACAAATCAAATGAATGATTGAACTGAAGATGAATTGAGCCAATAATATTTGCTATGCACATCCCTAGCATTTGTGGTTAGGGAGGAGGGGGGGAGAGTAGGTTGGTTAACTAATTGTGTTATATCAATGATTTTACTTTGTAACTTGCCTTGAGTGATTCTATAATGTGTGTAATCAAGTGAAAATAAATAGCATGATGCCCCTTTTATTTGTCATTTACAAAAATGCTGACCATTTAAGAAATGTTTACTATGAGTTTTCGTCTGAATGAAGCAGAGGACTTCTGAGTACAGGCTGTGATTTTTTAGAGATTGTGGGAGGGTACAAAATCCTCTGAATTCTATATATGGGGCTGAAAGATCAGCACCAAACTTTAGGCATGGTGTCAAGATACGCACATAACTAAATTGGTAAATAAGCTCTGAAGTATGAATTAATGAGCCGTAATAGTCAATAATTGTCACTAATTGGATTTTGTGTATGCATCTTCTTCTGCTCTGTTTTATAACATCCCGCACCTAAATCCTCTAGCGTGCAACTCAAAAGGGGGCATGGCCAGAGGAGGGGCATGGGCATTCCAAAATGTTGCATGTACTGTTATAGAATAGCACCATGTACACGCTAAGGGTTGGATTCTATATATGGTGCCTGAAAAATACACACGGAATAAATTTCCACCTAAACATATGCTATGAGCAGCACCTAGATTTAGGCATGGTATATAGAATATGCTTAGTTGATATCCCAGTGCCTACAACTACATGCATCCATTTACACCAAGGAACATGGTGTAAAAAACAGCATGCAGATTTAGACACAGAGTGCCATATTCTATAACAGTGCGCATAAATTTTGGAATGCCAACAAAATGCCCATTTCTCCACCTATAACCACACCCCTTTTTGGCTCCATGCATTAGAATTTAGGCCCTGTGCATTACAGGGGTGGGGGGGGGGGGTCATTTAATAAGGCACACTAGCATTTTTAGCACACACTAATAATTAGGATGCGCTAAATGCTAGAGATGCCCATATATTCCTATGAAGTATCCAAAAACCAGAGCACAACAAAGGATACCGAATATATGGGAGAGATATATCAGACACTAAAATCTTTGTAGAAGAATTTTTTTTTTTTTTTGTGATAATGGAGAGTTCTCAGAGTATAAACTCACCCAAGTGAGACAACACCGAAGTGATTTATGTCTCTTAAAGGTGGATAAGCGTCTCAATCATAGAACTTCTCCGTGCTTATTATTGTGTGAATCAACTGCACACTTGTGCGTTTAATCAAATAATAAGTGATATAACAAACAATTCTAACATAATAAAGTGTCTGATTTAATCAGTCCCATACATTGTTCCTTTATCTTCAAAAATAAAACAATGTAGATTACAGGTCACTTATCGTGATGTGATTGATGGATTCCCCCGTCGTTGTTCAATATCTTCCTCCATGCGGGGAACTTATCACCTTAACATTTTAATTCCACAGCTTCTCTTCTGGAATATTTCAAACTGCAATAATTCTTCCACAATAGCATTTAAACGTTCTCTACAGTGCTGATGATAAGAAATCAAATCCACAAGCTGCCCTTATTACATCCTTGAGCCGAAGCGCGCCTACATTCTCAATATATCATAAAGAGTCCGACTCTGCAGGGTTTCGTGTAGACTGCTTCAGGAACTCAAATATGATGTAAAAATATAGAGCAGGACAAAAGGATACTGTTGTCCTCATTTCTCCTTTCTGTCTGAGACAGAAAGGAGAAATAAGGACAACAGTATCCTTTTGTCCTGCCATGGCCCTCCCCCTCCTAACATGGCAGAGATGTTCTTTCAATGTCAGCAGCAGTGACAGACAGCCAATGTAGCTGCCACACTAGTGCCCCTGCATGGAGAACAGGACACAGTTTGCGGTGTGTGTTTATTATGGAAACATTAGCATATATATATATGTATCAAACAATGATGCATCCTGCCTATGCTGCTAAATGTTGCTGAACTTTCCCTGAAAAATACTTTTGCCAATTTATCAGATGTCAGGGTATTGTCTCCCATATATGCCAATAAGTGTGCTATTAAAGATTTCAATACACTATATAATTTTGTAGTGTTGAGTATTCTGTGTATAAGAGTAGAAAAATATTGACTCTGAAATTACAATTTTATAGGCTAATGTCCTTTCTTTATAAATATCAAAATAATGGGGTAAGTGATACTTACGGTAAAGGTGCTCAAAATGTCAAAACTTTTGCTTAGTGAGCTGAATATCAAAAATGAACCATGACGCTTTCATCCTAGAATATGCCACTTTAATTTGCATAGGCCCAATTTATCCAGTATGCGTTGTAGTGAGCAGTTCTCTTTAGTTCTTCTTAAAAAAAAAAAAGTGAGACAAATTTATCTAATGTCATCAAATTCCTGATCAAAACAGTCTATATATATAGCAAATAAAGATTCCTTTACTGTCTTGGCATAGTCAAACACATATGTACCGAGACAGAGAAAGGCCAGTAGGAAAATGGAAATAATGATCAATCCAGGGCAAAGGCAGTGACTTCAGCCTTAAGAGAGAATGGATTAAGAGTGGGTAGGGAGATGATAACATTATCCAAGGTATGTCCAGCAATGTGTTTTGGAACACTTACAGGAGGAGTCAAATTAATACCTTTGAAAAAAGAAAGAAAATCTTTACTATAAGGTGCTAAAGGTTCATCAAAATGAAGATTAAAGTTCCCTAGGAAGATAGTGTGTGTAGCCTCTAGCGCAATTTGTGAGATAAAATAGGTCCAAAATACTGAAACTGTCATGGGAAGAGGTATGTAAAGCAGGATAAAATCTATTAGCGTTGCTGTATTCAGCTGAAAGCAGAAGGATGCTATCTTTGGATGATGTATCATGTCCTAAACAGAGAGAGAGAAAAATCAGTTTTATAGATGACTGCTAGACTGCCTCCATGATGCTCCTGATGGTTAGAATGGAAGAACTTATAGCTTTCCAATGGTGGGGGGGGGGGGGGGGGTGAGGGAAGTGAGAGAGGGGGAGCACTGAGCCCGCGGTGGGGGGGTGATAGAGAGAGAGAGACAGGGATTGGTGGATAGAGAAGGGGATGGCCGGACTTGGGGATGGGGGGGGGGGGGGATAAGAGAGGGGGAGAGATGGAGAGGGGTGAGAAATGTGGGACCCAGGGGTGGAGGGGGAGGGATATGGGACAGGGGGTTACAAGACCCTTTTGTTGCCCAGGGGTCCAGATCCCTGTCAGTCTACCTCAGTGCAAGATTTGTTCTTTATGGTAGAGACTGTTATAAAGAACAGAATTACAGAGCATATTCATAAGCATGGATTAATGAGACAAAGTCAACATGAATTTAGTTAAAGGAAATCTTGCCTCACCAATCTATTACATTTCTTTGAAGGCTAAAGGTGTGCCGGTCGAAATTGCGTATCTGGATTTTCAAAAGGCATTTGACAAAGTACCTCATGAAAGACTCCAGAGGAAATTGGAGAGTCATAGGACAGGAGGTCGTGTTGTATTGTGGATTAAAAACTGGTTAAAAGAGAAAAAACAGAGAGTAGGGTTAAATGGTCACTATTCTCAATGGAGAAGGGTAAATAGTGAGGTTCCCCAGGGGTCTGTGCTGGGACTGCTGCTATTTAACATATTTATAAATGATCTAGAGATGGAAGTAACTAGTGAGGTAATTAAATTTGCTGCCGACACAAAGTTATTCAAAGTTGTTAAATCACAAGAAGATTGTGAAAAATTACAAGAGGAACCTTACGAGACTGGGAGACTGGGCGTCTAAATGTTAGATGACATTTAATGTGAGTAAGTGCAAAGTGATATATGTGGGAAAGAGGAACCTGATCTATAGCTATGTGATGCAAGGTTCCACATTAGGAGTCACCAACCAGGAAAGGGATCTAGATGTCATCCTTGATTATACGTTGAACCCTTCTGCTCAGTGTGGGCAGCGGCTAAGAAAGAAAAAAAGAATGTTAGGTATTATTAGGAAAGGAATGGAAAACAAAAATGAGGATGTTATAATGCCTTTGTATCACTCCATGGTTAGACCGCATCTCGAATACTGTGTGCAACTCTGGTCACCACATCTCAAAAAAGATTTAGCGGAATTAGAAAAGGCACAGAGAAGGGCGACAAAAATTATAATGAGGATGGGATAACTTCCCTATGAGGAAAGGTTAAATGGCTAGGGCTCTTCAGCTTGAAAAGACGACTAAAGGGAGATATGATAGAGGTCTATAAAATAATGAGTGGAGTGGAATGTGTAGACGTGAATCACTTGTTTACTCTTTCCAAAAATACTAGGACTGGGGGCACGCAATGAAGCTACAAAGTAGTACATTTAAAACAAATTGAACAAAATATTTCTTCATTCAACGTGTAATTAAACTCTGGAGTTTGTTTCCAGAAAGTTTGGTAAAAGCAGTTAGCTTAGCAGGGATTAAAAAAGGTTTGGATAACTTCCTAAAAGAAAAGTCCATAAACCATTATTAAGATGTAATTGCAAGGGGGCATTCACAGAGGAAGGGCATGGGCGGGCCAACATTTATGCACATAGCTAAGAGAATAATCTAAGGGGCCCTTTTACTAAGCAGCGGTAAACCCACCGTGGGCTTACCACATGACTACCCAGAACTACTGCCAACCCAAAACAAGTGCCGGTGGTAGTTCCACCTCCAGGTGTGGCATTTCTGGAGGTAGTAGAAATGTTTGAAAAATATTTCCGCAGGAGGTTGCCTGGCAGTAATCGAGCATCACCACATGCTGGCCAGTTACCACCGGGTTAGTGTGGGAAATTGAGGTGACATTAAGTGCTCCTCTCCACATGGCCACGCATTAAGTGCAATCTTACCACATGGCCATTTCGGTCTTCTTATCTGGTGTGGTAAAAAGGGTCTCAGCCTGCGGCAAAAACTGACACCATTGCTAGCGAAGGGCCCCTTTTACCGCTGCAGCTATGGGTCAGTCAGTCTTTGGCACATCTGCACCAGACCTGGAGCAAAGCATCACAACAGCAACAACTCTCCATTGCCTACTAAAATTTGTTTTCAGAGGTAGATGCCATGCTGCCTATGCATGAATCCAGGCCTGTATGTCTGTTTTCCCGTCAACACCTTCACACATCTCTCTCTTTTGAGTAATGACTGTGTCTGCTTATGTGTCTTGGCAAGTTGCTAAAGGAGTCTCCTGCCTCAAATTACACCATGTAAGAGCATGAATATAAAATTAGAAACACAAGTTTCATCAGACACCCAAGAAAAATGTTTCAGTCAGCAGAGTCAGGGTAGAAGATGACGGATTTCTTGCAAACCTATTGATGATTCAGGGTTCTCTTCCATTTGCAACATTTACAGATGCTTTTTCTGCTACCCTCACCAAATTTACTGATTTAACTGAGTCCTTAGTTCACTCCCTGAGCTCCTCTGACTATGATAAAGAAGGTCTTGAGCTATTTCAGAATGCTGCTTCCCTGACTGTTGCTCTGTTTATGTACACTGATTTATTCTTTTTCTACTGTTTGTTTTTCAAATAATAAATCCTCCTCATCAGATAATTCCCTGTTTTAGGACACTGCAGCTTTTGTCTAAAAAATAAAAAAATAATTTAAAAAAACCCCGATAGGATTCATTAAGTACTATATGGAATGTAGAGCAATTGATAATTCTGGCATTTTGGTCTGAGCTGGACAAACCTTTAGGCCTAAGGGGCCACTTTCGAGGCCTAGTTGAGGTTGTGGGGACAGGAATGGTAATGAAAATCCAAAAGGATTATTCCCCTGAAAAGTGGACTTAAGTAAAATTCCTAGGGGTTTAAAAAAATATACTGGCTGTTGCCACTGAATATTGACCCACTTATGTTGGACGGAATCATTAAATAAAGATACTTTAAAAGGAACATTATGGGCGTGCAGCCTAAAAATTACAGTTTTGTGTTTCCCATGTCATTTACAGGAACTTTCCTTTAGTTTGTTTTTCATTACAGGACCGATATTGTTGTTGGTGCGCCCTCTTTCAGAAAGAGTGTGCACTTTTCGCAGTAAGGATATGTTGTTTCTGAAAGAGGGTACAATCTTGTGCACTATTGACAACACAGGAAAAAAAATCCAAAATTCAGATTTTTCCTGTCATTTTTCAACAAATGCAGATACCCATTAAAGATACCCCTTGGTATCTAATTATATTTCTTGCAGGCTTTGGGGAGCCTTTGGAGTATTGAGTGTCAGTCCAATGAATGCCTTGGGCATTTGCCCCCCCCCCCCCCCCCCCCCCCCCCGGTACACCAGAGCCACTTTATGAGGAAAGGCTAAAGAGGTTAGGGCTCTTCAGCTTGGAAAAGAGACAGATGAAAGGAGGTCTACAAAATCCTGAGTGGTGTAGAACGAGTAGAAGTAAATCAATGTTTTACTTGTTTTAAAAGCACAAAGACTAGAGGACACTCAAGGAAGTTATATGGAAATACTGTTTTTTATTTTTATTTTGACAACACATTTAATACAACAATTATAGAATTTCCAAACGATCACAGGTGAGATTATAAATGATTCATCACATCAGCTCATTGTCGTCAATGAGATTTTATCTTTTGATCCCCTCAACCCCCCTTCCCCCCTCCCACCACCCATCAAAACATTGCTATACTGAGCCCCAGCTGTCAACCCGACACCTAATCAACAAACAAACCCAGACTCAAGACAAGAGGTCATATATATCTTGGTAACCCCCCCCCCCCCCCCCCCACACACACACACACACCAAATCTACCCCCAGATATTGAATGTTAGAATGTCTCTTTTATTGGAGCAAATTGCGGCGTTCCGGGCCAGAGGACCAATGTACAAAGGGTTCCCATATTCGCTGATACGACATGATATTTCCAGTTCGGTGAGCCGTCAGCTTAGACATTAAGTGAATATAGTCCAGTTTCTGCAAAACTTGTCTCAATCCCGGAATAATTGGTTGCTTCCAGGCACCAGCCAACACCAGTTTACTTGCCACAAAAACAGAAGCTGCCAACTGGTGTGTCGAAGCTTTCACCCCTCAGGGTTTAGCATGTAACAAGCAGTATTCCATCTTAAGCGGGTAACCAGTTCCAGATAGGTGAAACACTAATTGTATGATGGATTTCCAAAAGGACTGGGTCTCTGGGCAGAACCACCATATATGACTCATATCACCTTCTAGACCACAACCCCGCCAACAGAGAGCGGACTGTCCCAGAAACATTTTAGATAATCTCTTAGGAGTGTAATACCACTGATATAATATTTTGTGTCCATTTTCCATCATATTACTAGATATTGAGACCTTAAGTAGAGATTTAAACATAATCTTCCATTGCTCATAGGTAAAGGAAATCTCCATAGCAGATTCCCATTTAGATAAATAGTAGGTAATGGGCTTTCGGGAAGTTAAAAGGGCTTGATATATTCTGGAGATATTTCCCTTACCTGCACCGCCCACTAATGCCCTCTCCATGGGCGTCTCATATGGAAATAATTTTAAAACAATTAGAGGAAATATTTTTTCACTCAATGAATAGTTAAGCTCTGGAACTCTTTGCTGGAGGATGTGGTAACAGTGGTTAGCGTATCTGGGTTTAAAAAAGGTTTGAATAAGTTCCTGGAGGAAAAGTCCATAGTTTGCTATTGAGACAGACATGGGGAAGCGACTGCTTACCCTGGAATTTGTAGCATGGAATGTTGCCACGATTTGGGTTTCTGCCAGGTACTTGTGACCTGGATTGGCCACTGTTGGAAACAGGATACTGAGCTAGATGGACCATTGGTCTGACCCAGTATGGCTACGCTTATGTTCTAATTTCTGCAATGCCGTCTAGCAGTGGTGTAGCTAGAGGGGGGGCACAGGGGGAGCAGTCGCTACCCAAATAGATTTCTCAAAAAAATGGTGCCTATGTGCATGCATGCGCCTCACCTTCCCGATGCACACAGTGCCGCCTATGCGCATGCACCGCCACCTTCCCGCTTGCAAGTGGTGTCACTGCCAGTATCAGAATAGGAATGATGCAGATGATCGTTGTCGTCACCTGCTTGCCAGTGCACCAAAAGTGAAGAACAACAGACTGCTGCTGTGAGCTGCCTGGTACCTGCACACTCCCTGTCTCTTGTCCCCACACTGTGCTGAAGGTTTTTGCAACTACATTCAAAGGAGTTTACATATATTCAGGTACTTATTTTGTTCCAGGGGCAATGGAGGATTAAGTGACTTGCTCAGAGTCATAAGGAGCTGCAGTGGGAATTGAACTCAGTTTCCCAGGATCAAAGTCCACTGCACTAACCACTAGGCTACTCCACTCCAAGAAGGAGAATGTCATCCAGAGAGCTGCTCAGCTGGAGCCACAGAGGTTGTTGTGGTAGTAACTCAATCAGTGTTACCACAAGGCCACTGTGCTACGGCTGAGATGAGCTCTCTTGACAACGTTCTTCTCCTCATGGCTTCAAGCAGTGCAGGCAGGCAGCAATGTGGGGGCACACTGGGCCCAGGCCAGGGTCCTCCTCAGCTGTTCGGCAGCGGCGCTTGGCCTTGGCTGTGTGAGGCTGTGATGGATGTGAGCTGTTCTTCTTTCTTCTTCTTTGACTGCTGGCTTGGCTGTAAGGGTAAGGTATGAAGGGTCCTAAGGTATGAAGGGTCCAGGGACCATTCCACGGTGGGTGCTGTGAGTGTGCTAAAGCAATAGCAAAAGATTATTAAAAATAAATGCGTGGTCCATCTGTAAAAAGTCTAAAGCTGTTCCAGTTGGATAAGCATTAGGCAGGGCCTTAAAAAGTAGAGGACAAAAGATTTTGTTTTCTTTTTTACTTATTTGACAGCTTTTTAATTTATTTGAAAGCTTCCCATATCTAGAATTAAATATCATGAAATAAAAATTGAACATCACTAAAACAGCTTAAAAATAGCTGGTAGAAACAGCAGTTATAATCTCTGTATTTTGTGCTCATTTTCTGCACTCTTCTATACAATACAGCTGTAGAAATTTCAGTGAGAATATCCTGTTTCTTGGTCTTGATTTTAACTGTTCATCTGTTTCTGTAATGCCTTTGGGAAGCCTGGTGTTATAAAGATGGAATATATTGAAATGAAATGGAAATAGAATTAAACTCCTTTCATTGGGGCAATGGAATCACATCTGCATCTGATGTCTGTTTTGGTCATGTGACCCTTTACTAGGTGAAAACATCTCTGCACAAATACAGGGGGAGTCCCTATAGCCAGCCCCTCCAAATGAAACATTTAAAATGTAGAACAAATTAGTACTCTAATTGATTAAACTAATACTTCCGCTGTGTACATCCGTATGCTGCACAAGCCAGCATGTTTGAAAATAAGTGAGATTAAATAAAAATGCTACCAACAATAAAGAGCGACAACAAGGGTGTAGCAGCTCATAGGTTTGCTTGCTTTGTTTTGAATTTACTAGATGATGACTGTGCTGGGAAGGGGGAAACACAGACTAACTTAATTGGCTTCAACTTTTTGATGTCATCATCCCATATCCTGTTTTTGTCAACCTTCTTGATGTCAGACTTGATGGGATAGGAGGAGGTAAGGGAAACAAGAAGGAGATATCAGACCTTGTGGGGGGGGGGGCAAGGGGAGGAATGAGGAGATGCTGCATTCAGGCAGAGGGAAGGAGCAGGAGATAGATGGGACTGGGAGGGGTGGTTTTTAAGCTAACCACATTAAAGACTTCCTGATATCCTTTTCGAGCTGTCCTCACTTTTTTGTCCATGACATGTGAGGAAAGGTTGAGACATAATGTGAATGACCTGGAAGACTGGAGAGAGGATAAGAGGCATTGAAAAGGGATTGGGGTACTGGTGAGGGGTATAGGAGAATGAGTCTCTGAAGGGAGTTGAGTTAGGGTAGAAGGAGGTTAAAAAGAAGGTGAAAGAAAAGCTATTGGGCATGGGGTATTGGGTAACAGACAGAAGAGTGGCCTTGGAGGCAAGATAAGGAAGGAGAGGCATGGATGGAGCTGGGACCGATAGGGTGATGAGATGCAGTGGAGGGTAGATGAGGGCAAAGAGGGTGAGTACAGAGGATGGGAATTGGGGACTAATGAAGTGGGTGAAAGATGGGAGAGGAATTTAGGAGACTGGGTAAGGGAGAGAAAGAGGGGGGAATGAGAGTACTGGAAAGGGAATGAGAGGGAGATGGTCAAAGCCAGTAGGTACAGTAGATGGATACTAAGGACTAAAGAGTGAAAGAAAAGTGGGGAAAAAACATAAAATGAAAGATCAGTGCCAGACAGATGCAGAGAAGGACAGGAAGAAGACAAGAGAAGAGCAAAGAAATGGAAAAGTCAACCTGGAAAATAATTTAGGAGAAGATTGACACATGGAAAGTGGAAAAGAGACTGGAACCAGCCCAACTAGCAAAATAGAAAGGTAGAAAACGAAACATTCTTTTTATTTAATCCTTTTTAAGGACTAAGATGTGCCTGCTTTGTGAAATGTACATTTTTTTCTATTGTTGTATTTTGCAGAGTACAAGAGAAAATACATTTCTGTTTCTCTTTTACCAGTATTTGCACTGCTTTCAGAGTCTGGCTTTCTTGAAGAGATCTATATTTTTTTTGTGGGCATATTTTTTAAGGTTCCCTATTTTGTATCACATGAGGGTCTGTCCATGTTCTGCATATGTGACTGAGGTGACGGATTCTGCTAGCATGTAGTGTTTTGTGTAGGAATGTGTAACGATCCAGCTTGTTCCATTTTCCAGTAGCAGGTATATTGGTGCTCTAGGGTCCAGTGTCTTTTCATAGGTGGGTTAGGGCTTTTGTGTGTTGTTTTCTTTATAGATTTTGAGTGTCATTTTGTAGGGTTTTGTGTTATTTCATAATGTGTCTGCCCTATTGTTTTTGATATGCTGGCTTCATATTCAGCATTTTAGTCTGGTGCGTGTGTGTGTTGTTTTTTTTTTTAATTGCCATAATGAATATGTATGAGATTAACATATGCAAATGAATATGCAAATGTGCCAAGCTACACCCTTCCCCCCAAATGAAACAGTCAAACCACGCCCATGTCTGGTGCCTATTTTACAAAAGTCTCCTCCCCCAGACATCAAAACCTAGCTATGCCTCTACCCTCTAGTGCTACTTCACACCATCAAAAGAGGGTAGATAAATCAGATAAGTTAATAGGGATATACTTACAGAGAGGAACAGAAAGATGGACAAACAGATATGATGGGGTCAATATTCAAAAAGTAACAGTGGTTAGTGTATCTAGGTTTATAAAAGGTTTGGACAAGTTGCTGGACGAAAATTCCATAGTCTGTTATTGAGATGGACATGGGGGAAACTACTGCTTGCCCTGAGATTGGTAGCATGGACTGTTGCTACTATTTGGGTCTCTGTTAGGTACTTGTGGCCTGGATTGGCCACTGTTGGAAGCAGGATAGATACTAGCCTAGATGGACCATTGGTTCTTATGTTCTTAAAAGGGATTTATCTGGATGGTCAGTTCTTCTGCCAATATTCAGCAGTATTTAGCTGGTAGTGCCACACTGCCGACGAATGTCAGCACAGACCATCACAGCATTTTCTGGTTAGTTCTGGGGCAGAGCCAGGACTTACCTGATTAGTGGCGATAATCAGTCTATTAACCCCTCAAGTGCCCAGATAGAATTAGGATTGCAAAAAGGCGGGTCTACCTTTATCCAGGGAGTTATTGGGCCCTAGTAAGAATATCAGCCGGCATCCAGGCAACTTTTGCTGGTAGCTGAAGACCCATATAAATTGAATGCTGGCACCCGGATTAGGCTTGTCATAGAATAACTGGTCAGATTCGGGGCCGGCGGAATACGATAAGCAGGAAATGCACGGCAGGGGGTGCCTACATTCAAGGAGTGCCAGAAATTGCCAAATCTTTGCTTACCCGTTGCATTCCACTGGCAGCTGCTGCCGCACACTACAACCCTCTTAAATCCTACCTTGAAGGGCCTGCCCTGGTGGTGTAGTGGCCTCTGCGGCTGTGGGGGCAGGAAAGAATCCCACTCTTTCCTGCCGGCTGCCACTACTCTGTCACTGCTCTGCTCTTCTGTGCTGCTGCCATGTCTCGGCAGCCATTTTGAAAACATGAATGGTGCCAGGCACAGTAATGACAGCAGGCAAGAAAGAGTGGGGTTCTTTCCTGGCCTTGAAGAAGCCACTAGACCACCAGGGCCCTTCAAGGTAGGACCGGGGAGGGCTTTAGTGTCTGGGAGGGGAGCGGCAACTGCGATGGTGGGGGTGGGGGGTGGCAGGGGGCTGTAGTGTGTGAGAGGGAGCAGCAGGCAGGGTTTGGCACAGTATAAGTCACACTCATCATAAGAACAAAATATAAGAAAACCAATGGACTGCATTAGGGGCATATAGCCCATTTAGTTATGTTTAAACAAATGAGAGAGCTGCATAAAAGAAAATATTTATTTTTATTATTTTGACTTATGAAAACCACTTGTCCCTGAAACAGGCTCAAAACAGAATAATCCATTTATACAAAAGAGATGAGGTGAAGATGTGATTCCATGTGCCCCAATGAAAGGAGAGTTTAATTTTAATTGAATTTAATTTCACAGTATATTCCTTCCCAAGGCAGATTAAAACAGTTAAGATGAACCCATCATTAAACAGAATATGAAATTTGTCCATGTATTACTGTATTGTATAGAACAGTGTAGAAAAATGAGCACAAAATACAGACTTTATTAGTGCTGGTTTTACCAGCTACAATAATTTTTAAGCAGTTTTAGTGATATTCAATTTTATTTCATGATATTTATATCTACATATTAGAAACTTTCAAATAAATTAAAAAGCTTGTCAAATAAGTAAAAAAACAACAACTTTTGTTTTCAACGTTTTAAGGCACTAGACTGAAAATGAGGGGTGGTGTGGAATGCTCTACCACTTGACCTGAAAATAATTCACAGCCTAATTAACTTCCGTAAGGCACTGAAGACATATCTCTTTAACATGACATACCATAATGACTCATAATTGGAACAGTAGTTCACCATCATTTATTTAATAATCAGGTTATTTTCTCCCTATATTGTATTGTCTAATTTTATTATGTAATCCACGTTCAATATGTGATACCAATTGTATGTCTTCCCTTTTTTACCTGACTGTACATTATATCATCCATGTTCTATATGTATTACCAATTGTATCTGTACTCTGAAATGGCATAAGTCATGACGGAAAATTGTAAGCCACATTGAGCCTGCAAATAGGTGGGAAAATGTGGGGTACAAATGCAACAAATAAATAAATAAATAGAAGGGAGGGTGAAAGGAGATGCTGGACAGGGGGGGGCACCAACTGATAGTTCGCAGGGGGGTGCCAGAGACCCTAGCAACGGCCTGGTCAGATTTAGCCTGCAGCGTTCAGTGCCTTTAAATTTCCTAACCATTGCAGGCTGAATATTGGGGGGGTGGGGGCAATTTTAAACCAATCTATTCACATTTAAAATGGATTAACATGCCTACATTGCCCTGTCTGATTTATAATTCCCCCCCCCCCCCCCCCCCCCCCAAGAATAGGGAAACCACCTTAGCAAACCAGGACATTTATTAGTTGGGCATCATGTAATATATGTTTGTTACGTGTTCAGAGCAATCCTATATTGTTTTACAAAGTTTTTGGATGGTATCCAGTATCATCATACATGTTTGTCACCATAGCTTAAGAGCAGACTGGCATAGCAAGAAGTAATTGGTAGTCTTGTTTACTGCTCTACCTAAATCACTCTAATTTGCTCAAAGCCATTATCTGCTTTAAAACAGACTTTCCCACATTGGGAACCCTCAATTTGGAAGTTCATCTCCTGTCCCTCATGCAAGACTGAGAAACTCCAGACCGGTGCAGGGAGATTTGGGAACCTGTTTTTTCTATGCCTGCAGGAAGAGTGGCAAAGGCAGCAGAAACCCATCTGCTGCTGTCTCTCTGCATCATGTTTCTTTGCTAGTGCAGTAATTCAGAGAACAGGTTCAAACCCCTCTAGCCTGTAATTTCTGCTTCTTTATTTGAAATGGATTACATCAAAAGCAGGAGGTGCCCATTCACCAAGTTTTGAACCTGCCTGTTTAATTAGTCTGCCAGCAGATTGGATCTTCAGGTCCACAGTAGAAAACTGGCCATCAAACATATTAACGGCAAGTGACCGTACTCACTTGCAAATGCGCAGTACAGACTTCCCTCTCTGTCCCGCCCTCACGTCAAGACGTCATGACGTCAGAGGGCGGAACAGAAAGGGAAACGGAGTCGAATTGTTGGATGACGACGACGCTGCCACCTGGAAAGGAACATCGCGCAAAACAACCTCCACCCTCCCCCCCACATCCCCGCCGCCGCTCCCGACCCCCTCCGTATCAGGCCCCCTGCACTGACCTGACAACGCCTCTCACCTCCATGTGGAAGCGCTGCAGGCAGCAGGAGAGCGATCTGCTGCTGCCTGTAGCACTTTCACACGGAGGTGAGAGGCACTGTCAGGTCAGTGCAGGGGGCTCGGCACGGAGGGGGGAGGGAGCGGCGGCGATGAGGGTAGCTGGACATGGGGGGAGGGCAGGGGGGAAAGGCCATGGTTGCTGGACTTGGGGTGAGAGCAGGGCACAGAGGAGGGTTGCTGGACATGGGGGAAGGGGGGAGGCCAAGGGAAAGAAGAGGGTCGCTGGATATGGGGAGGAGGATCGGTGGATGGGGTGAGGCCAGGGGAGAGAGGAGGGCTGCAATACTTGCCCATTTTTACGGGCTTAATGGCTAGTTTAAAATAAATGAGGTATAGGGGCAGGGGAGGGGCACAGGCAGGAGGACAGATGCTGAAAACAGAGGGAAATCAGGGGGCAGATGCCATGAAAGATGGGGGAAATTGGGCCAGAAAATTAAACAAATTAAGGGCTTGATATTCAAAGGATTTATGTTCCTAACTCTGAAAGTTACACAAATAAATTGGCTTCTTTGAAGATTTACTAGATCTGAGTGCACAGATTTTTGCTGAAAACTTCACTAAGCTTTACCATGTGGCAATCTGGAACTACCGCCAGCCTAGCGTGGGTGCTGATGGTAGTTCCATCACCAGCGCGTGGCATTTCTGGCGCTAGCAAAATATTTGAAAAATATTTCTTCAAGGGGTTACCCGGTGGTCATCGAGCAGTGCTATACACTGACCAGTTACTGCCAGGTTAGTGCAGGAGCCCTGATCATCACCTTAGTGAGTGGAGATACATACGCCTCCCCTCATGGCCAGGCGGTAAATGCAATCTTTTCACATGGTCGTTTCTTTTTTCAGCCTTTTTACCCTTATTGGTAAAAAGGGCCTCAACGTGCAGCTAGCGTGCAGCTAATGCAGGACCCCTTTTTCCACAGCTTAGTAAAGGAGCATAAAAAGTGGGCGGTAACAGGGGCAAATTTAGTTCAGGGAAAAGAAGTTGGGAGCTTAGCACTGATTTTCAGTGCTAGGTTCATATATTAGGCTGATAAATCTAGGAAAACGAATGAGAGGCCTAAATTTATGGGCATCACTTTTTAAGCTCCTAAATTAAGATGAATTTCAGCTGAAAATTTATGCTCCTAAATTTGGCTGATAACAGGGCACAAATTTATGAGTCTAACTTAGGAGCATACATTTAGGAGCACAGCGTTTTCTGAGTATTGGGCCCAAACATGTCTTCCAAATGGGTCTCTGTTCTGTATGAGGCCTGGGCTAAATGGCCCTGCTGTGGCCCCCCCCCCCCTTCCCCCAACTCAGATAAGCCCTGCTTCAAGCTCTATTCCAGAAGTATATGGTCTCACTAATGAGGAGGTTGTGAAGAGGAGAGGATGGATGCATATCTGAAAAGGATAATTATATGCTGAGATATACAAATAAGGGTGATACAAATAAGGGTTGATTCTAAAATGTTCCCAAAATAGTATAAACCTTAAGGCCAATATTCAAAAGCATATATGCAGTCAGCAGCCTGTGCCAACTGTATAAATGCTTTCATTTGAAATTTCCTAGTCTCAGAGTCAGCATACATAACATTTGACTATATACATAGCTATGCAGCCATTTAGAATCTGGACGGCATAAGGGACATTCCAGGGCAGGGTTTAGAATTATAAAAAGAGCATCAAAATTAATTTAAGTCACAAACTTGGAGGATAATTTCAGAAAGGTTTTTCTGTGTGTAAATGTAGGGTGGAGAAATTAGTTGGTCAATATTCAGAAAATACAACTGTGGAATCATAAAAAAGGTCTGATTTAGCTATTTAAAATGATTCCTAGCTACATCGACAAAATATACAAGTATTATATACTAGTAAAAAAGGCCCGTTTCTGACACAAATGAAACGGGCGCTAGCAAGGTTTTCCTCAGAGTGTGTATGTTTGAGAGAGTGTATGTGAGAGTGACTGTGTATGAGAGAGAGAGAGTGAATGTGCGAGTGTGTGTGTGTGTGTGTGTGTGTGTGTGTGTGTGTGTGTGTGTGTGTGTGTGAGAGAGAGAGTCTTGGTGCGAGTGTGTCTGTGAGAAAGAGTGTGTGTGTGTGAGAATGAGAGTGTGTGCAAGTGCATATGTGAGACACAGTATGAGAGAGAGAGAGAGTGTGTTTCACACAGATACAGTGTGTGCGAGAGAGAGTGTGTTTGTGAGACACAGACTCTCTGTGAGACTGAGTGTATGAGACCAAGAGAGTGTGTGAGTGACTGTGTGACACATAAGAGAGTGAATGTGATACAGTGTGAGACATAGTGTGTGAGAGACAGTGTGTGAGAGAGAGTGTGTGTGTGACAGAGATACCTCCCCCCCTCTCTGGTGTCAGGCCCCCTTCCCTCCCTCTCTCTGGTGTCAGCCCCCCCCCCCCCCCTCTCTCTCTCTCTCTGGTGTCTGAGCGTTACTGTGCAGGACGCTGAGCTCTGGCTGTGCTTCAAGGAACTGACCAATCCTATTTAATAGAATGCACCTCCAACATTCTGAAGCCGTGAAAACTCGTGTGGTTGGTCACTTCTGCTTGTGACGAACCCGGAAGTACGTGATGTCAATTCAGGAGATGGATACAGAGAGCAGGAATGCCTCAGCCATGCAGTCAGCTTCAGAATGTTGGAGGTGCGTTTTATTATATAGGATATAGATAGATAGATAGATAGATAGATAGATAGATAGATAGATAGATAGATAGATAGATAGATAGATAGATAGATAGATAGATAGATAGATAGATAGATATTTTATACTTGATATACCGCAATTGCTATTGAAAGAACACAGTGGTTTACAAAAATACCAAAAATCAATAAAAGAAAGAAACGCTAAAGTCAATAGGACAGCAAACAATCAACCAAGAAATCACTCATACCAAACAACATGTACAAATTTAAATAAATTGAAACTGCAATAGGACTTAGAGCAAGTTGCCAAAGTTACTGTTTGCTGAGGTCAAAGTCTCAGGCTACATCAGCGTGAAGCAGAGAATTGAATTGTATAACTATGCATATAGTTATATGTAGAAGCACCAGATATTGGGACTTCTATGTATCAGCACCATAGAAGCCTCCCTTCCCCCGAACATTAGAACTATGGTCAGGATTCTATAAACTGCACTCAAAAATGGGCACCGGAAAAGACTGGCGCTAAGAGTGATTCTGTAAACGGCATGCACCTTTTATAGAATCGAGCTGAGTACCGATAACCGCACCCAAATTATAAGCGCCATACTTACACCTATTGAAAGGCCCATGACAAGCCCATGCCCCTCCCATGGCCATGCCCCCTTTTGAGTTATGCACTATGGGAGTTAGGCGCACCTGGTTATGAGCTCATTATTCAATTAATTTGTGCGTGCATCTCAGGAGCATGCCTAAATTTGGGCGCCAAATATAGAATTCAGGGGTATATGTATAAGCAGTACACTTGGCCTGGATGCCCCAGATTTTACCTGGTTTTTCCGTGCCTGAGCCAAATCTATAAGCCATAAATATATAGGATATAGAGGCCAACTATGCGTGACTGTATATTAAGGCTATGGAGACAATGCTATAAATTGACACCTTATTTTAGGCATCACAAAGGGAAATGCTTAGCACCATTTCTATGGTTTAAGGGTGCATCTAACCTATTATGGGATATTAGTGCAAAGCCGCATGCATTTTTATGACAGATCAATGGCTGTCATAAGTGGACATGCCTAAATGCGCCATGCTGATAGTATTCTATAAGTTGCATGTGTCACCTGGTGACACGCTTGCTCCACCCACATGTATGCCCCCTTACCATTGTAATTTAGGTGCACTGTTTATGTTTAAATCTTGTTTATTAAAAATGTGGCAAAAGAGAATACAAAAAGTCATAAATGTTTCATTACAATGAACTGAATATACAAGCTTCCAAACAGAGATTCATATAAAGAAAAACCAAGAAACACCTACTTCCCCCCTCCCCCCATCCCCTTCCCTTCCAACCAACTGCTACACAATATATTAGTTCAAGAGTCTGCTGCGGGCTTCGGGCTGGAGTGCTGCTCAAAAACATTCCCAAATTTTCTGAAAATTTTCCCCTTGTACTGATGAAATGTTGGCAATCACAAGGTGTTCCATGGAAAGCAAGGTTATCATTTGGATCAATTGAAGCTGCAGATGACCGCCACTGAAGTAAAATTGCTCACTGTGCCATCAACACCAAGCAGCAGAGGAACCTCAAAGTCAATGGAGGAGAAGCCAGGGAAGTCGAAAAACTGCAAACAGGAAAGAAGGATGTAGGGGAATTGCTCGGCCCCACTGCACTGCAGCATTGCCCAAAACTTGCCGCCAGAAAGTTTGAATGAGAGGACAGCTCCAAAACATGCAAGTGTAGCAGGAGCATGGATACATTTAGGACAAGCCTCTGACTCAGTAAAGGTCCAGTGGCTGGCTCGTGCTAGTAATATATTTAAGTGCAGGGCAAACCAATATTGCAGCTCCCAGAGTGATGCACTACCAAACTGCCACTGGGCACTTTGCACAGATTCTTTAAGCAATAAGTTCAATTGATAAATCCTCAGACCAAAGATGAGCCAAGCGATCAAATTATAGTTTTCTTCAGAGCATTGCAGGTATTTATGATGAAAGGTTAGAGGCACTCAATTCTGAGAATTCAGTGTCAAGGCCTCTGAAAGAGTCTCCTGCACATCTTCATATAAGGCCTCCTAAGGAAGGCTGCGAACATAGTAAGATAGCTGCTAATAAGCAAAAAGATCAATATGAGGCAGAGAGTACGCTGCCTTCAGATCCACAAATGATTTAATTTTCCCCTCCTCCATTAGCACATGGTAGAGAAACTTGACCCCAGCAGCATCCCAGCGCACAAAAGTTGCCAAATCAATTCCAGGCTGAAAGTCTGGATTATCGCGAATAGAAACAAAGGGTGTCACTGCCATTGAAAAATGGTGTCTCTGACACAACCAGTGCCATGCAACCTGTGTAGACTTGAGTAACAAGTTGTATTGCAATAAACGAGGGGAACGTCCAGGTAAAGTATGAAGGTCCCAACTAAAATGATTCGTAGAAAATACAACAATCTCAAGTGGAGTCACTGAAAAATTGGACATCCCTCTATACCAATCATTGAGATGTCTCATGGCACATGCCACCGTTAAGTGGCATATATTGAGCAAACCCAAGCCCCCATGACCTCTCGGAATATATACGGGAAGGGTAATCCTATCCTGGGCTGCCTGGTAGGAGTCAATTCTATAAAAGAACGTAGGTGCCTAATTTCCTTTAGAGAATACCAGTGAAACTGAGTATATATAAGTTCGATATTCAGCTAGCGGAGGGCAGCGCATTTGCTGCCTGCCACCTGCAGTAAACCCTGATATTAAATGCCGGGCTGTTTCCAGTGACCAACATTGAATATCCGGGTTTATTTTGGCCGCTAAAAAGTTAACCGGCTATGCTGATATGTAGCGCTAACCGGTTAACTTTTTAGCAGTCAAAGATAGGCCTGCTATTTGAGTGGCCTATTTTGACCACTCAACATAGCCAGTTTGGTGCTGAATAGCCGGCACAGAGGAGGTTAACTTGGTGAACCAGAAGAATATTGTCAGCATAGTAGAAGACATGCATACCAACAGTAGTGAGAGGACTTAAGAAAATGTTGAAGAGCAATGGTGGAAGAACAGAACCCTGGGGTGCGTAAGGGACAGGAAGTGAATGCGAGATTGAAGAAGAATATGAAGCATTGAAGGAACGATTTGACAGGAATGATTTAAACAAGGAAAAAATCAAACCAGAAATGGCAATGGCTACCAAACGTGAAAGCAATAGATCATGGTTGATAAGATCAAAAACAGTGGTGAGGTCAAGAGATACCAGCACTGTGATATCGCCATTGTCCAGGGTGGAATAAAGGTCACTTTGAAGGGTGGCGAGTATGGTTTCACAACTGTGGCCTGGTTTAAAGCCAGATTAACGAGGATATAGCAAGTGAGCATTGTCTACATAGTCCAACGGTTGTTTGAAGACCATTCATTCCAAAACTTTAGAGACAAAGGGCAGAGTGGGAACAGGGTGTTAGTTAAGTAAGTAGTTGGGATCAAATTAGGGATTTGACCAGCACATTTCCAGGCATTTGGGACTAGTCCTTGCACATGGATGGAGGGGAGAGAGGAGAAATGCTGGACATGGATGGAGGGGAGGGAAAAGACAGGAAGTGAGATGAACATGGATGGAGGGGAGGAGAGAGAGAGGAGAAATGCTGGACATGGATGTAGGGGGAAGAGGAAAAATGCTGAACATGGATGGAGGAGAAGGAAGAAAGAGGAAGGAGATGCATAATAAACAGAGATGAGGGAAAGGGAAAAGGAGAAAAACTACACATGGATGGAGAAAATAGCAAAAGCTGGATCCACTCTATACCTCCTCCAGTCAAGTCCACAGTGGACCCAGCTTTTACCTATGGATGTAGAGCATGAAATGAAGAAGAAAGGAGGAAAGTAAAGAAATAAATGGAAAGGATAGAGAGCAGCAGAATCAGATACTGGGGCCAGCAAGATCAGAAAAACAAAGTCACCAGACAAAGGTAGAAAAAAATCATTTTATTTTCATTTTAGAATTTGGAATATGTCCACTTCGAGAATTTACATCTGCTGTCTTATTTTGCAATGTATAGCAAAGTGTTTCTTTCTGTTTTTCTGGTATTGTGCTGCATGCAGAGTCTAGCTTCTTAGGATTTCAGGTTAAATTTGAAGAGGGGTAATCTCTGTTCTGCATGTGTGACTGTAAGGCCAAATGTCTGAATAGAGATCTGTTTGTTAGGTTCTGAGATTTTGATAACATATTGTTTCAGGTTTGGCAAGGCTGTTCTCCTAATTCCTGGTCTGTATGCTAATTTGGTTTGTGTCATTTTGGGTATACTGGAGCTGTAACAGCTTACAGAAATTATTTATAATGAAAAAAAAAGTTATTTTTCTTCTCCTATACTGGTGTAATATTTTCAATGATGATGCCTGTTTATATGCGCCATAGCCAGTAAAAGGGGTGCGACTACTGTAGGGTGTGGCTACTGCAGGGGCGAAGCCATGGTGATACCACCCCTGGATGGGTAGGGGGCGCTGACTAATAGGCTGCAGGAGGGCACCAGAAACCCTAGCACCGGTCCTGCTTGGATTTTAGCAAAGCCTTTGACACGGTTCCGCACAGATGACTGATAAATAAACTGAATGCCCTCAGTTTGGGACCTAAAGTGACTAACTTGGTTAAAACCTGGCTAAATGGAAGAAGACAGAGGGTAGTGGCAAATGGAGCTTGCTCTGAGGAAAGGGATGTTACCAGTGGTGTACTTCAGAGCTTGGTCCTCAGGGCCAGTTCTTTTTAACATCTTTGTGAGTGATATTGCAGAAGGGCTGTCTGAGGTTTGTCTCTTTGCGGATGATACAAAACCTTAAATAGGATGGACAACCCGGAGGGTGAAGATGGCATGAGAAAGGATCTAACAAAGCTTGAAGAATCTCTCAATAATTGACAACTAAGATTTAATGCTAAGAAATGCAGGGTCATGCACTTGGGTTACAAGAATCCAGGGAAGTGGTACAATGTAGGGGATGTTTCGGTGTATGAAAGAAGAGGGGGACTTGGGGGTAATTTTGTCTGATGATCTTAAGGTCTCCGAACAGTTAGAAAAAGTGTTGGTCAAAGCCAGAAAGATGCTTGGGTGCATAAGGAGAGGGATGACCAGCAGGAAAAAAGAGGTGATTGTGCCCTTGTATAAGTCTCTGGTGAGGCCCCATTTAGAGTACTATGTGCAGTTCTGGAGACTGCACCTACGGAAAGATATAAACAGGATGGAGTTGGTCCAGAAGGCGACTACAAAACTGGTAAGCGGTCTTGGTCATAAAACATATAGGGACAGGCTTAGAAACCTCAACATGTATACGCTGGAAGAGAGGTGGGAGAGAAGGGATATGATAGAGACGTTGAAATACCTCAGTGGTATTAATATACAGGAGGTGATCCTTTGTTAAATGAAGGAAAGCTCTGGAATGAGGGGGAATATGATGAAGTTAAGAGGAAATACGTTTAGGAAGAATCTAAGAAAATACTGTCTCATGGAAAGGGTGGTGTATGCATGGAATGGCCTCCTGGTGGAGGTCGTGGAGACGAGGACTGTGTCAGAATTAAAGAAAGTGTGGGACAAGCATGTGGGATCCCTTAGGAAAGGAAAAGTTAGTGTTTATTGATGATGGGCAGACTGGATGGGCCACTTGGCCCTTATCTGCCGTCATGTTTCTATTACAGGATCTGTTCTAAATTGGCTTCGGGGATTCTTGTAGCAGCACTTTTACAAGGTTAAAATGGAAAATAGTTTTTCAGAAAAGTGGGCTGATCCATGTGGGGTCCCTCAAGGTTCCTCATTATCTCCGTTACTTAATAATATATATCTACACTTGCTTGGTTTTGAATTAGAAAAGAAAAGCTTTTGTAGTTATATTTATGCAGATGATATTACAGTTTTAATTTCTATTCATTCAGTTGTATCATCAGAAACTATGGTAATTCAGGAGGTTATTATTTTATTGGAAAATTGGATGAGAGCTCACAAATTAAAACTGAATACTAATAAAACACAATTTTTTACTTAACAATGCTCTGTTAGAGGCTGAGACAAGTGTGGTGGTTAAAAATATTTCTTATCAGTTTTCAACGTCGGTTAGAATTTTGGGTATTTATTTGGATTCCAAATTTACATTACAGACACAGATCAATACATTAACATAGAGAGCTTTCTTTATCATGTATAAACTTTGCAGAGTACGTAAATACTTTGAACAAAATCAGTTTGGCTTAATAGTACAAGCATTGATTTTAAGCTTGCTGGATTACTGTAATGTCATTTATCTCTGCTGTTCTAAGCAGTTAATATCAAAACAACACACTATTAAAAACACGGCGTTATGATTGCTTTACTCATTTAAAAAAGATGTTAGTATTTCTCCAATATATATGCAGGTTCATTAGCTCCCAATATGTGCCAGAATTTTATTCAGATTTTGGTGTTTGACTACTTGTAAGGCTGGGTTTGGTCTAGATCCTTTATTGTTTGCTAATCATTTTGGGCCAAATTCTATAAATGGTGCCTTAAAAATCAGTGCCAAAAAACCACAAGCTTAATGTGATCCTATAAATTACACCTAAAGTCAGGTGTAGTTTATAGAATATGCTCACACACTCTTCTTGCGACTAAAATTTAGGCGCACCCATTTAGGCCACCTAAAACCCAGTCCTAAATACCTGCGCCTAAGTTAGGCGCAGATCGAGTGTACTCCATAATAGTGCACATAGGGGTCCTTTTACTAAAGTGCACTGAAAAATGGCCTGCGCTGTTGTATGTGCCTGTATTGGACGCTCGCAGATCCATTTTTCAGCGCACCTACAAAAATGGCCTTTTTTGGGCTGAAAATGGACGTGTGGCAAAATAAAAATTGGTGCGTGCCCATTTTGGGCCTGAGACCTTACCGCTACCCTACCCATTGACTTAGAAGTAAGGTCTCACACATTAACCGGGCTGTAACTGTCAGCTCGCATGAACTGCCGATTACTGCCCAGTTAGCGCCATGTGGTAGAAAATAAAAAATATTTTCTGCAACACATATTCGACGTGCATAAAAAATGGAATTACCGCTCTGGACAGTATTTCCAAATTGACGTGAGTTGGACGCGCGTAGGTGTCTACATGCCTTAGTAGAAGGGCCCCATAGTATTTTGAAATGCCCACAACTGGCCACACCCCCTTTTTGACTGTGGGCATTAGACGTTACGTGCATTGTGTTGTAGAATATGCCTAGAAAGTTGTGTATGTACATTCTAACTAAAGCTTAGTACTGCTAATTGGTGTTAAGTACCAGTTATTGGCACTGATTGGCTTGTTAATCAATTAAGTTGTGCATGCAATTTTGCCAGAAGGAGTGATCCACCTAAGTGGATGAACACTAGCTCCCACGTAAATATAACAGCACAAAAGAGGAGTGGGAAATGGACCAATGACTCCAGGAGAATGGGAGATAAATTTAAAGAACCACTTTATTAAATGACTCGACACAGACAACTGTGTTTCGGCCAGAAGGCCTGCCTCAGGAGTCTGAGCTCAACCACTAACAGAAAGCTGTGGGGTGGTTAGTGGTTGAGCTCAGACTCCTGAGGCAGGCCTTCTGGCCAAAACACAGTTGTCTGTGTCGAGTCATTTAATAAAGTGGTTCTTTAAATTTATCTCCCATTCTCCTGGAGTCATTGGTCCATTTCCCACTCCTCTTTTGTGCTGCAATTTTGCCATGCAGCCAAATTAGCGTGCACAACTTAAGGTGCCATTTATAGAATTTGGGCATTAGTCTTTTCAACTTCAGTGAGAGACACAAGCTCTTGCAATTTGTTAAGTTATCCCATTTTAAAGGGTAGAAAGAGGCTCAAGTTATTGGAGAATCATTTTGCTTTCCAAGCAGCAGTATTGGATACAACTATTTTGAATATTATGCTTTCTGCTGTAGATTACAGGCATTTTAGGCACATGACTAAGACATATCTGTTTAGTAAATTTGTGTTAAATTCTATAGATTAACGATTATTGGTTGTTCATTACTTTGTTATTGATTTTACTGTTAACTTTTTATATTTGGTTAATAATGTAAGGTTGTCCATCTCTGGTAATTTCCAGATTTATCTTTTTTAATCCACATAGATAGCAAACTATAAGTTATTGTATTATATCATATTATGGAGATAATGGATCAGTACTTTGAAAAATCCATGGCCTGAGACAAGGTAAGGAAACTGAAGAATTTATTGAAGAGATATGTATATTAAACGATATCATGAAGTGATCAGACCAAAGGACCAGGACAGCATGAAATCCAGAAAGGTGAAAGAATGTAGAAGAGAAGGAAGAAAGAACCAGATCGAGAGTGTCCAGCTTCATGAGTAGGAAAATCAATACATTGGACAAAAGCAAGGTCAGTGATTAGAGAAATAAAGTAATCGTCATAGGGATGGCGTGGGTTATCAACAAGAAAGTTGAAATCCCCAAGAATAATGAGATTGTCATAGGTCCTGGAGGCACCCCAGCCAGTCAGGTTTTCACGATATCCACAATGAATATTAATGAGAGAAATTTGCATGAGCTGCCTTCACTGCATCCAAATCTCTCTCATGAATATTCATTATGGATATCCTGAAAACCTGACTGGCTGGGGTGCCTCCAGGACCAGGTTTGGAAACCACTGTCACAGGTAGTTACAGCTTCCAAGAGAGATTGGGCTAGAAGTCCTAAACAGAACTATCAAAGGTTGGAGAGAAATATATAAGGAACCGATGGAGAGGAATTGTAAAACTAAGTCTGATGAGAAGAAGCTCCTGGTAGGTGAACAGGGTGGAAGGAAGATTGAGCACTTGAAAGGACTCAAGGATGAAAAGGGCTATGCCCCCACCCTTCTCCATTGCAGGATTATGTACAGGTGGAGAAAACTGTGAAGGAAGGAGGAACAGATTGATAGAGAAGCCCTCTTCGCCTAGGGATGACTTTTCCTCCAGGAACTTGTCCAAACCTTTAGTAAACCCAGATACTCTAATCACTGATACCACATCATATGGCAATGAGTTCCACAGCATAGCTATTCATTGAGTGAAAAATATATTTCCTCCTATTTGTTTTAAAAGTAGTGCCATATAACTTCCTTGTGCATCCCCTAGTCTTTGTTCTTTTTGAAAAAGTAAAAAATCGATTTATGTTTGTCCTTTCTACACCACTAAGTATTTTGTAGATCTCTATTATATCCCCCCTCAGCCGTCTGCTTTTCAAGCTGAAGAGTCCTAACCTCTTAAGCCTTTCCTCATATGAGAGGAGTTCCTTCCCCTTAATCATTTTGGTCGCCCTGAGAAAAGTGATGACCCCCTTCTGCAAACCATAATACAATCAATTATGGATGAAATCATTTCTTTAAAAGAAATTATGGAAGACCACCAAGGCACTAGATCTCAGAAAAGATATCTGTGAATTAAATAATCAGCTTTCACAGATGCAGGTTTGTGCCACAACGCTGGAGACCATTGTGCGCTGCCAACTTGGAAGCCATTACAGCCTTACAGCAAAAAAACAAAGAACTGAATAACCTGTGGAAAGATTTAGAAGACCTCAATAATCGCTCTAGGAGGAGCAACCTATATATTCTGGGTATCCATGAGGGCCTCAAGGGATTGGACCATATAAAGTTTCTAGAATCTTTATTGCCTAAACTATTAGATATTAAGTTCGATGCCAGCTGGAAATAGAGCACCGCGTGCCTTCCTCGCACTCATATACCCAACAATTCCCCAGGTCCTTCATTATAAAACTCTTCCAATATCAACAGGCTTTATACATCTTACAAAAAGCAAAGCTTAAATCGCCACTTAGGCAGGAGGGTGCAAAGATTATGATCTTTACAGACCTCAGCAAAGATACTGTACAGAAGAGGAAACGTTTCCTGGCTCCTTGCGACCAACTGAAATCCCTGGGAGCCCAGTACAGCTTGCATTACCCGAAGCTTCTGTGCATCACCATCCATAATAACACATGCTCCTTTGAGGACCTGGAGATGTTGCTCAAATATTTGGAGTCACTCTGACTTGCACCCACTGCTTTTTTCCACTACAGTTATCTTTCATCTCCACTCTTTGCTGTCTGCTCCTTTCGGACCTTCGGTTTAATTTGATCACCAATCTTACTGCTTGATATGGGTCAGGCCCTCGAAGCATCCCATCTCAGGAACCTGGCATGGTAGAGCTCTCTTCTGTCCGAAAGGGCCTATTTTCCCCAAACTTGCAAGCTCCTATACAGCATGTGATGGTCTCCTTCCCAGTATGCGGAACACAACCTCAAGCCTTAGCATGTATGCTGCACTTCCCTCGGATTCTCCCCGCCTAACCACCCACATGTGCAAACTGGACTGCCAACTTATTTAATTTTCAGCTTTATCTCAGTTTCTAACCTTCACAAACAGATTTATTCAGTGCAGCTTAAAAGGTACTCTTTACAATGGAGGTGCCCTCGTGACTCCACTTTGCATTTTCCTGCACACTATCATGATCTCCCCCCCCCCCCCCCCCCCCCCCCCCCCCCCCCCCAGCATTTGGGACACAATCCTACAGCTTTATAATCCCTTTCTGCACTCCCCATCGATCATCTCTGTTAACATATCTAGTTTTAATTTTTCTATGTTTTGTTATCTCTCTGAACTTTTTTTTGCAATAATTGTATTCTTGTATTAATATTAATTATCTTGCCATGCCGCTTCTTAATTTGTTATGTAAGCTGCATTGAACCTGAGTTTTCTTGGGAAAATTTCATAATAAAAAAATAAGTAAATAAGTAGATAAATAAATAAATAAATAAACAAACAAATAAACTAGTGTGTGTGTGTGTGTGTGGGGGAGGGGGTGGAGAATGG
Organism: Microcaecilia unicolor; assembly: GCF_901765095.1. Taxonomy (NCBI): domain Eukaryota; kingdom Metazoa; phylum Chordata; class Amphibia; order Gymnophiona; family Siphonopidae; genus Microcaecilia; species Microcaecilia unicolor. The sequence goes on from NC_044031.1 coordinate 378,142,691, forward strand.
GGAGATGGAATGGGAGGAGTGGGAGCAAGTAGGGGGAGAAGGTGTGGAAGAGGAAATGGAGGTGGTAGAGGAAGTTGCTGGAGAAGAAGAGTGACTTCTAGAGGAGCCCAAAGTAGCAAGGAAAGAATAATAGTCAGGAGAGATCCGGCGGGTGGATGACAAGAGGTAAAGTGTTGACAGATGAGGGTGGTGGATCTTTAAAGCCTGGCTAAGCTGTGCTGTAGAAAGAGTTTAGCTGAGCTGAACTGTTTTGAGGCTTTGCTGAAGAGGGCTGTGTTTGGAAGCTTGGCTAGCTGAACTTTGTTGGAAAGCCTGGCTAAGCTGTGCTGGGTAAAAAGCCTAGCTAAGCTGAACTGTTTTGAGGCCTTGCTGAAGAGGGCTGGGTTGGAAAGCCTGGATAGCAGAACTGTGTTTAAAGCCTGACTAGCTGAACTTTGTTTTAAAAGATTGGTAAGCTAAACTGTGTTGCACCGCCTTGCTAGCGAAACTGTGTGGCGGTGAGAGCGAACTGCACTGACGAGTGTGGAGTCGGAAGCGGACAGCACGGATAAGGGAGAGAGACAATTATGCGGAGAGTAGCGGCTGACAATATATATATAGTGACAAGGCTACTGCCAGGGTGGCTGGGATGAAGCATTTAGACCCTGAAATACAAGTACCAGAAGCCATTGCAAGGAGGGAGGCAGAGAGTAATCTGGAAACAAGGGAATGGATTCCCGGCTCCAGCAGAGGGAGCCAGGGGGATAACCAGGCTGAGCCTATAATTTCGTCCCCCACTAGGGGGAGGCGGAGGGAAGAAGCTCAGTTCCCCTGGATACGCAATCAATATACCATGCGGCCCAGCTGGAATAGAGAGGGGTAGATCAGGGGGGAGAGGAATCCCGGGGGGGGGGGGGGTGGACAGGAATCCCAGGGGGGGAGAAGCCTCTATGGAGTGTGAGAGTTCCCAGGCAGGGATGGCCAGCTCCTGAGGGTTTGGAAGGGTGTTGGAGGTGAGAGAAACCTGCTTTATTGAAAGCCTGATGTATTTGGAAGCCTGCTTTATGTACCTGCTTTACTGAAAACCTATGTGGTTGGAAGCTATTTGTTTGGGGATAATCTATGTACTGAAGTTGGTGACAGCTGTTATTGGCTTGATAATAAAAACCGTTTAACCTAGCCACTGTCTGCAGTTGTAGTGAGATCTGGCAAATGGCTGGGGGACGGCTCCACCTTGCTGGGAAGCAGTGGACCCTTTATATACACTACTGTTGTTACTCAGTATAGCTTATAACACATTTACATGATTGAAGATTCCCATGTGACCTCCTTTTCAATCCGCTCCCTATGTTCATATTTGATGTCTTTGCAAAGTCTCTTCCGTTGGACCATGCTGCTGGGTCCTATTACTTTCAGTGGGCAGGATTGGCGCTGATACTTGGGGCTCGGTTGTGCAGCTGAGGGGGAGAGTCCTCTCTTAATAAACGTTATTCACATGTTTGTTTGTTTTTTTCACTTTAAAGGACCTATACGAGCGGCTGTTAGCTTTATTATTATTACTAGTTCTATTATTGTGCTAATTTATTTGTTGTTACACCTAGAATGCAGATATAGCACTTATACAGGAGACTTACTTATTGGCTTCTGATACTCAGTGCCTTAAGGATACTAATTATACTCCCTTAGCCTCCTCCTCCTCCTCTTTCCAGAAACAAAAATGGAGTATCCATACTTATCCATAAATCCATACAATACAACCACTACAACAGTTATCAGACAACTGTGGGCAATAGATAGGAATGTACTTATTAACAATCACCTCATTAAGGGGTCCTTTTACAAAGGCACACTGAAAAATGGCTTGTGGTAGTGTAGGCAAGGGTTTTGGGTGAACAGCGATCCATTTTTTAGCACTTGTAAAAAAAGGCTTTTTTTTGCTGAAAATAGGCGTGTGGCAAAATAAAAATTGCCGTGTGTTTATTTTGGGTCTGAGATCTTACCACCAGCCATTGACCTAGCGGTAAAGAATCTGGGTGGTAATGACCTACACGTGTCAAATGCCACTTGTCGCGCACCCATTATGCACCCCTGAAAATAAAAAATATTTTTCAGATGCGCACCAAAAATGAAATCACCGCAAGAGCCACGTGGTAGTCGGGTGGTAACTCCATTTTGGCGTGCATTGGGCACGCGTAGACGCTTACGCGGCTTAGTAAAAGGGCCCCTAATGTCTTTAATATTTACGCTCCCAACTCAGATGACCCTCAAATATTTTATGATATAACAACTGCAATAGCTTCTCTGGGTTCTGCACCTGTGATTTTAGGGGGTGATTTTAACCAGATTCAGGATCCAATAATAGATAGAACATCGAACACCCCCTATTGCCTTACCAAAGTAGGCTCCACTATTGCAGTTCTAAAAAAAAAAAAAAAAAACTTTAGGCCTTATAGACCCCTGGAGACCTTTTAAACCAACAGAAAGAGACTACATCTTCTTTTCTCCACTGTACAAGAGCTACTCTAGAACTGACTTCTTCCTAGTTTCTAAACAACTTATGCTTCAAGTAACTCACTCTGAAGTCCTTAGCCAAACCATCTCTGATCTCTCAACCATCTCCATATCTTTCAACAGTATAACCATACCACCTCCACAAAGAAATTGGAGACTCAATCCATCCTTGTTAGGTGACGAAAAATTTGTTGTGTTATTGCGGTCTAAATCAGAGAAATATTTCACTCACAATCCCATGGCAGACTACTCCACTAATACTTGGTGGGATGCATACAAAGCAGAGAGGTGTAAAAATTAACTACACTGCAGGAATCAATAAAAAGCATAAAAAAAAGAAATACTAAATTTGGAATTAGACATTAAGGAGGAAAGGGAATGGGACTTGATATACAGCCTTTCTGTGGGTTTTACAACTACATTCAAAGTGGTTTACATAGTATATAGAGGTACTTATTTGTATCTGGGGCAATGCCATGGAGGGTTAGGTGATTTGCCCAAAGTCACAGGGGGCTGCAGTGGGAATTGAACTCAGTCAAAGTCCACTGCACTAACCACTAGGCTACTCCTCCACTTGAGGAGTGTCTATACGTGGTGTCTAAAAAATCAGTACTGAAATCAGTGCCAACTAAGTGCATTCTATAATTAGCACCTAGATTTAGGTGCCAATTATAGGATATGTTTAGTTGATGTTTCAGAGCTGATATCTGCGCATATCAATATACGCTGATGAAAATCTGGTGTAAATCTCAGCACATAGATTTAGGTGCTCTGGGCCATATTATATAACTGGGCACCTAAATGTTGGAATGCCCATGAAAAGGCCATCTCCCTGCCTATAACCACGCCCCCTTTTGCCTCTGCACGTTAGATGTTCAGCACACATCATTACAGAATACGCTTAGTGAGTTGAGCTCCTAAATTCTAATTAGTACTCATTATTGCTTAAGTGCTATTATCAGTGCTCATTAGCTTGTCAAGCCAATTAAGTTACATGCAGTTTTATAGAATCCGCACCGATTTTTGTGCCTAAATCTAAGCACACTATATAGAATCTGGGGGTAAACAATTGCAAAATAAATATATATCCTCTCAAGACCCACCTGTATTCTCAGAACTACAGACCTAAAATACAAATATAACTATCAGGTCTCTCAAGAAGCTTTTCACTCCATTTCAATACATAAATCTTTTATGCATTTACTGGCATAACTCCTAAAACCGAATAGGAATACTTCAAGAATTACCCTTATCACTGACTCTAACAACCAACAATTTACAGCTGAAAATGACATTGCCCAAAAATGTATAAAATATTATCAACGTCTATATAGCTCAGAAATAGATTTTTCTGAAACCAAATTTTCCCAATTCACATCTCATTTTACCCACCCAACAGTCTCCCCTTCTCAAAATGCAGAACTAGAAAAAGACCTGTCCTGCAACAAAATTCTCTCAACAATGAAATCCCTTCCCAAGTGTAAGGCTCCAGGCAATGACGGCCTTACCATTGAATTCTATTAGGCTTCTCAGATCTTCTTGTACCACATCTGCTTGCACTATTTACAGTACATCTCTCAACAATGAAATCCCTTCCCAAGTGTAAGGCTCCAGGCAATGACAGCTTTACCATTGAATTCTATTAGGCTTCTCAGATCTTCTTGTACCACATCTGCTTGCACTATTTACAGTACATCTTTCCTAACATCCTTGCAGAGCAAAGGCTCCTTCCTTGAATCTACAATAATAGTCATTCCCAAACCAGACAGAGATCACAGCAGAGCTGAGAATTACTGACCCATCTCACTAATCAACATTGACAATAAAATCTATGCATAAATACTGGCTTCCAGCGTGAACAAAATCCTACCATACCTGATTTCACAGAGATCAGAATGGTTTCACACCAGGCAATCTCCCAAGTAACAACTCCAGACTTTTTTGGAACATTCTGTCGAGCACCCAATCCTTCACAGGCTTACAATTAGTCTTTTCTCTAGATGCTGAGAAGGCATTCAATAGAATTGAATGGGAATTATTATTATTTATTTATTATTATTTATTGCATTTGTATCCCACATTTTCCCACCTTTTTGCAGGCTCAGTGTGGCTTACAATACATTATGAGTGATGGAAGTACAATTTGTTACAATTCGGTTATGGATTACATTGTGAGGAGTTATACGAGACAAAATCAAAGTATCTTAAAGGAATATAGCAATGGAAAAGAACAGTGAAACATTGGAAGGAAACAACGGGAAGCTAAAGGGCAATATATAATAGTAAAAAAAAAAATACCTTACAAGCACACTAAAATGCTTTGGTGTTAATGATACTTTAATTAATATGAATAATCTTCTATACGATCACCCAGTAGCATCCATTATGATTAACGGAATCTCTTCCAAATTCCCCATAAATAGTGGAACCAAACAGGGATTCCATTCTCCCCCTTACTATTCAACTTGGCCTTGGAACCTTTGGCCCTGGCCATTAGAGCTAACCAGCAAAAAGAAAGGGATCAACTCTCAGGAAAACAATTATAAATTGTCAATCTATGCAGATGACACCCTGATGTACACAACAGTGCAATCCCTACCTGTAGTACTCAACTGTATGGATTCATATTCTTCTATATCTGGATATAAGATAAATTGGGCAAACTCTGCTCTCATGTCACTATCCATATTTGGAAAATCAACAGATAAAGGGAAGTGGGAAGTGGACCAATGACTCCAGGGAGGCGGGATACTGATGTACAAAAGTACCACTTTATTCACAGACTAGACACAGTACCATGTTTCAGCCACAGGCCTGCCTCAGGAGTCTAAACAATAGGTTAAAAGATATAAAAATCAAAATAATTACATGCACATATACATATACACATTAAATGATATAAAACAGGCAAAAGAATAGCTCAAAAAATACACAGAAAACCTCTAAAAATATATATATGTACACACATATATATGAACTCATAATGTATAGATGCATATATCAAAAAGAAGAAATAAGAAAATAAGAGAAACTAGAGTAATCTTTTAACCTATTGTTTAGACTCCTGAGGCAGGCCTGTGGCCGAAACACGGTACTGTGTCGAGTCTGTGAATAAAGTGGTACTTTTGTACATCAGTATCCCGTCTCCCTGGAGTCATTGGTCCACTTCCCACTTCCCTATATCTATCAACTAGCCATATTTACCATAAAACATCTTATCATTCATTATCCATTTAAATGGGAACCTGACAGAATTAAATACTTGGGAACCTGATATGGTATCAACCCAGAACAAACCATCCAACTTAATATGGATTCCATCCTTACTATGGTGAAAGATTAAATTGAGAAAAGGACACCACTCTTCCTCAACTGGTGGGGTAGATCTGAGGCCATTAAAACTCCCAAGATAAACTATATCCTTAGTATGACCCCCATTTTCTTTCCTTCACAGCTATATAAAAAGTTAGATAGCATCCTGACTAAATTTCTCTGGAAAGGAAAACTCCCTTGCGTAGACCCAACAAAGCTAAAACTATCTAAAGTCAAAGGGGGTATCAATTTCCCAGACTTTAAAACTTATATGGCTTTTCAAGCCTCTCAAGCTATCAAGTAGTTTGATTTTTCTCCCAATTGCCCCAGATGGCTAATATATGAACACTCCATCGTTAGCCCTTGTCACTTTCAACTCCTTCCCACCACGAATACATTTCTTCTCCCCTTAGGTTCACTTATTTTAAAATCCACCTCAACACTATTAAAAGAGTTCTTAAAGAAACTCAACCTGAAAGATCAACGGCCCATAGACGTCTCCCTCTGGCATAACTCCCTGATCAAATCACAAAACTCTCACTTAAACTGGAGGGTCTAGAAGACTGCTGGTTTCTGGTCTGTCAATCAACTCATGGAAGCAGTTTCCTTTATCCCGTTTGACTCCCTTACTAAACAGTATAAACTACCTCTCACAGAATACTCCAATTGGTCTCTCCTTACCCAACTTCTCTCCTCCTTATTCAGCAGCACCACATATGCCCCCCAAAAGTCCACTTTCTCTCAATGGATTCACCTACTAATTAACACATTGAAAACTGCTTCCAAATTCTATAAAGTGCCAGACAAAATAGAACTCTACTTAAACCACATATTGGGAGCACACACTGGATATACCCATGAACACAATAAACTAGTAGGAATTCTGATCCAAAATACTCAGATCCACTCTCTCAGTGGCTATCACACAATCCTCATTTTTTGTACTACACAATGTTTACAGGACAATGGCAAAATTGTCTAAACTTTATACTACTTCTACTTCCACTAGCTGCTGGTCCTGACAAGATACAGGAGATTTATTCCATCTCATTTCCTCCATCCCCAGTGCTCGTATCTTCTGGACATGAGTCTGGGAAAGAACACTTTATATTATACCCTTAGAAAATAAACCTGATATCTCATTTTGAACTGTCATATTAAAATCCTCATACCCAGACCTCCATATATCTAACAATCATACTAGACTGTTTAATATACTGCTTGCTATAGCTATACATCTTATAGTCTTACACTGGAAAGATAACTCGAAGCTTCTATTTAATGAATGGTGGTCTTACATATCTGCAACCAGGAAATATGAAGTTTTAAATGCTCTTAGAACCTTTAATGTTACTCATGTTCAAAAGACTTGTGTGCTCAATTTCGAAAGAGAAAGACGTCCATCTTTTGAAATAAATCGGAAGATGGACGTCTTTCTCCCAGGGACGTCCAAATCATTGTAATCAAAATCCGATTTAGGACGTCTCCAACTGCACTCCGTCGCAAGGACGTCCAAAGTTCAAGGGGGTGTGTTGGAGACGTAGCGAAGGTGGGACTTGGGCGTGCCTAACACTTGGACGTCTTTGACCCATAATCGAAAAAAACAAGGACGTCCCTGACGAACACTTGGATGTTTTCACCTGGACATGTTTTTATTACTACTAAGGCACAAAAAGGTGCCAGAAATGACTAGATGTCCACCGGACAGAATCAGGGATGACCTCCCGTTACTCCCCCAGTGGTCACTAACCCCCTCCCACCCTCAAAAAACATCTTTAAAAATATGTCGTGCTAGCCTCTATGCCAGCTTCAGATGTCATACTCAGGTCCATGACAGCGCATGCAGGTCCCTGGAGCAGTTTTAGTGGGTACTGCAGTGCACTTCAGACAGGTGGACCCAGGCCCATACCCTCCTTACCTGTTACATTTGTGGAGGAAACAGCAAGCTCTCCAAAACCCACCACAAACTCACTGTACCCATATCTAGGTGCCCCTTTCACCCATAAGGGCTATGGTAGTGGTGTACAGTTGTGGGTAGTGGGTTTGGGGGGGCTCAGCACACAAGGTAAGGGAGCTGTGTTCCTGGGAGCAATTTATGAAGTCCACTGCAGTGCCCCCTAGGGTGCCTGATTGCTGTCCTGGCATATCAGGGGGACCAGTGCACTACAAATGCTGGCTCCTCCCATGCCCAAATGGCTTGCATTTGGACGTTTTTGACATGGACGTCTTTGGTTTCGAAAATCGCCGAAAGTCAGAAACATCCATGTCTAGGGATGTCCAAATCTAGGGACGTCCAAATTTAAGGATTTGGACGTCTCTGATGGTATTTTTGAAATGAAAGATGGATGTCCATCTTGTTTCGAAAATACAGGTTTCCGCCCCTGGATTTCACCATTTTGCAAGGACGTCTAAATCGCAACTTGGACGTCCCTTTCGAAAATGCCCTTTTTGTCTCCTTTTTTTTGTTACATTTGTACCCCGCGCTTTCCCACTCATGGCAGACTCAATGCGGCAGGCAATGGAGGGTTAAGTGACTTGCCCAGAGTCACAATACCTACTGCAATAGATTATACTCCAATGTGTGAAATTACACACCTACTCCAATTTGATTTGGTGATGTGATTATAGATTGTTTTAATTTGTTTAAATTGTACTTAAATGTACTCACAAACACATTGTTGTATATTTGCTATATCTTGGACATTGTTTATTTGCTATAACTCCAAAATCCAATAAGATTTTTTTAAAAAGTGAATAAACACATCTCTGGTAGAACCACTAGAGGTCTCTGCAGATCCTCAAGGAAGCAGATGGAATTCCATGAATCATGTTCGGCATGCTTTCCCCACCTGTGTTAAATAGACAATTCTTGAAAAATGAAGCTTTACTGAGTCACTATACCTTGCCTGAACATTACATTAGAGAAACTGGTTTGATTTCTGAAGTGACATTTGATGCTTTGTAGTTTGATCTAGCCTCCTGACTTTAGCCCTTTGTCCTTGGTCATTGCTACCTGAAACTACTTATGCAAACACGTGTTAAGACTTTTGTTTTATGGAACTTGTGCATTGAACTATTTTTTAGTTAATTTGTTGGAGAGTTGACACATTATTTTTGGATATTAATATTTGTGTGGACACTGCACTTATATTTATTAGTCACACATTAGAGAGCATGTGATGATGTGAACATATAACAGGTCTGGGCATCTGGCCATTAGTTTGGGATTCCCCTTTGACATGGTCTGATGATCTTGTGACATCTATATTCATTACACTGATGCTCTCTTAAAATTAACATTTTAAAATTGAATATAAAGTATATTGCTTTGAGTAAGTCTCATGTTGCTTTGCTCTTCACTGTTTTTATTTTTTGTATTTGTGAGGGTGTTGGTTGTTCTTGACCCTTATTTTTGTGTATGATGACTACTTATTACACTACCATATCACATGGAAAGTCCCATTACCAGGACTCCTATGGAGGGTGTTTTTACATAAAAGATTTATGTGTAGTTCTATTTTTCCCCAAATCTCCATTCCCATCCTCTGCAGGAACTGTGGAATCTTTACTGGCTAGGAAAACTGGCAATTCCTGTGAGGTTACTGATTATTTTTTATCATTAGTGTTTCTACTGCAAAATTATGTTATACACAAGGCAAGGTCAGTGGTCACAGGTCTAGATCTTTTTGTCACCACCTTGAAGCATTTTTTAATATTCACTTTCCCGACTGCTACTAGAGACGAAGGTGAAGGTCTCTTACTACTACTACTACTTAACATGTCTAGAGCGCTACTAGGGTTATGCAGCACTGTACAATTTAACAAAGAGAGACAGTCCCTGCTCAAAGAGCTTACAATCTAATAGACAAGTGAACGGTCGGTCCGATAGGGGCAGTCAAATTGGGGCAGTCTGGATTCACTGAATGGTAAGGGTTAGGTGCCGAACGCAGCATTGAAGAGGTGGGCTTTAAGCAAAGACTTGAAGACAGGCAGGGAGGGGGCTTGGCGTAAGGGCTCAGGAAGGTTGTTCCAAGCATGACCCTGACCTAAAAAATGCCACTGGGATGGTCGATGGTGAAATCTGCTTGTAGCAGAATATTCAAGAGGAAATGCCTTGACATTAGACTGTTTATAAAAATAGCTTTTTATTTACAGTAAACTGTGTCCATGGTAAATGTGTACATTTGACCTGATAGTTTCAATTTGCTATGAAAAGTTCAAATATAAGTATGCAAAAGTTTCTTTTCCTAGTGGTGGAGACCAAGAGCAAATTGAACTGTGTGACTTTTACTATTTTATATTCTGCCAGTTTTTATTAACTCTACACTTGTTCAAACTATTATTGATTCAGAAGAAAATCTGGACTGGACAGTATTTTGAGGGAGTGGAAAGTGAGGGGAGTGAATAATCCCAGAAGCCAATGGTTTCTAGCCTTTGTTGGTCCTGATCTAAGAATCCAGTATCTTCTCCCCTAAAGTATGTACCCCTGGTCTTCTTACAGAGAATACAGACCCAGTGAAGGATCCCAGACCATGGGGACTACAACATCCATCAGAATGTCTCTGTATAGCCCAGTTAAAAATATGCTGGCTATGGCCACCTGTATCTACTTTTGCCCAAACAGAGGAAAGCAAGTTACACAGAGGCCTGGGTAAATGCCTGTTCAACCAGGTAAAATCATGGTTTTGAAAATTGTCATCCCCAGGACTAACCCTCAACAGTTCACAGACACAAGTATAAGAGTGGCCCAATGGTTTAAATGGCGATATATGTTCAGACATAGCTTTTACTGTAATATTTATCTTATATCCAAGAGGCAAGCTTCCATTCAAAAGCACCTCTATATTAAAAGCAAAGGTGACTGTCTCAACCAGCTCACAGTAATGTATGCATGCATCTTTTGGCCTATGTTAATTATATCAGCAGCAAATACATGCACTAAAAGTGCCCATTTACTTTGCACCAGAGGCAGGCAAGGTAGTTCATATATGTTTGAAAACCAGAAGTACTTCTCCTGCTTTCTTCTCCTACCTAAACACATGTTAGAGACCTCTAGTGGTTCTACCAGGCATGGGAAGTGACATTTTCTAAAATTAAGAACTTTGCAGAGTTGGAAGGGCTTCTCCATCAGTGAGGTCATAGTAAGAGGAGATCCTGCCAAACAAGGACCACTATATGTAAGTAAGAAGTCCAAAGCTAAAGGTTGGGAGAAGTCTGTGTGGGAAAGGAAAGACAAGGGTTTTGTGATCCTGTAACAGAAGATGGCAGGACTCAGACGAACCCTCCCCCCCCCCCCCCCCCCCCCCCCAAGAGTTCCAGAGTGAGAGGGATCTGTGTTGAAGTCTCCATCTGTTTAACTGTACTTGACTGGTGTTTGAACTGGAGATAGACAGTTCCTTTACTTGAATTCATGTCTTAGTTGCTGGACCTTGGAGGCAGGTGTTGAGGGATCTGAGAAGAGGGGTTTCTCTTTGTAGAGATGGAGACCAAGGCAAATTGAACTGCAGCTTTTTAAATATTTTATATTCTGCCAGTTTTTATTAATGTTCCACTTGTTGAAACTATTAAAAGAGTGTAGGAAAATGCTGGATTAACCAGGTAAAATCATGGCTTTGAAAACTGTCATCCCAGGTCTAACTCATAAAAGTTCACAGACCCAGGGGTAAGGGGTCTTAAATGGCAAGATATGGGTAGGGGATATAAAACAGTAGCATAGTCAGAGGTGGGCCTGGGTGGGCCCTTAGGCCCACCCAAATTGTGGTAATTTTGCTGTGGCTGGTGTGGATCCCCAAACCCTGCTCTTCCAAATGGCAGCTGGCAGCACTTGACTCAAGTTGATGCCGACACTGGCCCCTCTGCACATGTTCTGTTTTCGTATATGAGCAAGCACTGAGCATGCATGGCCTGATGGTGGCAGTGTCAGCTCGAGGCAAGTGCTGCTGGTTATTGTTTGGAAGAGTGCTGGCTACCTGAGGATGGAATCTTCAGCTGGTGGGGTTTGGGGATCCCCACTAGCTCAGGTATTTAATATTTGGGTTAACGGCCAAATGGGAAGGGGTGGAGAGTGGAGCTGGGGGATGAATTCTCTGCCCATCCACCTTGGGCTCAGGCCCACCCAAAATTGGCTGTCTAGCGATGGCCATGCTATAAAAAAAGAAGCCCCCCCCCCCCCCCCCCCCAAATAGAGGCTCATGGTACCAGGCTCATTAGAAGATAGTTCTGATTGAGTTGAAGTCCTGAGGAGAACAAATCTGCTTGTTCAGACACAGCTTTCAATAAGATAAAAGTTTAAAAAAACAAAAAAAAAAAACAATTTGAGATTAGTGTATGCTCTGTTCCAACAAGTATATGTATATGTTTGAAAGTGTTAATTAGAAATACATTTAAGCACTTCATTGTCAGTTGAAAGTCTCTGTTTATTCATTTAGAAGGCAGGTCAGCAGAAGCCAGTAAATACAGCGTGCGCACGCACGCACCCCCCCCCCCCCCCCGCATGGTATTGCAATATGCCTTCAATATAGCATGAGGTGTGGACAATGGAGCGTCTGTGAATTATTTTATTAAAAAAGAAAGGCTACTGTCTTATCAGAACATACGCTATTTCTTTTTCATGCATTCCATGGCCTTGAGTACAGAACACTCACTTTAGACTAGGCTAATTTTCTCTATTTAAGATATATTAAGTTAGTCCAATATAAACGGTATCATCTTATTTTCTTTTCTCTATATTGTTTTTTTCTTTTTTTTACCTTTAAAAGTTGACTATCATGGCTACCCTACCACTTTACTGTATTTTTCTAATACTTCTGGATCACAAATTAACCCGTTTTTTTAACCCATGGACATTAGAACCCAAATTCACACTTACAATAGAAATTATTCCATGTAAATTATTTCATTAAATTATCTTTTGCAGCACTGCAAGTGTCTGAGGGCTTCTTTTACAAAGCTGCACTAGCGATTCCAGTGCAGCAAATGAGAGAAAGGCCATAGGAATTGAATAGGTCTCATTTGCCACACCGAGAATCGGTAGCACTGCTTTGTAAAAGAAGCCCTGAGTTTCTTAGATTAATGGAGGGCCAGGCTTGTCTTTACTTTCCCTCAGTCTATACAGACATGGTTCATCTAAGGACAGCCAGCACAGTCTATGAGGTCAATTACAGGTTAATAACAAAATAACTTTCAGGCCCAGCTCAGCAGTATAGAACAGAGATCACCAGTAATGGGTCTGAATCATCTTGTTGACCCTCTTTGAAAATCTAGAGCGAGTGACCAGTAGCTTGCTCTTTCTTTAATTATGCAGGATAAGATTTCTTCAGCGGTGATTAAATTTCCATCTTCAGCACTTCTAGGAGCTGTGGCATTGACAGGGAGAGTTCCCTTATTCACACATGCTCCAAGTTACAGGATCGCTGACAAATGTGCTGAGAAACCCAGAGAACAGGTGTTCAAAGTCTATATTCCAGACTGAGCAATAAAAAGATGGGGAGTTGTGAATGACAGAGCTGCAGACCTGCTGTCAGACATTTTACTGGAATCCAAAGAACTTGTGAACAATGGCTTATGACCAGATGGGTGCCGTGAGAAAGCACAGAAGGGCAGGGGAGAAGAGAAAATACAGCAAATTAGACAGCAAATTATAGGGCCAAAAATATAACCCAGCCCCAAAACAAACACACAGAAAAGAAGGGATAAGCAAACACGGTGAAGGGCACAGAATGGCTGGAAGTGATAGAAATAATCACAAACTTAGAGGCATGTTAAGTAACAAGCAAAATGCAATTATAATTGCTGCCATCTAGTGACTATTGGAGGCAGCACAGGTCAATTTACAAGTCAGTTTACCTTACTGTTCTTATCTTAAATGCAAGGTTTCCTGGTTAAAGATGGTATCGTGTCAGAGCATAAATCAGTGCTATTTTAATCACTAAGGGGCCCTTTTACTGATGTGCATTAGACATGTAATACATGAATTGGTGAGCATTAACTACTACTGTACAAATGTGGTAACTGCTTTTGTGTTATTTTTACAATTAGCACATGCGAATTTGCTTGATAAGAGCATTTTGTGTTAGGAGGTATAACTAGGCGGGGCATGGGAGGAGAATGGGTGTGGAGATTATGTTGCCAAATTCCAAGTTTATTTAGAATTTACTACCCAGCCCTTTGGCAGCCTTCAGGGCGGTTTACAATCTATATTATATTACCTTCTACTTTGGTTGATCATCTGTTCGTGCCAGTTGCTGTTTCCCGGCGGGGTCACGTGACCCGCGCACCAGTTTCTGCAATCAAAGCAAGTTGAAACTCTTTATTTAAACGGACCAGCAGCGACGCTTGTGCCGTTGCAGCATGCACCGGAGGAGCGCGTCTGAGGAGCAGGTCTGCTCCTTAGGTGTGCTCCTTGGGGTGTACTTCGTGGGGGTACGTGATAGTATTCCAGTCTTTACCTGAGGTTTTTTCATTTTTCTTGTCTTCCTTAGAATTATCATTTTACTTCTAAGGCTAAGAAATTGGACTTGGAACTGAAAGGTAAGAAAGGTTAATTGTCCTCGCTTTGGATGGGCAATGATGCTCCTTGTTTTTATTTTGCTGTTTCTCTGTAATTTCAGTATGCTATCCCATATAACATCTGATGGCGTGCAGGAAACTGCATATATCCCAGTAAAATGGGGTTGGTGTACAAGTCAGAGAACTTCCTCTTTTAATAATTTTAATAATCATCGTTTTTTAACGCCAGTTGCATTATCTAATAACAAAGTTTTTGATAACATTTTTCCCTTGTCTTCCCTGACAATAGCCCTAATTAATTGTAGGTCTCTAAAATGTAAGTTTCCTTACATCTTGGATCTCTGTAAAACATAGCAGCTTGATTTGTTTGCTATAACAGAGACATGGCTTCTATCAGGGGAAGAATCCTATCTTTTTCAATGTTTACCCTTGGGTTATTCTGTTAGCTACTCATCACGAATAGGTAGAAGAGGAGGTGGACTGGCTTTAATATTCAATTCTGGTTTAAAGGTCCAGGAAGTCACTGATCACAGACTTCCGTATTCAGAACTTCTTTTGCTAAAATTTAGTGCAGTTAATACTACTTTTTATGTGTTACTTTATTACTGTGATCCATTCACTACGGCAGTGGGGTGGGAGCATATATATCAATCAATCACAGATGCTACAATTAAGTTTCATAATCTTTTAATATTGGGTGACTTTAACACTCATCTAGATGATCAGTCAAATCCACGTTCAGTGAGATTTGCAAATTTTTTACGAGATATTAATATCGTCCAACATGTGGAAGGTTCAACCCATATAGCAGGTCATACTTTAGACCTAGTAATGACACATAGATTGGATGAACTAAAGTGTTAAAAAATAACAATAATACCGGTTTCATGATCAGATCATTATTTTCTTCAATTTCACTTATCAGTGCCGCAGCTGTTGCACAAGTCTACTTCATCCTATATTAAAACGAGGAGTTTACATAAGATTGATCTTACTTCCTTACCCTCCCTATCAGGAAAGTTTCCGTCAAATTTTAATGCACTGTCTATAGAGGAGCAAGTTAAAACCTGGAACCAAGTTCTTTCGCGAGCTCTGGACGACCTTGCACCAGAAAGAACAATTGTTTATTTTAACAATTAAAATAAATACAAAATGTTCTCAACCATGGTATCATCCAGGGTTAAAATTATGTAAGCAGCAGGTAAGTAGAGCCGAACGCCAATGGCGGAAGCGAAAGACTACAGAATTAAAAGAGAAATTAAGCAATGGCAAACTTACTATTTGGCTCAACTAAAGATTGCAAAAACAACATATTTTTCTAATCAAATAAAGACAGCAGCTAGTTCCCAAAAACAGTTGTTTCGTGTTATGAAACGCTTGACAGCGACAACTAGTGATAGCATAGAGGCACCTGCCATTGATTCTGAGGCGTTGGCAATGTTTTTTAGTTCTAAGATTGAGAAATTAATAGCTCATGTTCCAAAGGTATTGGGGACAAGTCAAACTGACTATTCTTTAGGCTCGCAATTATCTGTATAATGGCAAGATTTTGAAATTCCTTCTGTTGAATCATTGCATACCTTAATCTTAGGTCTGTCGCCTACCTATAGTCTACTAGGTCCTTTACCATCAGCATGGTTGAAAATACACAGGTTAGAAATACAAAAGTTCATGTATTCAATTGTTACACTGAGTCTCTCCGAAGGGGTGGTGCCTACTGTATTGAAAGAAGCGCTAGTAAAACCAAGTTTGAAGAATCCTTCACTGGATCCTTTACTATCTAATAATTATCAACCAGTGTCTAATCTTCCATTTCTGTCTAAAATTTTAGAGACAATTGTGTTTAGACAACTGCAAGCTTATGTGGATTCAAAAAACCTGTTACATCCGAGACAATCGGGTTTTAGAAAAGGACACAGTACGAAAACAATTGTGACTTCTTTGTTGAGTGAAATTCATGTGAGATTGGAACAAGGTTATATTGCCCTGGTTGTTTCATTGGACTTATCTGCAGCATTTAATCTAATTAACCGTAATCTACTCCTTGATCGATTGAGTGAGATTGGTATTTCAGGGTCAACCATGAAATGGTTTACATCCTTCCTCAAAGATTGTTCGTTTAAAGTTGTTCAACAGCAATCTTGTTCTAAGTTATATAAATTATCATGTGGGGTGCCACAGGGATCGGTTCTGTCACCATTGCTGTTTAATTTATATGTTAGTCCTTTGGTATTACTTATACAAACAATGGGCATTAGCTCCTATTCGTATGCAGATGATTTTCTTCTTATTCACTATGTCCAGCCATCAAGTATAGATCTTACACCAATTCAAACTTGTCTTGCTAAAGTGGCAGAATGGTTGGCAACACATCAGCTAGTATTAAATCCGGATAAGACAACAACATCATGGATAGTAGGGCATGGAACTATTCCATCAGCAGTGCCCACGTTATTTGGACAAAACATTCCTACAGTTAAATCTTTCAGATATTTAGGGGTCATTATTGATTCTGCATTAACTTTTGAGGAACAAATATCTGATGTAGTGAAAAAATCTTTTTTTCACTTAAGGAAGCTTCGTTCAATTAGAAATCTCTTAAAACATTGACATGCGTATATCACCTCACGCTTAGATTATTGTAATGTTATTTATGCAGGGATTACTATAGCTAATTTAAAAAGAATACAAAGAATACAAAACACAGCAGCTCGTATAATTTGTAGGGCTCGGAGGGATGATAGAATAACACCTCTATTATACCAACTTCATTGGCTTCTGATTGAAGCAAGAGTACTCACTCTGATACATATTCCTAGCTACCTATCAAAATTGACAATTCCCTACTCTCCTATGCGGTCACTTAGATCATTAACAGATAATAGGTTAGTCATTCCTCCGCTTGCTAAGGCTCGTTTGATGTAAGTATCTGGATGGTGCAATCTCCTCCTCCAGCCCACAGACGATTTCTGTCTCCTGAATGCTGTTTAATAGAAGAAATGGATTAGTTACACACACACACACACAGGAATTCTGTATAGGTCGGCCAAAGTTGAGATCAAATCAAATCAAAAACATATCTTATATACCGCCAAACTCCACTTTTCAGGGTTCAGTGCAATGTACAAAATTTACATAGAAATAATAATAACAGTTCAGAAACCAGTTAAAAAGCCTACTTTTCTAAATTTTGGGGAAACAAAAGAGCTTTTACCTTCTTTCTAAAACTAAAATAGTTATATTCTGTCCTAATACAAAGAGAGAAAAAATTCTGTCTTTCAAACATCCCCTCTCCCCCATATACCTTTTAAATAGCAGATTTTCACCGGCAGCAAACAGTTCTTGGGAGTTGGGAGTTTTTGGCTGGTGGGGCTTGGGGTCCCTGCCAGCCACAATATAGGTGTGCTGCTACTTGGTGGGCCTGAACCTAAAGTGGGTGGGTCTGGACCCACCCCAGCCCACCCTTGGCTAAGCCACTGCCTCCTACTCTTCAACTATCTCCCTACTCCACCTTGGCAGTAGTTTTTCAGCATAGGGACCTTTTCTCTATAATGAGGGTTATACCCCAAACAGAAGCCCATGGACATATTACCCTTGTGATTGAGAACATATGGTAAATGCAGTTGGCACTTGGCACTATATTAATGTTGTGTATTCTATAAACTACTAGTCTGAGTATAAAAGAGACCAATTTGAATCATATAAATAGAAACCTCTCCTATAAATGCCAGCTAAAACATACACCATTTAAACAAATAGCAAACATAGCTATAGAGCATGATCAACGCTGGAGGAAAAAGCCTCAAAACCCCCTATTCACCTTATTCTTAGCTTTTTATTGATAGGTTCCATAGGGTAATCACTGGCATAAAAAAACCTCTGTCTAAAATCATTAAAACTCTGTGCTCTGCTGTTCTGGTTTTTTGCACATATACTCCCAGGCAATTTTATAAGTGCCTACTTGAGCATGTAAAGCACTATTCTACATGTTCAAATTGTCTATAAAATTCTTACATAGAGGAGACGAGAGGAATAGTGCATTCTAGAGCTATCTAGTGCTAGAAATGCAGACTGTTGGCAAATTGCTGTAAATTATATGGCTGATTCAAAGGTTCTGCCAGCCACTGGTCTCCCTTAATTAAAACCACTGATCGGCAACCCAACCTTGTCCCCAAGTATCCCACATCTGTCACAGGTTTACCATGCTCAGGTGGGAGATGTGGCAGATTTGTGGGCCTCCTCTTGACCTTTGGCTTATGCTCATACCTAGTTTACCAATGCATTAATCCTGTCATTGGCAAAGAGGATATATTTCATTACTAAAACAAATGTCCTACACCCACACCAAATTGGATTCTATGAACTCATAAAGGCGTACTATGTACTTATAAAGGCGGTTAGCTTAGCAGAGTTTTAAAAAGGTTTGGACGGCTTCCTAAAGGAAAAGTCCATAGACCATTATTAAATGGACTTGGGGAAAATCCACTATTTCTGGGGTAAGCAGTATAAAATGTTTTGTACTTTTTTGGGATCTTGCCAGGTATTTGTGACCTGGATTGGCCACTGTTGGAAACAGGATGCTGGGCTTGATGGACCTTTGGTCTTTCCCAATATGGCAATACTTATATACTAACTCCACAGCGAAGAAACGGCCCTATTAAGTATCACCATTTTCATATGTTATCATACAGACCACCCCACAAATGTCCTTCTTTTTCTAGATCGTACGGCCACTTTCAACCTTGTTGATCATACTATACTTCTTCAACATCTTCACAGCATTGGTCTCACAGGAACAGTTTATAATTGATTTCAGACATATCTTGCAGACAGACAATGCACTGTCCACCACATCTCCAAGACCTCTACTCCCTAGTCCCATAATCAGGTATCCCTCTAGGCTCTGTTTTGACCCCTACACTGTTCAATATCTTTCTCACCCCTCTACTCACGTTAGCACAATCTGTAGAACTAATCATGTTTGTCTACGCTGATGACATAAACTCCTTTATACCCTCAACAATCTAAATCAACAGGAGATATCTAACATCAACAATAAACTATTACAACTCACAAACTGGCTTCAAAATAACATACTTGCCATAAATCTAAAGCTCTTCCTTTTGCCAATCACCCCAACAAAACCCTATGCCAACCAACTATACTCTGCAACAATCATATCCCACTATCTGACCCCACTCATATCCTTGGGGTCACCCTTGATACTGCTCTTATCTTTCGTCTGCATATAGATCAGGTCATTCATCGTTCATTCTTCATACATCATTGAATTAGGTCTATAAAATTTCTACTTCAACCCAGAAATGTAGCCAGGTTGTGATGCCAGGGGGAGCAGAGAGGCACATGCATGCGTACTGCGTAGGTGCATACATGCACTGTGTAGGTACAACGGACAACCTGAAAAATAGGTGCTGGCACTGTCTGAAGCCTGTTAGGGGGAGCAGTCACTCCCCTGGTGCCTCACCTACCTACGCCACTGCTTCAACCATCAGCTCTAAATATCTTCGTCCATTCACTTGTGATCTCTAGTCTATTGCAATTCATTGTGCAAAAATATCAGAACTAAGAATCTCAGAAGACTCCAATTAATTCAGAACATGGCCCTGAGAATCATCAGTAAGATAAGCAGATATGATCATATCATCCACCTGGCCCCCCCCCCCCCCCCCACACACACACACACACATGCAAACAGCCCATTGGTATCCATCTAACATATTACATAGAAATTGCTCCTACTAGTCTTTAAAATGTTACTTTCAGAAGAACCTACACTGTACTGTTTTGTCTAAATCACTTCTCTCACTTCTTCATTTAGTCTGTGAGCCATCGACCCATTTTTAGAGGGATTCCAATCCCTTCTTTGTCCAGGAATATCATTCCCACTTTGAAGCTTATTGAGCTATCTACTATTGTGTTGACATTTATCAGAACCATTTACAAGTCATGAAAAGCAGGAACAGCTGGAGTTTATGCAATGGGTCATATTCAGGGGGAAAAAAAACAAAAAGAAGAGTAAAAAACTTCCACAAAAAATTGCAAACGCAAGATAAAAAAGGGATGGAAGCCACCAAATACACAAGCCCAAAGATGATAAATTCCAAGGGCATTCAGTATCGATGTTCTAAAACGTTTATTCATCAATGGTATATACAGGTAAAACCCCAACATGGGCCATGTTTTGGCATGTTGGCTTTCATCAGGGGTCCTGTATGGAGCCAATGCCTGCACAACTATATCTACAAACTCACACCTCTATTACAGAACAGATACAGTATGCTAAAAATGGTTGCAACACTAATGACATGAAAATCTGTGGTATAAACAATCTGTATATGTGTGTGACTGCGTTTCTCTTTTTTTTTTAATACATATTTCTATTTTTAAACAAGGCATTACATCATTTGTACAGAAACGTTTGGTTACTTCAAAGATATGCTTAAAAAAAATAAGGAAAAAATATATTTTGTTACCTAATCTCAAGACCACAATTTGAGTCCAAGATTCCTAAACAGTGGAGATCAAGGAAATTTATAACTATATTTATAATCAAATGTGACCAAATTCCTTATTACATTACTAGAGCCAATAATGGTTGAATAAATCAACCCTCAGAATTTCTTTTAGATGTTATAAAAGCTGCAAGCTGAGAAGGTTCATAATAAACATATTTAACTGATTGGAATTTGATCACGCATTTACAAGAGTATCTTAAGAAAAAAGTAGCTCGCACCTGAAGCTCTTCTGCTTTCATTTGGAGGAATTGCTGCCCTCTTTTCTGGGTGTCCTTTGATACATCCGGGAAAATTTGAATTTTTAGACCTTTAAAGGTCTTTTCCCTGTTTTTAAAGAACATCTTCAATATCCAATTTTTATCTGGAGCCAATACCACTGTAGCCAACAAAGTGGCTGCTGTAACTTGTTCTGTATCTGAAGATTCTAGAAAAGCAGAGACGTCTAATGTCTGTTTTTCTTGAATTTGTTGGTTGCTATTAGATTTAACAGGAAAATAATATGCTTGCGAGAAGGGGGAAATACTCTCTTCTGCAATCTCCAATATTTCTTTGATGTAATTTTAGTTAAATCTTTAACCATATTACTTTGAAGCAACTGCATATGTTGGAAATATTTCTCTTGTGAATGAACGTTCAAAGTCAAAGATTTTAAATCTTCGTCTGTTTCTTTTGTTTTTACTTCTAAAACAGTCATATCTTGTCTTATTTTTTGTATCTGAGGACATAATGTTTTGCCCAAGTCAGCTATTAAACACCACAAACTATCTAGAGTGACTTCTGAGGGTTTAGAAAATAGAGCTGTATATTGAGTGTTCAATACCTCGAAACACTGAGTGGAATGTTCTCTCGAAGTACTTATACTTGTAGCTTCTGAATCCCCCACTGCTGTAATCACCATTTCAGCACTTATTACAGGAGTTTGTATTCCTAAACTCCCCTGAACTCCTCGCGGATCACATTCTGCCTCTTATCGCACTGCCCTTGCCGTTTCTCCCATATGCAGAGCTGTTTCTGCACGGCAACATGGCTCCATTTCTCAAACTCTCAAAAGTGCTTTCATATGTGATTTCTCAGCATTGGTGTATATACAGATTGTCTATAACACAGACTGAGGTTTTTTTCACATCATTAGTGTTGTGACCATTGATGAATAAATGTTTTGGAACATTGATACTGAACGCCCTTGAAATTTGTCATCTTAGGGCTTGTGTATTTGGTGTCTTCCACCCCTTTTTTGGCTTATGGTCATATTCAGTACATACCTTTCTTCCAGAAAAGGGTAAAAATTAGACCAAAACATGAAGCAGAGTGAAAAGAAGAAACAAATAGCAAGCAAGTTGGGATTTTGAGGAACATTAGGTAGTCTAGCTCTATTAACTCTACATGATGAAATTTAAAGGTAGCAGAATGCAATTCAGCATAGTTTTATATTATTATCATTAATCATTTTTAAAGAGATGTCATAGGGTATGTGGATTTGCACTATGTTCTGGCTTAGTTAGGAACTAATTGGAGCTGTCACTTTTTTCTCATACATCCCTGAGCTCTGTTTCCATGAGGGTATCCTCAATAATCTGTTACTCCACTAACCACTGCAATTGGCCAATTGGATATATTTATCAGGCAGCCACCAAAACAAAATACGTTCCTCCCCCCCCCCCCCTTTCCTCCTTTATAAGCTTGTAGCCCTTTATCAAACAAAACACCATGCCTTTAAAAGAAAGGCGTTAATTTAATTCCAAGCACAGCAGCAAAAGGAAAACAAAAATGTTTCATCCTTTGCCTGTACAAAGCACAAACATAGCAGATAAGAGGTAGGGCACTTCTGTTCAATAAACCCCAATATCAGGTTTCCACATTTGTTAGTGAGTCTTTGTGGTACCAACTGTCATGTTTGTGTAACCCATGGTTTGTTTAAGAACATGATAGAGTGAGCCCCAGGCAGCTGGTTACTGGGAGTGACTGGAGAACCCGGGAGGAGCTCAGAGGATATATAAGGGAAGCCCTGGAGAAAGGATCCTGTCTCTGGTTCTACCTCTTGATAACGTAATTAGCTCTGTGTGTGAGAGTTGGGTGTTACTGATAGTCCACCTGCCAGATGACCCATTGCAAGAGAAGGAGGAGTCCTGTAGCATTGTGACCAGTAGATAGATTATCTGGACAGTAAGCTGCTATACTGCATCAGCCATTAGAGGAGCCAGAAACTTGGCAGATTGGAGAGTCTGGCCGTAACCAGGACTCGAGTGGAATTGCAGTCTACCCCTGGCTGATAGCGAGACCTTCGGGGTGGCAGCCCGAAGGGAGTATGCAGTTACTGGAAGTCCAGCCCGGACGGAATTGAAGTACATCGGGAGTATAAAATCCGCTCTGGGTTCTAACTGAGCTGCAGAACAAGCATGAGGGTTAAGTACATGTATTAACTCTGGAATTGTATTATTGCTTATGGTCACCTGGAAAGCAATATAATTCGCAATTGAACTGTATGAAGACCAATGCAGTGGAAACCATCAGTTAAGAAGTTAATAAAATGTTCCAGTTCTTTAAATCTTCTGAGTGGCGTATGGTTCCTGAGTGAATGAGCTGACAGGACCAGAGTGAGTAAGTGATAAAAACATACAGTGCCTCTCGAGCCCCTTCTAACCTGGGATAGCAAGACCGGTTTACATCTGCATCTATATCTAGTTCCTTATTTCCTATACATGAGTCCTTGGTACAGAGGAAGCTGCCCCTCTGCTCAACATTGAAATCAGGTGGCTTTTAATTCAATAAACCCTGAGCCCATACGCCAGGCCCCCTCCCTGCCCATCTTCAAATCCTTACTCAAAGCCCACCTCTTCAGTGTTGCCTTCAGCACCTAACCACTACACCTCTATTCAGGAAATCTTGACTGCCCCAACTTGACATTTCGTCCTTTAGATTGTAAGCTCCTTCGAGCAGGGACTGTCCTTCTTTGTTAAACTGTACAGCGCTGCGTAACCCTAGTAGCGCTCTAGAAATGTTAAGTAGTAGTAAACAAAAAGGAAACTATTTCAGCATTGCCAGCTGGAATTTGGATAAAAAACATTACTCTGCCTCACACTACCCCTCTCTTACCTGTCCTGGGGGAAAGAAAGAGCAAGGTGGGAAGGCCACCTGCCTTAGCAAACTCTCACATTTACCAGTTTCCACAGGCCTTCCAAAGTAGAAAGGAAAAAAGGAAAGCTACAGCTTAAGTAACCTGTGGCTTCAAATTCTAAGGCTGTGTCCTCAGCTGAACTCCAGGGTATCTTCTCCCATCTCCCCAGGTTCTTCCTCTCCCTGTTTGAAAAGGGAAGCAAGAGGGCTTACAGGTAGGCCACACCCCTCCTTCCTGGGCTGCGTAATGTACCTATGAACCCAGGGAGTCATCTCACCCACACCCTTCTTACTGGTTGTTGGAGAAACTCCTGAGTCACAGGGCTCTATTGATTGGCAAGGGGTCCTAATTCCAACCCCTGACTCTAAGTATCTCCTGCACTTGCTCCCTTGCTAATAAAACTTCCTCAGCTCAGGGCTTAATTGTCCCTAATTATTTTCAGTAAGATTCGGATTTTGGCTGTGAGAGCTGCATTCTTCTGGGGTTAGAGGAGCAGTATGTGGTCTCACTATCCTTTGCTCTCTCACCCCTTTTCCCTCAGCATCTGGGGTGATGTGTTTGTCACAGCACATATCAGATATGTCCAGTGCTTTTCAGAGATATGATGGACTTTCCCAACTATTGAAGACTGACAAAATAAGACTGAGCAAAAACAACTAATCAGATCTGTGTTAGGACAGCAAAGGCTGTGACTGAAATTTAATGTAAATAGTAATATCTGGGGTTAAACTGAGGATCTTCAATTGCATGGTGAGACTGTAAATATTTAAAGGAGTGCTTGGGTTATTTACATGGTTAGTGATCAGCCTATTTAATTAATGTAAATAAGAAAAAATATCAGCTCCAGTAGGTGCATGCTTCAGTCCAGGGCCCTAACAAAATCATTTGTATGAGCAGGAAGATGTAAGGTTTAAATATGTGGAGTAACAGGTCACATGACACCATGCCCGGTAGTAAGTGAAATCTGACTCTCCCACTACCTCCTTTCAAACCCCCTCACAGCTTTAGTTTTCTTGGCTCCAAATATCAAGGTCGACTGGGGACCACTTGAAGCATGGAGCCATGGTGTAAACAGAACTCCACTTTGAGCAGATGGTGTCTAAAACTCTCCGTAAGAATCACGACCATACCAGGCCAGGGGAGGATAAGATGGTGGCTCCCTCTAGCCCTGCTACATTCAATGTAGGGGCTGCCTGGATTGCGGAGGTGGCTGCTGAGGTAGCCACAGCGATAGAATTGGTGTTGGACTGATGACTATCACCCACTGACATTAAATTGGAAAAGGTGCTGAACATTTGGAAACCCTAAATAAGGAATTTTCACAGGTTCAACAAAGGACCAGTGACCTGGAGGACCAGTTAAAGAAAACTCTCAACCACCTATGAAGAAAAATTAACAATTTAGAGAACAGGTTGAGAAGGAACAATTTGCCTCCCTAAATCCATAGAGGACAAGGAATTAATTGGATTTCTAGAGGCCTGGGCTTCCAGGGATCTGCACTTACCGGAACATCTGGGGGCCATACATGTGGAACATGCACACAGACTTGGACTGCGACATAATATGTAGGGTTTCTGTTCTTTATTCCCCAAGCATGCTCAGTTCATGCATGAACTGAACATGGTTGGGGAGTGCTAGAGTCAGTGGCTGATGTATAGTAGAAATGTTATTGTGATTAGTTAATATATTATGTAGGGTTTCTGTTCTTTATTGGACAGACTTTCATTGACCAGCTTCAGGAACCGGGCACTTCTGCGGCAGTGGACCTCTAGACTGAGGGTAAGACTTGGATTGCCCTTTTCTGATAATTTTGGGCTTTTGGTTGGAGTAACTGTAGCTTGGTAATAGTTATGGCGAAGAGTATTTGGTTCCAATGTACCTGCACAATGGCGGATGCTGTGGTACTTTTTCCTTGTGGAATCTCCCTTCATTGGATAGTGGTTCGACAACATTTCTTGGAGCGGCATTGCCTAAGGTTATCCTGCAGTGGACAAGTCTTCATCCCACTCACGTGTGTTTCCTTGCTAATTGCTTGGGATGTACACATGATATTGTTTTCCATGCCCTTCTCTTTCTCTAGAACCTACTTTGAAACTCTTCTCAGTCCTATGCTTCATTCCTTGTGTGTGGCAGGATATCATCTTTACTGACTGGGTCATGATTCCAATTTCCACCTCAGAATGCTTTATTCTTGGACTACCTCATGGGAGCTCCATAATGTTCCATCTACCCCTGGCTGGGGGTCTTTGGGTGGACGTCGCTTTACAGAGTCTCCTTCGGCGATTGACAATTATAGTTATTCATCATTTGGGCTGAGAGATTTAGCATGCCTTGTCTTAGTTGCCTGCTGCTATGCATTGAGACACTGTTGTTATATATACACTGGGAACCTTCTGGAGTGGTTTCACCACACTGAGAGACTTGTCCCACTTTTTTATATAGGCTTGGAGAACATGTCAACTCTGGCCTGTCAGACAGGTGGCCCTCCTAATGATTACCTATTTCCTGGGGTCCTATGTTTTGTTTGATTACTCTCTGCGAACTCTGTGAGGTAGCAGAGCTGTCTTATAGCCATTGTCTCAGTTGATGCATATGGGATCTCAAACAAGGACTGGACTAGTTGTCAGGGGAGCGCTTTGTTTCCTGGTTACTTGAGGAAACTATTTTCCATTTTGGGAGGGACTAGATCCCTCTTTATCCTTCTCTATTTCCTTGAGAATTGCATATTGTGGGTGAACATCAGTCTTTGAGCTAAGGGGTTAGAGGATCACAATTGTTTCTAGCAGGGGTGGGGATGGGGGCAGGTGTTGCAAAGTTACCAATACCATAATGAGTTTTCTTTAGAAAGGATGTAGGGGTTAAGAATAGGATTAGTATGGACTTTGGTAGGGGGAGGGATTGGGAGGGTAGGAGAGAATTTTTACATTTTGGGGTGATAAGTACAGAAAGAGAGGGGGAGGAATTTGGCTCTGGAATAGAATTAGTACAGTGGGAGATTTGCTAGCTTGTCAATACTGTGGTGGGTGTGTTACTTGTGCTCTATTCAGTGAGATGGATGAAGGAGACTAGTGGCTAGGATGGTCCTTTCTGCATCAGGTGTTATCTCATCAAAATAGACAATTTTTTGACTTAGATCCATGCCCCCTCCCCCCCACCCCCACCGAATTAGAATGGTAACTTGGAATATGGGTGGCATTAGCTGTATGATCTAAAAGGTTGAAGATTCTGCAGCAGTTGCAGCATCAAAAAGCAGGCATTGCTGTTTTGCAAGAAACACATCTTACAGCTGTAGAACATCTTAAATTAAAGCACTGGTGGGTGGGTGATTGTGTGATGGTAGCTGTTGAAGACAGTGCTGCAGATTTGGAGAGGGCCTGAGCCTGAAGTGAGGGCACCACCCCTGTGGCTACACCACATATTTAAGTTTAAACATATTTTATTGAACATATAAAGAAAGATACAGTCCAGTAAATAAACACTTGAGTTGTTCAATATTTTACAATAAAATTACGTGCTCAAATCTCTCCCCCCCCCCCCCTTATCTTCATTTATTACATCTCATTATTAGAGTTAAACAATGGTATTGGTGGGATAAACACAAAGGAATCCTGTTTAGAAGGAATGGTTCCGCGGAATCTTAGCAGAGATTGGGTGGCGACGCCGGTAATTGGGAAACAAAATCAGAGCTGGACAGACTTCTACGGTCTATGCCCTGATCATGACTAAATAGATAGGGATAGGCTGGAGTGTAAATTTTAAGGGGCTTCGACATTAGCTTCAGAACAGTGCTGGGCAGACTTCTACGGTCTGTGCCCTGAGAATGGCAAGGACAAATCAAACTCAGGTATACAAATAAAGTATCACATACCATGTAATTGAGTTTATCTTGTTAGGCAGACTGGATGGACCATACAGGTCTTTATCTGCCATCATTTACTATGTTACTATGGTGAGTCAGTAACCAAGCAAAGCATAGCAGAGACATTTGGAACACATAAGCATAATGAAAACAGTTCCTTCAGTATTAGCTAAGAGCAACAAACAAAATGAGGCTCACCAGCTCAAATATATTCCCCCCCCCCCCCCCCCCCCCCCCCACCTACTCAATCCCAAACCAAAGAAAACCTTATATCACAGGCAGCCTGGTTTCTTATGGCTTTCAGAGTCCAAAAAAAGAAGGTAGAGCAGAAGGAGACAGAGGACCAGGGAATTTTTGAGGGGGTACTTGGGGATACTGAGTACCGGCACCTTTTCCATTATCTGCTAAAATTGACCCATGGACCTCAAGTTTTAATGAAAGAGCTCAAGCTGTACACACCAATTCTGCCTTGTCATAGATTCTGTGACTGGTTGCAGGGGGCCTGGATATTGTGTGGTGGGTCTCTCAGTGATCACCTCATTTCTGATGGGTGGCCTAGCATTTGAGTGCCGGCATCTTTTTTGTTAGAAAGAACGCACTGCAGAGGACATTACAGACTTAGAACTAAGAACCATCAAGTTCCACATCAAATAGACTATAAGGTATTCAAAAGAAGACTCCTACCCTGTGGTGTCCTGTGTTGAATGTAACTATCCCAAACCATCAGAAAGTGTTTCTTATATCTGAAAGAGCTACGTGCCTCCCAAGCCTGCCAAATTCCCACCAGTCAAAGAAATGCAGTGCCTGATCCGCTCCTTTCCTTGCACTGCTTCTGTAATGCAGAAGTCTGCAGCATGTCTCCTGCCGCCGACGCATGGACTTCTTGTGCATCCTCAGTTCACACAAGAACTGAGCATGCTCAGGGAGTCCTGGAGTCAGTGGCTAGAGGAACGCCATCAACTTCTGCATTACAGAAGCACGTAATGAAGTGGTGAATAACTCGGGCACTGCATTTCTTTGGCTGGTGGTGCTTTAGCATCCCTGACAGCAAAGATATTTCCAATGTGTGCAGGGGGGAGGAGAGAGGAGGTATGCATTGTTTCCCCAGCCCCCCCCCCCTCCAAAATTGGCCCCTGGTTTAAACAGTAAAAGTAATCTTGAAGAGATGAGTTTTCAGGCTGGATTTTAATCTGGCAAGGGAAGGAGCCTGGCACATGCTTTTAGGAAGGCAATTCTAGGCATTCAGTTCAGCAAGATAGAAAGTTCTGTGCCTAGATTTGGGAATGGGGGAGAAGGGCATACATAGGAGCAGCTTGTCAAGTGAATGAAGTTTGGGAGGAGGTACGCAAGTGTAAAGAAGAGAGGCAATAAGGAGCTGAGGAGTGAATACACTTGTAGGCAGCTATAAGAATTTTATGCAGAAGTCAGGGCCAGCTTAACCACTGGATCAGTTGAGGTACTGGCCCAGGACATGGATGAGTAAGCGTGCCAAAATACCCAGCCTCTGACCTCACCTGGTCTACAGGATAAAAGTCTATTCTTCCTCCTCCCCACCCACCTCCAGCCTGATCCAGTTTCTCCCTTTTCTCTTTCTCCCTCCTCTGTCCCTCTTCCTGTGGGTCTAGCACATCTCCCTCACCTCTCCCAGTCCCCCGTGGACCTGTAAAGTTTATGTTGGTTGCTGGCAGCAGCAACAGCAGTATGGTAGGCTACCTTCGGCCAGCCCCTTGGTCTTACCTCTGCTATGTCCTTTTTGCTTTGATGCAATTTCCTGTGGGCAGGACACAGCAGAGGGAAGACCCAGGGGCTCACCAATGACAGCCTGTTATGCTGCTGCAGCTGGTAAACGTACAGGACTGTGGGGGAGTGAGAAAGGTGAGAGCTGTGCTATACCTGCAGAGTGGGGAACAGAGGAAGGGGAAAGAGAGAATGGACCGGGAGGGGGGAGACATGCCGCACCCATGGGGGGGACGAAGCGTCACCAACGCAAGTTGGCTCAGGGTGCCACTATCCCATGAGCCGGCCCTGGCAGAAGCAGACAGGAATATAGTGTAGTGATTTGAAAAGGGAAATTGCATGATTAACAGATAAACTGTGCTGCTGAATTTTGAAGAGACTGGTATGAGAAGCAGATTGCAGTAGCCCAGATGGGAGGGGATTCTGTAAGTGAGTGGATCACAATGTTTATAATTCTGGAATTTTCTTCAGCCTCTGCCATGAAATCCATAGAGACTTTATAATAAGAACAGCTTAATGAACTAAATAAATGGAGAATCTGATCACTGTTACACTAACCACTGGAGCTGGGAGTGCCTACATACAATGTCCTTATCCCCCCCCCCCCCCCCCCCAATCTTTACCCTTTTTCCTTCCTTATTTAATGTGGCCCACCCCTTCCCTTGCCTTCATAGTTTAATCCCCCAACACTGCTTACAATAGTTCAACAACACACACATTGAAAATAAACTGTAGGCCACAGCTTTGTTTATTCACAACTCTTTAAATTGGTAATCAGGAAATCTGAACAATAACACCCAGTTCTCATAGCTCTGCCTTGACAGCAAGAGCCCTGGTGCAGGCATGGGCCTTTAACCAAGTCTTGTGTTCCACCATACTAATCAAATCGTGCCCCTTGCTTATTGTTATGACTCATCCTCCATGAGCCACAACCCCCATAGCTCAGGTGTCCACCGCTGCACAATCCTAGCCCCCCCCCCCCCCCCCGCCCTTTGTAACCCCTCTGATCCCACAGAAACTAAGTCCAGCGCAAACCACACATAAGGCAAGTGGGTAGGTAAGACACCTCTGAGGAGCAGGAAATACATGATTCTCAGAGGGGATACATTAAATACTCTTGCCAGCAGCCCACCCCTCAAGGGTGCCTGTCCTGGGAGTATAAGAATCCAACAGGAAAAATATTTTGATTTGAAGAAGCCAATTTCATAACCCTCCTGGACATAAACCCACCTCCTACAGCAAAACCAACTACATGCAGAACCTTCTACAGGCGACCTGAGCACATCATCTCAGTAAGTAGCCCAGCCAATGGTTAATTGGGCCCTTCAAGGAGGGCTTTTGGGCTTATCTCTTCTAACACTATTTTTTGTCACTGAGGGCCCCACAAATTATGTGCTGTCTGCTTGTGAATCTAGTCTAGCTATCTGCCACAGCCTGTCAGAACAGTTTAGAGAATGGGAGGGCATGCAGTCTCTGGCACTTTACACAGGGGACCTTGTTACCACACAAGTAAACGCCCCTTCTTTTCTGAAGTGTTTCCCCACCTCTACGTCCTTCCTTCCTTTCTTCCTCCCCCTCCCTTCTTTGTTCTCATTTTTGTAACAGATGCTTGTCTTTCAGTTGTGACTTCCACTTCTGACACAAAGTTTCGTGATTGGGGAAGAACATTATCTCTCTCTCGCCCTGGGTTTTCCTCATACTAGGTTCAAAGACTAACATCTGATGCATTACGGAGATTTGCTTTGTGAGGCCTGCATGATTCCACACTCCTTCCTCTAATAACGACCCAGAACTAGGGCAGCTTCTAATATTTTGATTCTGGTGGTCATATATTAATAGCTGAGACAGCAGAGGATGTCCTTGCCACGCCAACTGAGAGATGAGAGGTGAGTTTCCAACCTACACAAAAGGCTTCCTGGTTTTCCTCAGGCTTCCCTTGTTAGAGAGTAAACTCTTTTTTTTTTCTAAAGCCAGCTGAGACATCTCCTGCACCTGCACTATGGTTTGTAAAGCTAAATACAAGGCAGTATAAAAGAAAGTGATATAGCTGATTTTCTTCTTTCT
The DNA here is from genome assembly GCF_901765095.1 of Microcaecilia unicolor. Taxonomy (NCBI): domain Eukaryota; kingdom Metazoa; phylum Chordata; class Amphibia; order Gymnophiona; family Siphonopidae; genus Microcaecilia; species Microcaecilia unicolor. The sequence continues at coordinate 378,174,312 of NC_044031.1, forward strand.
GATGTCTACCTTGCCAGCAGTTATCGCCCCTGTCTTCAACCCCAGTGTAATGCATACATTCTTAGAAAGCTGAAAACAAAATGTTATAGCCTGCTAAGAAGTAGCCCTGCTGTGGGCGTGTGTAAGAGCTGTCATGTCAGGCTCCTCTTTCATCTGACAGAAAATTTAATCTAGGCCTGAGTCATATAGAGCAAGCATTTGAAAGATCTATTAAGAGGAATGAGAGTTAGACATTTAAAAACAGTTTGCATATTAATTTCTCTATATTTTCATGTTCTTTTGCGCTTTGTTGGTCTTATTCCTGGCTCTCCTTTTGTGACCTAGAGATACTGTACATATTTCCCATGTTATTATTTTTATAATAAAAGGTGGACAGCTGTCACTGCGACCTCAGCAATATCTTCTCAATCAGCCGTGTACTTCTTATTCATGTACAGTATCAAGCAGTTTTCAAATTGGCAATGTACAGTATTTACAGCACAAAATGAACTTAATATAACTGTTGTGGTTTGGGGGTAGAGCATGCAGCGCCTGTGTGCTAAGAGGAGGTGATTTCCCAACCATGCTTTTCTCTATCCAAAACGCATTTCAGTTATGGTTTTAAGACTGAAAAAGTATTCTGCACAAAATTTCCAGACTGGTGCAATAAGCTAAAAAATCGTGCACTTCCATTTTTTAATATGATCTCCCCCCCCCCCCCCCCCCCCCCGCCCCCATTTACTTTTCTACTCTGTTTATGCATTGAAAGATCCTGGAGAATGTAGTGACAGCAGCTGGCCTTACAGAATTTAAAGGGGGGTTGGACAGATTCCTGAGGGAAAAGTCCATTGAACATTTATTAATTTTTTTTTTTTTTTGGGGGGGGGGGGGGGGTTGCCGGGTTCTTGAAGCCTGGATTGGCTGCTGTCAGAGACAGGAAGCTGGCCTTGATGGATCCTTGGTCTTTTCCCAGTATGGCGGTGCTTATGTACTTATGTACAATCTTATCATGACACTGGGGGTGGAGAAGGGGGGTTGTATAATGGTTTACCCATGTGCACAAAGGGCTTTAATAGAATTGGGTAGTGATAAATGCAGGGACATAGTTTTGGCAGTTCAGGGGAGAACTACTCAGGTAATTCTGTAACCCAGGGGCATAGCCACGGGCGGGCCTGGACGGGCCCAGGCCCAGCCACTTTTCCTTCAGGCCCGTCCACCCAACATCCCCTCGCATGTCCTCCCTGCCGGTGCTGCCTCGGTTCCTGCAGCATTCTTTTCTTTGCCTGTCGCCGGCAGCGCTGCCATTCATTCACACAGGCAGCTCCGCACCCCTCTGCCACGTCCATCTGGCCCTATGTAGACAGGAAGTGCATCAGAGAGGGCCAGATGGACGCCGCAGCAAAGGGGAGCGGAGCTGCCTGTGTGAACGAATGGCAGCGCTGCCGACGACGGGTGAAGAAAAGAATGCTGTAGGGGACCGAGGGTAGCATGCAGGGTTACAGCCCCGCGCACATTTTTAATTTTATTTTTTTTGCAGCCGCAGTGGGACGCAGGGGTGGTGGAGAGGTCTGGGACCAGCCCAGGAGTGGGAGAAATGGGAGGACCAGGACCTGCTCTGACCGAGTCAGTTTACTGGCTCATCCCCACGGAGCACATCACGGCTGCATTTTAGTGCTGCTGATGCTGTAGTGGTCTGCTGTTATTGGTGACTGTTGCCCTGCCCCCTAGTCACCCCCCCCCCCCCCCCCCGATGTACACATGGCCTCACAAGGCACAACAGAAAAATCTGCCGCCCTCAAGGCTCTGTCGTCTAGGCTTCTCTGTGCCTGTGGGCTCAGCCCTGAGGCGCACATTGTTTTCTAGTGCTCTGTTCTTACCAGTGCCTGCCTGCTACCCTGCCCCTCAGTACCCCCTTTCTCCCACAGCCGCACAACAGAAAAATCTGCTGCCCTTGTGGCTCTGCCGGACCCAATCTCCTCTGTGCCTGTGGGCTCATCCCCACGGCGCACATTGTAGCTGTTTTCTAGTGCCGCTGCTGCGATAGTGCTCTGTCCTTACCGGCACCTGTTACCCTACCACTCAGGACCCTCTCTCCCCCATTGCTGTACAGCAGAAAAATATGCCACCCTTGCAGCTTGGCAGACCCGCTCTCCACTGTGTCTACGTGCCAGCATTGTGCTCCCCCTAGGACCTGGACTCTGCTGGAGAAGTTGGGCCCTCAGTGATCAGTTCAGTCAAAGGCCTCAGCACTCCCCCGCAGCCACAAATAGGTACAGGAGCCAGCACACACAGTGCTCTGCACCGCATGCACGCTGACTGCATAGGGTGCATAACTGAAGTCTTTTCAGAAACTCAAGCCCAGGTAAAACAAATGTTTTAATGCTTATTATGTAATGCTAGTGGGCTACTGGGTGAGGGTGGGCTCTTCACTACCTGGGGGGGGGAGGGGAGTTATATGTAGTGTAATGTTGGTGGGTTTGTTGGGTGTGGGTTGGTGGTGGGGGGGGGGGGGGGAGGGCTCAGTTCCCAGGTTAAAAATTTAAAAAAAAAAGTTTTGCATTTTGTGTTGGTGAGTTTCTGGGCAGGGATGGGCTCAGTGCCCAGGTTAAAATAATAATAATAAACAAAGGTTGCATATTTCATGTTGGTGGTTTTGGGGTGGGGATGGTCTCTGCAGTGACCAAGATATTAAAAAACAAAACGTTTTATATTTAATGCTGATGTGCTTCGGGGGGGGGGGGGGGGGGGGGGAAGGAGATGCTAGACTATGGGGAGAGGGCAGGGTTGACGGCATCATGTGTGTTGAAATGTTTCCCATTATAATAGGCTTATGTCTGTTCAAGTTTTAGATATGGGATAATGTAACTATATTTAAAAATATTGTTTTTTCCATTAAGTATGCATGTGGTTTATGTTGATGCAGGGCAGCTGTTGGGCAGACTACATAGAAATCCATCATCAAGTGCATTCTAAAGCATTATTTTGTAAAACCCAAGAAACACTACTCATACCTATATACTTAGTGCCCACCCATATTAGCTATTGGCCCACCCAAAATGTCAGGTCTGGCTACGCCACTAACCTGGACACCTTCCTTTAGGCTACAGAGGAGAGGGAATCCAAAGGCAAGGAAGTGAAAGCGAATAGCCAAAAAAGCACAAGGAGCCTTCAAAACTGAATGCGTCTCAACTTCACTGTATTGATCAGAACCGACATGGTCCGCATTTCAGCGACAAATGCCTGCGTCAGGGGTCTAGACAGATAAATATCAATCAATCAATAAATAGAACATATCTTAACTTAAAAATCATAAATATCATGACGCAGGCATTTGTTGCCGAAACGCAGACCATGTCGGGTCTGATCAGTAAACTGAAGTTGAGACGCTCTCAATTTTGAAAGCTCCTTGTGTTTTTTTGGCTATTAGCTTTTGCACCTTCCTTAAGGCACCACATATGCATAGATGCATATATGGCAATATTCCGCATACACACTATTCTGAAACTGTGCATATATCTTTGATAGCACATAGTTTGCAGGCAAGTGTACACATGGGCAGAGCATGGGTGGAGCACACATGTATCTATCTGCTGAAAGTTGTATGCTAGTATTATATTAATTTATTTATTGGGATTTATTAACCACTTTTATGAAGAGATTCACCCAAGGTGGTGTACAGCAGGAACAGCTTAATATAAAGCTTCCAATTTTGTTAACAGCATAACAGTAGTAAAATGACCAAATTTAAGCATAACTACAATCAATGAGGTAAAGTTGAAGATGGCATACTGAATCCTAGTAATAGTACTAACACGATACAGTATCAGAGGTATTCATAAGCAGGGCTGTGGAGTTGGAGTCGTGGAGTCGGAGTCGGCAGCAATTTTGGGTACATTGAGTCGGAGTTGGAGTCGGCAAAAATGTACCGACTCCGACTCCTCATACATTTGAATAAAGTACTTCTCTGCTGTGAATAAAGCTTAGTACCTAGTTGTTTCACTAGTATGAAGTCCAGCTGAACTATTTTGCTTTCCTCTGCTCAGTCTCCCTTTGCATTTACTGACCTGCTGTAGAGCACCTCCTCTCTGACCCCACAGTGAACTTAAGCTCCAAGAGAAGATCATTCAGCACACACAGATAAGGCAGCAGAGAGACTCCACCCAACTTCCTCTCTCTCTGCAAGAAGAGCTTTATATTTTAGTGGAAGTGGCACACCATTCACAATGGCAAAAAGAATGTCAGGAAACATGACAAAGTCTGCTGTTTATGAACACTTTACAATATCAACAGATGGGAAACATTATGTATGTCAATGTATTATAGAAGATGATGATGGTGAAAAAGCATGTGATGCAAAAATTAGCAGTTTCAGTGGTTATGAAAAAAATGCACCTACAAGAGCATCAAATTTAAAAAGACACTTGCAGTGTTTCCATCCTAAAGTGTTAGAAGCTGTGAATGAGAAAGATAGCAATGAAAACATTCCATCTACTTCAGGGTCAATAAAAGATCAGAAATCTACTGGAGGCCAGACACAACTATCAAGATTTTTTACAGCTGACAAAGTTACTATAACAATGACACCAGAAAAATTCAAAAACCACATCATTGTTTTTTTATGTGTGTTTTTTTGTTTAAACTTTAGGATTAATGAATATTTATAGTTTCTTTAATAAATAAAATAAAAAGTCACAATGACATAGATTTTAAACCCAAACATTAACATGCAGCCTTGCATGCTGCACTCTTTCAGTCAACATGCAAAAAAAATACATATTAAAAACTGAGGAGTCGGAGTCGGAGTCGGAGGTACCATAAACCAAGGAGTCGGAGTCAGAGTCGGAGTTGAAGGATTTTTGTACTAACTCCACAGCCCTGTTCATAAGATCATCCACGGAAATGCTCCGGCCTACATGTCAGACCTTATAGATTTGCCACTCAGGAACCCTAGAAGATCAGCACGCACATTCTTGGGTCTTCACTTTCCTAGCTGTAATATGATACAATAGAAGTACAATGCAGATGAAATACTGTACCCTAATAGACATACATTAGATCATTTAAATAACATAAATATAATACAAATATTTGTACCATATAATGAGACATCTTAATAGGCAACTGAGGGGGCAAGTGCAGCTGAGATATAGATATATACAGGGTTAGACAAAAAAAGTAACCCCCTAGAGTTTTTTGCTGTTTTCTCAGCAAGCGCTTGGAATTTCAAAGTGAAATTTTACTCCTACCTACATTTACATGCCAAGTGGAATAAGATTATCTTTAAACAAGGCGACGTTATAGACTTTTTAGCATGACCACCCCACGATTTTTGTGTGTTCAAAAATGTTTACACTGTAAAACTACCATTATTTGAAAAAAAAAAAAAAAAGTGGTACCAGCTTACTGTTAATGATGTCACAGTGACTAGACTTGTATGGGGAGCAATATTGGAGGCCTATCATAAGCTCCACCCAAAGCCGCATACAGTTGCCAAACTCAAGGAAGTGCTGCAGATGATCTGGAATAGCCTTCCACAGGGACCGATCGGCAAGGCTGTTAAGAACTTCCCAATATGACTGAAAGCCGGCGTGTTAAAGCTGGATGTGGACACTGAGCATTCACAGTGGCTGCAAAATTATGACATATTGTTAATTGTATCATTTGAATGATGTTATTTTACTGTGTTAAAGCTCGAACATTTTTAGTGCGCTAAAATGTCAGTAACATCAACATAGCTTAAAATAATTAAATGTAAGTATGATGACTAAATACGTACATAAAATTTGTCATTGAAAAGGCTGAGAAAATGCAAAAAAAAATTCTAGGGAGTTACTTTTTTTTGCTTCCCTGTAAACAGGACAAGGTAGGTAGGTAGTACAAGCTCATTGGGATAAACAGATGGGTGGCTAAACCAAAGGCAAATTATATATACAGTTGAATAAGATATGAGGGACTGGTCTAAGTCACAGGGTGTACAGCAATCTAGCCCAGGTACAGAGTGAGTGAATAGTTAGTTGCCACGTGTATTAATGTCTTCTGAGATGAGCCAGGCTTTCACGTGCTTTCTGAAGTAGAGATAGTTTTGAGTAAGACATAGCCCCTCTCTGGGAGTAAGTTCCAGAGAGTGAGGGCTACTCCTGAGAAGGCTCATTGGCTGGTATCATATTGTACAGTTTCTTTTGATGAGGGTACAAATAGTGATGCTCCTTAAGAGAAGCTTAAAGGCCTCAAGGTATGTGGCGGCTAAATTATTCTTTAGGCACTATGACCCATTTTGTCTGAGGACCTTGACAAAACAGAATACTGAAGTCTGGGTGCTCCAAGTCATTCAACACCAACCCTTGTCAGCGACACATTTTTAGAACTTTGCAGCTCCTGACGCAGGCATTGTTTGCCAAAACACAGCTGCGTCAGGTCCTTTTTTTGTTCAGTCAGCAGAGGTGAGCATTTTTTTAAAATGCTTACCATCGCTGGCTGAACTAGCCCCCAGTATTCAGTGCCTGGCCATGTCTTGGCACTAGCACTGAATATTGGGGGCTAAGAGTGGGCCCGGCTGAATATCGGGCCGGGACCCGCATTAAAAAAATATTTTCCCCCTTCCAGCCCCCCTTCCTGGTACCCTCCCCCTGATGTGCGTTCCTCCAACAACAGCTCCCCCCTGAGCAGCACCCCATCCCCTCCCTCTGGTCAGGATAGGATTCCTTGGGGTCTACCTGATCTCCTTGGTGGTCCCACAGGGCGTTGGGAGCAAGAGTAAACCTCCGTCACTGCTTCCCCTAGCGGCAGCTTCTACCTCAAGAGGTTGTGGCAGCCATTTTGAAGAAGCTACCGCCTGAGGATCGCCAGGGAGGTCAGGTAGGTCCCAGGGGGTCCTATCCTAACCAGGGGGAAGGGGATGGGGATGCTGCCTGGGGGGCTGTTTTTGCAGGGGTGCTGTCCGGGGGGGGGGGGGGGGGACTGTGCCAAGAGGGGGAAGTGAAGGGGGAAAATACTTTTTTTTAATGCGGGTTCTGGCCCAGTATTCAGCCAGGGCCTGCATAAGATAAGAGGGTGAATTTAGGACAACGTAACTTATGCAGGCCTCGGCTGAATATTGTCGGCACCTGTATAAGCCCTAGCTCCTCCACAACGCCACCCCCTGGCCCGCCCCTGACCATCCTACTTTTTGGAGGGGCGGTCAGAGGTGATATTCAGTGACACTTTCCATTTTAATGCCACTGAATATCGTGGTTGGGCGATGACAGGCCATTTAAGCTTAAATCGCTTTGAATATCGGCCCCTTTGTGCTATTCTACTTGGATTGTTTTCGCTTGATGATTTGCCTCACTTTTTCATTTTGTTGTTTATGTGGAGACTTTATCCTTCTCCTACACATAGACCTTAAAAATGAAACAGTTTTAATTTTAGCCCTGTAAAGTACTGGTAGCCAATTTAGTTTTTCCGGAAGGGTGTGATGTTTGCAGCTTTCTATCAGTTGTGTTGCAGCATTCTGAATTAGTTGGAGCTGGTTCAAACTCTTAGTGGTTTGACCGATGTACAGGTTATTATCATTACAGTGGTCCACTCATGATCTTTATCACAGCATCAACCAATGTGATCAGACTCATCTTCTTGATATATGGAGGGAGATTTCAAAGTTGTGCAGGTGATAGAAACAGTTTTTAAAAGTTGTTTTTGAAATTATGGGATCAAAGTAAAGGATGAATCTAGCAGTTTTCAAAGATTCCTGACCCGTAACTTTAGGGGAAGTTCATACTTACCAAATGGTATTTTGAAGTTAGATCAGGACCACTTTAACTACCTATGGAGCCCTGGGCAAAGTTTAATGGGTACCCCCTCACCTCCATGTCTAGTGATGCAGCTTCATTAGCTCCCTGCCAGCCAAACCACTTCCTACCGAAAGATCAGCTGTGTGACCTGGACAGCAGCTCTGCACCTTTGTGCCAGTGGCATAGCTATGTGGGGCCATGGGAGCATGGGCCCCCCCAAATTTCCTCTGGGCCCTGGTTTTGCTGGTAGGGGTCCCCAACCCCCCCCCCCCCCCCCCCAGCCGAACGTTGTCCAGCACTGGTCTCCAGCGCCGCTGTGTTACCTGCCCTGGCTGTCTTCCCCTCACGTCCGGTACGCTTCTTTTAGTGAAACTGAGGTATTCGCTGTGGCAGTAGATGGAGAGCGGCAGGGTGATGGGAGGAATGGCGGGGAGGCTGGGGGGTGGGGAGGCGGTGAGGGGGCGGAGCGGCAGACAAAAATGTGCCCCCCCACCTCAGGCTCTGGCCACCTCCCACCATGAGGTCTGGCTATGCCCCTGCTTTGTGCCACATTTGACTCCACTGGTTCTGCACTTTGAAAACAGGAAATTCATTTCAGAAAGGGTGGGACCAGCAGATCCATCAACTGTGCAGCCTAGACAGCAACTTTACACCTTTATACTGCTTTTTATTTTTTGCTGGAGCAGTGGGACTGAAAGGGGTGGAGGTATGGAAGTTGCTGGAGCAAGAGAAGGGAGGGGAAGGAAGATGCTGGAGCAGAGTGCAGAGATGCAAAGGGTGGCCCATCAAAACGAGTGAGATTGAAGGCCAATGAGTGAGGTTTTTTGCCTGGTTCACTTGGGGCATAAATTTGGCATAGTGGTGAATGGACTGATACTTGAGGAAGGGCTGCTGGTTACTTTAATTGACACATAATACCTTCACTTTAACCTAAAAATGGGGTTTTGGTATAATGGCATGTTATGTTTTTTTAAGCACTTACCAACACTAAACCACACACATGCAAATATGGAAGCAACTCAACTGTATTTAAAGATCCCTCGAAAGGCAGTGTCTTATAATTTAAACCTGGTCAGATTCTGTGTGGAAGTGATTGTCTGCAACACACATCAGCCCCTGCAGCGTGTTCTAAAACCCCACCTGATATTATAACAAATTAAAATTCTATTGATGTTTTGATGTAATCTCAGTATGGCCAACACGCAGTCCCTCCACTGCAAAACACTATGCACAAACTTGTGCATAACCACGCAGAATCTACCATACCATAACAGCACTAACTCTTAGGACTCAGAGAGCAACAAGCTTATCCAGGAAAAGGCTGCACTGTAAATATTACATGGGGTATTAGTGTTGCAGGAATTGATGCATGAATTACCCCTATTGTTAGCAGAATCTGTGGTACTTCAGGAGTCAGACAGCACACATCAAAATGAGAGAGAAATCTTCTTTATTTGCCAGCAAACAAAGTAGAACCTCAGCATTAAGTCTCTTCTTCTCTTTCTCAGCTCTCTGTGTCTTTGTGGCTTCTGTCTCAGCTGCTTCTCTTCTTCTTCTGTCTGTTCCTTCTGCTCTCTTTCTGACGTAAGCTGCTTCTACTCCCACTTAAATACAGTCCTAAGCCCCCTCCTAGCCCCCCTTACTTTCCAGATGGTAAAGAATAGATTGGTTACCTTGCCTCAGCCAATCATTACTTTAAAAATATCAGTTACATAGGTTCCAGACATCCTAAACTGACCTGTGACCTGGGCCCCTCACACCAGACATTTGGGCTCCAGAACTCCTGCACGTTATTATGATTAATTTCTCATATTCCTAGTACTAACTGCTAACTGAACTCTGGCATTCATTAAAGGGGTCAAGGGCCAATCTTACTTAATAGCATACAGCTATAGTTTGTTATTATTTTCAGGACCATTCCTACATTTACCTATAATTAATCAAGACTTTTCTTGACCCTTTTCACCCATCAGCTCCATACACAGAACTAGCTAAGACTATGGTTAAGTCAAACCATATGCTGATCTTTTCACTGCAGCCCTACTCAGAACGTCAGACAGAGAGTTGAACAGACATTCCACACAGAATTATTAATTTACACAGAATACAGCATATTCTAAAGTAAGCATCCTTATAAGACATATCTAAACATCAGGAATATCTAGAATTATTTAGAATCTAACTATTTCCTTCTAAGCATTTTAAACTAATCCTAAACAAACTGCCTGCTTTTAAACTACAGTATGTCTGGCTCATTCCTTTGTTCATTCATAATAGTATCCCCTCAAGATTTAATAGTATACAGATGTGCTAGCATTAACAATCCATCATTCACAAAGGACAGAGTTTCATTTCTCACTGACCTTTCTAACCTTTAGCTTGGCAAACATAATCTAAACCAGATGACATTCCTCCATCACTTGCAGAACTGAAAAAGTTGAATTCAAGCACCAAGCTTTTAAACACCAGATTTTTAAACAGAATTAATATGGCTTCTTATATATAATTATGCCCATGGCTGCCTCATTCCCCCCTTTGAGACTAAAATCAGCTTATGCAGAGATAAGTCTCACAACTCAAACTCTGGAGATTATAGTGATCCTAACTAAGAATAGGCTTGTGAATCACCATTACTCTACTTGTTAAGGTTCGACGGCATACTGCCGAAGCACATGAGGCCAGGAAACAAAACAACAACCCTGCTAAAACTAAAACTATTAGGGAAATAAACAAAGGACGTATCCAGGAGGTCAATGACCACCACCAGGAGGTAAGATCTAATCCTCCTCGGTAATCCTCCACATTAAGGCTGGCCAACTGTAGGACTTTATCCATAGCATGCCTAACTACATGCGTCCTATTTATAACAATAGTACAGCACTCTGAAGAATTTAGCACTGTGCAGAGGCCACCCTGGGCTGCAAAGAGATAGTCAAGACCCATACGGTTATACCGAGAAACTATACTTAATTCATTAATTTGATCCTGCAATGCATTGACTACCACGTTCAGCTCATGAACTAAAACATGGAGTAGAGACTGAAGTCTCCGGGTAGCCATGCCCAGTTCAGTAATACCCGCTACCGGGCCCCCAATTGGAATCCAGGCCGTAGCAGAAAGGGCTACAAGTCTCTTTTTAGTCAGAGGATAAGTAGAATTGATGTACTGGAGGGCTAATTCAATCGCCTCATCCTCTGTGGCAACGGAGGAAGGTAAGGACAAGGCCTCTCGCTTAGAGCGGTGTGGGGATGGTGGCTTGAGGAGAGGAATAACTTTAGGAAAATAATTCAAAGTTACCAATACACAAAAATCATATGTGGGGGGAAGAATCATGTGGAGGACATTATCACAAAGCCAGTAATGACCAAGGAGAGGGCGAGGAAAGTTCCCAATAAATGTTGGCACAGGATGGACACTAGGATGTCCATAATGCGAGCCCCTATCCCAGGGGGAACTAAGAAGAAATGGAGACTTTGTACACCATAGGTGCCAATCCCCAATTGTGACAGACCGCTCATATGATGCAACCCCTTCATACCCCGGGGACTTATGAAAGTAGAAAATAGGCCGGGACACTATAGTCTTCTCAGTAGTAAGGTTAGGAGCCAGATAATCACCCTGGTCATAATCTGCAGGTATGGTAGTAGGGCACATAGGAGTACCTGGAGAGACTACCCACACAGATTCCCCTTTTTCTGGGAGAACATTAGTATAGTTACAGGGAATGGGAAGAACAGTTGAGATGTCTCTTGTTAAACAAAACACTCCAGAAGCTGGATAAGGAGATGTAAAGACTGGCCTTATTCAGAGGGGGAAGTAGCATTATAAAAGGACCACCAAGTATAATCCTGGCTCCAAGGGCCTGAACTCGAAAAGTAGGGAGGTATAAGAGCTGGGAGCTGCACAGGGACAGGTACAGCTGGGACATCTGTAGTATAAGGAGAAAATCGGGAACACACAATACAAGGGGAAGTAATCTTTGCCTGGCTAATTAGTTCCTGGACTGAATGTAACCAAAGATTGGAGCGAGTTGGGGTATTAGGAAAAAAGAGGCAAGGAGTAGAAAACAACAAAAGCATCCAAACTGCTAACATTTTCTTTCTTCCTAATCTAAAACAAATACAGCAAACTAATTAAGCAATAATATTTCAACAGTCTGTGCTAATCACAGATTACTCTCATATAATGTTCTCAGTCTTTGAGTTCTTATACCAGTTGGGATAGACCCTCAACTGACAAGGATCAAGCTCTCAAATTCCAAGAAAGCCAGAATCTGGACAGAAAGAGTCTCAGTGTGAAGCCGAAGTTCAGCAGCTCCTGCAGTATGCAGTTGACCCTTCTTTTCAGCTAGTAGATTCTTTGGTTCGGGTCAAGCGCAACTTCAATGGCTCCGCTGGATCACTTTCTGCTCTCCACTGTTTAGGCTCCGTCTGATCCGTGCTGGGCTCAGTCTGGTCAGCAGACTTAATTCGAGACCAATGGACCCATGGAGTTATCCCTGCGACCTTCACAGCTATAGGGGTAGAAAGCAAAACAGTAAAATGTCCTTTCCACCGGGGCCCCAAAGGCTGGAGCCTCCAGTCTTTCACCCAAACTCTATCCCCTGGCAGGAAGGAATGTACCTGAGCCTGGAAGGGGACAGGGTTTATTTCTCTCACATAAGACTGAAGCTCAGAAATTATCTTGCCCAAGAGGGCTACCTGCTCCTGCACCTGAGCAGACCCTAAAATCCCTATGTCTCCCTTAATTCCCTGCAAAATGGCTGGGGGCTTCCCATACACAATTTCAAAGGGAGAGAGGGCTGTTCCTTTAGTTGGGGTGCATCGGAGGCGGAAGAGGGCTAGTGGCAGTGCCTGTGGCCATTTCAGTTGGGTTTCCTGACAAATCTTTGCTAGGCTATTTTTCAAGGTTCTGTTTGCCCGCTCAACCTGCCCTGAACTCTGGGGACGGTAGGCACAATGCAATTTCCAGGTAATGCGCAATGCGCGGGACAGGGCCTGAAGTGTAGCTTCAACAAAGGCGGGACCATTATCTGAACCTATAGCAAGGGGCAGTCCATACCTGGGGATGACATCCCTAAGGAGGGCTCGAGCTACTTCTGTGGCTTTCTCAGTGACTGTAGGATATGCTTCCACCCACCCAGAAAAGGTACAGACCATGACCAAGAGGTATCGGAGCCTACCGCTCCTGGGCATTTCTGTGAAGTCCCCTAGACTGAACTCCTGGTGGAATACGGGGTCCCTGATGAGCATTATTCTGGGCACAGAGAGTGCATCGGGCAGAAGCAGTGGCAACCAGACTATCCAATCCTTCCAGCACCACTACTCGACTGAGTAGGCGGGCTAGTGCTGTTTTCCCTAAATGTGACAGGTCATGAGCTTGAGACACTACAGGCCAAGCTAGGTGGCGTGGCACCAGAACTCTGGTATCAGGGAGATGTAACCAGCCATCAGGTCTCCTTACTGCACCTTCCTCTTGAGCCCATTTCTCTTCCGTTTGGGTATACATAGGTGTCCATTCTTGCAATCGAATTTGGAACAGGGGAGTCACAGTACTTGCTAGGGGTCCTCGAGCAGCTTCCTTGGCCACCCGATCAGCATGGCGGTTCCCTCGGGCCACTGGAGTATCTATCCTTTGATGTCCCCTGCAGTGAATGACCGCTACCTTCTTAGGGGCCCAAACAGCCTCTAGCAGCTGAAGTATTTCAGGTCCATACTTAACAGGTTGGCCTGCGGCATTTATGAGTCCCTTTTCCTTATACAAAGCTCCATGAGCATGTAGAGTTGTGAAGGCATACTTGGAATCAGTATAAATGTTGGTCACCAGTCCTGCTGCTAGCTCCAGAGCTCGTATGAGGGCCACAAGTTCTGCTTTCTGGGCTGAAGTTCCTTGGGGCAAGGCTCTTGCTTCTATCACCTTGTCCTCTGTCACCACAGCATAGCCTGCCAATCGCTTGGAGTTCTCCACGTAACTGCTTCCATCTGTGAAATAAATTACATCTGGGTCCCTCCAAGGAACATCTTTAAGATCTGGTCGACTGGAGTACACTTCATCCATGGTTTGGATACAGTCATGATCCGGTGGTCCCTCAGATGCTGGCAAAAGAGTGGCAGGATTGAATGTAGCCACTGTTTCCAGGTGTATCCGTGGATTCTCACACAAACTAGCTTGGTACTTAACCATGCGGTTATTTGTAAACCAATGGTTGCCCTTATACTCCATGAGGGTGAGAACTGCGTGGGGGACTTTAACAACCAGTTCTTGCCCCAAGGTCAGCTTATCTGCTTCCTGGACCAGTAAGGCTGTTGCTGCAATAGCCCTCATGCAGGCTGGCCATCCTTTAGCCACTCCATCCAGCTGTTTAGACAGGTATGCAACAGGCCTCTGCCAGGATCCCATCATCTGGGTCAGCACACCCAGAGCAACCCCCTGTCGCTCATGGACATACAATGAGAAAGGTTTCTCCACATCAGGAAGGCCTAACGCAGGGGCTTGGAGTAGGGCTTTCTTTATGGCAATGAAGGATTGTTGAGCAGTAGGTCCCCATTCAAATGGTTCCTTTTCACCCCCCTTTGTGGCCTGGTAAAGGGGTTTCGCCATCAATGCAAAATTTGGAATCCAAATTCTGCAAAATACGGCTGCTCCCAGAAATTCCCTAACTTCCCTTCTGGACTTGGGTTGGGGAATTGCAGCAACTGCTTGCTTCCTACTAACATCCAATCTCCGACTTCCCTGGGAAATACAAAAGCCCAGATACTTCACTTCTGACTGACAAAGTTGGGCCTTTGAGCGTGAGACCTTATAGCCTGCATCCAAGAGTAGCTCCAGCAATTCTCTGGTAGCCTCAAAACACTCTTCCTGAGTCACTGCTGCAATCAGGAGGTCATCTACATACTGGAGTAAAACTCGCCTGGAAGGCTCAGATTTAAAAGTCTTAAGGTCTTGCCCTAGGGCTGTCCCAAAAATGGTGGGGGAGTTCTTGAACCCCTGTGGCAGGCGGGTCCATGTATACTGAAGCTTCCTTCCTGTTACTGGGTTTTCCCATTGAAAGGCGAAAAGCAGTTGACTGGCGGGGGCCACCCGAATACAAAAGAAGGCATCTTTTAAGTCTAGTGTCGTGAAATGGGTAGCTCCAGAAGGTATCAATCCTAGCAGGACATATGGATTAGGCACTACAGGGTGTAATGAAATAGTGGATTTGTTGACCACTCGTAAGTCTTGGACTGGCCGGTAGTCCTCAGTCCCTGGCTTCTGAACTGGCAACAGTGGCGTATTCCATGGAGACTGACAAGGTCGAATAATTCCATGGGATAACAAATGATTCAGGTGTGCTTGGATCCCTTCCAGAGCCTTTCGGGGAATTGGGTATTGGCGAAGATGGATTGGCCGGGCACTTGGAAGTAAATCTACATGGACAGGAGGAATATTTCGGGCCAACCCTGGGGGATTATCTTCTGCCCATACCCCACTGACCTGAAAGCTGTCTGCCAGGGGTAGGTCAACTTGGCCATGCGACTGATGCAGCCGCCATTCTTCTTCAAGGGGGCAGCAGAAACTCAATATACCCTTAGGGCTAGATATCGGGGGCCGAAAGGAGACTGAAGTCTGGCCATCAGAGTCAAAGGAAATTTGGGCCCTAAGCTTGGACAGCAGGTCTCGACCTAACAAAGGGATTGGACAGTCTGGCATATAGAGGAATTCATGAGTGACTGTGTGTGAGCCTAATTGGCATCTACGGGTCGTCAGAAAGGGCCTCCGGTTCTGCACCCCCGTGGCTCCCACCACTCGGACAGTTTTTCCAGACACAGGCGCTAATCGCTCCGTCGCAACAGAATGTTCAGCTCCTGTATCAATCATGAATGGAATTGAGCGGCTCCCTATAGTTAACTTGACCATAGGTTCCTGGGAGCCCAGTTTGTAGGAACCCGGTCTGTCCTATTCGTCCCATTCTGCCATCTCGGCTATCCCGATGATGTCAGATTCAGGAGGCTCATATCTTCCCTCTCGAACTCGGCCTCGGCTTCCTCGATCTCCTGGTCCCCTTCTCAGTCCCTGGCGCCTCTGGGGGCATTCATCTTTCCAGTGCCCTCTTTCCTTACAATAGGCACACTGATCCCTCTCCAATCTTGGTCTGGGATTCTCCCCCCTTGGCCGGGATTGATTGAAGGAATCTCGGGGCCTGGCTGGCGGTCCGGGGTCCCACTTTGGCTTCCCATTAGCTAGAGGTCGACCTCGGTTAAGGGTGGAATTAGTAATGGCTGCTGCTAAAAGGTCGGCCTTCTTCTGCATCTTCCGGTCAGCCTCTCGGCGCACCTCCTGATCTCTATTAATGAAAACCTTGGTTGCGATCTCAATTAGCTGGGTGGTATTCATCCCTGCGAATCCCTCCTGACGCTGCAACTTCTTCCGGATATCTGGCATACTCTGGGCCACCAATGCGCTATTCACCATTCTCTGGTTTTCTAGGGCTTCAGGGTCAAAGGGGGTGTATGTTCTGTAGGCTTCAATTAGTCGCTCTAAAAAGGCCCCACGGGATTCAGTTGCCCCTTGGAGAATTTCAGAGACCTTTGCCAGATTAATGGGCCTCTTTATGCCTTTCCTCATACCTTCCAGCAAGTCCCGGCAATAGCCAGACAACAGTTCATATTGCTGCTCATTATTTGGATCCCAAGCTGGAGCTACGCGAGGGAACCGAGTTCTAACCCAGTCCTCTAGGTCCGGTGTCCTCTCGGGGGCACGCGCTCGCGTGATGGCCTCAGCATTTTGTAAAATCTTCCGCCTCTCCTCAGTTGTGAAGAGGGTCAGGAGAAGTTGTTGACAATCAGTCCAGGTTGGGTTATGGGTGGCCATAATGCTAGCCACTAGGTCCACCACTGCCTGAGGCTTTTCAGTATAAGAGGGGTAATGCGTCTTCCAATTCAGGAGATCGGTGGTTGTGAAGGGTACATACTGGTAGGCCTGTGCCTGTATAACCTGACCCTCATTATCAGGATCCGGTCGAGTGATGGTTACCTGGCGGAGTGGCAGAACTCTCGAGGAAGTGGGAATGGAACCTGAGGTAGAGCTAGGAGCTACCCTCCTATCATGCTCAAAAGTGATTGCAGCGGGTCTAACCCATTCAGTGGAGGTGTGTTGAACCCCTGAGGGATGGGGAGGGGTACTCATAGACTGAGAGGTAGTCACAGGTGATTCAGTCCATTGAAAAGGATGCCGGGCCCCTGATGAGTGGGTAGGGGTACTAGAGGGAAAGGCTGGGCTATCGGGAGTTGAGGAGTCAGGGGGTGCAGCCCAAAGCGGGTCTTGGGAGGTTAACAGGGGAGAATGTGGCAAAGGAGGGTAGAGGCCGGATGAAAGGTCCACCCTAGGATGTGACGGGGTTTGCACAGAAGAGGAGCTATCCGGAGAAGCCTGTGCTGGAGAAGCTTGGGCTGGGCGGCGTGGATCTCTAGGGGTGGCAGGGAACCCCAACAATGGGCCATAAGGTGGTGGCTCAAGATCTGAGGGGTCATCAGAGAGTATGGGTTTCTCGGGCAGGGTAGGGGCAGAAGCCACCGATTGGGTGGTAGGCTTCCTAGGGCTCTTTCCCTCTTCTAGTTTAGATTTTTTAATCTTTCTTTGAACACGGCCTAACATGAATTTTACTGGGGATCCCATATAAGTTTTCAACCAAGAGGGAGGGTCAGTCACAAGGCTGTCCCAGGAATCTATATAGGGGAGTTGTTCAGAATATTCCGGTTCTCCTACAATTATGCTGTAGACCTTCCGGATTACTTCAATATCTAAGCTGCCACTAGGGGGCCACCCCACTCCCATAGATGGCCACTCAACTTCACACAAGGTTCTTAGAGTACTTGAGCTTAAAGTCTGTCCATAATCATTAATTAAAAATCCTTTCTTGAAGTTCTTAAGCATACAATCTAGGGGAGTATCAATTTGTCTAGACGATTTCCCTCCCATAATGCTTACAGTTACAACACACAAAGAGGGAGGGAATTTTTGAGAGTGCAGTAAGGGGTCCGCACTCTCGAGACACTAGGTAGACAGACAACAATCGCTTCCTTCGGTCACTGGCCAATTGAACTCGCGTTAATTGGAAACGCAGTTATAAGAAGTCCGCACTCATTAACATTCATGCATCACACATTCCATACAGAAAATCCCACCCAACAATTTCAAATTTCTCAGATACAGATAAGCTCAAGCGGTTTCGCTTCTAATCTCCACTAGACTAAAAGCTACTAAGGCCTTCGCTGAGAGTTGATCAGACTCCCCTTCCCTCAATTTGTGAGGGGCTGGTTTACAATTTCCTAGCTAGGATTACAATACAGAATACAGAATACATACCCGGCGAATGTTCTCCAGTCAGTTGGGTGCTGGGATTAATGCAGGATTCAGGATCCCACCGCTGCCACCAAGAATTGTTGCAGGAATTGATGCATGAATTACCCCTATTGTTAGCAGAATCTGTGGTACTTCAGGAGTCAGACAGCACACATCAAAATGAGAGAGAAATCTTCTTTATTTGCCAGCAAACAAAGTAGAACCTCAGCATTAAGTCTCTTCTTCTCTTTCTCAGCTCTCTGTGTCTTTGTGGCTTCTGTCTCAGCTGCTTCTCTTCTTCTTCTGTTTGTTCCTTCTGCTCTCTTTCTGACGTAAGCTGCTTCTACTCCCACTTAAATACAGTCCTAAGCCCCCTCCTAGCCCCCCTTACTTTCCAGATGGTAAAGAATAGATTGGTTACCTTGCCTCAGCCAATCATTACTTTAAAAATATCAGTTACATAGGTTCCAGACATCCTAAACTGACCTGTGACCTGGGCCCCTCACACCAGACATTTGGGCTCCAGAACTCCTGCATGTTATTATGATTAATTTCTCATATTCCTAGTACTAACTGCTAACTGAACTCTGGCATTCATTAAAGGGGTCAAGGGCCAATCTTACTTAATAGCATACAGCTATAGTTTGTTATTATTTTCAGGACCATTCCTACATTTACCTATAATTAATCAAGACTTTTCTTGACCCTTTTCACCCATCAGCTCCATACACAGAACTAGCTAAGACTATGGTTAAGTCAAACCATATGCTGATCTTTTCACTGCAGCCCTACTCAGAACGTCAGACAGAGAGTTGAACAGACATTCCACACAGAATTATTAATTTACACAGAATACAGCATATTCTAAAGTAAGCATCCTTATAAGACATATCTAAACATCAGGAATATCTAGAATTATTTAGAATCTAACTATTTCCTTCTAAGCATTTTAAACTAATCCTAAACAAACTGCCTGCTTTTAAACTACAGTATGTCTGGCTCATTCCTTTGTTCATTCATAATAGTATCCCCTCAAGATTTAATAGTATACAGATGTGCTAGCATTAACAATCCATCATTCACAAAGGACAGAGTTTCATTTCTCACTGACCTTTCTAACCTTTAGCTTGGCAAACATAATCTAAACCAGATGACATTCCTCCATCACTTGCAGAACTGAAAAAGTTGAATTCAAGCACCAAGCTTTTAAACACCAGATTTTTAAACAGAATTAATATGGCTTCTTATATATAATTATGCCCATGGCTGCCTCATTAGAACATCAACACATAATCTAGAGAGAAAACAGAATAAATGGGACTGCTACAGATCTCTACACAGAAACCATATGCTAGCAGAATACCACACCTAGGTCACACTCTCAAAACACAGACCCTCAACAGATATGAAACAAGGGACCAGAGATCAGTAATAAAGGCAAAAAAACTGAACTGGAACCTGAAGAAATCAGACTCTGTGTAAACATCAGAGAAGAGAAACAGAAACTGAACTGCAAGATATCAGCAATGTGCACTTCCAAAAACCAACATATTCCGATTTAATACAAAATTCAAAATAAAATACTTTTTTCTATCCTTGTTGTTTGAACAATTAATTTTTTTCCCATTTGCTTTAGTCCCAGTGTCTCTTTTCTGGTTTTTCTCTATTTCTTCTTTTTTTGTAGGGTCTCCTGTCCATTTGACATTTCTTCTCTCTCCATGTCCACCATCCTTCTTCCATTTGCACTCCTTTTTGTCCTGTCCAGCATCTCCCTTCTGTGTCTCTGTCCCTATCCTACTAACATGTTCAGCATCTGCCCTCTCTTCCCCTAATTCTACAGTGCACCACAAGTTAGGTGCCAATTAAGTGCCAAACTTCAGGCGCTCAAGGTTAGGTGCTCAATTGGGGGGTAAACAGCAGTTAGGCAACTAACTGCACTTAGGTACTATTCTATAAATTAGCAACT
The DNA here is from genome assembly GCF_901765095.1 of Microcaecilia unicolor. Lineage (NCBI taxonomy): Eukaryota > Metazoa > Chordata > Amphibia > Gymnophiona > Siphonopidae > Microcaecilia > Microcaecilia unicolor. The sequence goes on from NC_044031.1 coordinate 378,194,346, forward strand.
AAGTGCTTTAGTGCACAACAGCAAAAGGGCGTGCATGTGGGTGGGGCATAGACAGATCACACACTTAGGCACCAAATTCATAGAATACTTGTAAGTTGCGTGCCTAGGTGCAAATATTTACACCTGCTTTTGATGTGCCTAAAGTTAGGATCCTGAAATTGCACGCCTAAATGTCAAATTGGCTCTATTTGGACACCCAGATGCCATTGTAGAATATTATCTTAGTGCTCAGATTTTGGGCACATAATTGCTGTCACCCTCTATAGAATTGTCCCCACTGTGTCCCCATCTCTCCTCTTTTCCATCATCTACCCTCTTGGTGTTCTCATCTCCCCCCTATTCTGGCATCTGCCCTCTCGGTGTCACCATCTCCCCTCTTTTCCAGCATCTGCTCTTTTGGTGTCCCCACCTCCCCTCTTCTGGCATCTATCCTCTCAGTGTCCCTATCGCCTCCCTTTTCCAGCATCTGCCCTCTTGGTGACACCATCTCCCCTCTTTTCTGGCATCTGCCCTCTCAATGTTCACATCTTCCCCCTTTTCCAACATTTCCTCCTGTGTCCCCATCTCCCCCCTTTTTCAGCATTGCCCCTGTGTCCCCATCTCCCCTTTACCAGCTATGTCCCCTGTGTGCCCATCTCCCCTCTGTTCCAACATTGCCTTGCTATACCTGATCTCATCCCTTTTTTTAGCATTACCTCCCAGTATTCACATCTCCCCCATTTTCCAGCATTGCCCCCCCTGTGTCCCCATCCCCCTTTTCCAGCACTACCTCTTTGGGTTACATTGTCCCTACCCTCTTCCTGACCTTCTGCATCACTATACCTATGGTCCTTCCTTGCCCAGCATCTCTTTTCCATGTCCTCATCATATTCAGCTTCTCCTCTGTCTCTTTCCTCGATCTTCATCCTCCTCTTCCCGCCTCACTCCACCTCAGGGCCACTTATCTCACCAGCCTGCTCCCTGTAGGCTGGCATCTCTCTCCCTCTCTTTCCCTCAACCAATCCAGTCTCTCCCTCTCCCCCCACTCCACGAATCCTGTATCTTTCTCTCTCTCTCTCTCTCTTCTGCCCACTCTCTCCCATCCCCACAGTCCTCAGTACTTCGGCACCAGTGATTAAGACAGAGTTTGCACACAGAATTACACCTTCATAGCAGTTGTAAAATTATGTATTTGTGCACTGCTCCGGGGGTGGGGGGATTGTTTGCTCCTACTTTATAAAAGTTTCTAGAGGCTTATGTTGCTTTATAAAAGAAGCACCTTTCTCGGGTGCTCTGTTATGAGATTTGCCCATTCTGTGAGATGTGGAAATCTCTTTTGTATACAGTCTCCCTTTAAAACCATCCTCCACGTGACAAGATTTGTTTCACACTTAAATTAGCCACCGAAAATACTGCACTACTTATCTCATCTTCATATTTGGAAATGGGAGGAGGATATGCCTAAACAGCTCACTAGTCTTCATTAACATACCCATTACCATACTTGTACAGGTGACAGCACTGTCATTTATATCCCTGAAAACCCCACTTACAGTGACAGGTGCAGTAAATAGTTATTAGAAGGATAAGGCATTTATTGCATGATAAATGCCTTGTCTCACTTTAGCTGATCGGCTTCTGAATGTCATTTTGACAGGTGGATGATATTTCTTCCCCCTCCCCTACCCCGTGTCATTTTACCCATAGCCCACAGGAAACAGTGCATTACTCTAGTAGTGGCTGATGCGATTCAAGGTTGTTTCCAGTTTAAGAGAGATTATCAGCAAGAGAATTTGGAGAGAGCGTATATAACTTGTGGCAGGATATCTAATTGTTCAAATGTAACTTTTATGCAGAAAATAAGGCCTGGGTCTGGAACAGTCAACACCAATTTATAGATTGCCAAGAATAATCAGTGGACCATCCTTTTTTTTTTCTCTGTGAAAACAGTATCCTGTTAGCAGTTTATTTCCTGAAATTAGACAAAATGAAGGTTTAAGGAACTGAAGATAGTTCTTCCTTCTGCAATGTTTTTTTTGTTTTTTAACCAATAATCTCACTTGAAATGGAACATTATCATTGAAAAGTGCTACTCTGTCATACCTTTGTTTTAGTTTAGAAACATTTACAGGCCTAAAATTTAAAGAGAAAGGGTCTGATATTCAGACCGTGGGAGTTAGCCTGGCTAACTCCCACGGTCCACGGTGATGCTGGATATTTAAAGCCGTTTCCGGTGATCGGCATTAAATATCTGGTTTATTTTTAGACAGTTTCAAACTGGCCAAAGATATCCCACGTTTTCAAGCAGGCATATTTGGCCATTAAACTCGGGCTGAAAATCAGCAGATAGCCGGTTATATTGGCTGATATAACCAGTTATCCCCCACTGAATATTACTGGACAGTCGATTATGGGGAATTTAACCGGCCAGGTGATGATCCTGGCCAGTTAAATGCTTTTGAATATTGGGCGAAAGCTTTTTTTTCTTTCATTTTTGAAATTGCTATTTTGTTTGGTCTAAGGGACTATAAATGACAGGATGTCTTTATATCTAGTTATTAATTATGGTAATAATAATCCGATAAATATTCAGATGGCGGCAGTCAGCATTTTTAAAAATGCTATCAGTGGCTAAATTAGCCCCGGATATTCAAAGCTGGGAAATGTACAGGCACCAGCAATGAATGGTAACCAGGTTCTGCTCAGATAGTTTTTAAACATTGCCTGTATTGTGTTTAACATATTGCAGGGGAACTATTCATTTCTCCTCCTGCAGTTGATCGCTTATCCAGCATTGCAAAGGAGCACTCGTTTCTGTTCTCGTTTGTTGTTGAGGTTCCCCTTTGTTAGGAAAATTCGTTATAAAAGAATCCATGATGATTTTTTTTCCTTTTCAGGCTTGTATAAGTTCATGTGATTTCTAGTTATTTACAATTCCACAAGGGACTGAAAAACTTATCTTTTTGATAAGTACTTGGATGACTAATTTTGTAAGCTTTCCTAACTTTCCAATTTATGTCTTATAATTATGCAACCCACTTAGACTCTTTATTGATTTTAGCGGGATACAAATACAATAGAATAGAATAGAATATCCAGGTCTGACCACACTGCATCCTGCCACCATTATTTATGTGGGTACCAGACGATATTCAGCCAGGACTTGCATAAGACACTTATGGCTGAATATTGGCCTGGACTCACAAAAAGGGAACTGCCAGTCCAATGCAGAGAGTTGTACAGGGACAGAAATTTCATCCGGCCCTACCTGTCCCCACTGGAATCCCCTCTATCCCCACCCATCCCCACTGGAATCTAACCCATCCTCACCTATCTCTGCAAATAATCTCCTCCATCCCTGCCCATCCCCTGTACTAAAATAACCCGATATGTGGTAAAATAACCCAACTTAACAGAAGCCCATGTTGATAACTTCCCCTCTCCAGGCTTATGGGGATTTCAGTGCTCTCAACCATAACTATTAATTTTTTAGTGCTATTATAATTGCTAAGCTAGCTTAGAAACAAACTAAATACAAACTACTAGTCATTACCCACACAGTCAAATTTAAATACCTTTAAGAAATATATAAATTACATAATTTGCAATCACATGCAGTTATCAAGAGCAAGACTAGTGATTTATCCAGATGTAAGAAGCAAAAAATAAATAAATAAAAAGAACGAAACTGGCTCATTTCGTCAGCATGTGAAAGCAATAAGCCTGAATTATGGCTATATAGCACTTAAAGAAAGACAAAACTTGAACCCCAGTATCAAGAAATGCAGTCACTTCTTGACTTGCACTGGCAGTAGTAGTACTGCTGTGTTGAATCTGACCAGTACTGTGTGTGCATGTGGGAGTGGAGGAGTGGCCTAGTGGTTAGCGTGGTGGACTTTGGTCCTGGGAACTGGGTTCGATTCCCACTGCAGGCACGGGCAGCTCCTTGTGACTCTGGGCAAGTCACTTAACTCTCCATTGCCCCAGGTACAAATAAGTACCTGTATATAATATGTAAGCCGCATTGAACCTGCTATGAGTGGGAAAGCGCGGGGTACAAATATAACAAAAAAAAAAGATGGCACAAGAAAAGAAACTGAAGGTGGTGCTACATCGGGGGGTGGGGGTGGGGATGGGAGGTCACACTTGCCAATCACCAGTCACCATGTTTCACATACCTGGAGATTGGCGAGTGTGATCTCCCAGTCCCACCCCCCGATCAGTGAGGAGATGGCGGTTCATGTGTTCACAGGACGTTTTCATCTCCATGGACCCGGAGTGAATTCCCATAGGAGTCCCGTGGACCTGGAGGAGATTCCTGCGGAAGTCCCATTCCCATGCAATTCTCTACATTATCCATTCCCTCTCATTTCTGGGCCCTCTTCGATCCTCAACCCCCTCCCACCCAATCCCTTGTTGCCCTTATATAAGAACATAAGACTAGCCATACTGGTTCAGACCAGTGTCAGAGTCTCCATATTGACACCCAGAGCCAACAGGGGAAAAGTGGAAGGGGACCACTGCAGCCTTGGCCCACTAGACATCAGGGATCTCCTCTGGGTAAGTTCTGGGGGCAAAAAAAGGTGCAAAGTGAAGGAGAGGTGTGAGGAAAGGGGTAGGATTTAGATTGTGGGTGGATCTTCTGTTTTGGGGCAGGATCGAGAGTGTTGGATTCGAGGGGTATTATTTGAGGATCAGAAAGGTGGCCCGCTTTGGGGATCTGGGAGAGGGGAGGGTGTCCCACTCAGATACGCCCCTGCATTACACATGTGTCTCTGAAATCAAGGCACAAGCATGTACAGAAGTTCCATGGCAGGCATAAGTGTTTACTCCTAACCAAGGAGGTTTAATTGACAGGAAACGGCGGGAGTGTGTTTGGCCCATTCTCTGGCCTGAAGCTAGTAGGCGGAGCTTGCCACCATATCGAGTCACCCAAAACAATAGCAAACGCTTATTAGAAAGGACTGCCTATGTGTGGCTTGGTATGGACCAATAGTTTGCTTTGGTTTGAGTGTATCAAGATGGTGGTTACAGCTTCAGCCTTGTCACGTGACGCTGTCATCTGTCAATTAAACTTTCTTGCACCTAACCACATACTTTCTTTTAATGAATAAATGCCAAATTAGGCACTCTTTACAGAATTGTCCTTTTTAAAAGGTGACTGGATTAACAGAGCAGGAAGATGTCTATTTTGTAAAGATACACAAGGTGCCTAACTGTCTGTATGAAACACCAGCACAAATCCTGCAGAAATAGTGCCTACACTGAAATACATGTGTATTGTGCAAAAATCATGACTTTGCCCATGCTCTGAACACACCTACTATGGATTTTTATATATGGTGCCTAATGTTTTGCACTATTTCTGTGCTGATTTTTTGGCATGAAAAAGAGTTATAATGAAGGAAGTATAATGGAAGCAAAGTGCCGAATTGGCCCAAAAATGACTGATCTGCACAGAACTACACTTCCACACCCTGTTATAGAATAGCTCCTAAGTGTTTCCGTGTGGACCTGAAAAGGGAGTGTAATAATGGCAGGGACATGAGTGGGTCAGGGCAGTGCACAGTGTTATGGAATTTGGGGGATCCATGTCCAACTTGCGTGCTGGGATTTATACCTGGTTTCAGTTGGTATAAATGCTCCCACCCAAAGTTGAGTGCAGATTCCAGTGCTAAATGCTATTCTATGAAGGTTGTCCATCTCAGAGGAGTAGTCTAGTGGTTAGTGCAGCAGCCTGAGAAACAGGGGAACTGAATTGAATTCCCCACTGCAGCTCCTTGTGACTTAACCCTCCATTGCCCCAGGTACAATATTTAGATTGTAAGCCCACTAGGGACAGAAAGTACCTGCATATATTTATAAGTTGCTTTGATTGTACCACAGAAAGGTGGTATATCAAATCATGTTACCCTTCCATGCAACCACTCAGTATCAATTTTTGAGCACCATTTACTGAATCTAGACCCTACTGTGCAAGTATGCTTCGGTTTTGCACAGCACATACTTTTAGCTGTAATCTGATATTAGAACATGGGTGTTCAACCCAGCCAGTCTGGTTTTCAAGATATACACAATGAATATACATGAGATGTTTGCATTCACTACCTCCATTGTATGCAATATGGTAAAGGTGAACCAGTTGATGTAGTGTATCTAGATTTTCAGAAAGCTTTTGATAAAGTTCCTCATGAGAGACTCCTGAGAAATTTAAAGAGTCTTGGGATAGGAGGCAAGGTTCTGGTGTGGATTAGGAATTGGTTATTGGACAGAAAACAGAGGGTAGGGTTAAATGGTCATTTCTCTCAAAGGAGGAGGGTGAACAGTGGCGTGCCGATTAAATTTGCAGATGATACAAAACTATTCAAGGTTGTTAAAACATGTGCAGGCTGTGAAAAATTGCAGGAAGACCTTAGGAAATTGGAAGACTAGGCATCCAAATGGCAGATGAAATTTATTGTGGACAAATGCAAGGTGATGCACATTGGAAAGAATAATCTGAATCATAGTTACCTGATGCTAGGGTCCACCTTGACCTTGGGGGTCAGCACTCAAGAAAAAGTTCTAGATGTTGTTATAGATAATACACTGAAATCTTCTGCTCAGTTTGTGACGGCAGCCAAAAAAGCAAACAGGATGCTAGGAATTATTAGGAAAGGGATGGTGATTAAGACCGAAAATACTATAATACCTTTGTATCACTCCATGGTGCATCTGCACCTTGAGGACTGCGTTCAGTGCTGGTCACCGTATCTCAGAAAAGATATAGTGGAATTAAAAAAGTTTCAAAGAAGAGTGACCAAAATGATAAAAGGGATTGAACTCTCAAATGAGGAAAGGCTATAGTGAATAGGGCTCTTCAGCTTGGAAAACAGACGGATGAGGGGAGATATGATTGAGGTGTACAAAATCCTGAGTGGTGAAGAATGAGAAGAAGTAATTCAATTTTTTACTTGTTCCCAAAGTAAAAAGTTTAGGGGACACACAAGGAAGTTACATGGAAATACTTTTAAAACAAATAGGAGGAAATATTATTTTCACTCAACAAATAGTTACGCTCTGGAACTGGTTTAAAAAAGGTTTGTACAAATTCCTGGAGGAAAAGTCCATAATCTGCTATTGAGACAGGCATGGGAAACAACTGGTTGTCTAGAATTTGTAGTATGGAGTGTTGTCGTGATTTGGGTTTCTGCCAGGTACTTGTGACTTGGCTTGGCCACTGCTTGGAAAACTAGATACTGGGCTAGATGGACCATTGGTCTGACCCAGTATGGCTACTCTTATTTTCTTATGTAAATCTCTCTCATACACATTCATGTGAGTATCCTAAAAATCATGACTGGTTGGATGTGTCCTGAGAAGTGGGTTGAGAACCTCCATTTTAGAAAAACCCATTTACAAACGTAAATCAGTATTTTATGCATGAAAATGATTATAAAACCCTCCATGTGGATAATGCTGCCGAAAATCCTTCTAGATATCACAGCACTACATAGATTGTTCTAGGGTGCAGCAGTGGCATTTTGCTAACTACAGCGATAATGGATAAGAAAAATTTCAGAAGGAACATGTTTCTTCTCTTTTAGAAAACTGTATTTTGTGTGGGTTCAAGCAAATATAGCCTATATTGTCCAGAGAGAAAAGAGAAGGTGATGTGAAGGCTGGTCTTTAATCCGTCTCTCTTCCAAGCCCCCCCAGCATTGCTCCGTCTCTCCACCCACTAGCACTATCCAGCATGGCTACTTCTTTCTTCCTTTCCTCCACATCCTTCCTTGTTCACTTGTATTGCCAGGCTGCCGCTTCTCCTGGTCTGCATGGCGGCAGGACTGCAGCAACAAATAACAGAAGGCATGCAGATACAGTGACATTGCCTTGTCCTAGAAACCAGAATTGATATCAAAGCTTGATGCCACTTCTTGTTGCTGGGACCAGCAGAACCAGTGGTGACGCACACAAGGCAATGTCCCCACATCTGCCTACTTCCTGTTATTTGTTGCTACCATTCTGCTGCCATGCAGACTGGGTAAAGTAGCAGCTCAGACCATCTGCTTCCAAAAGGGTAGGAAATCTCCAGCTTGTAGCCTTCTCTGATCACTTTTAAGACCCACTGACCAGAAGTTATCCAAGTCCACTCCTCAAGAAATCTCAACAGAGGTCCACCAGTCAACCTTTTCAAGGAATTGACATGGACCCCATCATTGGGATAAGTGAGGCATTAAAGGAATGATTGCCTTGATTGTCACCTCGTTTGTGACAACTGGTGAATGTTTTGTGAATCCTGTGTTTTATTTTTGTATTTACCTCTATCCTTATAAGCTATATTTTTCTATATATCTATATCTGTTTATCTATACACATCTACAGTATATACAAATGAAATAATTGTTATGGTTATGTTTTTTTTTCTTATAGTCGACCTTTATCCAGGGCAGATTACAAAATCACATACATAATAAAAATACAGACAGACAGCACGAGTCCAATCATCAGAACGACAGAAACATTCCAGTCTGTTAATAGTCTTAAGATGGTGCATATGCTAAGCAAAACAGATGTTGCCTCAGTAATTTATTAAAAGAGACTGTGTGCCATTGCTGCTTAATTGTCAGAGGCAGTTTGCTCCATTCACAAGAATCAGCTACAGAAAAGGCACTTTTCCTTGTCTGCTCAAGTCGCAACCGCCGCAAATCACGTACAGTGAGCCACATGCATCCACAGAACGCAGAGTCCTTGTAGGACTATTAAGGGTATGCCCAAGCAGGGTATATCTAAGCTACAATACTCCACTATGCACTTATATATCATTAATACCTGTTTTCTGAAAACCTCAGCCAGGAGGAGTGATGGGTCATAGGTTTATTTCATTAACCCAGTCCTAAGAGGGTCTTTTACTAAGCCACAGTAGCGTTTTTAGCTTGTGGTAGAAATCAGATGGCTGTAAACACTGAGATGCCATTAGGAATATAATGGGCGTCTCGGCATTTACCTCCAGCTGATTTCTACCACAAGCTAAAAACGCTACCGTGGCTTAGTAAAAGACCTCCTAAGTGGACCAGTAAGAGCAATTTGAACTTAATATGAAATGCTACAGACAACCAGTGCAAATTAACAAGATGTGGTGTTGCATGTTCAAATTAAGAAAGCCCTAATAAAAATCACACTGCAGAATTTTGTACAACTCGCAAAGATTGACTGCAAAATGCTGGCAAACCCAAATAAACAATGTTGCAGTAATCAATCCCACCTAACACCAGTGATTGTAAAACCACCTTAAAGTTGGCCATTGGCAACAGTGGTCACAACTTGCTTAATAAGTGGAACTTAAAATAAGAATTTCTGATGATCACCATTTGTAGTTGCATCCTAATAGACAATTGGGATTCCAGTAATATTCCTGATGGGGAGTGTCAATGGTAGCATAAACTGGATGACATCCACATAAATGCGGTATGAAATCCCCAAAAATTGCAACAAATAACACAATGGAACCAAGTACAAATTAAACAGGGTTGGATTTGATTTAGTCACTTGATATATACCGCTCAATGCATACGTTTTAGAGTGGTTTCCAAAAAAAAATTAACAAAAACATAATCAATAAACAATAATATAAAATTTATCAGAACTATCGCACAAATACAATAATAAATCATCAATAACCTAAAATGAAAGGCAGAACAGGTATTAGCATTTATGTGTGAAGAGCTCACCTAACTACACCAAACAGCCTCCCACTTTCACTAATGGGATAATATGGCTCTCCATAACCTAATTTTCTGTCTTTGCTTTCAGTGATTTTGAACAGCTGCCTGATGATGTGCCAGTTTCAGCCAATATTGCAGACATACTAGAAAAGAAAGGATTCTCCAACTATTACGTAAGAACCTAGCCTATCTCTTTAATTTGGGATTTTTGTGTCATTTCAGTGAAGAATTATCAGCTGGTGTATTTTGACTGTCTTCAGGCATAGGGTTACTATGAGGATAATTTTTAAAGTGCCTAGGTAGCTTACAGGTCCATGGGTGGTAGTCAATGTTGTACCTATCCCTAGGCACCAATCCCTAAATTCTATATATGGTACCTGGGGAGTGGCCTAGTGGTTAAAGCACCAGTCTTGCAATCCAGAGGTGGACAGTTCAAATCCCACTGCTGCTTCTTGTGATCTTGGGCAAGTCACTTAACCAGTGCTTTTTTTGTGCCGGTACGCAACGGTACGGCGTACCGGCACCTTTTTCTCCTCCTCTCCTCCCCTCCCATTATTTCCAGCGATTCTCCGCCTCTCCCCTGCCCTCCCATCGACGTCCAGCGATTTTTCCGTCCCTCCCCTGCCCTCACCTCTCTCATATCCAGCGATTCTTCGTCCCTCAGCGTCCTCCTTCACTGCCTGCCAGCCAGTCGGACTCAGAAGCGAACGGTGCAGGCAGCGATTGGCTGGCAGGCAGCGTCGTAGCTTCCCTCTGCAAGTCCCGCCTATGCGTAAACAGGAAGTTGTAGGCGGGACTTGCAGAGGGAAGCTTCGACGCTGCCAGCCAATCGCTGCCTGCACCGTTCGCTTCTGAGTCCGACGCTGGCTGGCAGTTCACTGGGTGGGCGGTTTTACCGCCCAATTGGGCGGTTTTCCGCGACCCGCCGCGGGAAATTTTTGCCCGCGGCGGGTTGCGGTTTTTTGGGCTGGTTTTTGTGCTTCGGGCGGTTTTTTCGGCCGCGGGGGGGGCGGGGTTAGTGACGTTTTTGGGTGGGGTTAATGACGTTTTGGGCGGGGTTAGTGACGTGGGAGGCGGGGCCGATGACGTGGGAGGCGGGGCCGATGACGGGGAGGCGGGGCCGATGACGGGGAGGCGGGGCCGATGACGGGGAGGCGGGGCCGATGACGTAAGAGGCGGGGCCGATGACGTGGGAGGCGGGGCCGATGACGGGGAGGCGGGGCCGATGACGGGGAGGCGGGGCCGATGACGGGGAGGCGGGGCCGATGACGTAAGAGGCGGGGCCGATGACGGGGAGGCGGGGCCGGTGACGTGGGAGGCGGGGCCGGTGACGGCGGGGGCGGGGTTTATGACGGCGGGGGCGGGGGTGATGACGCGGGGGTGGGGGTGTCAGGGGCGGGGTTTGTGTTTGGGCGGTTTTTGGGCTGTTTTTTGGGCTCCAGTGGGCTGGAAAAAAATTTTCCACCTGGCAACCCTGGCAGTGAAAGAGGACGAAGAATCGCTGGATATGGGAGAGGTGAGGGACGGAAAAATCGCTGCACGACGATGGGAGGGCAGGGGAGAGGCGGAGAATCGCTGGAAATAATGGGAGGGAAGGGCAGGGGAGAGAGAACTGCTGGAAATCAATGGGATGGGAGGAAAGAGCAGCGGAGAAAGAATTGCTGGACATAGGATGGGATGGAAGGGAAGGGCAAGGGAGAGAGATTTGCTGGACATGGGAAGGGCAGGGGAGAGAGAATTGCTGGACATGGGAAGGGCAGGGGAGAGAGAATTGCTGGACATGGGATGGGAGGGAAGGGCAGGGGAGAGAGAATTGCTGGACATGGGAAGGGCAGGGGAGAGAGAATTGCTGGACAAGGGAAGGGAGGGAAGGGCAAGAGAGAGAATTGCTGGACATGGAATGGGAGGGAAGGGCAGGGGAGAGAGAATTGCTGGACATTGATGGGAGGGCAGGGATGAGATAATTGCTGGACATGGAGGGGAGGGAAGGGCAAGGGAGAGAGAATTGCTGGACATGGGAAGGGCAGGGGAGAGAGAATTGCTGGACATGGGATGGGAGGGAAGAGCAGGGGAGAGATAATTGCTGGACATGGGATGGGAGGGAAGGGCAAGGGAGAGAGAATTGCCGGACATGGGAAGGGCAGGGTAGAGAGAATTGCTGGACAAGGGATGGGAGGGAAGGGCAGGGGAGAGAGAATTGCTGGACATGGGAAGGGCAGGGGAGAGAGAATTGCTGGACAAGGGATGGGAGGGAAGGGCAGGGGAGAGAGAATTGCTGGACATGGGATGGGCTGGGAGCGAAGGGCAAGGGAGGGAGAATTGCTGGACATGGGAAGGGCAGGGGAGAGAGAATTGCTGGACATGGGATGGGAGGGAAGAGCAGGGGAGAGATAATTGCTGGACATGGGATGGGAGGGAAGGGCAGCGGAGAGAGAATTGCTGGACATGGGATGGGAGGGAAGGGCAAGGGAGAGAGAATTGCTGGACATGGGAAGGGCAGGGGAGAGAGAATTGCTGGACATGGGATGGGAGGGAAGAGCAGGGGAGAGAGAATTGCTGGACATGGGATGGGAGGGAAGGGCAAGGGAGAGAGAATTGCCGGACATGGGAAGGGATGGGAGGGAAGGGCAAATTAGAGAGAATTGCTGGACATGGGAAGGGCAGGGTAGAGAGAATTGCTGGACATGGGATGGGAGGGAAGAGCAGGGGAGAGATAATTGCTGGACATGGGATGGGAGGGAAGGGCAAGGGAGAGAGAATTGCCGGACATGGGAAGGGCAGGGTAGAGAGAATTGCTGGACAAGGGATGGGAGGGAAGGGCAGGGGAGAGAGAATTGCTGGACATGGGAAGGGCAGGGGAGAGAGAATTGCTGGACAAGGGATGGGAGGGAAGGGCAGGGGAGAGAGAATTGCTGGACATGGGATGGGCTGGGAGCGAAGGGCAAGGGAGGGAGAATTGCTGGACATGGGAAGGGAGGGAAGGGCAAGAGAGAGAGAATTGCTGGACATGGAATGGGAGGGAAGGGCAGGGGAGAGAGAATTGCTGGACATTGATGGGAGGGCAGGGATGAGATAATTGCTGGACATGGAGGGGAGGGCAGGGAAGATAGAATTGCTGGACGGGGAGGGGAGGACAGGGAAGAGAGAATTGCTGGACATGGAGGGGAGAGAGGAGAATCGCTGGGCGGGGAGGGGAGGACAGGGAAGAGAGAATTGCTGGACATGGAGGGGAGAGAGGAGAATCGCTGGACGGGGAGGGGAGGACAGGGAAGAGAGAATTGCTGGACATGGATGAGAGGGGAGAGAGGAGAAATGCTAGAAATGGATGGAGAGGAGAGCAGGAGATAGAGGAGAATTGCTGGACATGGATGGATGGAGGAGTTGGCTAGGAGAGAGGAGAAATGCTGACTTGGATGGAGGAGAGGGGAGAGAGAATTATTGCTTTATATAGATACAGAGGAGGGAAGAGAGATGAGAAATGTTGGACATGGATGGAGGGGAGGAGAGAGGAGAAGTGCTGGACATGAATGGAGGGGAGGAAAGAAAAAAGAAGATGCACATGGATGGAGATGAGGGAAAGGGAAGAGGAGAAAAACTGCACATGGATGGAGAAAATAGGCAAAAGCTGGATCCATGTTATACCTCCTCCAGTCAATTCCATGGAGGAGGACCCAGATTTTACTTATGGATGCAGGGCAACAAAAGAAGAAGAAAGGAGGAAAGTAAAGAAATAAATGGAAAGGAAGCCCTGGAAACGGAGTTAAGAGAACAGGTAGAGAGCAGCAGAATCAGAGACTGGGACCAATATGGATAGAAAAACAAAGTCACCAGACAACAAAGGTAGAAAAAAATCATTTTATTTTCATTTTAGTGTTTGGAATTTGTCTTATTTTGCACTGGGTATACTGGAGCTGTAACAGCTTACAGAAATTATTTATAATGAAAAAAAATCACATTACTTTTTCTCCTATACTAGTATAATATTTTCAATGATGTCTGTTTATATGCGCCATGGCTGGTATAAGGGGTGTGGCTAATGTGGGTGTGGCTATAATAGGGGCGGTGCCATGTGTGGTGACCCCGCCCACAATGAGTACCGGCACCTTTTTTTCTACAAAAAAAGCACTGCACTTAACCCTCCATCACCTCAGGTACAAACTTAGACTGTGAGCCCTCCTGGGACACAGAAATATCTAGAGTACCTGAATGTAACTCACCTTGAGCTACTACTGAAAAAAGGTGTGAGCAAAATCTAAATAAATAATTTGGCCACATGGTCAAATTACACACACAACTTAATTGGTACTAATTGGCTTTAATTAAAATTAACATGCACAACTTTCTAGGTGTATTCTAGAACACGGTTCATGTAAATTCTTATGCATACAGTTGAAAAGGGTGTGGCCATGGGTGTGAAATGGGTGGGTCATAGGCATTTCCAAAAGCTATGTGCGCTATTATAGAATACACCCAATCTGCACCTAACTTAGGCACAGGTATTTAGGACTGGCTTTAGATGGTCTAAATGAGTGCACCTCCATTTTAGTTCCAAGAACAGCACATAAGTGTATTCTATAAACGATATATATAACATTAGGTGTAGTTTATACAATCGTGCTAAGCACATGATTTTTCGGCACCAATTTTTAAGGTGCCATTTATAGAATTTCCCCCCCCCCCTCCAAGAATGCACATAAATGAGGAGAATGCTAGCACATACGCTTGTAAATGCCAATAGTTTGGTTCCACTCTGTTCTATAAAATGGCACCTAAAGGCAGTGGCGTGTTGTTTGAAAGTGGGTATACACATGGGCAGAGTCTGACAAGAGCATGGGTGGGGTGTAAAGTTATGTTGGTAAATTATAGAATACTATAATTTATGTGCATTTTTGTGGTACACTCGAGTGAATATTTATACCAGCTTTAAAATATAGGAAAATATTTGCCTTGCTAAGCTAGCATTCCATAAAAAAAAGTAAGTGCCACTTTCCTTTATAGGCAGGATCCAAACAGATGAATTCTTTCTGCATATAATCACTCTCAGAATGGGAAAAAGTGCTTTTGGAATAAGATCCAATTTTGTAAGTTTAGGAAATAGGTTGGGCAAAGGAAGGATAAAACCCTGAAAGTACACACACTTGCAAATAGAACAGTGTAGGATTTTTACCAAGCATTTTTATGAGGGGGTGGAGGGTAGTATTTTTTTAAATAGCCCATGTATTACCCATATTTACTAAAGTCGCTAAGGTTTTGTAGTTACTGTGCAGCAAAAGCCAAAACAAATGTGTAACAACTGCAAAATCTCTCCATTAATTGTTAGAGGTCTCCCCAACGTTTCTGGAAGGGCTACCATGCAGTTAATGCAGAGAAAAAGTTTGTAGGATGCATTGATGGTACAGCTGATAATACACAGTGCTGTTATCTCCAACTGTGGCTTCAGCACATCCACCACTGGAGTTGTTGCACTGGCTACCTGTACAAGCCCAATCAGAATTCAAGATACTATACATGGTATTTAGAGCTATTCATGATGATGCCCCTAGATATCTGGCTCAGAAATTGGTATCCTATGCCAGTGGCATATCTAGCTTAGTTGCCACCCGGAACAGATCACCCTCCTCCTCCATGTGCGGACTGTCAGCTCTGCCAGTTTCCTTCTCTGGAACAGTAAGTTGACATCAGAGGAGGCAAGGAACCGATGAAGCTGACAGCCACGTGCATGGAGACTGTGACCCTGTAACTGTTAGGTGTACCCCCTTATTGACTGCACTCTTTACCCCACCCTTAATATGCTACTACCCTATGCTCCAAAAATCAATCTGCCCTCTAGTCAGTGGGCTTACTGAAAGTTCCATCATTACAAATCTTGTGATGTGCTCAATGGAGATCTACATCATTTTGCCCCCACTGAATAGGTTTTATTAAGAAAAAGAATTACAAATTTGCCAAATAACAATCAATCTGCTTAACATCAATCTCTGTATACCCCCACCCACCCGCTCTAAAATAACAGGTGGTCTTTTATGAAATAAAAGAAACGTTATAGAATCAGCCTAATAACAGAAGTTCATCAGGAGGGAACAATAACCTGCAAGTGGTGAATTACTCTACTAATGGGCAGTCTGCTTGTGTCTTAGGTCCCTCCAATCCCGGTACAACTTCAAATCATCATCGAATCTCTTTTCTCGATTGTGCAGTTTACCAGTAAATTTGGACATCAATCGGATATCATCCAAAAGTCTGGTAAATAGGTCCATATTAGGTTGTTGAGTGCATTCCTGCTGTTTTGCAATCGCCACAAGAGCCGCTGTAAGCACTCCCCTACAAAGAGGAAAGTTCTGAGCCGTAACTTCAGTCTTGGTACAACCCAACAAGCAGCTGCTCAGTGAAAGTGGAATGTCTTGATGCAAAATGGATTTCAACAGAGCTTGCACTTTGTTCCAGAATAACTGAACTTTGGGACACTGCCCCCCCAATATGGTTAAAATCACCCATGACACCACACAATCTCTAGCATTTCTTCAGTAGAGGAGTGTGGTAGCCGTGTTAGTCCACTCTTAAGGTTATCAATAGAAATCAAACAAAATAAAACATGGAAAAGAAAATAAGATGATACCTTTTTTATTGGACATAACTTAATACATTTCTTGATTAGCTTTCGAAGGTTGCCCTTCTTCGTCAGATCGGAAATAAGCAAATGTGCTAGCTGACAATGTATATAAGTGAAAACATTCAAGCATTACTATGACAGTCTGACAGGGTGGGAGGATGGGGGTGGGTCGGAGGTATGCATGATTGAATGATTGAATATTTTAACACCCAACAGAAAGGACTTAACAAGGACCTGGGGTTCCTAGCCCATTATAAACCATAAAGCTGTATGTCTCTGTTGATCACCCCACCCCTCACCTATCCACACCCATCCTGTTAGAATATCAATGATATGCTTTGATGTCCCCGTGCATACCTCCAACCCACCCCCATCCTCCCACCCTGTCAGACTGTCATAGTAATGCTTGAATGTTTTCACTTATATACATTGTCAGCTAGCACATTTGCTTATTTCCGATCTGACGAAGAAGGGCAACCTTCGAAAGCTAATCAAGAAATGTATTAAGTTATGTCCAATAAAAAAGGTATCATCTTATTTTCTTTTCCATGTTTTATTTTATTTGATTTCTATTGATAGCATTTCTTCGAAACTCCTGGATACAACCTACCAAGGGCTTGAGTATAATACAATCTATAAATGATTTTGTAACCATCTTCAAGCACAGAGCAGGACAGTACCTCCTTAAACATGCCCTCAATAATCTCTTGTTGCACCTCGGAACTTATCTATATGCCCAGGTCCCTTTTCCAAGCCCGCCAAAACCATTATATACCAGTAGTAGATTTGGCCAATAGCAAATAAGTTTGAGAAATAAATCCCTTGTGGAACCCTCTATAGATCAAATTCTCCAAATCATTGTCCTCAGCCCCAATATCTTTTAAGGCCTTATGCTTCATAAAAGACCGTATTTGAAGATATTGAAACCGGTGCTCTTCCCTAATCCCATAATCATTTTGCAGTTGGCTAAAAGAAACAATCTTATTTTTCTCAACTAGTTGTCCCAATATCTTAATCCCCTTATCTTTTCAACTCTGGAATCAGGCATCTAGTCTTCCTGCAGAAATTCCAATAGGTCCCATAGATATGTAGCCTTAAATTAGGACCTGTTTTTAATGAATTTAGTTGTTACCACAGACCAAATCTGGAGAGTATATTTATGAAGTGGAGGTCTCTAGAGTAGTGTAGAAAGCTCCTTCTGAGGTTCTGATGACTACTCAATACTGACCCACAGTTTAGATTTAGCGCTGACCCATTTTTTAAGAGCTCTCAACTGGATTGCCTGATAATAGGCTTGGAAATTAGGGACTGCAAGGCCACCCAACCACCAAGGAAGCTGAAACGTAAACCAAGCAACCCTAGGTCTCCTCCACAACCAAATAAATTAAAATACTAACTTATGCAACTTTTTGAATAGAGAGACTGGAATATCTGTTGGAAGAGTTTGGAGCAAGTATAAAAATCTAGATAAAATGGTTATTTTTTCAGCATTCACCCTCCTTAACCAAGACACAAAAAGACTTTTCCATCTACAGAGCTCCCTAATTGTTCCCTGAATTAGAGGTGTATAATTAAAATAATTTAATTTCTGTAAAACAGACGTGATATCAACTGCCAGATACCTGATATAGAATTTAGCCCATCTGAAGAAAAACAGTTGTCGGAGATTCTGAGCTTCATGAGGGGGGATTATCACATTAAGGACCTCAGATTTTGAAGCATTGATTTTAAAACCTGAAAATATGCCATATATTTGCAATTCATTAAGAAGTGGTAGAAAAGATTCCTGAAGTTTGACTAAGGTTAGCAAATAAAAAGATCTTAAAATCCCTCCCTCTACTTTCAAACCCAGAATTTCAGGGTGCTGTTAAATTCTTTGAGCTAAGGGTTCCATAGCCACCGCACTGACAGGAAGGGTAAGATTTTGCAATGAGCTGTGGATTAGTGCTGCATTTTTAATGTGGCAGTAATTTGTATGCTTATTGCTTACAGAATGCTGTAGTATTTTTTGATGAATAATTTCATAGAAGAAAGCACACACTGAGTTGTTTCTATTGTGAGGCTTTCTGCATTGGCTCCTTTATCCTCTCACCATTATTATTCAACCTGTTCATTAGTCCTTTGGCACTTTTGATTCAGGGGCTTGGAAACACTGATCTAGAAAAAGCTGATCTTGAGCCTCTTAATTCTTGCTTATCTACAGTGGATGTTTAACTGAAAGATCATTGCTTAAAGTCAATCCAACTAAATCCAAATCCATGTGGATTTCTGGTCATTCTAATATTCCCAATTTAGCCTCCTTGTTAGCAGCTCATAAGCCTTTCTCTCAAATCCCCTTTGAAATTTTTTTTTATTTGACTTATTTTTTTTTCTTCAAATCTCTCCTCTGTTGTTAAATCCTATTTCATGGGGCTTTGATTTCTTTGTTGGACAAAGTCACTTCTCATAAACTGTCTGGATTATTGCAATTCTCTTTATAATAGTTTTTGCCATATTATCACATCCATCGCGTTCAGCTTGCTTAGATACAGGGATTAGACTGATCTGCACTACTCGGAAATAAGATCATGTAACTCCCTTATTCAGACCTGCGCATTGGTTGCCAGTTTCGTATTGTATTACATTTAAGACTCTAGCTATGGCACACAAACAGGGGCATAATCGAAAGGGACACCCAAGTTTTGCTGAGGACGTCCTCGGAAAATGTCCCAGTGGAGGAGTGGAAAAATTCGTATTATCGAAACAAGATGGATGTCCATCTTTCATTTCGATAATACGGTCGGGGACGCCCAAATCTTGAAATTTAGGTCGTCCATAGAGATGGTCATCCCTAGACTTGGTCATTTCTGATTTTCGGCGATAATGGAAACCAAGGACACCCATCTCAGAAATGACCAAATGCAAGCCCTTTGGTCATGGGAGGAGCCAGCATTCGTAGTGCACTGGTCCCCCTCACATGCCAGGACACCAACCAGACACCCTAGGGGGCACTGCAGTGGACTTCATAAATTGCTCCCAGGTACATATCTCCCTTACCTTGTGTGCTGAGCCCCCCAAACCCCCTCCAAAACCCACTACCCACAACTGTACACCACTACCATAGCCCTTAAGGGTGAAGGGGGCACCTACATGTGGGTACAGTGGGTTTGTGATGGGTTTTGGAGGGCTCGCTGTTTCCTCCACAAGTGTAACAGGTAGGGGGGATGGGGCTGGGTCCGCCTGTCTGAAGTGCACTGCAACCACTAAAACTGCTCCAGGAACCTGCATACTGCTGTGATGGACCTGAGTATGACATCTGAGGCTGGCATAGAGGCCAGCACAAAATATTTTTAAAGATGTTTTTTGAGGGTGGGAGGGCGTTAGTGACCACTAAGAGGAGGTCATTTGGTCAGTTTGGGCAGATTTTTGTGCCTTAGTCATAAGAAAAACAGGTCCGGGTGAAAACGTCCAAGTGTTCGTCAGGGACGCCCTTTGTTTTTCCATTATGGGTCGAGGACGTCCATGTGTTAGGCACACCCAAGTCCCGCCTTTGCTACGCCTCTGACACCCTCTGTGAACTTTGGTCATCCCCGCGACAGAAGGAGTTGGGGACGCGCAAAATCGGCTTTCGATTATATCGATTTGGGCAACCCTGTGAGAAGGACGCCCATCTTGCGATTTGTGTCGAAAGATGGGAGTCCTCTTTCGAAAATGAGCCTGAAAGCATTCTACAGTGGTCTTCCCCAGTACTTGTATAACCTGATTCCTTACTCACTTTCTCAGTACTTACATTCTCAAGACCAGAACTGGCTTGCAGCTCATCTTGACGCCACCTGATATCCTGCATTTTTTTAATCTTGTCCCATTTCTTTGGAATTCACTCCCTGCCTCTCTTCATTCTGAAACTAATTATAAGAGATTTTAAAAATTCTTTCTTTATCATCCCTCCAGACCAGCCCAGAAGCTTGGGTTTATAATCATCTAATTGTAAAAATATAGGGTTTAAAGTCTGCAATCAGAGTACAAGCTCAACAATTCTATTCATTTAAAATACTCCTTGAAACATTACTATATTTATACCATTTATTAAACAACATGTGCCCATAACAAAAAAGACTACTCGGAACTCTCTTTCACTTGCCCAACATCACTCATACCCTTTCATTCCTCATCCAGTCATATGATAACATCCATGATGCTTAATCTATACAGAGAACAATTCACTTACTTAACACAATTAGAGATACAATCTCCCTCAGAGGGATTTACATCTGTTGTTTACCACTACTGTTGGTAGCGTAATGATATCTCTGTTTGATCAAATGTCTCAAATGATGTTTTCCAAACTCAGTTCATATATCATGTGAAAGTCTCTTTCTCAGCTCTTAGGGAACTTCTGCAGGAAGGTGCCGTACAGCCCATGAACAGCTATCGACAACACTTGTTCATATCAGTTCAATTCAGCTGATTGCCCTTAAATCATCCTGGTCCTCAATGCGAGACCACGTTTTGAAACATTCCTTCATCAGGAGGAACCATGTACCGGATAGGCTTTCCTCTTGATTCTTCGGACACACCAACATTTTCTTTAATATATCTTCTGAGCATTTCCCTAAGAGTAAGAGAAAGAACTCTGGGAAATTTTATAAATTGTAAGTTATTACGTCTTAAGGAATTCTCAAAAGCTTCAGCTTTTCTCCTCCAACTTACTACATCTTTAATCACAGTTGTTTGGATCTTTTGAACAGTGTTAAGGTCTTTCTCTTGTTTCTCCATTTTCTCGGTTAATTTTTTAACATCAGAGTCAACATTTTGCAGTTTCAATTTGAGAACCATGTTAAACAACTAAGGGAGGAAGTTATCAATGTGGGCTACTATTAAGACTTGTTATTTTACTGTTTGCCTCAATTATTAGTAACTACGTCTCATTGCATAAAATGGGACCTGTGCTAAAATAGCCCATATTGGTGGTAAAGTCACACATCTTAATAGTAGCCAATGTTCATAACTATGCCCCTATGACAGTTTAGTAAACAGGCCCCTAATTTGTAAGCACCTGGGTGTCAGCAATCATTGTCTAGGGTTGGTCCCGGATCCAATTGCTGACACTGGGTGCTTCAAGTGTGCATAATTTATTCTAATTTTCATGAGCTACCATGTCATAGTGAATTAGCCCATAGTATTCTCTGTTCAGGAAATATGAACTGGATTAGGAACTGGTTGACGGACAGACGACAGAGGGTGGTGGTAAATGGAGTTCGCTCGGAGAAGGGAAAGGTGAGTAGTGGAATGCCTCAGGGATTGGTGCTGGGACCGATTCTGTTCAATATATTTGTGAGTGACATTGCCGAAGGGTTAGAAGGTAAAGTTTGCCTATTTGCGGATGATACTAAGATTTGCAACAGAGTGGACACCCAGGAGGGAGTGGAAAGCATGAAAAAGGATCTGAGGAAGCTAGAAGAATGGTCTAAGGTTTGGCAATTAAAATTCAATGCGAAAAAATGCAAAGTGATGCATTTAGGGAGTAGAAACCCACGAGAGACTTATGTGTTAGGCGGTGAGAGTCTGATAGGTACTGAGGGGGAGAGGGATCTTGGGGTGATAGTATCCGAGGATCTGAAGGCGACGAAACAGTGTGACAAGGCGGTGGCCGTAGCGAGAAGGTTGCTAGGCTGTATAGAGAGAGGTGTGATCAGCAGAAGAAAGGAAGTGTTGATGCCCCTGTACAAGTCGTTGGTGAGGCCCCACCTGGAGTATTGTGTTCAGTTTTGGAGGCTGTACCTTGCGAAGGATGTTAAAAAAATGGAAGTGGTGCAAAGAAAAGCTACGAGAATGGTATGGGATTTGCATTCCAAGATGTATGAGCAGAGACTTGCTGACCTGAACATGTATACCCTGGAGGAAAGGAGGAACAGGGGTGATATGATACAGACGTTCAAATACTTGAAAGGTATTAATCCGCAAACAAATCTTTTCCGGAGATGGGAAGGCGGTAGAACGAGAGGACATGAAATGAGATTGAGGGGGGGCAGACTCAAAAAAGATGTCAGGAAGTATTTTTTCACGGAGAGAGTGGTGGATGCTTGGAGAACTCTTTTATTAAAAGAAACGCAAAACAATACTTCAACAAAAGTATGTACAAGCAATAAAAAACTCCCACATATCTCCTAGACCCTAAACACCTATACAAAGCCAACTAAACCCCCCCCTTAAAAACCCCCACCCTATACCAAACCTCCCCTATGGAGGTTTCAAATGAACATGTTTCCACCACACATTTGCCTTCTGTAACCCTTCCGTCACCCCTTCCCATTTAGCCACCTCCAGAACTCCCCTAATTATGTCCCAACTAACCTGTTCAGCCGACCTGTAGTCCTGGTGCAGGGACACCCCACACCGAGCCATCCAAAGGTAAAACCTGAGTATTACCGAAATGATAAACTCCGTCACCGGATCCAAACCCCCACTTCGCTGCTGCCGCCCATAGACCCAATCAGCATATGAGTACGACCGGAAGCTAGAAATGTGCAAAAGCGATGCCACTCTATCCCCCACGGTCCTTGAAAAGGGGCAATCCCGCAAAAAATGGTCCATTGTTTCTTCCGTACCCACACATTCCCCCCTTGGACAATCCCGATCCTGCATAGTCCTATAGTTGAGATTTCCTCTCACATACAATTTCCCATGAAAGGACAGCCAAGCAATGTCCCTGTACTTAGGCGGAATCCGCCTCGATGTAACCAATAGCAAGCCCTGCCGCAGCACCGACCCAGGTGCATCTCAGAGTGTCAGGGGTGCTGAAAAGGCCTGGGCCCGCACCCTTTCCACCCATACCTCCCTGCTCCCTGCCTTAATTTCCTCCACCGTGATCCCCCAAACTCTTACCAACCGAACCAACATCCAATAGTACCCTACCTGCATGGGTGCCCCCTTCTTTAAAGCCGCCACCCTTCCCCCCATCCGCCATGGAATCCAAAATCTTTCCCACCATAACAAGACACTTTGTGCCCACCCTGGCGGGTCCCTACCTACTGCCCGTCCCAAATTAAACTGGAGGAACAGGGAACTGAAAAATAACACTGGGTTCACCATTCCCACCCCGCCATCCTTCCGGGGTAAGTATGTAATGTTCCGTTTAACCGGGTGGATGCTTGGAATGCCCTCCCGCGGGAGGTGGTGGAGATGAAAACGGTAACGGAATTCAAACATGCGTGGGATATGCATAAAGGAATCCTGTGCAGTAGGAATGGATCCTCAGAAGCTTAGCCAAAATTGGGTGGCGGAGCAGGTGGGGGAAGAGAGGTTGGTGGTTGGGAGGCGAGGATAGTGGAGGGCAGACTTATACGGTCTGTGCCAGAGCCGGTGATGGGAGGCGGGACTGGTGGTTGGGAGGCGGGAAATACTGCTGGGTAGACTTGTATGGTCTGTGCCCTGAAAAAGGCAGGTACAAATCAAGGTAAGGTATACACATATGAGTTTATCTTGTTGGGCAGACTGGATGGACCATGCAGGTCTTTTTCTGCCGTCATCTACTATGTTACTATCCAGCTTATAATCGAAAGTAATCGCCGGCTATTTCCCGACACAAATTAGGATATGGCTGGCGATTTCGCAAAAGCGGCGAAAAGTGTATAATCGAAAACTACATTTGTGATAGCTTCGCCGCTTTCCCTTCGCCTCGCCGGCGAAAGTTCAAAGGGGTGTGTTGGCGGCGAAGCGAAGGCGGGACATGGGCAGGCTTGGGCGTGGCTACCAGATGGCCGGCTTTCGCGGATAATGGAAAAATAAAACCCGGCGATAAGCAGTATTTCACCGGGTTTACTTGGTCCTTTTATTTTCACGACCAAGCCTCAAAAAGGTGCCCCAACTGACCAGATGACCACCGGAGGGAATGGGGGATGACCTCCCCTTACTCCCCCAGTGGTCGCCAACCCCCTCCCACACTAAAATTATTAAAATACAAACCTTTTTTGCCAGCCTGTATGCCAGCCTCAAATGTCATACCCAGCACCCTGACAGCAGTATGCAGGTCCCTGGAACAGTTGTTGTTGGTTGCAGTGGACTGCAGAAAGGCAGAGCCAGGCCCATCCCCCCCTACCCTGGGTAATGTTGAGCCCTCCCAAATCCCCCAAAACCCACTGTACCCACATGTAGGTGCCCCCCTTCAGCCCTTAGGGCTAGGGTAATGGTGCACACTTGTGGGCAGTGGGTTTTGGGGGGGATTTGGGGGACTCAGCACACAAGGGAAGGGTGCTATGCACCTGGAAGCTAATTTGGTTGTTTATAAAAGATGTTTGAAGTGCCCCCTAGGGTGCCCGGTTGGTGTCCTGGCATGTGAGGGGGACCATTGCACTACAAATGCTGGCTCCTCCCACGGCCAAATGCCTTGGATTTCGCCGGGTTTGAGATCGCCGGCAGTTTTTTCCATTATCGCGGAAAAACAAAAGTGGCGATCTCAAACCTGGCGAAATCCAAGGCATTTCGCCGGGCCACACCGTATTATCGAAAAAAAAGATGGCCGGCCATCTTTTTTGAAAATACAGTTCCGGCCAGCTGTTGCGCCGCCGCCAAAATAGATCGCTGGCGACCTATTTCGCCGGCGACGTTCGATTATTCCCCTCCATGTAACTCATGTCAGATATCACTCTGGTTTTCCCTAATGGAAGCAGGATCAGAAGCAACCTCTCTAGTGCAATGTTTTTCAACATTTCCTTGAGGCACACAACCAGGTGGGTTTTTAGGATTTCCACAATAGATGTGCATGAGATAGATTTGCATATACCAGGTCACTAATATATGTAAATGTATCACATACATATTCATTACGGATCTCCTGAAAATCAGACTGGTGAGATTTGCTCCATACAAGGTTGGGAGACATTGCTCTAGTGAAACCAAACTCCTTAGGCACACCTTCAACACTCTCCATAGTGCTGAGACACACTCCCTCCTCTCCTGCTACTTTCTTCCTGGCACCGATAGACTCCCCAGGTACACCAAGGCACACCTTTTCATGGATGGTGGGGTGAAGAATGGATATATGAACTGTGCAAAAAAGATGTTGGTCAACTGTTTTTAAATCTTTTCACTCTAGAGCAACCGAAATCTCTCAATAACTAACATCATTCAATAAATTTTATATCCAAGTTGGATCTGAAATACCATCCTTTTTTTAGATGTTTGTGATCGAAGTGAAGACAAAAGGGGGTGGAAAATACCTGATTTACCGACGATATAGTCAGTTCTATGCTCTCAGTACTAAACTGGAGGAGAGGTATGGACCAGAGAGTAAGAATAATCCATTCATTTGCCCTCTACCTGTACTCCCAGGTGAGTTCCTTCCCTGATTCCAAGCATTATAACTAGTATTCCTATTGATTTTTCCATTATTCTGGATCACAGGTTCCATATAAATGATTATTTTCTTTTGTGCTTTCCAGGGAAGATTTATGTAGGTAATAAGCAGGAGATTGCAGAAAGTCGGATTCCTCTCCTCAATGTCTACATGAAGGTATGAACTTTTAGTCTCTTTTATTTATTATTTATTTATTTATTTATTGCATTTGTATCCCACATTTTCCCACCTCTTTGCATGCTCAATGTGGCTTACAATACATCATGAATGGTGACAACATGAGAAAACATACATTTAGTATTACAGAAGGATTTTGGGTAACATGATAATAAAAACATGATAGTATTTTAACAAGCAAATATTGTAAGACAGTTCTGGATATATGTAATGGAGTTCACATTTATTGATCTTTGTGGCAGGGGCGTATCTGCGTGGGGCCTCAGGGGCCTGGGCCCCCGCAGATTTCGCCCTGGACCCCCCTACCGCTGCCAACCCTCCCCCTCCGTTGCTCGCCTACCTTCGCTGGCGGGGGACCCCAACCCCCGCCAGCCGAGGTCCGCGTCCTCCTGCCGCTGGCGGCTGCCTTTGGTCCTTTAATTCTTCCATTGAAGCTGGCGCCGACGAAAGTTTCTTTTGAGTCTGACGTCGCTGCACGTTGTACGTGCAGGACGTCAGACTCAGAAATTGTTTTCTGAGTCTGACGTCCTGCACGTACAACGTGCAACGTGCAGCGACGTCAGATTCAAAAGAAACTTTTTCGTCGGCGCCAGCTTCAATGGAAGAATGAAAGGACCAAAGGCAGCCGGCAGCGGCAGGAGGACGCGGACCTCGGCTGGCGGGGGTTGGGGTCCCCCGCCAGCGAAGGTAGGCGAGCAACGGAGGGGGAGGGTTAGCAATGGCAGCGGCTGGGGGGAGGGGGATCGGCAATGGCGGCGGCGGCGGCGGCGGCGGCGGGGGGGGGGGCTATAATGTGCCCCCCCTCTCTGGCCCTGGCCCCCCCTACCGCCGCAGTTCAGATACGCCCCTGCTTTGTGGTATGCCTTGTTAAAGAGATGGGTCTTCAGTAGTTTGCGGAAGTTAGTTAGTTCATAGATCGTTTTTAAGTTGCGCGGAAGCACGTTCCAGAATTGTGTGCTCAGGTAAGAGAAGGTTGACACATGCATTAAGCAGTCCTGCTGATCAGTATTATATCATATATTATTACTGTTTCAGGTTGTACGACTCGATTATAGGTCTGTCTCCATGGCAGAGTGTGGTTCCTGCAGAACTATATTTAACGTATAATGAACTACGATTTTTGCAAGATGTCTAGGTACAAAGGTGCCTGCTTTCCTGTAAGCACACACACAACAAGGTGATTTTCAGGCTCATTTTTAAAAGAGAAGGACGCCCATCTTCCGATTTCTGTTGAAAGATGGGCGTCCTTCTCCCAGGGTCACCCAAATCGGTATAATCAAAAGCCGATTTTGGACATCCCCAACTGCTTTCTGTCGCAGGGATGGCCAAAGTTCAAGGGGGCGTATCGGAGGCATAGCGAAGGCAGGACTTGGGCGTGCCTACCACATGGATGTCCTCGACCCATAATGGAAAAAAGAAAGGGCGTTCCTGACGAGCACTTTGGCGACTTTACCTGGTCCTGTTTTTCTTATGACCAAGGCACAAAAAGGTGGCTGAAATGACCAGATGACCACCGGAGAGAATCAGGGATGACCTCCCCTTACTCCCCCAGTGGTCACTAACCCCCTCCCACCCTCAAAAAATATCTTTAAAACTATTTTGTGCCAGCCTCTATGCCAGCCTCAGATGTCATACTCAGGTCCATGACAGCAGTATGCAGGTCCCTGGAGCAGTTTTAGTAGGTGCAGTGCACTTCAGGCAGGCGGACCCAGGACCATCCCACTCCATACCTGTTACGTTTGTGGAGCAGAGAGTCCTCCAAAACCCACCAGAAACCCACTGTACCCACATCTAGGTGCCCCCCTTCACCCGTAAGGGCTATGGTACTGGTGTACAGTTTTGGTTAATGGGTTTTAGGGGGGGGGTTAGGGGGCTCAGCAGACAAGGTAAGGGAGCTGTGTTCCTGGAAGCATTTTGTGAAGTCCACTGCAGTGCCCCCTAGGCTTCCCAGTTGGTGTCCTGGCATGTCAGGGAGACCAGTGCACTACAAATGCTGACTCCTCCCATGACCAAAGGGCTTGCATTTGGTCGTTTCTGAGATGGGCGTCCTTGGTTTCCATTATCGCCGAAAATCAGAAACGACCAAGTCTAGGGACGACCATCTCTAAGGACGACCTAAATTTAAAGATTTGGGCGTCCCCGACCATATTATCGAAATGAAAGATGGACGTCCATCTTGTTTTGATAATACGGGTTTCCTCACCCCTCCATCGGGTCGTTTTGTGAGGACGTCCTCAACAAAACTTGGGCGTCCCTTTCGATTATGCCCTTCCACGTATCAAAGGTACTCAGGTACATTAATTTTGAAAATCTCAGGACCAATATTTAAAAGGGAGCCTAATCTTCGCATTGCAGCGAATACTATCTTGTTCTACTATTGAGGCATTGGACCTATACAACTTATATATTGCAGAAGCAATATCCCAACTCACAAATTGCAGAACAAAACTTCAACCCCTGAGACATGCGTTGTTTAACGCCGAAACACGGGCCGTGTCGGGTCACTAGTCAATAAAGAACTTCTGTTGCCCCAGTCTTGAAGGCCCAGTGTTGGTTTTTTTGTTTGGGTGCTTTCTTTATAGAATTACCCTCAGTATAGCGTTGGTCTTTTCTGTCTGTAGAAGCTGTTGTGTCTGCCCGTGTGGGTGCTGCTAGATGAAGATGTCCGAATATTCTTCTACCAGACAGTTGCTGACAGAGATATGGTCCCACAGGCATTGCGTCGGCTGCGTCCTCCCACCCGTAAAATGTAAGTTTTCTCCTCTTGTGGTATTTTGCTACACAGTTCTGTAAGGCTGGTTTCAATGGTAGGGTTTAATTCGTGGATGTCGTAAGTCATGAATTCCTAATATGTATCTAAGAATTTGTCCATCAGGCAGGGAGTTTTTACCACTGCAATATTATATCTGGGCTGCCACTGTTTTTCTTAATCCTATAGAAGCCCCTTCCCTCATTTATTCTGTTATTGAGATACCACATAAATTCCTATATACAAATCATGCATGGAGTACCCTTCTTAAAGGAAATTGGGGGGCTTCTAATACTTGGAAACAAAAAAGACTTGTGATTTGTTAAAATAAAATATTCTACATTGATATTGCCATTTTTTTCTGAAAATGTGGTGGTAGTACTGTGGAGGAGTGGCCTAATGGTTAGAGTGGTGGACTTTGGTCCTGGGGAACTGGGTTTGATTCCCACTGCAGGCACAGGCAGCTCCTTGTGACTCTGGGCAAGTCACTTAATCCTCCATTGCCCCAGGTACAAATAAGTACCTAAGCCGCATTGAGCCTGCCATGAGTGGGAAAGCGCGGGGTACAAATAAAAAAAAAATTCAAAATCAGTGATGTAAGCAAGAGGATCTCTAATTACATAACATACATAGTAAGCGATGGCAGATAAAGACCTGAACGGTTCATCCAGTCTGCCCAACAGAATGAATAGTATGAAAAACAAAACATAAAGGGTTGTATGTGCGTTTGCATGTTGAATGGTGCTTAGATGGTGACTCTGACTGTGAAGAACTAAGGCCGATGCTGAGCTGGCTTGTACAGACAAGGTCCCATATATGGCAATCCGGTTTAGGATGGGCTGGAGAGAGTTTTGATGGAAAATCCAGTAATATGGAATGTGAGGACAGCACCGGGCAAATGACAAGATGGATTTGGATAGACTGGAGTGGGCTTCGACAGCAACTTCAGTAGTTGGAACCTACGAACATGGGTGTGCGGGATTCTACAATCTACGTCCCAGAAATGCCAAAGAGAGACATTCATTGTTGGTTTAATCATGACTTGATAATGAGTGTGACTATCGGGCAGACTGGATGGATTGTTCAGGTCTTTATCTGCCATCATTTACTGTTACTATGCTATTATATTACTTCAGAGCTGTTCAATATTGTTTACCATTTCTAAGCCACAAAAAGGTCAATTTCCAAAGACCAGCTGAGCAGCCAAAATAATTGGGTAAATTAATCTGGTTATCTTTAGGTGACTTTTGGGCTCAGTTGAAAATTTTCCTAAACCTAATCAGTTAAAACTTAGGTCGCTCAACAGCACTGCTAGAACTTGACTTGCTGGTAGTGAAAAATCTGGTCCCCTAATTCTGAATGTGAGTTGGTCCCTCCTTTAATAGGCAGTGAATCAGTGGTGTGCTGGTAAATTTTTAACAACAGGCTCTCTCCCCGGTCCACCTCGGCGCCCCCCCGTCTACCTCTGCCCCCCCCCCCTCGTCCACCTCTGCGCCCCCCCATCCACCTCTGCGCCCCCCCCCCAAATTGCAGAGCTGGCTATAGCCGGGGGGGGGGGGGGGGGGGGCAATGCATTACTCTCTCCAGGAAAAAAATGATCCCAGGTTCCAATCTAATTCATGTTTAATGTGGGATAAAATGCCATAAATAAGTAAATAAATATAAACTTTTAATGTTGAGCACCTGATTCTCAAGGTGAACATATTCCAAACACTATAATGAAAATAAAATGAGTTTTTTTCTACCTTTGTTGTCTGGTGACTGTTTTTCTGCTCATGCTGGCCCAGTATCCGATTCTGCTGCTATCTGTCCTCTTAACTCCGTTTCCAGGGCTTCCTTTCCATTTATTTCTTTCCTCCTTTCTTCTTCCTTTCTGGTCCTCAGCTTCTGCCTATTTTCTCCATCCATTTGCAGTTATTCTCCTCTCTTCCTTTTCCCTCTTCTCATCTCATTCCTCACTCTTCCCTCCCCTCCACCCATATCCAGCATTTCTTCTCTCTCCCTTCCCTCTCCTCCACCCATGTCCAGCAACCCTCCTCTCCCCTGCCCTCCATGCACCCATGTCCAGCAATCCTCCTCTCCCCTCCATGCACCCATGTCCAGCAACCCTCCTCTCCCCTCCATGCACCCATGTCCAGCAACCCTCCTCTCCCCTCCATCCACCAATGTCCAGCGATCCTCCTCTCCCCCCTGCCCTCCATCCACCCATGTCCAGCAACCCTCCTCTCCCCTGCCCTCCATCCACCCATGTCCAGCATTTCTTCTCTCTCCCTTCCCTCTCCTCCACCCATGTCCAGCAACCCTCCTCTCCCCTGCCCTCCATGCACCCATGTCCAGCAACCTTCCTCTCCCCTCCATGCAACCATGTCCAGCAACCCTCCTCTCCCCTCCATCCACCAATGTCCAGCAACCCTCCTCTTCCCTGCCCTCCATCCACCCACCCATGTCCAGCAACCCTCCTCTCCCCTCCATCCACCAATGTCCAGCAACCCTCCTCTCCCCCTGCCCTCCTCTCCATCCACCCACCCACCCATGTCCAGCAACCCTCCTCTCCCCTGCCCTCCATCCACTCACCCATGTCCAGCAATCCTCATCTCCCCCCTGCCCTCCTCTCCGCCATCTTCCAGCCCTCTCCGCTCCCCTGGTCGTCCATCTTCCGTCTGCTCCCCGATAGTAGCCCTGCTGGTTTCCTTTCTGCGCTGCCGCCGCCGTCCTGCCTTTAAAAAATTAATTTTCCCTCGAGGCGCGCCAGCGTTGAAGCGAAGGCAGCAGGCTCAGCTCAGTTCCTGCCTTCGTTCCGTTCCTTCGCATCATGGCTCCGCCCTTGCCTGACGTATTTCCTGTTTGCGCAAGGGCGGAGCCATGATGCGAAGGAACGGAACGAAGGCAGGAACTGAGCTGAGCCTGCTGCCTTCGCTTCAACGCTGGCGCGCCTCAAGGGAAAATTAATTTTTTAAAGGCAGGACGGCGGCGGCAGGGCAGAAAGGAAACCAGCAGGGCTACTATGGGGAGCAGAGGGCAGACGGAAGATGGATTTGCGGGGCGGGGGAGCGGAGGCGAGCCGGCTCGCACGGGCCAACAACCGGCTCGCAAGATGCCAGAAAATTTAACAAACGGCTCTTGCGAGCCGGTGCGAGCCGGCTCCAGCACACCACTGCAGTGAATCGATGAATAATAAGTAATAGACTGTTAACCCTAAACATCAGTAACAGCAGAAATTCCTCGCTGGAGCTGCCTCTAAGAGGGGTATTTTTTTTGGTGTGGGGGGGGAGGAAGTTCTGGAATGAACAGGTGAAAAATACCAAGTCTGTACTTTTCAAAAGAATATAAGTACATAAGTATTGCCACACTGAGACAGATCAAAGGTCCATCAAGCCCAGCATCCTGTTTCCAACAGTGGCCAATCCAGGTCACAAATACCTGGCAAGATCCTGAAAAAGTTCAATACATTTTATGCTGCTTATCCTAGAAATACTGCCAACTAACGCAGCTAAACTCTACTTGTATCTTTAATAACACAATAGACGTAGAAAGGTAGAGTGCTATGGGAGGATTACTAAGGTGCAGTTTACAGGCACAGTCTCATATTTAGTCGCAGCTAATTTTAAACTAATTTGCTGCTAACGTTCTAATCATAGACTTATGCCCGCCCTCCTACCATTATACTCTGCTAACAGCACTACTGGTTTCTTTATATCGCTTTTTACTTATTTTCTTATTTATGTTTTTTGTATCATTCCAACATGCTGTTAGCTATTATGTTATTGTCGCAAACTTATAGCTTATAACTTACCGTATCTGCATGCCGTTAGACAAGCTGTCTAATAACGGCATTCTCATTTCATGTCCTCTAGTTCTACCTCCTTCCCATCTATGGAAAAAGTTCGTTTACGGATTAATACCTTTCAAATATTTGAACGTCTGTATCACATCACCCCTGTTTCTCCTTTCCTCCAGGGTATACATGTTCAGGTCAGCAAGTCTCTCCTTGTACGTCTTGTAACGCAAATCCCATACCATTCTTGTAGCTTTTCTTTGCACCGCTTCAATTCTTTTTACATCCTTAGCAAAAACTGAACACAATACTCCAGGTGGGGCCTCACCAACGACTTATACAGGGGCATTAATACCTCTTTTCTTCTGCTGGTCACACCTCTCTCTATACAATCTAGCAACCTTCTAGCTATGGCCACTGCCTTGTCACACTGTTTTGTTGTCTTCAGATCCTCAGATACTATCACCCCAAGATCCCTCTCCCCGTCTGTACATATCAGACTCTCACCGTCTAACACATACGTCTCCCGTGGATTTCTACTCAAGTGCATCACTTTGCATTTCTTCGCATTGAATTTTAATTGCCAAACCTTAAACCATTCTTCTAGCTTCTGTAGATCTTTTTCATGTTTTCCACTCCCTCTGGGGTGTCCACTCTGTTACAAATCTTAGTATCACTTCTTCAGAACCCTTATTTTATCATCCTCACTTTAATATTCCCTTATTTCTTGTTTGTCTGTCCTATTTAGATTGTAAGTTCTGTTGAGCAGGGACTGTCTCTTCATGTTCAAGTGTACAGCGCTGCGTACGTCTAGTAGCACTATAGAAATGATAAGTAGTAGTACTAGTATCATCCACAAAAAGGCAAACTTTACCTTCTAACCCTTCGGCAATGTCACTCACAAATATATTGAACAGAATCGGCCCCAGCACCGATCCCTACGAGGCACTCCACTACTCACCTTTCCCTAATCTGAGCGAATTCCATTAACCACCACCCTCTGGCGTCTGTCCGTAAACCAGTTCCTAATCCAGTTCACCATGTCGGGTCCTATCTTCAGCCTGTCAAGTTTATTCAAGAGCCTCCTGTGGGGAACCGTGTCAAAAGCTTTGCTGAAATCTAAGTAGATTACGTCTATAGCATGTCCCTGATTCAATTCTCCGGTCACCCAGTCAAAGAATTCAATGAGATTTGTTTGGCATAATTTACCTTTGGTAAAACCATGTTGTCTCAGATCTTGCAACTTATTGGCTTCCAGGAAATTCACTATCCTTTCCTTCAGCATCGCTTCCATTACTTTTCCAGTAACTGAAGTGAGGCTTACCGGCCTGAAGTTTCCAGCTTCTTCCCTATCACCACTTTTGTGAAGAGGGACCACGTCCGCAATCCCATGGAACCTTTCCCATCTCCAAGAATTTATTAAATAAATCTTTAAGAGGACCCGCCAGAACCTCTCTGAGCTCCCTCAATATCCTGGGGGGGTAGATCCCGTCCGGTCCCACGGCTTTGTCCACCTTTAGATTTTCAAGTTGTTCATACACACTCTCGTCCGTGAACAGTGCTATATCCACTCCATTCTCATATGTACTTTTGCCAGTCAATCACGGTCCCTCTCCAGGATTTTCTTCTGTGAAAACAGAACAAAAGTATCTATTTAGCAAATTTGCTTTTTCTTCATCATTATCTACATAGTGGTTCGCAGCAACTTTCAGTCTCACAATTCCCTTTTTAGTTTTCCTCCTTTCACTAATATACCTGAAGAAATTTTTGGAATGAAGAAACATTTTCTCTGATTCATATTAAATGTACTACTTTGTAGCTTCATCGCATGCCCCCTTGTCCTAGTATTTTTGGAAAGAGTAAACAAAGGATTCACGTCTACCAGTTCCACTCCACTCATTATTTTATAGACCTTTATCATATCTCCCCTCAGCCGCCTTTTCTCCAAGCTAAAGAGCCCTAGCCACTTCAGCCTTTCCTCATAGGGAAGTCATCCCATCCCCTTTATTATTTTCGTTGCCCTTTTCTGTACCTTTTCTAATCCTACTATATCTTTTTTGAGATGCGGCAACCAGAATTGAACACAATATTTGAGGTGCGGTCGCACCATGGACCGAAACAAAGGCATTATAACATCCTCACTTTTGTTTTCCATTCATTTTCTAATAATACCTAACATTCTATTTGCTTTCTTAGCCACCACAGCACACTGAGCAGAGGGTTTCAAACTATCATCAACAAGGACGCCGAGATCCCTTTCTTGGTCGGTGACTCCTAACATGGAACCTTTCATGATGTAGCTATAGTTCGGGTTCCTCTTTCCCACATGCATCACTTTGCACTTGCTCACATTAAACGCCATCTACCATTTAGACGCCCAATCTCCAAGTCTCGTAAGGTCCTCTTGTAAATTTTCACAATTCTCTTGCGATTTAACAACTTTCAATAACTTTCCAGCTCATTTTCAAAGGAGAAGGCCGGCCATCTTCTGACACAAATCGGGAGATGGCCACGCTTCTCTCAAATGCGGCCAAATCGGCATAATCCAAAGCCGATTTTAGCCGGCCTCAACTGCAGTCCGTCGCAGGAGCGGCCAAAGTGTAAGGGGGCGTGTTGAAGTCATAGCGAAGGCGGGACTGGGGAGTGGTTAACACATGGCCACTCTCGGCCGATAATGGAAAAAAGAAGGCCAGCCTTGACGGAGCATTTGGCTGGTTTGACTTGGTCCATTTATTTTTAGGACCAAGCCTCAAAAAGGTGCCCCAAATCACCAGATGACCACCAGAGGGAATCGGGGATGACCTCCCCGTACTCCCCCAGTGGTCACCAACCCCCTCCCACCATAAAAAAAAAATTAAAACAATATTTGCCAGCCTCAAATGTCATACCCAGCTCCATGCCAGCAGTATGCAGGTCCCTGGAGCAGTTTTAGGGGGTACTGCAGTGCACTTCAGGCAGGCGGACCCAGGTCCATCCCCCCCTACCTGTTACACTTGTGGTGGTAAATGGGAGCCCTCCAAAACCCACTAGAAACCCACTGTACCCACATGTAGGTTCCCCCCCTTCACCCATAAGGGCTATGGTAGTGGTGTACAGTGGTGGAGAGTGGGTTTTGGGGGTATTTGGGAGGCTCAGCACCCAAGAGAAGGGAGCTGAGTACCTAGGAGCAATTAATGAAGTCCACTGCAGTGCCCCCTAGGGTGCCCGGTTGGTGTCCTGGCATGTGAGGGGGGCCAGAGCACTACGAATGCTGGCCCCTCCCACGGCCAAATGCCTTGGATTTGGCTGGTTTTGAGATGGCCGGTCTCGGTTTCCATTATCGGCGAAAACCAAGTCTGGCCATCTCAAAACCGGCCAAATCCAAGGCATTTGGGCAGGCCGGACCGTATTATCGAAACGAAAGATTGCCGCCCATCTTTTTCGATAATACGGTCTATTCCACAGCTTCCCTAGCCCGCCTTTAGAGATGGCCGGCCTGAGAGATGGCTGGCCATGTTCGATTATGCCCCTCTTTGTGTCATCTGCAAATTTAATTACCTCACTAGTTACTCCCATCTCTAGATCATTTATAAATATGTTAAAAAGCAGTGGTCCCAGAACAGACCCCTGGGTAACCCCACTATCTACCCTTCTCCATTGAGAATACTGACCGTTTAACCCTATTCTCTGTTTTCTATTTTAACTAGTTTTTAATCCACATTAGGACACTACCTCCTATCCCATGACTCTCCAGTTTTTCTGGAGTCTTTCTTGAAGTACTTTGTCAAACATCTTTTGAAAATCCAGATACACAATATCAATCAGCTCACCTTTATCCACATGTTTGTTCACCCCTTCAAAGAAATATAATAAATTGGTGAGGCAAGATTTCCCTTAACTAAGTCCATGTTGGCTTTGTCTCATTAATCCATGCTTTCGAATATGCTCTGCAATTTTGTTCTTTATAATAGTCTCTACCATTTTGCCTGGCACCAACGTCAGGCTCACCGGTCTATAATTTCCCGGATCTTCTCTGGAACCTTTTTTATATATTGGCGTTACATTGGCCACCCTCCAATCTTTTGGTACCATGCTCGATTTTATAGATAAATTACGTATTATTAACAATAGTTCCACCAGTTCATTTTTCAATTCTATTAGTACTCTGGGATGAATACTATCCGGCCCAGGAGATTTGCTACTCTTCATTTTGTCAAATTGCCCCATTACATCCTCTAGGTTTATAGAGATTTCATTCAGTGTCTCCTACTCATCAGCTTTGAATACCATTTCTGGCACTGGTATCTCTCCCAAATCTTCCTCGGTGAAGACTGAAGCAAAGAATTCATTTAATCTCTCCACTATGGCTTTGTCTTCCCTGATTGCCCCTTTTACCCCTCGGTCATCTATCGGTCCAACCGATTCTTTTGCTTGCCTCTTGCTTTTAATATATGTTTTTGCCTCCAACGCAATCTTTATTTCAAAGTCCCTCTTTGCCTTCCTTATCAGCGCTTTGCATTTGACTTGACATTCCTTATGCTGTTTCTTATTATTTTCAGTCAGTTTCTTCTTCCATTTTCTGAAGGATTTTCTTTTAGCTCTAATAGCTTCCTTCACCTCACTTTTTAACCATGCCGACTGTCGTTTGATCTTCCTCCTTCGTTTTTTAATACACGGAATATATTTGGCCTGGGCTTCCAGGATGGTATTTTTAACAGCATCCACGTCTGATGTAACTTTTTGACCCTCGTAGCCACTCCTCTAAGTTTTTTTTTCACCGTTCTTCTCATTTTATCATAGTTTCCTTTTTGAAAGTTAAATACTAACGTATTGGCTTTCCTGTGTGTACTTACTCCAAAGCTAATATCAAATCTGATACATCTAGCTCCATCTCTACCTGTTTTCAAATCTATGCTAAAAACCCACCTTTTCACTGGTGCTTTTAGCTCCTAGCCACTACTCAGTTGCCCTCCCCTTGTCCCTTCCTTCCTTCTCACCATGTACTTCCCTCACCCGTAACTGTCTTGTCTGTGTATTATTTAGACTGTAAGCTCTTTTGAGCAGGGACTGTCTCTTTGTGTCAGGTGTTCAGCACTGCGTGCGTCTGGTAGCGCTATACAAATGCTAATAATAATAATATTATGATCACTGTTATCAAGTGGCCCCAGCACTATTACCTCCCGCGCTAGATCATGCGCTCCACTAAGGACTAGGTCTAGAATTTTTCCTTCTCTTGTCGGCTCCTGTATCAGCTGCTCCATAAAGCAGTCCTTGATTTTGTCCAGGAATTTTACCTCCCTAGCATGCCCTGATGTTACATTTACCCAGTCAATATCCTGATAATTGAAAACACCCATTATTATTATGTTGCCCAGTTTGTTAACCTCCCTAGTTTCCGATAACATTTCTACATCAGTCTGTTCATCCTGGCCAGGAAGACGGTAGTACACTCCTATCACTATCCTTTTCCCCTTTACACATGGAATTTCAATCCATAGGGATTCCAAGATACGTTTTGTTTTCTGCAGAATTTTCAATCTATTTGATTCAAGGCCCTCCTTAACATACAATGCCACCCCTCCATCAATTCGATCCACCCTATCACTACGATATAATTTTTACCCCGGTATGAAAGTGGTTATCCTCCTTCCACCAGGTCTCAGAGATGCCTATTATATCTAATTTTTCATTTAGTGCAATGTGGTTTAACTCTCCCATCTTATTTCTTAGGCTTATGGCATTCGCATATAGACATTTCAAACTATGTTTGTTGTTCCTATTTACATCATGCTCAGTACTTGACAGTATTAATTTGCAATCTTTTTGTCTGATTTTTATTTTTATTTGTGGACCCCTGATCTACTATGGTCTCTTTTGCAACCTCACTATCGGGACACCCTATCTTCCCTGTTTTGGTGATATATTTAAAAGATACCTTATTCCGAACCATGCGCTTTTGAGCGACTGTCGGCCTTCCCTCAGTTTCTAGTTTAAAAGCTGCTCTGTCTCCTTTTTAAATCTCCAGGATGGTAGAAGGAGAAATATTGCAACTGCTGCTATTTTTGTATGGGCATTTTTTTGGACAAGGTAACAGAAATATGGAAGGCGTCACATTTCTTTATTTTCAGAACTTTGAGGAAGTGGTGGTTGTGCTGATCTCACAACACATATCCATGCACGCTTTCCAAAAATACTAGGACTAGAGGGCATGCGATGAAACTACAGTGTAATAAATTGAAAACAAATCGGAGAAAAGCTTTCTTCACCCAGCGTGTAATTAAACACTGGAATTCGTTGCCTGAGAACATGGTGAAGGCGGTTAGCTTAGCAGAGTTTAAAAAGGAGTTAGACGGTTTCCTAAAGGACAAGTCCATAAACCACTACTAAATGGACTTGGGAAAAATCTACACTTCCAGGAATAACAGGTATAGAATGTTTGTACGTTTGGGAAGCTTGCAAGGTGCCCTTGGCCTGGATTGGCCGCTGTCATGGACAGGATGCTGGGCTTGATGGACCCTTGGTATTTTCCCAGTGTGGCATTACTTATGTACTTATGTACTTATTTCTTTAAAACATCCAGCTAAACCAAGCCAATATCCAAAGGGAGACTCACTTTCTTAATTTTCAACTGGTCATTGCAAGTAAGTGAAACAGATAACTTACTACACACAAATAATTGAAAAACAAGAGTTCTGCCCAAACAGGATGAGTCCTTGGAGCTGAACTGCCAGATTGAAGGAGTGGATGTTAAGTGACTAGAGATACATTCTGAATTACTGCAGAGGTGGAAGTTAAACTTTAGTGGAAAGGGGTTGTCAGTCTGAATGGATAAATACAGGATTCAATGCGGGAAGGATATTGGGTCTTCTAAAAGATCTGACATCTTTGCAAAGGATTTGACCTCTTTGATGAAAAAGAGGGAGAAATAGAGAGTTGAGGACTGCTTGCTCTTGAGCCCAAAATGGAGAATTCTGCCCTGCAGGAAGGGGTGCAGAGAATTCCCATAAGACGAGGGGCTCAGGAAATGACCAATAGGGTGAGATCATGTGCTTGGGGTGATGAAGCATTATTCCGACAGGTCTATAAGTAACTGGAGGAAATGGGTCAAATGTGACACAGATTTCAAGTCCAACCACTATGCTAGTATCGGGCTCATTTTCAAAAGAGAAAAACGTCCAAAAAGTGGCATGTCAGCATTTTGGAAACCTATTTTTAGATGTTTTTCTCTGAAGTCCATAATCACAAAAGAGAGGGTAATACAGCATATAAACATACAATATAAACAAGAAAAAGCAATACTGGGCCTTCAAGAAAGAGACAATGGCAGTCCTTTATTGTGAAAAAGACCTGACACGGGCCGTGTTTCAGCGCACAAGCGCCTGCCTCAGGGGTCAAAGTGTGTCTTCACAATATATGAGCAGGAATGTTCAGACAGTCTGAGTAAATTGCCTCAACTTCTAGTTCTGGCTATTCTGCAATGCATAATTTGTTTACATGCGGTATCTTCAATAAAATCTTTCTGCTGTTATATTGATCTGCTGGCTTCTTTTTCCTTTTTCTATATATCATGCATTCCAGCTTCTGAAGATTCCTGTGATTGAAATTTGATGACAAAGGGGAGAAATGTCTTGACGTTTAGCATGATAAGCACACAGTATATGTTTCCAAATTAATTGACTTGGCTGCTAATAAGGATCAGATTGTGAGCTGGAATTAAAATAATAAAACAGTTCTATAACTTGGCACCTAAGCACGAGCATATGTTATAGAAAAGCAGCACTTATATTTGCCAGGGGCACCAAAACATTTTTCTGGGCTTTTCACATAGACATCAAACATATAAATGGCAAGAGGCGTACTCACTCGCAAATGCGCAGTAGAGACCCTCTCTGTCCCGCCACCGCGTCAATACATGATGACAAGGGTGTGACAGAGAGGGAACCTGCGCACCTGCGAGTGAGGGAACCGCCGTCGTCACCGCTTTCCCCCTCCCAGGGTTGCCGCTACCGCTCCCCCCACCCACCCGGAGTCGCTGCCGCCACCCACCCTCCACCCGGCCCGGGTACCTGGCTTCACTATTCAAACCGCCGGAACGCAGCACCCAGCTCATCTGAGCTGCCGTTGGCCTTCCTTACCTGCCTGTGTCCCGCCCTCGCCGACGTTACGTCACACGAGGGCAGAACACACGCAGAGAAGAAGGAAGGCTGACGGCAGCTCAGATGAGCTGTGTGCTGCGTTCCGGCGGTTTGAATAGTGAAGCCAGGTACCCAGCCCGGGTGGAGGGGTGGCGGAGGGGACTCCGGGGGGGGGGGGGGGGGGCAGCGGCGGCGGCGGCGACCTATCCGGGGGGGGGCTTTCAAACCCCCCTTCCTTTACTAGCCTGTTTTTACGGGCTCAACGGCTAGTTCCATTATAAAATGACCCCTTTAAGAGGTACAAATTAAACAACTGTTTCTCTTTTCTTGCAGCAAGAATACATCTCCACAAGTTCCTGACTATAACAGACCACGGGCAGAGGTCAATATATTCTCTACCAGATTTTGACTTTTATCTAATTGATCCCAGACAGTCATCCTTTTACTCCACACAGATAACTGCTTTTGAAGGAAAGTATTGGCTGCCTGTGTTTTTAGATCAGATTTTAAGTACACTGGTTTTATTTTGTAGTAGACAACCTGACTGTCTAGATCAGGGGTGTCCAACCTTGGCCCTCACCAGGTTGGGTTTTCAGGATTTCCCCAATGAATATGCATGAGATCAATTTGCATACAATGGAGACAGTGCATGCAAATAGATCTCATGCATATTCATTGGGGAAATCCTAAAAACACAAATGGATTGCAGCCCTCGAGGACTGAGGTTGGACAACCATGGTCTAGAGTTTCTGAAAGCATCATGGTGACTTTACAGATAGTTTGCTTTTGATTATACCACCCATGGCATAACATCTGAGCAATTCACATAATATTATAAATCATGAATAGAAAGAGAGAAAAGAAAAAGAAAGGTGAAGCTAGAATGGGTGATGGATTTGATATATTGCCTTTCTATGATAGAACCAAAGCGCTTTACATTTTTATTTATTTATTTGTTACATTTGTATTCCGCATTTTCCCACCTATTTGTAAGCTCAGTGTGGCTTACATAGTACCGGAGAGACCTTTGCAGGCTCCAGTGTGAACAAATACAGGGTGATGTTGGGGTAAGATCAATTTCATGTTGCACAGCCATATTAGGGAATTGGAAAACGGAAGAGTGGTGTTATGTCCATTACGTGCTTTAGTTTGGTTGTGTTGCAGAGATTAGGCATTTAAGTTGGATCGGTAGGGTATGCCTTTTTAAACAGGTTGGTTTTTAGTGATTTCTGGAAGTTTAGGTGGTCATACGTCGTTTTCAAGGCTTTTGGTAATGCGTTCCACAGTTGTGTGCTTACTTAGGAAAAACTAGATGCGTAAGTTGTTTTGTATTTAAGTCCTTTGCAGCTTGGGTAGTTCAGATTTGGATAAGATCGTGTTGATTTGGATGTATTTCTAATTGATAAATTGATCAAGTCTGTCATGTAACTCGGGGCTTCTCCGTAGATGATTTTGTGAACCAGATTTTGTGGTGTAGGTTTTGAAGGCGATGCGTTCTTTGATTGGGAGCCAGTGTAGTTTTTCTCGGAGGGGTTTTGCACTTTCAAATCGCGTTTTACCAAATATAAGCCTAGCTGCCGTGTTTTGAGTGGTCTGAAATTTCTTTAAGGTTTGTTCTTTACGTCCCGCATAAATTCCATTGCAGTAATCTAAGTGGTTTAGTACCATTGATTGTATCAAGTTGCGAAATGTTTCCCTCGGGAAGAATTGCTTCACGCGTTTGAGTTTCCACATTGAGTGGAACATTTTCTTTGTTGTGGATGCCACTTGGCTGTCTAGTGTTAAGTTACGGTACATTGTAATGCCGAGGATTTTCAAGCTGTCTGATATAGGTAGGGTGTGATCTGGGGTGTTGATACTTGTGGGGATGTCCGTGCTGTGTTGGGATGAGAGGATGAGACAATGAGTTTTTTCTTAATTGAGTTTTAGTTGAAATGCATTTGCTCATGAATCCATAATGTTCAGGCCAAGCTTGATTTCGTTGGGGATTTCTATCAGTTTGGATTTGTAAGGAATGTATATTGTGACATCGCATGCATATATGAAAGGGTTAAGGCCATGGTTGGATAAGGACTTGGCAAGTGGGGTCATCGTTAAGTTGAATAGGATCGGTGATAGCGGTGATCCTTGCGGTACTCCACAGTCTGCTTTCCACGGTGATGATATGTTTGAATTTGATTTTACTTGATATGTTCTAGTGGTTAGGAAGCCCTTGATCCAGTTAAATATGTTTCCACCAATCCCAAACGTATCTAGTAATCTTATAAATATATTCATTATATGATTTGTCTGCCCCTACTGGGCTCACAATCTCTGTACTTCTTTGTCCCTACTGGGCCCACAATCTAAGTTTATATCATAATAAAAATAATAGATCATAAGACAGCATGTATTCCTCTGCTGACTATTTCTAATAACCACCTATATCTATTTATAAATCAAATGCTTTTGGGAATAAAAATGTGCTAAGTCAGTTTTTAAATGTTTTAAGAGATCTTTCTAATCTAAGATGGCTTGCCAAAGTGTTCCAAAGTGATGGTGCAGTTAAACTAAAGTTGGTGCTTCATATGGTTTCCAAGAAATGACTCTAAAAGAAGGAACCAACAAAATATTGTATTGTGAAGACCATAATGTTCTAGAAG
The DNA here is from genome assembly GCF_901765095.1 of Microcaecilia unicolor. Taxonomy (NCBI): domain Eukaryota; kingdom Metazoa; phylum Chordata; class Amphibia; order Gymnophiona; family Siphonopidae; genus Microcaecilia; species Microcaecilia unicolor. The sequence continues at coordinate 378,237,430 of NC_044031.1, forward strand.
GACTGTAGGGAATTAATAGTCAAAAAAGAAATCAGGGTTCACCTGAATGAGGAATTTCAAATGTTAACAACAAATGTCTTCTATGGAATTTTTGTGGAAACTGGAAACCAATGTTATGCTTCCAGAAGTGTTGTAACATAATTAAATTAACGCATTCCATGAAGACGTTTAATCGTGCAATTTTGTATAATCTAAAGATGTCTAATATTTATGTAATGCCCCTTTGTGGGTGTCCCTACTTTTTATGTGTTGCTGTTCACCCAGGGGATCTTTCACAAAGGCATGGTAGCGTTTTTAGCATGTGCTAATCATTAGCATGCACTAAGGGGGAATTCTATATATGGCACCTAAAAAATCCTCGTGGAAAACATTTTCACCTAAGCGTATTCTATGTGTTGCCTAGATTTAGGCGCAGTATTTAGAATATGCTTAGTTGATATCCCAGCACCTAAAACTGCACGTCTATTTCCAACGAAAACATGGCGTAAATCCTGATGTGTAGATTTAGGCACAGAGGGCCATATTCTATCACTACGCATGTACATTTCAGAATGCCCACGAAATGCCCATTTCCCCACCCATAACCATGCCCTTTTTTGTCTGCACATGTTAGAAGTTAGGCACAGTGCATTACAGAATACGCTTAACGAGTTGTACGTGTAAATTCTAATTATTGCCAATTAGTGCTCATTATTGCTTGTTAAGTGCTGTTATCAATGCTAGTTAGCTTGTTAAGCCAATTAAGCAACATGTTTTTTTCTATAACGTGCCTGGATTTCGGCGTGGGTTTCTAGGTGTACTATATAGAATCTGGGGGTAAACGCTAGAGATGACCATAGGAATATATGTAAAAGGCCCACCCAGTTTGCTATCTGGGCACCAGCACTGAATATTGCCAGTTTCAATAAGTGCCAGCTCTGCTCAGATTCCGTGCATGGACTGCCCTGGCACTAATTGGATAGTGTGGGACCCAGCGCTGCCCAGTTAATGTGCCACTAAATATCAGCTGATAGCCTCTCCTGCCTATCTAAATCACTTTGAATATCTTTTTCTAAATAAAGTATAATTTTCTTCTTCTTAAATGGAATGTTCAGGTCCTTTACATTAAAGTGAAGGAATCCTAAAGTTTGCGGTCATCTGTATTTGAGGTTGGATATTTAACCAGCTATTGTCTGTAGTGATGCAAAGTAATCACATATATTACCTCAAATAAGGGCAGATTGATCAATCTGCACAACCAGAATTTGACACCCCGAGCGGTGGGTAGGTGTGACCGGTGAAATAGTACAGCCAAACGGATGAAACACAAAAGTAAGTATTTATTTAAAGAGATTCTCAGGCCTGTTACTTCACAGGGCCCAAGACATAGGGTGGGAAACCTCTCAGTCCAACAACAGAGTCTTAGGCAGCAGGCCAAACACAGTCCATTGCTGTTGGGTTTGCAACGCCCCAAACACAACCTACAAGGTTCTGGGTTTCTCCCCAGACTCCAGGTCTGGCTCCCACCAGACTGCAAAACAGTTTTGCAAAGTCAATTCAAAAGTAACAAAGGCTACCTAAGCCAGGTCACGATTATTGAATGGGTGCTTGAGTTCCTTCCTCCCTGGGCTGCCTTAACTTCTGCCTGGCCCTGCCTTTTGAACTTCCCGGTCGTGACTCAGCCCTTCTTGGCTTACTCTCTCCCGGGGCAGGACCTGCGCTTTTAAGGTGGCCCAGGCTACTTACAGAGGGACTTTTCTTAAGAGTGAAGGGCAATGTCCTATAAACCCCATCACACAGAAATATACAATAATGCTGCAACAGGCAGCAACATAACATTTTATATTACCTCTGTGCCTGTAAGGGTTCTTCTTAGAGTAATTCCCTAGAAGAAGCCCAAACTCCTTTTATTCTGATCCCTCCCTTCCTGTTACCCCTAACTGAGCTCCAATCATTCATACAATCAGCCCAAACATACATAAGCAGTAGGATACGTGAAGGGGTATAATTGAAAGGGGTGCCCAAATTTTCTTGAGGACGTCCTCGCAGGACGTCCCGGCGAAGGGGCGGGGAAACCCGTATTATTGAAACAAGATGGGCGTCCATCTTTCGTTTCGATTATACGGTTTGGGGACACCCCAAATCTTGACATTTAGGTTGTCCCTTGAGATGGTCGTCCTTAGATTGGGTCATTCTGATTTTCGGCGATAATGGAAACCAACGGACACCCATCTCAGAAACGACCAAATGCAAGGCCTTTGGTCATGGGAGGAGCCAGCATTCGTAGTGCACTGGTCCCACCTGACATGCCAGGACACCAACTGGCACCCCCGGGAACTTTGGTCGTCCCCGTGACGGAAAGCAGTTGGGGACGCCCAAAATCTGCTTTCGATTATACCGATTTGGGCGACCCCTGTGAGAAGGACGCCCATCTTGCGATTTGTGTAGAAAGAAGGGCGTCCTCTTTCAAAAATAAGCCTGGTATTGGGTCAGCCTTTCTTAGAAAAGGTTCAAAGAAGAACGACCATAATGATAAAGAGGCTGGAACTCCTCTTATATGAGGAAAGGCTAAAGAGGTTCGTGCTCTTCAGCTTGGAAAAGAGACGGATGAGGGGCGATATGATTGCAGTCTACAAAATCCTGAGTGCTGTGGAACAAGTAGAAATAAATCAAATTTTTACTCGTTCCAGAAGTACAAAGACTAGGGGACACTTGAGGAAGTTACATGGAAATATTTTAAGACAAATAGGAGGAAATATTTTTTTTACTCAACGAATAGTTACGCTCTGGAACTCATTTCTGGAGAATGTAGTAACAGTGGTTAGTGTATCTGGGTTTAAAAAAGATTTGGACAAATTCCTGGAGGAAAAGTCCATAATCTGCTATTGAGACAGGCATGGGAAGCAACTGCTTGCCCTGGGATTGGTAGCATGGAATGTTTCTGCAAATTGGGTTTCTACCAGGTACTTGTGACCTTGTTTGGTCACTGTTTGAAAAACAAGATACTGGGCTAGATAGACTGTTGGTCTGACCCAATATGACAACTCTTATGTTCTTATCTCTCTACCCTGTTCTGACCTTACATTACCACAAATTTGTCTTCTTTCACTGGCTAAATGACTTAGTGACTAGAAATTGATCTTGAACCCTGAAAAAACAGTGGCCTGCTGTATTTCAGGCCACCATCCACAGCCCTCCTTGGTCCTTTGTTTCTTTGATATGGACATTTGTCCAGTGGAATTGTTTCGATATTTAGATGTGATTCTTGATTTCCATTTATCATTTCATGCACAAACTTTCGCATATCATGCAATCAGGCTTTCTTTCTGTCTCTATGTAGGCTCCACTTTCCATGTAGGCTACTTGATTTTTCTACCTTACATACACTCACACATGCGTTTTTGATTTCAAAACTTGAATACTGCAGTGCTATATATGCCGACATTCCCAAACTTCAACTGATATTTCTTCAGATTCTGCAAAATATGGTAGCCCGTTTCCTATGAAATGCCCATACGTATGATCATGCTTCTCCACTGTTTGCACTGGCTGCTGGTCCACTAATGAGTCTGGTTCAAAATCCTGTGTTTAACTCACAAAGCATATCACTAGAGTGTGCATTAATATTTATGCTCTTTAACTGTTCCCTATACCATTATTGTGTTCTTAGGTCTATTGATTCCAACTGACTGGTGTTGACACTGTGAGTCAACTAGAGATGCTGCCTTTTACTATTTGGCACCGTAATTGTGGAATAATTTACCACCTTTTCTCTGTACTGGTTAGTGTTTACTAAATTCAAATCTGGTCTAGAACCCCATTTCTTTGACCTTGCTCTCAGTAATCTCCAGTAATACCGGTTTGATTGAAGGGGGTCTGTTCACTCAGAATGGTCTTTCCTGGTATGTATATTAAAATCTGTTCTTGCTTTAGATGCGTGAAAGCTTGAGCTACCTGTTTCTATTCCCGATTGGTGTTCCTTTCATTTTATAAACCGCTTTGACCTTCATGACAGATATGGCAGTACATCAACTCTGATGGTAAACATGAATTTAGGGGCCCTTTTACTAAGCAGCCGTAGGGCTAACACATGGGTAGCATATGCCAAATTGACACTACCGCCGAGGTAGCGCGGGCACCCGGATGTAATTTCGAAGTTGGCGCATGCTGTTTCCTGCGGTAGAAAATATATTTTTATTTTCTACCATGGGGGGAGTTCCCAGCAGTAATCGGCAGCATAGCCACATTGGCGCATTCTGCATGATTACCACGCAAGTGGCGCATGAGACCTTACCACTAGGTCAATAGGTGGTAGTAAGGGCTCAGGCAGAAAATAGCCGCGTGGTACTTTTAATTTTAGTGCACGGCCATTTACTCTCCCATTAAAAAGACCCTTTTTCCCAGCTGTGATAAAAAATGGCCCGGCACGTGCCAAAAACACACTACCACAGGCCACTTTTTTACCGCAGCTTAGTTAAAGGGCCCCACAATGAACATCCTGGTTCCACTGAGAGAACAATAAGAGCCCTGGGTACTTGTTTAAAAAGGAACAAGGAGACAGAGGTCAGATTACCTGAATAAACATGTAACATCAAGACAGAGCATCTGGAATCTCAATCTGTTGTTTTCCCTGAATCCCTTTGAGCAATTTTTGTTATGAAGGTAAATAAATAAATTTATTTATGTATATATTTATTTTTTAATTTCTTATATACTGCCTGCAAGCCACTAACCATAACTTCTTGAAGTGACTAAACTGTAAAATTCTGTTTCAATAGTGTTTTCTAGACGCTAAATAAACCTAAGCTGTCATCTACAAATAAGAAATCCAATTTGCATAATCAGTGCCTTAGGATATCATCTAATTATTTTTATTATGATATAATTATTGCACATTATGGTTGTTGCAATAATAGAAAATGATTTGTTTTGCAATAGCTTATAAAAATATATTTGTTAACATGCTAATTTTCAGACACTGGGATTTTATTATACATGGTTGCTATTCTGTTCCAGACACAATGACTTACGATTGCATAACAGAGTAAATAATATAAATATTCATTTCATAATGCTGCTCCCTGCTAATGTGTTTTATTTTTTTTTTCCAGGCACTCTTTGATTTCATGGGCAACAGCACACTAGAACTGAACTTCAGCAAAGGAAGTCTCATCTACCTGCTGAGCAAAATCAATAAGAACTGGTTAGAGGTGAGACTCACATAGGTTGTCAGAGGTCTCCCAGGCCTAGACATTACTAATTTAATCAGAAGCTAATTCTACAACTGGGTGTCCTCCATTTAGGTACACCAAGGCCTGCAGTAGGAACCTATCCTGTAACATAACCAAAGCGCCTAGGTTCCCTTATAGAATGCTAGTGTAGCCTGATATTGGCAAATCTAACACATAGGCACCAGGGGCGTATCTGGACTTCGGTGGGAGGGGGGGCCAGAGCAAGAGTGAGGGGGCATATTTTAGTCCCCTCCCCGGCGCCAGCGCCCCCCCCCCCCACCATTGCCGGACCCCCCGCCACCAACTTTGACCCCCCCCCACCAATGACCCTGTCCACCCCCCCTCCCGCCGCCAACCCTCCCCGCCGCCGTCGCCTACCTTTGCTGGCGGGGGACCCCAACCCCTGCCAGCCGAGGTCCTTCCATTGCAAAGCTGGCGGGGGACCCCATCCCCCACCAGCCGAGGTCCTCTCTTCTGTTGCAGCAAAGCTTCCTTCAGTTTCAAATTCTGAGTCTGACGTCGTGCAGGACATCAGACTCAGAACAGGAAGCTTTGCTGCAACGGAAGAGAGGACCTCGGCTGACGGAGGTTGGGGTCCCCCGCCAGCAAAGATAGGCGACGACAGGTTGGCGGCAGGAGGGGGGTGGAGAGGGTCGTCGGCAGGGGGGGCCAGGGCCAAATCTACAGGGGCTCAGGCCCCCGTGGCCCTACGCAGATACGCCCCTGATAGGCACCCACTTTTACTAGGCTGTTGTAAAAGGGGCCCTGCGCTAGCAGCAGCAGCCAATTTTGCCACATGCCAGGGCCCCTTTTACAACATCTGGTGAAAAGGCCCAAAAAAGAAATGGCCATGCGGTAAGTTTGCACTTGCTGTGTGGCCATTTCAGGGGGGGAGCACTTACCGCCACCCGTTAAGGTGGCAGTAAGGGCGCCATTGCTAACCTGACAGTAACCGGGCAGTGCCCAATGCTGCCCAATAACTTCCAAGTAACCCCCTGAGGAAATATTTTTTAAATATTTCTGCTAGCTCCGCAAATGGCGCAGGCTTGGGGGAGGAATTACTGCTGGCACCCATGTCGGGTCGGCGGTACTTCTGGGTTGCCAGGCGGAAACTCTTTATTTATTTGTTGCATTTGTATCCCACATTTTCCCACCTATTTGCAGGCTCCTATGTGCAGACACCTCAATGTAGCAGGGACATGCGTAACTCACAGTAATCTGTAAGTTACCCATGTAATTGGAAGCCTCAGCGATGTCCTCTCCATGCTTCTCTTGCAAATACCCACTATGTGAGTTAAACAGATATTTGCAGAACATTACTTAAGCAAAATATTGACATATACACTTATGTGCACACATATGTGCATATAGGTCACTATCTAAATATTTTAAATATTTATGGTTTCTCTAATGTGTTATGACTCCAGAACTTCCATTGATGTGGGCTTAAATGGCTTTGTATTGTATATGCAAAATAGTTTTTGTGTATTTCAAAACGTTCTTTGTGGTTTCTTTGAAACTTATAAATAAAGTTTTTTAAAAATGACATGCATACCCCCAGATTCTATATGCCACCCAAATTTGGGTACAGATCCAAGATCTGCATACAAACTGATTAGTTAGCAAGCCATTAACAATCAAATACTGACATTAATTGGCACTAATTTGAACTTACATTTAGCTCTGTCTACATGCTACTCTATAACGCTGCACATCCAAAGTATCTTGTGCACAACTTCAAAGGTGGCATTGCATGGGAGGGGCATGGGTGGGTCAGGGGTGTACCAGAAAGTTTGGCCCAGTATTATAGAATACTGGGGTTACATGCCTAGCCTACAAGCCAGGATTTACTCCAGGTTTCAGGAGGCATAAGTCCTCACACCCGAACTGGGCAAGCCTAGTATCCTGTTTCCAACAGTGGCCAATCCAGGTCACAAATAGCTGGCAAGATTCCAAAACAGTAAAACAAATTTTATGCTGCTAATCCTAGAAATAAGAAGTGAATTTTCCCAAATCCATTTTAATAATGGCTTATGGACTTTAGGAAATTATCCAAACCTATTTTAAACACTGCAAAACTAACTGCTTTTGCCACATTCTCTGGCAAAGAATTCCAGTGTTTAATTACACATTGAGTGAAGAAATATTTTCTCTGGTTTATTTTACATTTACTACTTAGTAGCTTCATTGTGTGCCCTTAGTCCTAGTATTTTTGGAAAGATTAAATAAGCAATATTTGTCTACCCATTCCACTCCACTCAGTGTTTTATAGGCCTCATATCATAACTCCCCCTGCCATCTCCTGCTGGAAGAGCCTAGCCACTTTAGCCTTTCCTTATAGGGAAGTCATCCCATCCTCTTTATCATTTTCATCACCCTTCTCTGTACCTTTTCTAATTCCATTATATCTTTTTTTAGATTCCGTGAACAGAATTGCACACAGTATTCAAGGTGTAGTTGCACCATAGAGCAATACAAAGGCATTATAACATTCTCATTTTAGCTTTCTATTCCTTTCCTAATAATTTTGCTTTCTTCACCACCACCGCACACTAAGCAGAGGGTTTCAATGTATCATCAACAATGACACCTATATCCCTTTCCTGGTCGGTGACTCCTAATGTGGAACTTTGCATCACGTAGCTTTAGTTTGGGTTCCTCTTTCCCACATGCATCACTGTGCGCTTGCTCACATTAACATCATCTGCCATTTGGATGCCCAGCCTCCCAGTCTCGTAAGTCTTTCAATTCTTCACTGTCCTCTTGTGATTTAACAACTTTGACTAACTTTGTGTCATCAGCAAAATTAACTACTTCACTAATTATTCCCATCTCTAGATCATTTATAAATAGGTTAAAAAGTAGCAGTCCCATCACAGACCCCTGGAGAACCCACTCTCTACCCTTCTCCATTGAGAATACTGACCATTTAATCCTACTCTCTGTTTTCTATCTTTTAACCAGTTTTTAATCCACAATAAAACATTATCTCCTATCCCATGACTTTATAATTTCCTTTGGAGTCTTTCATGAGGTACTTTGTCAGTTACCTTTTGAAAATCCAGATACACAATATCGACTACTCACCTTTATTTACATTTATTCCCCCCTTCAAAGAAATGTAGTAGATTGATGAGTCAAGGTTTCCTTTGTCTAAATCCATGTTGGCTTTATCTCATTATTCCATGCTTATGTATATGCTCTGTAATTTTGTTCTTTAAAACAGTCTCTACCATTTTGCCAGCACCGACACCATGCTTACTGGTCTATAATTTTCCCAGATCACCTCTGGAACTCTTTTTAAAAATTGGCATTACATTCAATCTCCCATTCTTCTCTCTTAAGCAAGAACTGGCAGCTTCTATCTCCATGGGCTTGTTCTGCTTCCCCTAATGCAGAGCTTCTTAACCTTTTACCACACAACCCCAGTTTAACACTTAAAAATTCACATGACCATAGATTCATGATGAAAACAAAATAGCTCTCTCTAGTTGATGCTTCTGAGCTAGAGGTGAGTTGGTGCCTACCCCTCTCCTGGAGATAAGTAGGCCACTTCTTTAGGGCTACTTAGCAGATCACTTCTTTGATTTTCTAGCAGGCTTAGGAGTCTCTCTGTCTTTATGACAATTCTTAATAGTAAAAAGATTCTCTATACTCTAAACTGTAAGCAATGGGAAAAAAATCTCAAAAGCCAGTGGTAATGAAAAACAGAGAGGAAAAACCTCAAGAAGCTCCCAGCCGATAGCTGACAGAGCAGGGCTTCTTCAACATAGGAGAAAAACCTCCCTGGTTAGTGTAATCACAAAATCAAGAACTGAACAGACACGGACATGTTCAAAAAAGAGTTTAAATGCTTAGCTGTAGAGTCTCTTTCTTCCGACTATGGCACAAACAGACTGTGACCAATGATGGCCAGCGTTTTATAGAGCTGCGTCAGGGTCAATTGATCAGAAAATTTAAGCTCCGTTCAAAAATACTCCATAGTTCCATCAGTATGTTTGAATGGAGTTTAAATTTTCTGACCGATTGACCCTGACGCAGCTTTATGAAACGCTGGCCATCGTTGGTCCTAATTAGGACAGACAAACAGGACAAACAAGAGATAAGAGAATATTAAAGTGAGGATGATAAAATAAGGGTTCTGAACAAGTGAATAAGGGTTAGGAGTTAAAAGCAGCATCAAAAAGGTGGGCTTTTAGCTTAGATTTGAGACGGCCAGAGATGGAGCTTGACGCCACCGGCTCAGGAAGTCTATTCCAGTCATATGGTGCAGCAAGATAAAAGGAACGGAGTCTGGAGTTAGCTATGAAGGAGAAGGGTGCAGATAAGAGAGATTTACCCAGTGGACAACACTTGTGTATATATTTTATAAAATACGCACTGTACCAATTCTTACTGACATATGCAAACACAAACTTATACCTGTCTCAGAGGCAGGTATAAACCTTGTATGGAGCCTTCAGGGAGAGGCAAATTTTAAAAGGCATATATGTTTCCTGTACCAACAGACCCACATACCTGCCTGTGTGCCTTTCCTGCCTATGCACCGTGGCACAAAATTACCCTTATTTCATCTGTGCACTCAGAAAGGAATGAATGAAACTAATTAGGCATTGAGCATTGACAGTGAGGGCACCAAGACATGAAAACAAATCTCATGGTCCATAGTGTCCAAGATAGCCAAGAGTTTCAGCACAACCAGCACTAAGTCCATGGCTTTATCTAAATTCTCATGAAGGGCACTAGTTACGATCAATAATGTTCCCTCAGTGCTGTAGACAGCTCAAAATCCCAAGTGGCAGAGGTCCAATAACTTTATATTATGTACAGAACACTAAAACTGAGCCAGCTCTGCATGCTCAATTAACTTACTCATAAAAAAGAGATTTAAAATTGGCCTACAATTATTTGGTTCTGTAACATACAAAGCAGTTTTATTAGAAAAAGGATGAACAACCATCTGTCATGGGCATCTGTCATAGGTAATTCTCTGTCATATGTATAAGAGACTTGGCAAAGCTAAGCCTCCCCAAAATCTAGTGGCTCAGCTCAGTCTGAAATAGAGCACCCAGACACTCTGTTTTTTTTGTTAATAAAGTTATTGTTCTTCCTACTACAGTCAGCAGCAGAAGACTTGCATAAATGTGAAACTGGTCCTGCAGCAGCACATGCTGAAGTGCAGTTAAGCATATCTTCATTTGTCTGCTTCTAAATGGGGTGGGTGTTTGTGACTGGGACAGCCTTACTTAACAGAACAGCAGGGGTAGCCAAGACTGAAAAGAGGAAGACTGAGGACTGGAAGGTAAGAGAAGGAGAGCATGAGGGGTAACATAAGAGGAGATACAGAGAAGACAAAAACGGAGAAAAGAGATGAAAGATAACAATCAAATGTCAGCGACAGATGTGGAGAAAAAGAGAAAGCAGGAGAAGAAAGAAGAATTTAAAATGAGACCCTGGAAAAGAACTTAGATTAAAACAACATATAAAACAAGTGGAAAGGAGAGAGTGAGACCAACCCGATTAGTAAAATGTGTCAGCTTTTGAAATTTTCAACCCTGGTAATTTTATATTTTACACAGTACAGAAGGAAATGTATTTCTTTTTCTCCAGTATTGCTCTGCATATGGGGTTTGACGTCTTATGATTCCTAGTTTTAGATTGTGGTCACATTCTGTATCTGAGGGCATGTTGGTATTCTGTGGATGTGACAGAAGAGAGGTATTCTATGTATGTTTAGTTTCTCTGCAGGAATCAGTAGCAGTCTGACTTGTTCTGTTTTCCCAGCTAACAGTATGCTGGTATTCTAGGGTGCTGCCATATGTGGATAGAGTTGTTGCTATTTGAGTCCTGGATATTAGTGCTGTTTTAGTATGACAGGTTTTCTATATAGTTCTGGAATTTGTTTTTTGCATGATTTGGTTACTTCCAAAGTACTTGTTAGTGCAGAGTAGGGATGGGCTATCATTTGTAGTGACATAGAATGTCAAAGACATATCCTATTCCACTGTATGTTGTTACCAAAAGAAACAAGCAGAAAAAAAACATGTAATGGGGTAAATTCTACATATGGCACCGAAAAATCGGAGCCCAAAGAGAAAACGCTAAGCACTATTCTGTAAGTCGTGCCTAAGGTAGACACATCCATTTGCACCAATGAAAACGTGGTACAAATGCCGGTTCCTAAATTTAGGCGCATAGACCTAATTGCACGTGTAATCCGAATTCATGCCCACACTTTGCCCTGAACAGCCCATGACCCTCCCATGACCCTCCTATTGCTGTGCCCCCTTTTCCGGGATGTGGATAACATTTAGGCACAGATCATACATCTAAATTTATATGCATACATCTTAATTGATTCCAGTTAGCGCCAATAATTGTTAAAAAGCCAATTATTGGTGCTAATTGGCTCATTATTTAATTAAGATGCTCGTGCACCCAAATTTGTGTGCACATCTCGAGGCCCGTTTTATAGAATTAGGGGGAATAAGTGACCATTCAACAAAGTAACATATTAAAAAAGTAAGTGACGGCAGATAAAGACCTGAATGGTCCATCCAGTCTGCCCAACAGTCACATTCATTATCAATTCAAGATTAAATCAACAATGAACATGATATTATATATTTGATCACAGTCTTTCTTAGGTGTTTCTGGGACAGAGACTGTAGAAGTCCGCTCTGCTCTGTTCATATGTTCCAACTACTGGAGTTGCCATCAAAGCCCACTCTAACCTATCCAAATCCATCTTGTCATTTGCGGGACACAGCCCGTAAGGTCTGCCCAGTACTGTCCTCATGTTCCAAATTAATGGAGTTTCCTTCAAAGCTCTCTCCAGCACATCCTACAACCAGATTGCTATATGCAGGACTCAGGCCGTACAAGCCAGCCCAGCACCTGCCTTAGTTGATACAGCCAGAGTTGCCATCTAAGTACCACTTGACATGCAAACTCATATACAATTCTTTAAGTTTTATTTTTAATACCATTCATTTTCTAATTAGAGATCATCTGTGTTTCGAATTCCACCATAGTTTTTTTTTTCTGTACCATCTCCCATGGGAGGGCATTCCAGGCATCAACCACCCTTTCTGTGAAAAAGAATCCTTCTGATATTACTCCTCAGTCTACCACCCTACAACGTCAATTCATGTCCTCTAGTTTTACCATATTCTCTTCTTGGAAAATATTTGTTTCTATATTAATACCTTTTAAGTATTTACTTCTGTATCATATCTCCCCTGTCCCTCCTCTCTAGGGTATATATATTCAAGCCTTTCAGTCTCTTCTCATATGTCTTTTGGTGCAGGCCCTATATCATTTTTGTTGACTTCCTCTGGACCACTTCTTACATCTTTAGCAAGATACGGCCTCCAAAACTGAACACAGTACTCCAGGTGGGGCCTCATCAATTATTAATCAACAACTTCCTTTCTTCTGCTGGTTACACTTCTCCCTATGCAGCCAAGCATCCTCCACCGCCTTGTCACACTGTTTCATCACCTTCAGATCATCAGATACTATCACCCCAAGATCCCTCTCCCTGTCTGTGCAGGTAAGCGGTTCCTTTTGGGGTTCACTTTGCTATCCGAAGGAGGATGTTACGGCAGCGGAGCTGTGCCTGGCTCAGAACTGTCAGTAGTTTTGGGCATTAGGTCTGTGCTTCGTAGACGGCAAAACACTGCTCCCGGTGTGGGAGTTGGAGAGCAGCTTTGGAAGAGTGTAAATCCTGCCAACGTCCGGGCCGCTGTGAATAGACAACAGGATGGTGAGTCTCCTCATGCGGGCAGTGAGGCAGAGACGCCAGGGGGAAGTTTGGTGGGTTCCTCGAGGCAGGCGGGACCATGAGTGTCGGTGGGTGCCATTTTTTTCTGTTCCGGCGCGTTCCTCGTGCATGTGGTGCCCGAACTTCAGGCCGCGGCCTGCGAGCCTCAGGACCCGGCTCCGACTTCTGGGGGCATGGTATCAGGTGCAAGTCTCTGGCTGAACCCTTTTCACCAGAATTTGTTTTATTATTGCATCAGGCATTTCTGTTGAAACAGTCAGGGGTTTCTCCTCAACCGGTCCCAGCTGGGGCCCAGCAAGTTGTTGTTTCTGTGAGCTCTCCCTCTTTCCTGCCCAAACGTCTCCAGGTGGAATTTGTGGACCCAGAGGATGTTTCGGACCCGGATGACCAGTGATATCCGAAGGGTCGCCCTCAGAGTCAATGGAGGTTGTGGAGAAGGCCGTTTTACGATCTGAGGAGGCCGATGATCCCAACACGGCCCGCCTTTTTCGCAGGGAAGAGCTTCCCTCCCTTATTGTACAGGCATTGGAAGTTTTGAACATTTCTTTCCCGGAACCTGCAGGTGGGAGTGGTCCAGCACCCTCGATTATGTCAGGCACCAATGCCCGCTTCGATCCTTTCATGTGCATGAGGTGATGAAAATCCTGATTTCCGTGCAGTGGGATACGCCATCAGTGGGCTCAAGGTAGCTAAAGAGTTGGCACGTCTGTACATGCTGCCCTCAACGGACTTAGACTTGTTGAAGTTGCCAACGGTGGATTCTCTGATCACAGCAGTCACCAAAAAGACCACTCTCCCGGTTGAGGGTGGCACGGCACTTAAGGACCCTCAGGATCGCAAGTTGGAGGCTTCTCTAAAGCTCTCCTTTGAGGTTGCAGTGCTCTCTCTCCAGGTGTCCGTGTGCGGCTCCTACACATCTAAGGCCTGCCTGTCTTGGGTGCAGAAGGCTTCCTCTCCGGAGGATCTGGTCATCTATCTACCGGCCTTAGAGTTGGGCTTGGCTTTCCTGGCTGATCTACTTTATGATCTCTTGAGAGCATCGACTAATAGTGTTTCCCCTTGTGGTTACCGCATGCCAGTGGCTTTGGTTGCGTCATTGGGCCACGGATGTGGCTTCTAAATCGCGGATGGTGGAGCTGCCTTTTTGGGGGAAGCTGCTGTTCAGGACAGACATGGACAGGATTGTGAAAGAGTTGGGTGACTCTAAAGGCCAGTGCCTCCCTGAAGACAAGCCTAAGTCGGTTTGGTAGGCAGGGTCTAGGCCTAAGTTTCGGGATACCCAACGTTTTCGTCCAGGCAGAGGGGCCTCTTTTCAGAGGACCCACTTCACTCAGAGGCCTCAGCCCTTTCAGAGTGATCGGCAAGCCCCGCTCACAGGATCTAGGAGCCAGCCCGCGGTCAGATACATCCAATGATGAGGCCCTGGTCCATCTCCTGCCGGTCATTGGGGACATGCTGTCCCTCTTCCTGGCAGAGTGAACCGGGGTAACATCCGATGAATGGGTCTTGGAAGTCATCTGAGATGGTTACAAATTGGAATTTGCCCGACCACTGGCGGACTCCTTTCTTGAGTCTCCTTGCAAATGCCCTGCCAAAGTGTGGGCGGTTTGTCATACTCTGTTAAACTTGCAACGCCTGGGGGCAGTTCAGGTGGTACCCCCCCCCCCCCCCCCCCCCCCCCGCAAAAAGAGGTTACGGTCGCTACTCCATTTACTTCATGGTTCCCAAGAAGGGTGATTCTTGGAGACCGGTCCTGGATCTCAAAAGCGTCAACAGAAACTTACGGTTTCATCAATTCAGCATGGAAACTCTGTAATCAGTTATCGCAGCTGTGCAACCAGGGGAGTTCTTGACGTCACTAGATCTCAAGGAGGCTTACTTTCCGATTTGGCCTCCCCACAGGCGTTTCCTTTGGTTCACAGTTCTCAGCCACCATTTTCAGTTCAAGGCTATGCCCTTCGGCCTCGCTACTGCACCACAAACTTTTTCCAAGGTTCAGGTAGTGGTGGCGGCCATCCTCGGGACAGAAGGGAAACAGGTTCATACCTACCTGGACGGCTGGCTCTTGCGGGCATCCGCATGCAAGGAGAGTCGGTGTGCGACCGACAGAGTGGTCGGACTGCTGCAGTCTCTTGGTTGGATAATCAACTTTCAAAAGTGCAGCTTATTGCCCTCTCAGACCCTGGAGTAGTTGGGAGTGTGCTTCGACACCCGGAAGGGGATGGTTTGTCTTCCTCCTGCTCGGGTGCGGCATTTACAGGATCAGTTGTGGGGTTTGTTTCACATTCTGGCCCCACGGGTGTGGGATTATGTGCAAATCCTGGGGTCCATGGCATCCACTAGGTGTCACATGCGCCCGCTTCAGTGGCACTTGCTCAGTCATTGGTCTCCTTTCTCGGAGGATTATGTGATACGAGTGCCGTGGTCATCTTGGCTCCAAGCAGACATGCTTTGGTGGTTGAGCCAGGGGACTCTCTTGAGGGGCGTTCCCTTGGCACCTCTGGAGTGGCGAATTGTGACTACGGATGCGTCGCTCTCCGGGTGGGGGTCTTACTGCCTTCAATGGAAGGCCCAGGGCATTTGGTCCCCCATGGAAGCGTCTTGGTCCATCAACCTTCTGGAGTTACAGGCGATTCGTCTGGCCTTCATGAGTTTCAGGACCTGGTCCACGGCTGCCCCACCCAAGTTCTTTCAAACAATAGGACTGCGGTGGTGTATGTGAACAGACAGGGGGGCATCAAAAGTGCTCCCCTAGCACAAGAGGCAGCTCGGCTGTGCTGTTGGGCGGAGAATCATCTCTCTCCCTTGATGGAGGCTCACATAGCGGGGTTGCTGAATGTGCAGGCAGACTTTCTCAGTCGTCACAAGCTCGATCCAGGAGAATGGGAGCTTTCGCCCCTGGCCTTCAGTCAGATAATGGATCATTGGGGCTCCCAGGGTTGCATCTAATGGCTTCCAGGCACAATGCCTAAGTGCCCTGCTTCTTCAGCAGGGGTCAGGAGCTGGGCTCAGAGGGGATTGATGCCCTCCTTCAGCCTTGGCCCTGGGGCCTTCACTATGCCTTTCCCCCTTGGCTGATGGTGGGCAGGTTGCTCACTTGGATTGCCAGTCACCCTGGTCAAGTGATTTTGATAGCCCCAGATTGGCCAAGATGCCCTTGGTATGCGGATCTGGTTCAGTTTCTGTTTTATCAACCTCTCTGTCTGTCTGCGGTAGATGGGCTTCTGCTCCAGGGGCTGGTCGCGATGGAGGATCTCTCCCCCTTTGGTCTTATGGCCTGGCCCTTGAAAGGGCAAGGTTGAGACAAAAGGGGTATCAGGCGCGATTATTGCCATGATGCTTCAAGCTTGGAAACGTTCCACTTCGGTAGCTTATGCGAGGGTGTGGCGCACCTTCGAGTCGTAGTGGTCCGGTTCGGGTTTTTCAGCAGCTTCTGTATCGGTTATCTTCGCCTTCCTTCAGGAGGGTGTGTAGAAGTCACTCTCTGAGTACGCTCAAGGTGGAGGTGGCTGCGCTGGCCTGCTTCAGAGGTCGGCTACAGGGGGGGGGGGGGGTCTATAGCCTCCCACCCTGACTTAGTTCGATTCCTCAGGGGCGTGAACCGTTTAAACTCTCCTCATGCACCAGTAGTACCTGCCTGGAATCTGAACCTGGTTCTCAAAGCTTTCCAGCGTCCTCCTTTTGAGCCCTTGTCGGGGGTTTTCTTTAAAGGATCTCACCTTGAAGAAGGTTTTCTTGGTGGTCATCTCTTCGGCTAGGAGAATTTCTGAGTTGTAGGCTCTTTCTTGCAGAGAGCCCTTTCTGTGGTTCACGGAGGCGGGAGTGTCCATTAAGACAGTTCCTTCGTTTTCGCCCAAGGTGATTTCTCATTTTCATTTGGGTCAGTCGCTACATTTGCTGGCCTTTCACTGGGCGGATATCCTGAGCGCTTTCAGGAGCGTCGATGTTTGGATGTGCGATGCATTCTGCTCAGGTATTTAGAAGTGGCAAATGAGTTTCATCTTTCGGATCACCTCTTTGTGCTTTTTGGGGGCAGGGCCATCGAGAGACTGAGCCAGGCCCCAGGCAAGGCAGGGCCCGGGGCAAGGCCGCACCTCCCCAGGATCGCCGCTGCCCCACCCCGCCCCCCCAAGGATCGTCCCCCTACCCAAGGATTGCCCCCCACCTCCAATTGCTACTGCTGTCACCTCCCTCTCCTGCTCCCAGGCCACCTGCGCTGCAGTCCCTAGTCTCCACCTACCTACCCTCTGCTCCCTTCTGTCTGTCATCCGACCCCCTGCATTAAAAAAATCTCTAAAGCAGCAGCGCAGCGCCTTCTGTGCGAAAGTGGCACATCGCCTCGGGTGGGCCTTCCCTCACTGTGTTCTGCCCTCATGGAAATAGGAAGTTACATCAGAGGAGGGCGGGACACAGTGAGGGAAGGCCCGCACTAGGCGATGTGCCACTTTCACACAGAAGGTGCTGCGCTGCTGCTTTAGACGTTTTTTTTTAATGAAGGGGGTCGGATGACAGACAGAAGGGATCAGAGGGTAGGCAGGTGGCGATGGGACTGCGGCACTGGCGGCCTGGGAGCAGGAGAGGGTAAGAGACCCCGGGCCTTCCTTGGAGGCCCGGGCCCGGTGAAGTTTGCTCCCCTGCCCCCCCCCCCCCCTCAGCAGCCCTGTTTGGGGGTCACAGGAACGGTGAGATGGCCTCCAAGGCCACTATAGCCTGTTGGCTGAGGGAGACCATCAACTCGGCATATGTGACCTTCGGCAGGCCGGTTCCTTTGCAGGTCCGGGCACATTCTACACGGGCATAGGCTTCCTCTTTTGCCGAGTCTTGTTTGGTTTCTTTGGAGGAGATTTGCAGGGCAGCTACATGGGCATCGGCCCATACCTTCACTCATCATTATCGAGTGGATCTGGCAGCCTGGCAGGATGCAGTTTTTGGTGTATCAGTGATTTCCGCTGGGTTGGGTTTGTCCTGCCCTACTTGAGGACTGCTTTGATGCATCCCACAAGTCTTTGGATTGATCTGTGGGACGCTATGGAAGGAAAAATTAGTTCTCACCTGATATTTTTCTTTTCATTAGTCTGAACAGATCAATCCAGAGTCCCACCTTGCGATTTTAGTTTCTGGTACAGAGGTTCGATTTCGTTGTTTGTTCCTCGGGTTCAATTTCAGGTTCAATTTTTTTAACATGTGTTTCCTTCGCATGTTAAAAAAAAATACAGTGGCAGAGGATGGTGGTTTGGTTCAGTTGTGTTTTTTTTGTGTGAAGCAGGACTGCTTTGGTACTGTTCATACTGAGGTTCGGCTGGCTGCACAGGTCCACATATAGCAAACCTCAGAGGTTCTCTCTATCTCCACCTGCTAGTAGACGGACATAATCCACAAGTCTCTGGATTGATCTGTTGGGTCTAATGGAAAGAAAATTATCAGAACTAATTTTTCCTTATTGCCAATAATTGGTTAATGCTAATTATCAGCCCATTAGCTAATTAAGCTTCATGTGTAACCGTCCCTCTTCTGTACATTGCATGTACAACTTTGTACACTAGTCGCAAAGTTGGGTGACTCTTTACAGAATTAGAAGGTATGTAGAAAGAGGGCACACTCTTTCCTGATGGTAGAATCACAAAGCCTGCACAAACCATTGCCCACGTGCAAAGTAGTGCACGTGCACATACTTGTGTACACATGCGCACTCTACTGAGAAAATAGTGTACTGTCTTTCTGAAACAGTGCACTCTTTTTCCACATAGGGGGAAATTCTATATATGGTGCCTAATAAAGTGGTGCCGAACAAATTGCTATTCTGTAAGTCGCACTTAAAGTTAGGCGTGGTTTATAGAATTAGCACTTAGGCTCAGGAGTCATGACTAAATTTAGGTGCCGCCATTTGCACCAACAAAACATGCATTGTTTACATACATACGTCCAGTGCCCCAATTACATGCATACCTCAAACCTACATCCCTGATCCACTTCGAAACTCTCATGACCCTCCCATTTCCACACCCCCTTTTTGAGCCATGCATAAAATGTAGGTTCAGATCCTGTGACTAAATACCAATTAGCCTTGAGGAAAGGCTAAAGAGGTTAGGGCTCTTCAGCTTGGAAAAGAGATGGCTGAGGGGAATATGATTGAGGTCTATACAATCCTGAGTGGTGTGGAGGTGGAAGTGAATCAATTTTTCACTGATTCAAAAAGTACAAAGACCAGGGGACACTCAATGAAATTACATGGAAATGCTTTTAAACATAGGAGGAAAGAATAGTTAAGCTCTGGAACTCGTTGCCTGAGGATGTGGTAACGACAGTTAGCATAGTCTGCTATTGAGACAGACATGGGGAAGCCACTGCTTGCCCTGAGATTGGTAGCATGGAATGTTGCTACTATTTGGGTTTCTGCCAGGTTCTTGTAACTTGGATTGGCCACTGCTGGAAGCAGGATACTGGGCAAGATGAACCATTGGTCTAGCCCAGTATTGCTGTTCTTATTGCTTGTTAAAAAGCCAATTATTGGCACTAATTGGCTCATTATTCAATTTAATTGCACGCTCAATTTTTGGCAACTTTTATAGAATTAGGGGGATAGTGTGCACTATTTCCAAAGAATGCATTCTATGATTGAAAAGTGTCAAATGGTCAAACAAAAATGATTACAATGAAAATCCCAATAAAAGATATGGGAAATGACTGAAAACAAAACTGTTCTGATGGCCTATCCCTTGTGCACAGTCAGCTGTTGTTACTTGGTTGGCCCCAGAATTTGCATTTTAAATACATTGTATTCTACCTAAGAAGGTGTAATTGCATAATTCTGCTTTTATGCACACTTTATAGATCAATAAATATAGTTTACAGCATCAGTTGGCTGGTAGAGCCGAATTTCATATTGATTTAAATTGGTTTCTTTCTGTTATGCAAAGTGTTTGTGAAATATCAGTCATAGGTGGGACAATAGCAGAAGAACACGTGCACATGGCAATGATTTTGTCCTTTTTAAAACTATCCACAATAGCCATATCATTGAAGTGAGCTGTCTGTGCCTACCCCGCTATACCCTTCCCTGCTGAATGCCACTCTGCACATCTGCTTCACCCTTTCCAAACAAGGAGTCACTGGCTGCCTGTTGCCATCTATTTTAGGTTTTGTGGGAAAGCACCAGTCAAAAAGAAGCATTAACAATTGTAGTGCAGTCCTTTGTTAACTGCAGTAGCCCAGGATCAATCGGACTATTGCTTTAACACAACAACTTCAGGAATGACACAATTTCAAATGCTGAGACTGATGAAAGCCTTCAAATCATCAATCCCTTAGCATCTGACCCAGAAATCTCCATGAGCCCTTTCACCACCTAATTCCCATAATTTTCCAGATAAAAACTAAGAAGTCACTGATGGTTAAGAAGGAAGAATCAGAAACTACAAGACTTTTCTTGGGCTTTCTTTGTAGACTTACAGAAGGCAGGGAAAAAGCCTCAGCAGTCATAGGTTCATGCTGTGGAAACTTAGCATTGTTCATTCCACTCAGTCATTCTGATGTGAGTGCCACAGCTGCCTATTGACTCAAACCAATCATCGGCAAAATCCTCCTAATAATATTTTTAAATTTTGTTTTCAATTCTCACTTTTAGCAAACATCTATTTATTTAGATTTTTGCTCACACCTTTTTCAGTAGTAGCTCAAAGTGAGTTACATTCAGGTACACTGGATATTTCTCTGTCCCAGGAGGGCTCACAATCTAAGTTTGTACCTGAGGCAATGGAGAGTTAAGTGACTTGCCCAAGATCACAAGGAGCAGCAGTGGGATTTGAACCAGCCACCTCTGGATGGTAAGACTAGTGCTCTAACCACTAGGCCACTCCTCTACTCTACTCCACATGTAAATCTTGTGTGCTGAACAACTACAATCAAATAGCACAGCACAAAAAAACCCCAGAACATCTTGAAACGTGCTCTATCTCTGACCCGATCCCAACGGGGACCTGTTTTGCCATATGGGCTTCTTCAGGGGAAACTTTTGGAAAAACAAAAATAAAAATAGAAATATGAGTAAAAATGGTATACTGAGATATTGTAGTGAGAAGAATTGAACAGTGTATCTGAAAGAAGTTTTACAGGTTAAAATTAGTGTCCACAAGATTTTTTGGCTTGAAGCTGAGCTTTGTTGGTGGAACCGTTCAAAGTTTTTTAGACTTCCAGAAGGCCATTCTTTAGAAGGGTGCTTTTATTCAAACCCCGTGAATGTGCATAAATGATAAGAATGCAGGCATATATGTGCATGCTTTCATATATAAATGCCAATATTTTGGTTACATACCAGGCTACAAACTGAAACCTAAATGTGATGGCATGTAGTTTGAAGGTGGGCGTAGATATACCATGCTTCGTACCATACTCTGGGAACCTTGTACCTTACTTTGTGTTATCTCTATGATACTCTGTACCATATCCTGTAAGCTGCACTGAGCCTGCTATTGTTACGCTCTGCTACACTTCTCCAGGATGGGTTGGTTTCTGTTTCCTAACCTAGCAGCCGTCATCCGGGTTAGATCATGGAAAGCAGCCATCTTGGCTAGCTCAGGAGGGGGCAGCTATCTTGGAGTAACGAGGTCAGGAAGGAAGCCCATATTTGGATGTAGGCACCTCTGCTGATGGGGGCAGCCATCTTGGAACAGCTGCTCATGGTTGAGCCTAATTCTTGCTCTATTTAAAGCCCTGTTTCCAGTCCTTCCATGCTTCGGCTTCTATTCGCTTAGAGGTTGTGGTCTTCATCTGTTCCAGTGGTTTCCTGTGTTCCTGACCTTGGATTGTTTACTGACCACGTGTTGTGTTGCTGCTTGCCCAGACTTTCAGATTGCTCTCTGTTTTGCTGCTTTACTGACTCTTTGCTCCTGGACTGTGTCTGCTTGCCTGCCAGCCTGGTCAGCGGTTGTGCAACCCCGCCGGTTCCAGAAGTCCTGGTGGCCGCCTGCACCTGGGGGCTCAATTCCCAGGGAACGGTGGTCGCTCCCCAGGTGAAGCTAGAGGTTGTCTGGCTGCCTGATCGAGTGCGGTGCCACTTCATCTTCGCTGTGCTCAGTCGGGGCACAAGGGCTCACATTCACCAGGTCATAACAGCTATCGAGCGAGAAAGAGCGGGGTATAAATGCCATAAATAAAATATACAAAATGTGGGTGGAGTCTATGTGCTCTGATATATATCAGTCAATCAACTGACTAAAACCATTAAGTTAAAGAGCTGAATAAAAATCAATCTTA
Organism: Microcaecilia unicolor; assembly: GCF_901765095.1. Classification (NCBI taxonomy): domain Eukaryota; kingdom Metazoa; phylum Chordata; class Amphibia; order Gymnophiona; family Siphonopidae; genus Microcaecilia; species Microcaecilia unicolor. The sequence goes on from NC_044031.1 coordinate 378,259,678, forward strand.
GCACCACTTCACACAGCCTCAGCTTGTAAATTAAATCACAAAGTGAGAGCAGCTGCATGAACTATTTGCATATTAAAAATTAACTGTGTCAAATCTTCTAAAGTACTGTCATGTCCCATAGGAGCCCAATAGATCAAATCTTATTTACCAGATTAGCTTGTACTAAAACAGTTTCTGCTTCCTGACACTGACAAATAGTAACTTCTTTACAAGCAAGTATCTTCCTATCAAGAAGAAGTACTCTGACCTGAGAAATCTCATATGATGTAAAGTCTGGAGAGCTGAGCTGAGTCAATACTACATCATCATCCTTGCTCACTTTCCAATCCCAGTACCATAATAAGGGCCACTTAATAAAAAAAAAACTGGAATCTCATAAAATAACTGGAAAAGATTTCAGTTGCTGCAGAATACTGTAGCTTGATTTAATTTTTAAAATGAATGTAAGAGTAGCCATACTGGGTCAGACCAATGGTCCATCTAGCCCAGTATCCCATTTTTTAAAGAGTGGCCAAGTCAGGTCTCAAGTACCTGGCAGAAACTCAAATCGTGGTAACACTCCGTAATACAAGTCCCAGGGCAATCAGTTACTTCCTATGTCTGTCTCAATAGCAATCTATGGACTTGATCAAACCTTTTTTAAACCCATGTTCTGTGTACCAGTAAGGACTAAATCTAAAGTACATTCCCTTCTGGTTCAATCCTGAGTCAACAGCTCCTTGATGTGGAAATTTACAGCATCTAGAAACTTAACTATCCTGTTATGTCCCAATCAGACATTTACCCAATCAATATTAGAGTAATTGAAATCTCTTATTATTACCATTGAGAGACTCTGTGCAGAAGATGATCCCAAAATGAAGGGATTGTGAAGTTTCAGTCAAGATAGATTAGGTCTTCCCAGCATGTAGGAAACCCCAACCAGTGGTGTGCTGGAGCCGGCTCGCACCGGCTCGCAAGAGCCGCTTGTTAAATTTTGACAGCTCTTGCGAGCCGGTTGTTGTTGGGGGTGAGCCGGCTCCATTGCGGGAGGTAAGCATGTCAGGAGGGCAACACAACAGGCCATGCTTACCTCCCCTGCCGCTTCGAACCATGTCCTTCGCTCCCACCCTCCCCTCCGGCTCCCCTCCGTCTTTTTTTAATTACCTCCGTCGAAGCGCGTGCCATTTAAAGCCCTGCTGCATGCTGGCCATCTCCGGGCTTCCCCTGCTTGCTTCGGATGATGTTCGTGCCTTAGTCCCGCCTTCATTCTGACATCATTTCCTTTTTTCGCGAAGGCGGGACTAAGGCACGAACATCATCCGAAGCAAGCAGGGGAAGCCCGGAGAGGGCCAGCATGCAGCAGGGCTTTAAATGGCGCGCGCTTCGACGGAGGTAATTAAAAAAAGACGGAGGGGAGCGGGAGGGGAGGGTGGGAGCGAAGGACATCTTTGGACATGCTTCGGAGCAGCAGGGGAGGGAGGAGAATCGCTGGATTGGTAGAGGGGGCAGGGGAGAGACTTGCTGGGCATGGGTGAGTAGAGGGGGGCAGGGGAGAGGCTTGCTGGGCATGGGTGAGTAGAGGGGGGCAGGGGAGAGACCTGCTGGGCATGGGTGGGTAGAGGGGGGCAGGGGAGAGACTTGCTGGGCATGGGTGCATAGAGAGGGGCAGGGGAGAGACTTGCTGGGCATGGGTGGGTAGAGGGGGGCAGGGGAGAGACTTGCTGGGCATGGGTGGGTAGAGGGGGGCAGGGGAGAGAGAGACTTGCTGAGCATGGGTGGGTAGAGGGGGCAGGGGAGAGACTTGCTGGGCATGGGTGGGTAGAGGGGGGCAGGGGAGAGGCTTGCTGGCATGGGTGGGTAGAGGGGGGCAGGGGAGAGACCTGCTGAGCATGGATGGGTAGAGGGGGCAGGGGAGAGACTTGCTGGGCATGGGTGGGTAGAGGGGGCCAGGGGAGAGACCTGCTGGGCATGGGTGGGTAGAGGGGGGCAGGGGAGAGGCTTGCTGGGCATGAGTGGGTAGAGGGGGGCAGGGGAGAGACTTGCTGAGCATGGGTGGGTAGAGGGGGGCAGGGGAGAGGCTTGCTGGGCATGGGTGGGTAGAGGGGGGCAGGGGAAAGAAGAGAATTGCTGGGTATGGATGGAGAGAGAGGGGCAGGGGAGAGAGGAGAGTTTCAGGATATGGATGGAGGGATAGCATGAGAAATTCTGGACATGGATGGAGGGGAGAGAAGGGAGAGAGAAGAAATGCTGGATATGGAGGGAAGATAGAGGAAGGAGATTAGATGAGGGAAAAGGAAGTGAGGAGAGAAACTGCACATGGATGGAGAAAATAGGCAGAAGCTGGATCCACTGTACAGTCAAGTATGTGGAGGACCAGAAATGAAGAAGAAAGGAGGAAGGAAAAGAAATAAATGGAAAGGAAGCCCTGGAAACAGAGTCAAGGGAACAGATAGAAGCAGCAGAATCAGATAACTGGACCAGCATGATCAGAGAAACAAAGTTACCAGACAACAAAGGTAGAAAAAAAATAATTTTATTTTCATTATAGTGTTTGGAATATGTCCACTTTGAGAATCAGGTGCTGAACATTAAAAGTTTATATTTATTTACTTACTTATGGCATTTTATCCCATATTAAACATGAATTGATTGGAACCTGGGATAATTTAATTTTTTTTCCTGGAGAGAGTAATGTGTTGGGCCGCCCCCCCCCCCCCCCGGGCTATAGTCAGCTCTGCAATTTTTGGGGGGGGGGGGGCAGAGGGGGGGGGGGGGCGCAGTGGTGGACGGGGAGCGCCGAGGTGGATGGGGGGGGCGCCGAGGTGGACCGGGGGGGGGGGGGCGCCGAGATGGACCAGGGAGAGAGCCTGTTGTTAAAATTTACCAGCACACCACTGCCCAAATCCCCTAATACTGACAGTCACTGGAGGGGATCACAGACACAGATGGAGATGAAAAATTATATGACTCTGTTCCTTAATGCTGTAAAATCTTCAGGAAATAGAGACTAACTCAGGGGGGGAAAAAAAGAACTAGTTTTCCACCAGAACTCAGAAAAGTTAGTTAAAGTACCCCATAGCTGTCTCTGAATATTGTAGAAATAAGGGAAATCTACACCTGGGCCTTGAACAAAGATGGTTGTTTCACTTCGTTTCTCATGTCGTTTGCAGCATTTTGTTTTGGCTTGGTTAGTCTTCATTTTCATTATGGGGGCAATGTCATTAAGAGTGCATCCTATTTGCAAATAGCCTGCAGGATATGCAAAGTGGGTGCACTTATAGAACCTTCTGGACTATCTCCTAAGAAAGCCTTTCTGTTTTTGAGTTGCATTTATTTTACTTTATCTTATTATTATTTCTAGGGCACTCTCAATGATGTCACTGGAATCTTCCCAGAATCTTTTGTTAAGATTATTAAAAATTTACCCCCAGAAGAAACCCCAGTCAGCTGGCTACGTATCTACTACCATGGTGCTGATGTCTGTGAGATGAGGTAATACAACTAGTCCAGAACTCTACATTGTTTGTGATATCAGGAATATACACAAAAGATAGATAACCAAGAATCCACAAAACAAGGTGTCTAGCAACTTTGCTCTCATATTTCATGTAGGCTTTGTCATTAATGCCTCAATTTTGAGAAATCTCCAACTGTTGAAGTTTACTGTCACTGCTTGTTTGTAGGGAAAGAAAGTGTAGGAATTTGAAGAGAAACTTCTTAAATTAAAACTGTGCTGATTTTAACATGAACTGACTTCTGTTCCTACTTCAGGGACATCCTCATAGGAGAAGATGTCAATTGCAAGCCATTATTCAACGAGTTACTGGAACTGATGAGGTACTGGAACAATGACCTTACATAATGTTAGAAATCCCAAGAGTGTTACTTCTATTTCCCATTCACCTTGCCCCATAGTCAGAAATGTTTATAAACATCTTTCTATGAAATCAGGGTTACACCATGAATAGTAAAGGTGGGATTCGAGCTTGAGATGAGAGACAGAGAGCATAAGAAAGATTGTGAATGAAACATGGAGCAAGTGGCAGAAGGAAAGGACAGAAGTTAAGCTTAGTGAAGTTAGTGATTTGCTAAAGGTCACACACGGAGACTAATGATGATTTGAATTTGGGATTCAAGTTTCATATGTATTTTCCCTATAACCATGAAGCCTGTTTCGCACTGGATTTTGATTTATTCACCTATCCAAATCTGAGTTCAAGGCAAGTTACAAAGAGGTATTATACAAGTTATTCATCTTTCCAAGTGGACTTACAACATAACTTGTACTTGAAGGAATGGAGAATTTAGTAACTCAACAAAATCACAAACCCCCTGATTCTATGAAAAAGCGCAATCAAATTAACATTTACCACCAGATTCTATATAGCATGCCTAGAGATCTGCACCAAAATCCAAGCATATTCTATAAAAACACACATAACTTAATTGGCATAACAAGTGAATCAGCATCGATAGCAGCATTTAACAAGCTATAATGAGCAATAATTGGCAATAATTAGAATTTACTAGTACAACTCATTAAGCGTATTCTGTAATGCAATGCGCCTAACTTCTAATGCACACAGGCAAAAAGGGGCATGGTTATGAGCAGGGAAATAGGCATTCTGTGGGCATTCTGAAATTTACGCACGTAATTATAGAATATTCTATGTGTCGGGATTATGCCACATTTTCGTTGGTGTAAATGGAGGTGCGTGGTTTTAGACGCTGGGATATCAACTATGCATATTCTATATACCGCGCCTAAATCTAGGCACCACTTATAGGATATACTTAGTCGGCACTGTTTTCACATGGAATTTTAGGTGCCATATATATATAATCTCCCCCTTAGTATTCAAATTTGCGCACTACTTATAAAATAAGGTCAGTTGTGCATGCAATTTAATATTGTTTTCTCAGGCACGTTACCATATCTCATTCTTGCTGCTACAAGCCCACTGCTGTTTCCCTTGAACCAGCTGCACAAGGTGACTTCTCTTCAACTGTTTCTCTTCAAATTGACCCCACTGAGGTGCTTGTGCCAAAGGAGCACTGAAGGAGTCCTTCTCCTTGGGCACTCCTTGGGGCACCTCTAATTTCTGCCTTTGCTATTTACTGATGCTACTTTGTTTTGGGCTTATTGGGCTCCCTTCTTTTCCGTTCCTCTGAGCTCGAGTTCTCTCACTATTTCTAGTATGTCAGCAATACTAGTTCTTTGGGGACAACACCCTCCTGATATTAACCAGTGGCACACATGTTCCCAGACGCTGTCTCTATTCAACTGCTTTGTACAGTTTCTAAGTCAATTGCTTCTCCTGCCACTACTCCTTTGACAATTGGACTTTTGAATATGCATTCTATACAACAGAAAGGGTCCCTTATTTCTGAACAGACATAGAACATCCAAATGATGTTGACATATAACAGAGACATGGCTTAGGCCTGGAGATACAGCCACCGTACTTGAAGCCTCACCCTCAGGATTTTCTTATACACACTTCCTACTTGCAGAGGAGGTGGGGTAATTTTCTTCTTTCTTTCTTTCTTTCTTTCTTTCTTTCTTTCTTCTTTCTTTCTTTCTTTCTTTCTTTTCTTTCTTTCTTTCTTTTCTTTCTTTCTTTTTTCTTTCTTTCTTTCTCTTTTCTTTCTTTTCTTTCTTTTTTTTTCTTTTTTTTTTTTTTTCTTTTTTTTTTTTTCTTTTTTTTTTTTTTTTTTTTTTTTCTTTTTTTTTATGTCCTAGAAGTATAATGGGGAAAAGGCAAAGCGAGGTAAAGTAAAAGAGAAAGAGCAGCGGTGAGTAATGTGACACCGGGGTAAGACAGATCAGAAGGTAGAGATGCCTGGTGGGAGTGATGCATATGCTTTGCCAAATAGAAAGGTCTTTACCTATTCTTCCTTTTTAATATCCTCTTGTTCGTTTACTCCTCTGACTCTATCTGATGTTGATATCCTGCGTTTTACCTCCTCTTCCTCTTCTTTCTACATCATGCTAATCTATCATCCTCCCCCACCATCTGTAAATTCTCTAGCTGAACTATCTACATTTCTTTCAGAAGTCAGTGTTCTTTTCTCTTCTTCCTCTCATGGGTGATTTTAATCTCCCTACCTGTAATAATCACCTCCCGTTCTATTTTCTCACGCAGCATGTTCAATTTCCAACCCTTCTGGAGTAATTGTCTTGGATCTTATATTTTCTCAATCTTCTTCTTCACTCTGTCCTAACTTGATTTCCCCTCACTGGCTAACCTTGGACTGATCTGCTCTGCTCACCTTCCAGCTTCCACAGACTACCGTCCTCCACGGCTTCCTCCAATAATGCCACTGCTGCAATGACCGCTTAATGATGAGAATCTCCACTTCTTCAGGACTTGCTCTTGACCCTTATAATTCTGCTTTGATATCACACCGCATTACTTTCGGGGTCTGTGGCATCCCATCAGCTGGTTGCGTCATGCCTGCTTCAGGAACCTGCTCTCTTTGGCACGGTGCCTCCTCCTACTATGGCTTCTCTCCTGGTGCTCCATCTTCCACCCACCTCTCTCATGGGGCTGGAGTGTGACCACTTCTGGGACAAGCGCAGCGTAGACATCAGGAGTGGCACCCTGCCGGCAACTGCTGTCCTGCTTTTATCTTCAGGGTCTTCCCCTCAGTCCCAGTGCCTCACAACAGTTTCTGTCTGCCTTCCTGGTCTCTGTGTGCTGCGCATTGCTTGACCTTGCCATGCTGCCGTCTGCCCGGACCTCGCCTGGACATTGACTACACCTTGCCTGCGCACTGCCTGGACCTCTGCCTGGACAGTGACTACACCTTGCCTGCCGCCTGCCTGGATCTCTGCCTGGACACCAACTACGCCTTGCTCGGCCGCTCGCATCTGAGGGCTCAACCTTCTGGGAAAGCGGGTTGGTGTTGTTGGCTGCCTAGCCAGTCCTGTCTGTGTTGGCACAAGGGATCCATCCTTCTCCAAACTTCTTTGACATAAAGATTGCTTGAGGCACTGAGCGCGTCTGACAAAGCACATTGTCGAACCTGGTGCAGGCCTCCAAGCAACAGCAACCCAGCTGCAACAGCCCTCTGGTGTTCTCAAAGGATGTGTGCACCCAGGTGACAGCATTGGGGGCTACTCCTCACACCAATCCCAAATCTCGATGCCCAAGTATTGCCCACTATGGCTACTTTCTCTCCATTCAGGTTTCCAATCCCCCTGGTTTGATGGGACTCCACAGGCCTGCAGGGGTTTTTAACTCAATGTGAAATGCAATTGAGCTGCAACCTGCTTGTTTTCCCCACAGACCTTATGAAAGTGACCTACATTGTGCCATTGTTGTCCGGCCAGGCCCTAGCTTGGCCATCCCGGCTTTGGGAGCAACAGGACCCCTAATTCTTAATGACCTTCCTGCCTTGTTTGAGATGCTTTCGGCTGTGTTGTCAAACCTGGACGACTGTCCTCAGCGCCAGTGAGATTCTGCAGTTCCTTCAAGAAGGCTCCTTATCCATGGGGGACCTATGCCATTTATTTTGGATGTTAGCGGCAGAACTGCATTGGAATCAAGAAACCTTGGTGGCCATATTTTGGCAAGGTCTGGCAGGTAGGATCAAAGATGAACTCGCTGGACGGGGACTTCCATGACCTTAGATGAACTCATTGCTCTCTATATTCGCGTTGATGTATGATTTCAAGAGCGAGCTCAAGAGAGTGCTTCATCCCTATGGAATACCATGTCTGGCCCCTTGATTTCACAACCTCTGGCACCTTTAGGGGTTCAAGCACCTCCAGCAAATGTTCTGATGAGCCCATGCTCTTGGGATGACTCATCTCTCCAAGGATGAAAAGAGCTGTATACAACCAATAATCTCGGTCTATATTGCAGGGGAATCGGGCCACTTTGTGAATAATTGTCCACCTAAACCAGGAAACCCTCAGATCTAAAACATTCAGGGGAAGTAACTCTAGGCCTGTTCCCTGCTTCCTCCCCATCTCTTATGTACCATTGTGGTCCTCCTACCATTGGAATTCTCATCAGTTGGAAGTTCCAGACTTGATTGATTCAAGGGACCACTGGAAAGTTCATTGATGGAGACTTTGTTCCGAAATATGAGATTCCCACTGTTCCCTTGGCCATTCATGATGCATTTCCTCTAATCACGGAGACATCTTACCCAGTCCTATTACTCTTACTTTGACTCCTTTGACGCTTCAGGTGGGAGCTTTTGCTTCATGAAGATCTTCATTTCCTTGTACATGCAAAGTCGATACATCTCCTGGTCTTAGGCATTCCTTGGCTGCAACGCCATTCAGCACACATCGACTGGAGTTCTGACATCCAGGCTTGGGTCCGTCATGCTTCCACTCCTGCCTGACACCATTTATGCCTCTCCAACTACTTTGAGTTGTTTCTCTCTTCACAACTGCTGATACCACCTGGTCTTCCTACCGTATACCAAGATTTCACTGATGTCTTCAGTAAGCAGCAGGCAGACATACTAAAGCCCCCACTGGGAATTGATTGTGCCATGATCTAGTGCCAGGAAACTCCCCCCCCCCTTGGGGTCAGGTCTATACCATCTCACATCCAGAAACACAAGCCATGACAGACTACATTGAGGAAAACTTGTGGAAAGGATTTAGTGTCCGTCCAGCTCTCCTGCGGGTGCAGGTTCTTCTTTGTTACTAAAAAAGATAGAAGCCTCCATCCCTGCATTGAGTATCGGGGACTCAACAAGAGTGCTATCAAAAATCGATACCCTCTTCCACTCATCCCTGAGCTCTTAATCAACTACAAGGAGCAGTCATCTTTACTAAGTTGGATTTACAAGAAGCCTACAACTTGGTGCTTATTAAAAGGGCAACGAATGGAAAACAGCCTTCAACACGCACAATGGACACTATGATATCTAGTGATGCCCTTTGGTGTATGTAATGTGCCTGCAGTATTTCAACTTTTGTGAACAATATCTTCGGGGACCTGCTGTATTCCTACATCAGTACCTTGACGATATATTCTATACCCCACTTGGAACACCCTACACATGTACGCATTGTCCTCCAATGAATTAGGGATAATCACCTATATGCAAAATTAGAAAAATATGTGTTCCATCAGGAAACTATACCCTTCCAGTTTACAGATGGATCCAAACAAATTTCAGGCCATTCAAAACTGGCACGTCTCACTGGGCTTCAGGCTCTCCAACGCTTTCTTGATTTGCCAATTATTATAGGACAGTTCATCGATCATTATTCTGTCATCACTGTCCCTCTTACTGTGCTGACTAAAAGGGGGGCTGATTCCACTCACTGGCTGCTGTCAGCCTGCCAGGACTTTGAGCTGCTGAAGAGAGCCTTCCTTACTGCTCCAGTACTTTGATGACCAGATCCCCTGTTACCATTCATTCTTGAGGTGGATGCTTCCTCGGTGGGGTCTGATGCTGTTCTCTCCCAATCATTGCCAGGAAGATGATTGCATCCATTTCTACTTCTCTAAAAAAAATTTTCACCCACAAAATGAAATTAAACTGTCAGGGACCCTGAGCTCTTGGCCTTGAAATTAGCTTTAGAGGAGTGGCGACAACTCCTGAAAGGAGCGGCATCACCCCTTTACTCTTATCACTGATCATAAAAATCTTTGTATTTACAACAAGCTAAGTGCTTGAACCCACAACAGGCAGATGGGTCATTGTTCTTTGCCAGATTCGACTTCCGCTTGATGTTTCGTCTAGCAGACAAGAACACCCGAGCGGATACATTATCCAGGTCATTCGAAAATGACAAAAGTTTGGAAACTTCTCAGTGTATCCTTGATCCTGCTCTCACAAATTTTTCCATACCCTGTGGGAAAACCCCCATACCCCTGAGAGCCTGGTGCCGACTGCTACACTGGGACCACTTTTCTCCAGTAGTAGGAGTGTGGAAGACATTACAATTGATCTCTCGGTATTACAGATATTGTCAGTTTGTCTTGCCCTGCCCTGATTGTGCCCAACACAAGGTGTCCCATTCTCATCCTAGGGGGGTTGCGTCAACCTCTCTGGTACCCACTGTCCCTTGGAGTGACATTTCCATGGATTTTATCAAGGATCTTCCAGCTTCAGAGGGGAAATACCGTCATCTGGACGGTGGTAGATCATTTTACTAAAATGACTGATTTCATTCCCATGCAGTGTCTACCATCAGCGTGTTGAATTGGATCTTGCTTTCTTTCGAAACATCTTCCAACTGCGTGGCCTTACCACATGAATCCTTAGTGACCAAGGAGTGCAGTTGACTTCTCATTTCTGGCATCGTTTATGTGCCTATCTAGGGGTTAAACTAGATTTCTCTTTTGCCTACCATCCTCAAACCAATGGGACAAACCGAATGAATGAACCAGACATTGAAAACCTTTCTCCAATTGTACATCAATAAACGGCAAGACAATTGGGCCTCCTTGCTTCCTTGGCCGAATTTGCATACAATAACCGCGTACATGATTCTTCACAGGTATCTCCATTCTTTACTATGTATGGTCGACACCAAAGCTGCTGTTGCTTGTACCCAAAACATCAGCTATCCCTGCCATCCAGCAAGTGGCCCAGGACATCCAGAATGTCTAGGCTCAAGTACGATATCAGCTTCAACAAGCAACTACCACCTGCAAACGCCGTGCTGACTGACGCCAAAACAAAGCACCTGTTTTTCAACAGGACAGAAGGTATGGCTTCGTTCTAAGCACCTTTGATGATGGATTTCCTCTCAGAAATTTGCGTCCCAGTTTATTGGACCCTCCTGTATTCAAGAACGCATCACAGCAGTAACCTACTGGCTCCATCTTCCATCCTCCATGAACATTTATAATACCTTTCATGTTTCTCTCCGCAAATGTTTCTCTCTTCCAAACGGCAACCCGGAACGAACTACATCTCATACACCAATCATCAATCCAGATCCTGAATTAGGGGTATACAAAATCTTGGATTCCAGATACCAAAAAGGATGCCTGTATTACCCGCTTTCTTGGAAAGGTTTTGGTCCTGAGGACAATTCTTGGGATCCCGCAACACATATTTATGCTCCTGTCCTGCTTCAGGGTTTTCATTCACTTCACCCTTCGAAACCTGGACCAAGAAAGCGTAGGGGAGTCCTAAAGTGTGTGTGTGTGGGGGGGGAGGGGGGAGGTACTGTCATGCCACATTACCTTTGGGGCCCGTGGTAACCCTTCAGTTGGCTGCTTTGCTCCCGCTGCAAAATGCACTCTCTTTCAGCATGGTGCCTCCCTCCTACTATGGCTTCTCTCCATGGCGCTCTGTCTTCCACCCACCTTTCTACTGGGAATGGAGTGCAGCCACTTTCCGGATGACACCACTAATGTTAGGGGCAGTACCCCACTGGCAACCATTCTCCTGCCTTTATCTTCAGGGCTTCTTCTCAGCCCCATTGCCTCAGCTACAGTTTCTGTCTGCCTTCCTGGTCTCTGTGTGCTGCTGCATTGGCTTGACCTTGCTTTGCCTGCTGTCTGCCCGGACCTCTGCATGGACATCGACTACCCCTTACTTGCTACCTTCCTGTACCTCAGCCTAGACTCCGACCATGCCTTGCCTGCCACCTGCCTGGACACTGACTACACTTTGCCTGCCATCTGCCTGGACCTCTGCCTGATACCAACTACACCGCCATCCAAGTCTACCTGGCCCTTGGCACAACCCCCCCCCCCTTTCCAAAGTCCTGCCAGCCGCTCACACCCTCAGGGAAAGGCAGTTTGTCTAGGTGAAGACTTGGGGTTGTCGGCTGCTTAGTCTGGTGTTGCACAAGGACTCACTCCTTCTCCAAATGTCTTTTGATGTAACATTTGACTGACCTGTCACTGCAGGCTTCAAGTTCTTAACACCTCTTTTACCTCCGCACTTGATGCAGTTGCACCTCCCTGCCTTATTGCTCATAAATGAAGGGTAAATGCCCCTTGGTACAATCTAGAACTCCAGCTTCTTAAATTACAATTATGTAGCATGGAACGTGCTTGACGCAAATCTCATATGCAAGACACACTACTTCTATTTCGTCTTGTTATTGTCAATACAGATAATTCTTCACAAGTTTAAAAGACTATTTTCTTTTTTTTTTTAATTGTATGAAGTTTTTATTATCAATTAGAATATATGGTACAAAATGCAATGTGAAGGCTATGTATACATAAACACTATCCATAGCACCATCAAGAATGCCAGAAACTACTATTCCAACTTGAAATAGACAGCACATTATACTTCATTATTTTGTGAACTTTTCAACATTCCCCCGAATCCCCAACTCCCCCCTCCCTACTTCCCCCCCCCCCCCACTCAAAGACTATTTTTCTAAGCACATACTTAGATCCACCAATATCTCAAACTCTTTTTCAACTTCTGAGGACAGTTGCTCCTTCAAAGGTCACTCCATCCTTTGACCATTCAATTTTGTCACCATCTGCATTGATCTCTTTTTGGCAATAAAAGATTTCATCCCTTCAGAAAATCCTTTCCTGTTACTTCCCCCTCTATTTCCACTTCTTCTTCTCCAACCTCTCTCATAAATGCTGATGATGAGCAATCTTCTTCACTTTCATCCTCCTGGTCTTCCTTTAGTACTCCGACAATTACTTCTCTTAAATTAGCTTTTTCTTCTGTTAATCCATCAAGCTCTACTTGGATCCATGGCTAGCTCACCTTGTAAACGTGTAATTATTCATGTTATCCCAATTATTTTACCTCTGATTCAAACAAGTTTATCTCTAGGTCACGTACTGAGTGTCTGAAAGCATGCTCTAATAACACCACTTCTAAAATGCCCCAAAGTTGATCGTACAGACCTTGTCAACTACAGACCAATCTCCAATCTTCCTTTTTTTTCTCAAAGGTCTTAGAAAGGCTAGGTCATAGTTATCTCACCCACATATCTGGATTCTGCACTAGTTTTGCACCCCTATCAGTTTGGTTTTGGGAAGTAATTCAGCACAAAAACTCTCTTAGTAGCAATGCATGATACCATTAGGACTTTACTTGACCAGCATTCATATGTAATTCTAGTTTCACTTGATTTATCTTCAGTGTTTGATCTTGTTGATCACAATCTTCTAATTCAATGTCTACAGTCATTTGGTATTTTGGGCACTGTTCTATTATGGGTTTCAAAGCTATCTATCTGCTCAAACTTGTCAAATTGTTCACAAGAAGGTCCATTCACTTACTCTTCGGTTACTTCTGGGGTACCACAGGGTTCCATTTTAGCACTGACCCTCTTCAATGTTTTCTATCCACTTCTTACAGTAATTTAATCCAATCATTCTCTTCCATTTTGTTATGCAGATAACATTCAAATTCTTTACTGTGTTCCCCCCTCTTGTTCTGATCTTAAACTGTTGTCTTGAAAAAGTTTCCACTTGGCTCTCCAAGCACCATCTATTTTTAAATACCAAGAAGTGTGAATCTATACACTTTCCTACCCCTTATTCAACCACTCCTTGGAATCCCTCCTCCTCTACCTTGCCTCTTCCCACTGTAAACAACCAGTGTTTGCCTTTCATGGAAACAGTTAAAATTCTAGGTGTTTTTTTTGACTATCACCTTAACTCCAAAGATCAAATCAATGCTGTTATCAAAGCCTCTTTCTTTGCACTGCACAGAATTTGTTCCGTTCACTTTTTTCGCTACCAGCTATCCATGCCCTGTTGCTCAGTTTAGTTATCACTCATCTTGACTACTGTAATTCTCTTTATGCGGATCTTCCTCTTTCCTCCCTTAAACAGCTTCAACTCATTCAATCGACCGCTGTTCAACTACTTCACCTGATCCACACCATTTGATCATATCACACCTTTGCTCCGTTCAGAGCACTGGTTACCACTTTCTGCTTAGTTCAGTATGAGTTATGTATTTTGGTTTTCAAGTCACATCTTCCCTCTGCATCAGATTATTAACTTGTCTTTTTATACCCTATGCACCTAGTAGGCACCTCCGTTCCTCTGCTTCTGGTTCACTCTGGCTACCCCCTCCCTCTGTTGTCCCCTTGATGTCACTCGTTCCACAGCTATCAGTTATGCCAGAACCCGGCTTTGGAATATGTTTCCTGCTACCCTCTATTCTGAATCATCCTACACAAAATTTAAAGCAGCTTTAGAAAACCCACTGTTTAATACAGTTTATGGTTCAAATTAGTACTATCTATAGATTATCCCAACTGTATTTTTACTCTGTGATGGTAGTAAATTGTAACTATTTTTATTGTATACCGCATGGATGCCATTCTGGCCCTTTGTGTATATCAAATTTCTGTAAATAAATAAATAATTGACTGTTAATTAGACTTAACATTGGAGTTCATTTGCAGTTCATGTGCAACGGTCCTTAGTTGCTATTCTATTACTTGGGCATGTTCCTCACTTGTGGAACTCCATGCCTTTGACCTTACATAGTGAATCTAACATGACAAAATTTAAGTTGAGGTTGAAGGTGTGGTTGTTCCAGCAGGCCTATGTTGATGAGTGATGGCACAGTGGGATACTGATGCCTGGGAGAGAATGAGAGTGATTGTTTATACTGTTATTTCTTAGTTGTTTGTATTACTTTCCTATTATATATTGTAGTTCTTTTCTTTTGCTTTTAATTATTATATTGTTAACTGTTTTGCTCTGTTCGTCAGTTAAGGTGGTATAGCAAATCAATCAATAATAAATAATAAGTAATAAAATAAATTCAAGGTGCACATTGTGCTCATCTTTAAGGGGGCAATGATGTAGGAGGGGCACGGGCAGGTAAGAGGTATGCCCAGAATATGCATGCGTAGGTTACAGAATACCTGCAATTACGCATGAATTTAGTGCATCTAGGCGCCCGCATTAATACCAGCCTTTGAGCTGGCGTAATTTGGGGCACGTAAATGGGCACACATAAATGTAGGCTCAGTCGCTATTCTATAAAGGAAAGTACGTGTGTACACATAGTTAAGAATAGCTGCTTACCCTTGATTCTATATATGACACCAGGTGTGTGCCCAATTTGCATACACAACTTAATTAAATAACGCACCAATGACCGCTGATAATTTGCATCCTAATTATTATTAGTGCTAATTGATTTTAATGAAAATGTGCACAAGTAAATTTAGGCAGGAGTCTGAAAGAGGGGTGTGAAAATGGGAGGGTCATGGGCAGTTTGGGGGCATTCTGAGAATTCACGCATTTAATTTATAGAATAAGGAGGAAGCACATCTAATTTAGGCATGAGGATTTGCACCACATTCAGTTGCCTGCAAATAGCCACGACTAAAGTTAAGCACAATTCCCAGCCATAAGCGCTAATTCTATAAACTGTGCTTAACTTTAGGCATGGCTTATAGAATACCCTTACACACTTTTTTTCAGCGTGATTTTTTAGGTGCCATATATTTAATCTAGCCTCCAGTACAACACTTTCCTGATGCTTAATTGTGAGTTCCCTATAAAGAATCTACCCAATGAGTGTCAGTAGGAGTAGGATTTGAACCATGGCTTACTTCGTTCTCAGCTTTCTGCTCTATTAAGCTATTCTTATTGTAGGATATATAGAGAAAGAATGAATTTTTCCTCATTGACAACCAGGATAGTGCAACCACACCACTGGTGGCATCATCCAGTAGCTGCTTAAATTGTTATGTTCTAGCCCAAAACTCTCCACAAGTCTTTCTGGGCATATATCTGCAATGAGTTTATCTTGTTGGACAGACTGGATGGACTGCACAGGTCTTTACCTGCCATCATCTACTCTGTTAGTATGTTACAACGCAGGAGTTACCTCAGTGTTCTACTTCTTCTGCCAAGACCAAATGTATTCAACCATCTCTTTTTAACACAACATAAAATAAAAAATAAATGTCGACAAGGACCAACGATGACAGCCTAAATATGCAAACCCAGCATGCTTCACAGAGTACTGGCAGTTATGCACTCCAGCAGAACAAAATGTGCTGTCCACCTAAAGGGTTCAGTTCAAGTACCTGCAGGTCCAGTCACCGCTGTCAACCCCAAACTGTCAAATCTGAATGGTGCAAGTAAAAAAGATGTGGAGCAGCATCCCAGAATTCCCAAATGTTCCATAGACAGCACTGAGGGCTTTCTCCTAGCAAGGTCTGAAAGCTTCCAGCTCGCCCACTCCAGCCAAAAGCAAAAGCCCATCTCTAGATCAGAAACCTTGCAGAGCATGCCCTGCAGCAGAGCCAGCCTTCTTCAGGATTAATAAACAGCCTGCTTCAACACTTTCTCCTTCCTTGAAGCTTACATTCTCAAAACTGTGTGGCCTCCTGCAAAGACTTGAAAAGCCATCAGTCTTAAAGGAGAAGTCGCCAATTGAGAACAAAACATACCTTCAAATGTTTCTTTAAAGAATCCCTGTATGATTCCTCCAAAAAAGGGAAAGGCCTGACATCCTCACACAAGAGGTACTTAGTAACACGCCCATGTACCAGGCAGTCCTGCAGTAAACCAATGTAGGTGCCACTTGTCCCACAGCAGTCTCAGTACAACAGTACCACCCGGCTTTTGCAAACCTTATAAAACTTGATGCAAGCCAATCTGCTACTACACCCCACCAAGAACTGGGGACCCACAGACCCTGCAATCCCCCCTCCTTTATCCCAGGACTCTGAACCATCAGGGATAGCTCCAATTCTTTACCTGCACTGATAAACTCTATTCCTTGAACACCCAGGAGATACTTCCAACTAGAAACTAATGGCTGTTTTCTCAGACATTAAGGATGACCAGCTCAATGTCCAATCCTATGGGACACCCACTCTAATACCTACTCAGAACCTGGGAAGGAACCCCTACACTTGGACTTGTAGCCAACACCTTTATCTACAGCTGCCAGAGGATCCCTCTACAGAGGTCACCACCTATTTTAAATTCCTCCAGAAAATTTCAAAGGCCCTAACCCTGGGGAAAGATGAAACAGTGGAAGAGGAACAAGATTTTGAGGTGATTTTCTGATCTATCAGCATGCCCCAGATGCTCACAGCCCTTTCAGTGCACAATGTATTCCAAGGACTTCAACAAAGATATGGCTAACCCTCTTCTCCACTCAATTCTGAAACATCCATACATCAAATACAGAATGCAAATGAATCCAGGACATAAAAAGTCAACTTCTTCACCACTTAATTGTCATGGAGGCAGCTCTAAAAGAAATCATAGAACTCAATGTCTTAAGCTCAATCTCCTCCAAGCAAGGACACCAAAACACTGAATACAGTAGGGATGAAAGTATTTCAAGGGAGTATTCTCAATTACAACAAGCACTGAACCACTTCAAGTCTCTCCCCTTGGAACTGGATGAACTACTCACACAATCTCTCATCAACATAGGGGGATGTACACTCCAATGAATTTGGTCAACTTACTACGTCTATGAGATACCCTTGAGAACTGCCACAATGACTATAGTTGCTGAAAGAATGGCTTGGCTCTGAGCCTCAGAGTTTCGAGAAGACCTCCACATACCTGGCTGAAGCCTCATGCCGGTGTGATAATCTCTTCATAAACAAGGTCAAGTATGCAGTGCCCCAAGTAAAGGACCACTGCTCAACCTTAAGAGAGCTAGCCATTCCACAACTTGACACTTTATCTAATTACAGGTAAAACCAACACAGTTTCTCAACGCATTCATGCCAATACAAGTATTGCATCCAATTCTTCAATTGCAAGATGTACCAGCTCCACTGTTGCATTCTGCAACAGCACACAGCACTACAAGCTTTTTCTCAGTGTCAGAAACTAATGGAAAGGAAACAGACAACCTCCAGAATACCCAACCTCAAGGAAATACTGACCCTAATTTTGAATACCCTCCAGTTGGGGGGGGGGGGGGGATATTCTATTTTTTCTGGATTTCATGGAACAAGATTATCATTGACAGAAAGGTGCTCAGAATCATCAGTGAGGGATACAAGATCAATTTCATGTTCTTTTGACTGACCCCTCCTCCCCCCCCCCCCCACCCCACACACACACACACCACCACCATGCAGGAGCACTGATTTCAAAAACAGATTGAGTTCTTCAGCATGGAAATACAGGTCTTCTCCAAGCATACATTATCAAGCAAGTCCTGGAGCATGAAAAGATTGAGTCTTTTACACCAAATATTTCCTTATTTTGAAAAATACGAAAACAAATCCTGGGGGACTCAGACCGAACCTGTACTTGATATGCCTGACTTGCTTCACCAAAAAATAAAAAATTGAACTTGCTCTGCTCCATCCTTCCATTCCTTTGCTGGGTGATTGGCTGGCTTTTCAGGACCTCCAAGAAGTATACACTCTTACTCCTCCTTACACCCAACTCCACTGGAAACTCCAGCAATTCTCTTTTCAACCAGTACCAATTCAAAGTCCTCCTCTTTGACCTTTTGTCAGCATCAAGAGTTTTCACAAATTGACTCTGTAGAGTGAATGAAGATGACAATGAAACAGCGTGCAGGCAGTAATGCTGTTACAAAAACTCTAGTCAAAACAAGGCATGAAAAAAAATCACACGACTGAGATTCAGAAGACATGTGAGAAACTGAGGGTTCCATGTGAGTTAAGCAGGTGGGAAGGCATGCACGCATGTGCGGTTGGGCCTGCCAAAAGGTTCTGGAAGGAAAGGCATGCTGGGTAGCATCTGTACCGGGGATCCATAGATGATGTCACCCATTTGTGGTAATTCGTGTCCTGCTGTCCTCAGAGAACATCTGTTACTGGTGCGTAACTTTGCTTTCTCTGACAGCAAGGTAATGCAGATATAGTATCCTGCCCACCATATTTTCCGCAAAAAAATAAAAAAGTAAAGAAAGAAAAGAAAATGAAAACCATATATTTAATAATAGAATTGTCTCAGCTTTTCATGGATTGAGGTAATTCCTGCATTACCAACACAGAAAATCAGATACATGCCCAGAAATGACTCATGAAAAATTCCAGGCTACAAGAGGGCATTACCAGAGTTGTTTTTGCATTATTCTGCTGTCTGTGGGGAGACTGTTACAAGTAAGCAGCTTTGCTTTCTAGGCAGCATTTGATGTTTGCAACATTCAGATACATTTGTATTTCTTCCCTCTCCCCCCACCCCACCCCAGGAAGGAATTTCAAGAGGAAGATATAATTCTTAATTACCGTGATATTGAGGGAGACATGATCCGTCTACTTGATGATGAAGATGTGGATCTGATGTTGTTCCAGAGCAAATTCAAAGAAAAACTTCATACAGAAAATACCTTTTTCTCCTGGCAGCTTCATATCACTTGCTCTGATGACCTTGAAGTACACAATACAAGTTCCTAGGAGAGGAGAGGAAAACACAGGAGAAGGAGAGTGTTCCTGAGGGGGCAAAGGAATGGAGAACAAACAGAGGGGATGAGAGGCGGAAATATTTAATAGTTGCTTTTAAGGGAGTAGAGATGGAGCAATGGGAGGAAATATATGGAAAGGTAAAGGGGAAGATGAAAAGAAAAAAAGGTACATAAAGGAGGAACAGAAACACAGGTAAAGATAAGAAAAGGTAGAGAAGGAATTGATAGAAGAGAGGAAAAGGACGACTGGACAATGTGAGGAAAGACAATGCAAAAAAGTTAACATTGTTGGTGAGGAAATTTACACTTCCGTTTCTTATAAGAACTTATCAGCACCTTCATCCTCAAGCCTAATCCCCAAATCATAGGAGAGTAGGTTGATCTCCAGAAGTTTTCGGAAAGGTTTCTACTCCCAGAAACTACCTTCACTGTGTGAAACAACTCTTCACCTTTTCCCAAGCTCTCTCCTAGGTTAAGAAGTACTTGGTGTTAAAACATTTGTTTCTATTGTAATAGAATATTTAATTTATCATTATGACAGTCTTTTCTGCCATTGCTTTTAAGAAAGATATTAAATACTTTAGTAAAGCATGTTTTAGATAACTGTGTATTTGTTTTTTGATTAATAAAATTAAGCTTCAAACCGATCTCTTGATACATAATTTGCTGTGTTTCTGTGCTGGCCATAATTTGCTGTGTTTCTGTGCTGGCCACTCTATGTATCCATATTCCCTCCTCACATATCTATCATCACCCTTCTGTGTCCCTATCCCGCCCCCATGTCCAGCAATCTCTCTTTCTCTCTCTTCCCTTCCTCTTGCCTTCCTACTCAGGAATTCAACAAATGTCCCTCTCTCTCCTGTCCCCCCACCACCCACCTACCTGTGGGTCCAGTATCTCTCCCTCATCCTTATTCTCCCACAGGTCCAGCTATAATTTCCTTCCATTCCCCCTCCCCAATTCCAATATCTCTCCCTCTTCCCCCTCAGGCCCTGCATCATTTAGCTCTCTCCCTCACAGTATAATATCTTTCACTTACTTCCTTCCTCCCATCTCCCATTCTCACTGGCTCTGCATTTCTCAGTCACTTCTCTTCCCACTCCTTGGTTCAGCATCTGTCACTCGCTCACCCCTCCCTCCCCAGAGTCCTTTAAACTTGCCATTCTGCCCCCATATTCATAGTGGCAGGGTGCATTGTTATGTATATTTAGTATGAGTATTATTTGTATTCAATTGCATTGTCCCTGTATAGATAGCTCTGTGTTTAGGGGCTGCTTTTCCTATAATTTGCAGTATCTTGTGATTAACTCCTTGTGAGCTTTCCCTATTGGCTCTCAGATCTGAGCTAGGGCCAGCCCTCGCTCTCTGCCTCTGGGGGCTGTGTGAGAGAGTCCTATTCTTCCTAGCATGCCTTGGTAATCAGTAGCTGATCTAAGGGGCTGATCCTTCTTTAATTTACTGTAATTCCATCAAGAGTTTTCACCTTCTCCTCAAGTCATTCCCTATTCATTTTTCACTGAGTTACTCCCTCTTATTCCCTTTTGAGTATTACAGCTTTTCCTCTCAGCGTGGCTGAGGTTCTAGCCATCTCCTTGCCTCTGAGATGTCTAGATGCAGACTCTATATGCAGAAGGCAACAATTCTCTTTGAAGCAACTGAACTGTAAGTTGATTTTCTTGGATTAAGAATTGAGAGTCTACTGGTAAAGCTTCTACTTGGGAATGGTTTAGCTGGCTGTTGAAGCTACACTATACTTGCCTAGAACAGCACATTTGCCCTCAATCCTCACCAGAACCAGCAGCAGCAACAGGCGCCATAGCACTGAAGACAGGCTGCATGTGGTCAGTACAAGGGGCCTTCCCTCTGCCAGTCCCGCCTTCTCTGATTCTACTTCCTGTTTCTGGAGGGGCAAAACCAGCAGAGGGAAGGCCTTGTGGACCACCCACAGGCAGCCTGTCTTCAACACTGAAAGACCCTTGGGGTGGGGAATGAGTGACAGATGGCGAACTGTGGAGGGGGGAGAGAAGAGGAAAGAAGTGGATGAGAGATGCCATACCAGGATGGAGGAGAGAAGAGAAAACAGTGCTGAAGGAAAAGGAACTTTGGCATATGAGCTGGATAAGGGTAGCAAATGTGTGTGTCACATGCCAAATCACTTGGCATGTCTGGTACTGATGGATATTGCAGCAATGCAACCAGTGCAGAAATTGTTTTCTTAGAACAGTGTTCTTCCTTGCAAGGCTCTGGGGCCAGTGCTCCTATCAACCCTAAGTGTGGCTCCTTGATTCTTTCCCGAATACATACTCTCCTACCACCTTATTTCTTCAGAGTTGTTGCTGGCATACCTCTCAGCTTTTGGTGAGTGCAAGCTGTGTGCTGCCCAAACTCCTACCCCATTCTCAAAAATCTAAGGGCCCCTTTTGCCAAAATGGACTTACCGCATGGCTCTTGTGGTAATTTCATTTTTGGCACGCATCCGCTACGCGCATATGAAAAATAATTTTTATTTTCGGGTGCACGCCAAGTGGCATCTGACGCACATAGGTGCTTACCGCCCAAATTCTTTACAGCTAGGTCTATGGCTGGCAGTAAGGTCAGAGACCCAAAATGGACATGTGGCAATTTTGATTTTGCCACACGTCCATTTTCGAGAAAAAAAAAGAGTCCTTTTTTATAGGCACGCTGAAAAATGATTCTGCGCTCTCCCAAAACCTGCACCTACTCTACCACAAGCCACTTTTCAGCGCACCTTTGTAAAAGGACCCCTAAGAGAACTCAATATGAGCTATTTGATGTTGGAAGAAAACAGAATAGATGTTAAAAAGATGGCATCACAAACAAGTCTCCAGAGAAAGTTTAGGGGGCAGTTAAAAACTGGAGGGGAGGGGGAGAACCAGCTTGAAGAGAATAGGAGCAGAGATAGGAAGGTGGTGGAAGCTGATGATTTTACCTCTCATGTTTATTTTGACATACTGGCCCCTACTTGAAAAGATCACTGTCTCAGAGGGTAATTTTTTAATGAGTGACTTGAATGTGTAGAACAATTTTGTGCACTCAGGCTCTTATAAAAATAGGTACACAGACACATATATTGCTTTTATAAATAGATGCAACATACAAGCTACAGATGCCTGCTTAAAATGTATTCTTCTTAACACAAAATTAGGAGGTTCATGATCAAAACAGAAAAATGTCCAAAAATAGCAGATGGAAGTTTTTTTTGTAATAAAATGTCCAAATCACCATTTTTGAAACACATTTTAAAACATTTTTCTATGCAGTTCGTTTGCAGTGCATCCAAATCAAGGGACGTGTCAGGGTGTGTTGGAGGGCGGGATCTGGGCATTCTCAAAACTTGGATATTTTTCTGCCATAATGGAATAAAGCAAAAACATCCAGGGCTAAAAGTTAGACATTTTGATTTAGACCTGTTTCAATCACAACTAAGTCACAAAAAGGTGCCCTAAATGACCAGATGACCACTGGAGGAATTAAGGCATGAACCCCTTACTCCTCCAATGGTCACTGACTCCCTTCCACCCCCAAAGATGTGAAAGAAACAGTACATATCAGCTTCAATGACAGTGTCAAATGTTATGGCCAGTGCTGTTAGAGCAGCAAGCAGGTCTCTGGAGTAGCCTAGTGGTCGGTGCAGAGGACTGTAGAGAAGGGGACACAGGCCCATATCATACTCTAATTAATACACTTGTAGTGGAAAGTTTGAGTCCTCCAAAGCCCATCACAATTCTACTGTACCCATATATAGGTGACACCTGCAGCCTGCAGTGGTGTACAGTTGGGGACAGTAGGTTTTTGGGGTGTTTTGGAGGGCTCACCATAAAATATAAAGCGATAATGGTGAGATGTGCACCTGGGACCTTTTATATCAAGTCCACTGCAGTACCTCCTAAGGTGTCACACTGCTCTGCTGGGATGTCTGCATAGCCAGTATACTAAGAATGCTGCCCCCCCCCCCCCCCCCCATATGTCCCAATGGCTTGTTTTTGTGCGTTTTTTCCTTGGCTATTTTTTTTGTTGTTGTTGAAAATGGTCACACACAAAAAAAGTACTGAGCACAAAACATCTAGGGAATGGCCATTTTCAAAACAAAAGGTAGATATTTTTCTGGTTCGAAAATCGCTGTTTGCCACTTGATTTTGGATGTTTTCAGCAAAACGTCCAAAATCGGATTTAGACGTCATATCTAAAATGCCTCTCCATTTCATATGTTCTGGCAATGTGCAATGGTGTTGGCATTTGGGCAACAAATCTTGGCCTGTATCACAAGACAGTGGTTGAGAAGGATTCATACAATAGCAGGTCTTTTATTAGATAACTATGATATTGCCTTCCCAATACCAAAATACATGACAGACTTGAGACGTGCCACTTTAATAACTGAAAATGATTTTGTTTACATGTATTACTGCCAACGTCCCAACTGTGTCAATCTGGTGATCACAGATGATTTCTTTACTGATGGAGAGATCTGGAATACAGGATCTTAATAGATTCAAAGGTATAACTTTCCATAGAATCTGAGAACTATTTTGGTCTACAGTCACACATGCAGTGAGAAATAGAATACTGAATGCTCCATTCCTGCTCCACAAAACTAATTTGTAATTTGGGGGGGGGGGGGGGGGGTAGAAGAAAGATATATTAAAGTTAAATATGTAGTAAAGCAATAATTGTTCTCAGGTGAGTTATATGAAGTCAGGTTTGCTTAAATGTATCACTACTCATGTTAAGTCTTAACGTTTATTGTCTGTGAAATTGTGTTTATGCTGATATATTGCTTGTGCTTTATTAATCAAAGAAATTAACATAAATAGGTGAAGTGTATGCACTTATGTGCCTTGTTAGGCTAGGTGCCCTCCACATGACTAATTTTCTTTCTTTAGGGTCTACGTTTGGTAACACACCAAGTATTGCCCTTTATCTACAATTAAAATGCATATTTCATGGAACACAAAGGCAACAATTTTTCTACACATTTCGTGCAAATCAGCACATACCTACAATCATAAAACAGGAATCTATGCATGGTCTAGCCTCCATGTGGGTGAATCTTTCTTTGATAATTTATGTTCATATGAATTTTTACAATTTGTGAACTGAGTGTCATGTTTTAATGCAGATCTCCTGATAAATTTATTCCTAAGGTTGTCTCGAGGGGATTTCCTGGGGGTTGGGGAAGTGATTGCTTGCCTAAATACCTCTTTCCCTGTAATGGTTGATAGTCCCTTACACTAATATGTTTGTTTTCACATTTTTCTTTGATAATTTATGTTCATATGAATGTTTACAATTTCTGAACTCAGAGTGTCAGATGTTTTAATGCAGATCTCCTGATAACCTTCAGAATTAATTTGTATCGAGTTCTCAGACATCTTATTAATCACAGAGATTAACAGGCTATTTCAGGGTCTCAGATTCCTATCCTCAAGGAATAAAAATTCATTTTAAAATGTTAAATAATTTCATACAGTGATTAACAATTCATATTAGGATCCATCCTAACTTTGAAGACTAATGCTTTCCAAAATTTTCAACAGTATTTTTTCTGACCTCAGGAACTCTTATCAATTTTAAACTTTTACAAGCTTTGTCATACCACTTTGTCCTTGACTCACTCAGATTTCAGTCTTAGAAAAACCATCAGCATAAAGATATTTGTTGGTTTGAATAGCTATAAAAGAGCATTTAACCTGCAAATAACACTCACAGGCAGAGGTGCATATGTCATTTCGTTTCAGTTTGTGTTACCTATTTACTTATTAGCTTGCTTTTCTATTAATGTTTCAAAATAAGGAACAAAAAATACATACATGGCATCCATACAATATCAATTTATACAATAAAATGATGTGTAAATACTTCACCTTCCTATTCCTAATGGACAAGCTATATCTGTTTAGAATTCTCACTCAAATATTCCTAAGAAGTCCTTACTCTAAGCATCAGAATGTGTAGTTAGCCTCCTTGAAGTTTCTTCAACTATCATCATACTTTTTGAACACAAGGGCAATTCTATAAAGGGGCACACCAAATAGAACCCTATTCTATAGAAAAAAGTAGCCACCTAGGCCCTGATGCTCAAAGTTTACCATGCTTGCAACTTTTGATTTAGATTGGTTGTAGCCAGTCCAGTGCAAACGTTATTCAATATCTAATTCACAAAGGGGTTCAATGTTGCTTTTACCATTCTCGGTGGCAGCTACCGATAATCCTATGCAAAGGTATTACAATCAGTTTGCTAGTATGAAAATGAGCATTCTGTGTGATACACAGACGTTTCCATGCGATGCACAGAAAGGAGCACCTACCTTAAATGTTCAAAATGTTCCAGTGGTTCTGGAGCTGTCATTGCATGAGGGCAACTTCTCGGTGGAGCAGTCTGCTTGCATTTTTTAATAGTATCTGCACATGTGTGTAAAATATGCCATGTGTGTGTGTCCCACATGCAGCAGTAGTGTTAACAAGTTATAATGGAACATTTTTTAATTGTATCTGCATGTGTGTGAAACGTGCCCTGTGCATGTATTATATATGTGTGTGCCCCCGCATGTAATAGTGTTAAAAAGTTGCTGTGGAAAAAAAAAAGGAAACTCCATGTGACATCAATGGACGCACGCCTATGACATGGTTGTTGTCTTTTTTTCTGGGTATGTGTAGAACATCGACACTTGCTGCAAAATTGTTCTGCACATGGGCTAGGCCCTTGCCCTACTGAGCTGCTTGCAGAATTTCCATGCATCTCATTTTCATGCGATTTCCTTCGAGCATTGATCCCTGTTTCAAAATCTGTAATTTCAACCGCCGATATAGACACACTCGGTATTTAATGGTGACTTTTAAACATCGGGTCCCTACTTTCTTTATGAAATGCTAGCATAACTAGGTGTGTACACATGGATGTGGTTAGGTACAAGCACTTATACCAGCCATACAGCTGGTGTAAGTATTTTGCACCTTAATGCCTGAGATATGCGCATGACTTATAGAATAATATGTTACATGTATAAATGCGAGTTCCAACCATGTATACTCCCACTTGCACATATTTATAAAATAGCAGTTAGCCAGATGTTTGGCATCTACCAGCATGCATGCACACATATGGGTTATGCTGATATTGTAATCATTTAGTGTATTTGGGGCCAGACTCTATATATGGCACTTGAAAAATCTACGCAGAAAAAAATAATGCCTAGGCATTTTCTCTAACGTATGCCTAAATTTTATAGAATACACTTAACTTTCCATGCAGTATATAGAATATGCCAAGTGGCAACCAAATTTGGTCACGTCCATTTAGGACGTTTAACTTGGTGTAAATCCTGATGCCTAAATTAGGCACAAAGCGGGTGCATTCTATAATAATGTGCATAGATTTTAGAAACGCCAATGCCCTGCCCATAGCCATGCCCCCTTTTCAACTATGCAACTTAGAATTTACGTACACCACATTACAGAATATGCTTAGAGAGTTATTTGCATAAATCTTAATTAATGCTAATTAGTGCTGATAATTGCTTAACATCCAATTAAAAGTGCTAATTAGCTAGTTAACGAATTAAGTTATGTGCATTGTTATAGAATACATTTCAATTTCCATGCAGATTTTCAGGTGCCATATATAGAATCCAGGGGTTGGTGTATAAATGTTGAGGCCCACTTTATAGAATACCCCCCCCCCCCCCCACAGTGGTAGCATCATGCACATCTGGATAAAGGAATAAAATAAAGATTTGGGGCATGCTTATCTTGTCTTTATGGAGGAACACAGGGTTGTTCAAAGTCAAAATACTTAAGTAAAAGTAAAAATAAACATATATTTTAACACTTAAGTAAAAGTACAGTGAAGAACACATTAAAAATATACATAAGTGAAAGTAAAAAAGTTATTGCCTAATATAATACTTTTTGAGTAAAAAGTAAAAGTACCACAACTACAATGAATGAAAATTGTGTTAATGTCTTTATTCCAACAACTTTACTGCTCTACAATTCAATCCACTTTGCTGTTAGTAAAACTAAATTTTGAAAATGACTGTCACTCATGTGAGTACACTTGTGAGTCATTAATCCAGCACAGCTAAAAAGGTTCAATTGCACTAGCAGAAAGTGTTCAGTCTGATAAAAGTTCTTTCAAATCAGGCCAGGTTGCAATATTACTGATGTCTTCTGACTGGGTCTGCAGGTTATGATCAAGGGAATCTCAGAAACACTTGACTTCCAGATAGCAAAGAGTATTTTATCATCATTATTGTCATTATCATCTGCATTAGAAGTGGTGCTGTCTAATTCATCACTTGTATCTTCATCTTTATCTTTGTTGACATCATCATGCTGTCCAGTTACAGAGAAGGTGTCTGATGGCAAACTGTTTGAATATCTTCAAGAACATCAAATGTATGGGAACTCTTCAGTCTTAAGGCCAGACTAGCAAACTTCCTCTCTAAAGACTCTTATCAATCCAGTGGACAATCACACCCATGTAAAATTTCCCATGGGATGACGAGCAGTCTGTTGTGGTAAAGATATAGGTTTGTTCTCCAAGAATAGCTACCAGCTTCAGTTTCATTGCCGGTTTAAAAGGGCCCAACTCATCACTGTTCTGTTTGGCTGGAGGATAGTAACCAGTTCAATGAACACAGGCAATTCCACTGTTCGTATAGGCTATATCAGCGTTTTTCAACCAGTGTGCCGTGGCACATTGGTATGCCGGGCCTGGGCCACAGGTGTGCTGCAGGAGTTCAGGGTCATTTATTAGTAGGGCTAGGTTAATTTGTGCTGGAATGAAGTGTATCATTTCAAAGTTTTATTTCTAGCAGTCCAGTACCAGCAAGCAACAATTCATACAGCCTGCTCCTGCTGACCCTAGAGCTTTCTCTCTGATGTAACTTCCTGCTTCCACATGGGCAGGAAGCAGGAAGTTACGCCAGAGAGAAAGCACTGGGGTTGACATGAGCAGGCTGTATGAATCACTGCTCGCTGTTAATGAACACTAGAGACAAGCAAACTTTTAAAAGGTACACCGGGGGGGAGGGGTCGAGACACAGGAAGATGCTGGTTACTGGCTGGAGAGGGAACAGGAGGGAGAGATGCTGGACTATTTGTGTGGGGGGGGGGGGGGTGAAGAGAAGGTAAATGAAGGACTGGACCATGTGTCGGGGTGCAGGTGGGGGTGAAGAAGATAAAATGCTGAGCCATTTGTGGGGGTGGGAGAGGCATAGAAGGTAAAATGCTGGACCATTTGTGGGGGTGTGCTTTGACAATTTTAGCACAATGTAAGTGTGCCATGAGATTAAAAAAAAAGGTTGAAAATCTCTGGGCTATATTCACTGAACAGCACAGTTTAAGATGAGATGATCCACTGTTTGTGTGATGAGGTTTGCAATAGCAAAATCCTGTTCCCAGTTTAGCTGTTTCATTTGGTTTACTGAAGAATTGTCATTTACATCTCCCTTCCGTTTTTACTTCTTACTTTTAACTGTAAACGTCAGATGTAACTGAATAAAAGTAGTAAAAATTGCTGAAATTATTATTTCAGTAAAAGTACTAGTAACAAATGTTACTTTTACTTGTAAAGAAGTATAAGATAACTACCTTTTACAAAGCAGCGGTAAGCCCACCACAGGCTTACTGTGCGCCAATCTGGAGCTTTCACTGGCCCCACACAGGCGTCAGCAGTAGTTCCACCCCCAGCATGTGGCATTTCTGGCACTAGCAGAAATATTTAAAAAATATTTCTGCAGGAGCTAACCCAGCGATAATCAGGCAGCACCGTGTGCTACCAAGTTACCAGTGGGTTAACAAGGGAGCCCTTACCACCACCTCAATGGGTGGCGGTAAGTGCTCCTCCCCCCCCCCCCCCCACCCCCACACACATGGCC
This sequence comes from Microcaecilia unicolor, assembly GCF_901765095.1. NCBI lineage: Eukaryota > Metazoa > Chordata > Amphibia > Gymnophiona > Siphonopidae > Microcaecilia > Microcaecilia unicolor. The sequence continues at coordinate 378,288,873 of NC_044031.1, forward strand.
ATGCAGTAAGTGAAATCTTACTGCATGGCCATTTCTTTTTACGGCCTTTTTATCCGCTGTGGTAAAAAGGGCCTCAGCGCACGGCAAAAATGGCCCCAGCCGCTAGCATAGGGCCCTTTCTACTGCAGCTTAGTAAAAGGGCCCCTTAGTTACTATACAACACTGGAGGAAGGACGTGTAGCCAAAATTGGTTGAAAAGTCCAATGGATGGCTTTCCGAAAGAACCAGGGAATCAAAAGCCTGTTGCACACGATATTTATTACTGTAAAAACATTTTGAAGATTCAGATACAAACAATGTTCTCACACATACTTTTGTTATAGAGGATTAATACCACCCAAGCTACTTTGCATTTATAAAAATGGTTAATTAGGCTCAGGAGTCAGATAGCAAATACTTTCTGATACTTGGTGAAAATGGCCAAGAAATGTGTCTTTACATGCTTATGAAGATCCAGCTGCAAATCAGCCTCCTATGCAGCCTCTGATCCAGCTTCAAATAGTGATTACTGGTCAGCCTCCCTGAACAGTTATTTGCCATGGCCTCCTTTTCAACCGTAAGGTAAGTTAGTCCCACATTTTGTTTTACATTTTTATAAGCTTTTACATATATATGACTTCACTGGAATTCACAGGCAACCAAAAACATATGTATAATTTCCAAGACGCGCAGTTCTTGTAATCTAGCATCAACTTAGAGCAAAGGCATGTTTTTTTAAAAGATCTCAACAATGGAGACTGTCCATACAGACCTTATCAGAAATGTGACCCACTGACAACATAGCAGGTTGGATTAATGTGGGCAATCTATAGGATCTGTGATAAAGATTTTTTTTTAATTATTTTGGATTTACCTTATACCATTTCATTATTTCCCTGTCCCTACAAGTGGAGGAGTAGCCTAGTAGTTAGTGCAATGGACTTTGATCCTGGGGAACTGAGTTCAATTCCCACTGCATCTCCTTGTGACTCTGGGCAAGTCACTTAACCCTCCATTGCCCCTGGTACAAAATAATTACCTGAATATATGTAAACGGCTTTGAATGTAGTTGCAAAAACTTCAGAAAGGCAGTATATCAAGTCCCATTTCCCTTTCAATCAAAGTTTGTACCTGAGACAGTGAAGGGTTAAGTAATTTGCTTACAAGCAAAAGGAGTGGCAGTGGGATTTGAATCCTCTGGTTCTCAGCCCACTGATTTAACCATTGGGTCACTCCCCCACACAAGTGGCAATTCTATTCTCTATGTAGCTTGTCAGATTTTTGTACATTATTCTCCTTGGTATTAGGAAAACATCCTCACAGACACAGCCAATCAGAGGACAAGTTGTATATGCAGTGACATCATCTGTCACTGGCCGATTACAGTTCTAATAGATCTCATTTCCCTTTGCTTTTCCTATTAGGAGGAAGGAGAAAAGGAGTCAGTTATTATAATGAAAGGAGGGGGTTTGTTTAGGAGGAAATTTTGCTTTACTATAAAAGCCAAGGACAAAATTCAAATGCTAACATTGCTTTGGTCCTAGTGACTCTCTTCTGCTTTTCTCTGTTTTTCTCAATTCTCTCCATGGTCTCCTGTCCTTTTGATATTTCTTCTCTGTCTATATCCAACATTCATCGTTTCTGTGTGTCTCTATCCATTCTGTCCTCTCTGTCAGTATCCTCCCCCCAAGTTCAGTATCTTTCTCTGTGTCTGGTCCAGTATACCCCTCAGTGTCCCTATCCCTCCACTTGTGCTCTCCTCTTGTGTCCAGTGCTGTCCCTCTGTATTTCCTCCAGTGCCAGCACCTCTTCTGTGTCCCTGTCCCTCCCCATGTCCAGCTTATTTCTTCTCTCTTCTATTTGTCTTATCCCCCCTCCCCCCCCACACACCCACCCACCTATCCATACTCCATGGTCTGACATATCTCTCTCCCTCCATCTATTGGGCCTAGCATGTGTCCCTCTCTCTCCTCTGGTCCAGTAGCTTTCTCAATTCCCCCCCCCCCCCAATCTAGCATCCGCCTGCTCTCTTTTCCCTCCCCTTTGCTCCAGATCTCTCGCCCACTCCCCTCCACTCCATTTCTTCCCTCTCTTCCCCCTCCCCTTTACTTCAGATCTCTCGCTTTTCCCTCTGCTCCTTCCAAGTCCAGCATCTCTCCCCCTCTGCCCCTTCCCACCGCCAATTTCAGCATCTCTCCATCCCATGTCAACCTCCTGTACCCAGGTCTGGCATAACTTGTGAGGATGCCGTGGGACATCCTAGCAGCCATTTTGGCTGCAGAACCAGTGGGGACAAATGGGAATTGCTCTTGCCTTGAAGACCCACTAGACCACCAGGAGGTTTAAAGGTAGGACCAAGGAGGGCCTTCAGGTGTTGGATGGTGGGAGGGAAGAAGGAGGGTGCCGAGAGAGGGGAGGAGATTGCAGGGGGAGGGGCAGGCTGTGGTAGTGGCAAGAGTGATCGTGGGAGGGGGCTATTAAGAGTGATCTTGGGGGGAAGGAGTTCAGTTACAGCTGAAATTGAACTTCAAATTTTGGTTGCTGGTTCAATTTTGGTCAAAACCAAGAATTCCAGTTTCAGTCAGCTTCTAGAGCATGGATATTTAAAAAAGAAGAGAATACAACTTTCACTTGGAAGCCAAATCTGCAGCCCAACCCTGAAGCCACAACGCTCTGTGGGCTGCCATCACAAGGGATGTATTTTTCGCCAACGCTTGCAACAAATCATAAAGAACTTCAGCAAGAACTTTGCAACCTCCTGGTCCATTACACACCTATCCAAAGCAGGGCTATTCAACACCATTTCTGCTCACCAAAAACAGGCCCTGGCAACTAAGCCTCCACAACAGTGGTGTACCAAGGGGGGCGGTCCGCCCCGGGTGCATGCCGCTGGGGGGGGGGGGGTGCCGCACGCCTGTTGGCCAAGTCCACTCGTTCCCTCCCTGCTGCTCCCTCTGCGCAGAACAGGTTACTTCCTGTACCGGGGCAGAGGGAGCAGCAGGGAACAAGCGGCCTCGGAGCCAATAGGCGTGTGACCCCCCCCCCCCCCCAGCAGATAGAAGGCCACCTGTTTCTTCCAAACTGCATGGCTGTATGGTAAGGGGGGGAGGCTGGGTGGGCATTTCTGTTCCAGCCTCTCCCCCCTAACCATAGAGCCCCACAGCACAGAGTTGTGTAAATAATAGGTATGTTGTCTAGCACTAGTGATCTGCCAAGTATAAACTTGCAGATAACTATAGGTAGCGCATAGACTATGTTTGCTCTCTGATCAGCAGACACCCTTACCCACAACCAAACCACATTGGTGAGGGCCAGGAAGGAGCTACAAACAGCTGGGTCATCTTTGCCACATTGAATGTATCAGCAATGGTATAAAGTGCTGAGGAGAAAAGGGAAAACAATGGTACAAGCATTAGATGGATGTTTACTTCATCACAATTGCAATATAATAATACATCAGGTACAGAAGGGCACAGGCTAGGGGAATTATATAGGCACCAGGCTTTAGCCACCTGCAGGTAATTTAGAAGAGGAACTGTAAACTGTCAACATATTAAATGTGCATAAAAAAGGGATGACAGCTGTCTAAACAAAACATGAAGATCTAAAGAAGGGGAAGACACCTGTCATATGAAATGTGCATGCAAAAAGGGGATGACAGCTGTCAACATATTAAATGTGCTTGACAAAAGCGATGACATGTCAACACATTGCATATACCTTCAAAAAAGGGATGACAGCTGTCAACACCTTGCATATAACTGCAAAGAAGATCAAAAAAGGGATGACAGCTGTCAACATATTCAGATTGAAAGAAATTGAAAATGGGATGACACCTGTCATCATATGATATGTGTCTGCAAGAATTGAATAACAGCTGTCAAAATATTGTATGTAACTGCAAAATGGGGATGACACCTGTCAACACATTAAATGTGCATGGAAAAAGGGGATGACAAACGTTGTATGTAAGTTAAAAAACATATTACAGCTCTCAACACATTACATGTAACTGCAAGAAAGGGATGGCAGTTGTCAACAAACTGCATGTGACTGGAAAGAAGCGCAAAAAATTAAGACAGCTGTCAACACATTGCACGTGTCTGCAAAAAATGGATGACAGCTGTCAACACATTAAATGGACTTGACAAAAGGGATGACAGAGGTCAACACATTGCATGTACCTTCATGTTTGTGTCCCTAGTCATGCTTCCAAAGGTTATATAATCCTTTCAAGAAATCCAGTTAATCGTTACTTATTAGTGGAACATAACCACAGAGGCATGGTATGGTCGCATTTTCAATATGGTAACACTAGGGCCCAGCTAAGGAACAATTTATTTTGAGTTTGTCTTCACTGGACCAAACTTGCTTGCCTTGTGCCATCACCATCCAACTGGATAGGCAGTGTCTTAAAAAATGGAGCATAAAGGATATATATTTTTTTACATTTATATCACACATTATCCCAAGCAAAGCCGGCTTACATTTTAAAATACTGCGAGACAGATTACTAGAAATTATCATGGGAGCAGATAGATGGATATGTCTAACATAGTTGAGATTAGCATATATACCCAACTGGGCATTTAAAAGTTCAAACTTTAATGGAAATGTAGACAAAACAAGAAGAACAAATTTCTTACTAAGTAGTCAGTATAACAAAGCAGCACTTTGAATGCACTTCGACTTGAAAAAAATGTTTACTATAAGTTTTTTGCACTCATCCTTGGACTACTCTGACTCTTTCTAGGTCATCCTTGCTGTTTTGTTATATTAGCTTTTGGAAATGTGTATTCTGATCTTTTGGATTTGTTTCTGTATTTATAGTATTGCTGTATGCAGAGTCTGACTACATGAGGTTTCTAGTTCTGTTTTTTTGCCTTCAAATCTCTATTACTGATCTGTGGTCTTTTGTTTCGTATTGTTGATGGTCTGTATTTTGTGTATGCTATTCTGCTAGCATGTATTATCTATGTAGAGATCTTGTTGCACAGAGAGAGAGAGAGAGAGCCACAGACTGTGGGCAAGTGGAATGTGAGTGTGGGTGTGTGAGTGTGAGAGAGAGAGACTGGCTGCAGGCCTCTATGGAGGGGCTGGCATCATCTACAAACACATTTTTCAATGCACTTTAAGTTTTCTAAGATATCTATATATACACTGTGAAGAAGGGGATAAGGGAACAGAGAGGGGGGGGGGGGGTACCGGCGGAGGAGAAGATAAGGCCCAGAGGAGGGGACAACCCAGATTCTTAGCTCAAGGAGTTCCACATGTCAGGAGAAGGCATAGATCATTTTTACCTGAGGGCTGGAGGCTGTGATAAAGTCACATCCAGGATAGTTGGGTTAAGGCAGTTTGTCTGAAATACAAGTCCCAGAAGGCATTGCAGGCAAGGAGCCAGAGGGTGAGATGAAGAACCCGGACTGGACTCCTAGCTGCAATCGGGGAAGACATGGCAGGTTGTGTAGAGTGGCTGCCACTAGGCGGAAAGAGAGTTAGGAAACCCTGTGTGCAGGAGCTCATCATTGGTCTCATTAGTCTAATGCTTAACTCAGCTGGTATGGGTGTGGGGAAGCTAATGGAAGGAGAATGATTGGTTGTGGTAGCTGAAGCCAGGGATTGATTTGGCAGGTGGGAAGGAGTCTCAGCAGTTCAGTTCAGGAGAGAGAAGCAGAAGGAGAGAAGCAGTTGCAGGCTGAAAACCCTTGGGCAGGGAGGTCCCTAAAGTACTGAAGCAGGCTGAAATCCCTTGGGTGAGAGGAAGTCCCTAAAGTATTGAAACTGAAGCAGGCTGAAATCCCTTGGGTAGAGGGAGTCCCTAAAGTATTGAACTCTCCTGAAGGTAAAGAGGATAGAAGATAGAAACTGCTGCTTGGTGACTGAACTGTGATGATGAACTGAAAGAACTATTTGTCTTGGGAATTGAACTACTGTTTATTGTGCACTGGATAAAGAGCCCAGACTGGAGCTGACTGTAAGCCTGTATTGAATCCTGGTATATGCTGATAGTGCTTAAAGGGGACTATTTGCCACACACTTTCAGGTGGCTTATATGTGCTTAAGATTGAAGGTGAATGCTACTGTTGGAACTGTATACTAGAAACCTGCAGGGAATAAAAGTCCTTAAGATTAAAGTTACTGGTGGACATCTATTTCTTCATTGTACCGGGAGCCTGTGGCTGGAGGAGATTGTTCTATCCGTGGCTGCACAAGAAAGGTACCTGGTTACAAGGCAGGGTAAAAACTTGATTCCCAGCAGCCCTTGAGGAGGTCTTACAACAGAATCAAAGACTTCTTATCCCAGCAGCCCCCGGTGGAGCCCAAGGGAAAGGCAGGTAAAGGTGAAACCCAAGATACGGTCAGGAGGCCAGGAATGGATCCTTCACAACACACACACACATACTGAAGTTTTCACTGTTTAATGTTATTACCACTTTATTCTTTGATATATGATACATATCTAATATGTAAATTTAATAAAAGGCATTACTTGTGACTTTTACTTTTTTTTCCTGCATGTTGTCAGACAATTATGGATATAAGCAGCAATCCTGATCCCGACCCCTTTAGCCTCCCCAAACAGTTGGGCCACAAACCGCCTATGGATGTGACTTCAAATAAGGAAAAAAAAAGGTTGACAACTGTCAGCATATTAAATGTGAATGAACAAAACGGGATGACAGATGTAAACACATTGCATGTGCATTCAAAAATGGATTGACAGCTGTAAAAACATTGTATGTACCTGACTCAAAGTTCAAAAAAAGGGCTGACAGCTGTCAACAAATAACACGTGTATGCAAAGAAGGTAAAAAAAAAAGGGATGACAGCTGTCAACAAAGGTGTCTACAAAAAGGGGATGACATCTGTCAACATGTTGCATCTGTCTTTTTTGACCTTCTCATAGGGCACATGCAATGTACTGACAGCCGTCATCCCTTTTTTGTAGGTACATACGTGTTGACAGCTATCATCACTTTTTTCCCCAACACATTTAATACCTTCTTTGGATTCACATGTTGCGTGTTTACAGCTGTCATTCCATTCCTAAACTTTGATTCAGGTACATACAATGTGTTTACAGTTGTCATCCATTTTTGAATGCATACGCAACATGTTGACAGCTGTCATCCCTTATTTGTAGGTATATGCAATGTTTTCACAGCTGTGATCCCCTTTTTGAAGGTACATGTAATATTTTGAAAGCTGTTATCCCTTTCTTGCAGGCACATTTAATATGTTGACAGCTATCATCCATTTTGTTTGTAGAAACATTTAATATGTTGATAGCTGTCTGTCACGGTGGTGACTGTTTCCTTGTCTGTGCTCACCTCGCCCTCTGGTGGCCTGAACTGGTGGCTGCTATGAACTGTCACATGTTCCAGACTTCAGCCCAGTCCGGTCTGGATCTTCCAGGCTGCCAGACTTGCTTTTCTTGTTTGTGCTTGAACAGCACCCGTAGCTGCCTTGTGATTCCTGCAGCTAAACTTCAGCTGCTGATGGGCATTATTAGCCACCTGGAAACTTCTGTGTTTGCCTTTGCATCGTCTAAGGTCCCTGGTATGTGAGTGTGCTCTGTGCACTTCTGCCTAGTCCAGTTCTAGTTTGAGTTTCTTGCCTGGTTCTAGTTTGTTTGTTTGCAGTTAGCTTTGGTTTTATTGCTTAGTTCCTAGTCTTGTTTCTGGTCTGCATTTCCTTGTCTTGTGTCTGTGTTCCTTTTTAGTGGCTGCTTGACAGCTTTCAGTCCTGACTCTCACCTGTCTGTGTTTCTGTCCTAGTGGCTGCCTGGCAGTTTTTAGTCCTGACTCTGTTGTGTGTTTCCTGTTGGTATCCAGTTCCTGCCCTGTCCTGTAAGTCCTGCCGGTCGCCTGCACCCAGGGGCTCAACTCCTGGGGAGCGGAGGTCAAGCGCAGGTGAAGTCTAGCTGTTCCTGCTCTGCCTGTCCCAGCTTGTTTGCCTCTGCCGCAACTCCAGTCCGGGGTTCCAGTCCTATTCTGCCTTGCCTCTGGTTTGGGGGTGGTTTTGCCTGCCACTGCTGCTCCACGGCAGTGGTCCAAGGGCTCACAAACCCTGTGCTTCCGTGAGAAGCCTGACACTGTCCATTTTTTAACCTTTATTGCAGTCGCATGCAATGTGTTGATGTCCATTATACATTTTTTGCAGGTGCATTTACTATGAGAGGTATCATCCCCTTTTTACCTTCTTTGGATCCACGTGTTTTGTTTTTTTACAGATGTCATCCCTTTTTTGACCTCATAGGGCATATGCAATGTGTTGAGAGTTGTCATCCTTGTATTGTAGGCACATATGATATGACAGCTGTCATCCTTTTTTTTTTTACCTTTTTGGGATCCAAATGTTTTGTTTCAACAGCTGTCATCCCTTTGTTTCATTCACATTTACTATATTGACAACTGTCATCCTCTTTTTTTGAAGCTGCATATAATATTTTGAAAGTTGTTATCCCTGTCTTGCACACACATTTAATATGTTGACACCTGTCATCTCTATTTTTCATGCACATTTAATATATTGACAACTGTCATCAATTTTTGGTTTTTTTTTCCCTTTTTTGCAGTCGTATGCAATTTGTTGACAGCTGTCATCCCTTTTTTGACCTTCTCATAGGGCACATGCAATGTGTTGACAGATATCATTCCTTTTTTATAGGTACATGTAATGCGATGATAGCCATCATCTCATTTTTCATGCACATTTAATATATTGACAACTGTCATCCTTTTTTTAATTCTTTGCAGTCACATACTATTTGTTGACAGCTGTCATCCCTTTTAAGCAGGCACATTTCATATGATGACAGGTGTCATCCCCTTCTTTTTACCTTCTTTGGATCCTCATGTTTTGTTTTGACAGATGTCATCCCTTTTTGACCATCTCATAGGACACATGCAATGTGTTGAGAGCTGTCATCCTTGTTTTGCAGGCACATATCATATGATGACAGCTGTCATCTCTTTTTGCATGTATATGTAATCTGACAGCTGTCATCCCTTTTTCATGCACATTTCATATGATTACAGGTGTCATCCCCTTCTTTTTTACATTCTTTAGATCTTCATGTTTTATTTTGACACCTGTCATCCCTTTTTTTATATGTGCATGAAATGAATTGATAACTGCCATCCCTTTTTTCATGCACATTTAATATGTTCACAGCTGTTTTCAATTTTTTTGATCTTCTTTGCAGTTACTTGCAAGGTGTTGACAGCTGTCATTCCTTATTCAAGCACATTTAATATGCTGACAGCTGTAATTCCTTTTTTTCCTTCTTTGCTGTCACATCCAATGTGCTGACAGCTGTCATCCCTTTTTGCAGGTACATGTAATGTGTTGACAGCCGTCATCTCTTTTTATACCTTCTTTGGATCCACATGTCCTGTGTTACAGCTATTACTTTTTTAACTTCCTCATCAGGCACATCCAATGTGTTGACAGATATAATCCATTTTTTTGCAGGTACATGCAATTTGTTAACAAGGGATGAGAGCTGTTAACACATTGCATGTACCTGCAAAAAAAAGGGATGAGAGCTATCAAACCATTGCAAGTGCATGGAAGAGGATCCAGAATTGATGACAACTGTCAATTCATTGCATGTTTCTCCAGAGAAGGTCAAAAATTAAATGACAGCTGTTAACACAATGCATGTGCATGCAAAACAGGAATGGCATCTGTCAACACATTGCGTGTACATGCAAAAATGGGATGACAGCTGTCAATATATTAAATCTGGCTTCAAGAAAGGGATGACAGTTGTGAAAATATAACATGTGCCTGCAAAGAAGGTAAAAAAGGGGATAACAGCTGTCAACACAATATGTGGATCCAAAGAAGGTAAAAAAGGGGGGGGGGGGGGGATGACATCTTTCATCATATTAAATAGGTCTGCAAAAAATGGTTGTTAGCTGTGAACATATAATATGTGGACCAAAGAAGGTAAGAAAGGGGATAACAGCTGTCAACACATTGTTTGGGCCTACAGAGAAGGTCAAAAAAAGGATGAGAGCTATCAAAACATTGCATGAGCATGGAAAGAAGATCCAGAACTGATGACGACTGTCAATTTATTGCATGTTCCAGCAGAGGTCAAAAATGAAATGACAGCTGTCAACACAATGCATGTACCTGCAAAAACAGGGATGGCAGCTGTCACATTGCATGCGACTGGAAAGATGTTCAAAAAAGGGATGACAGCTGTCAACACATTGCACGTACCTGTAAAGAAGGTCAAGAAAGATATTAAAGCTGTCAGTACATTGCATGTGCCTGTAAAGAATGCCAAAAAAGGAATGACAGCTATTATAACATTGCACGTGCATGTAAAGAAAATCCAGAATTGATGACAGCTGTCAATTCATTACATGTTCCTGCAGAGAAGGTCAAAAATTAAATGACAGCTGACAACACATTGCATATACCTGTAAGGAAGGTCAAGAAAGGGATGAAATCTGCCAACACATTGCATGTCCCTTCAAAAAAATGGGATGACAGCTGTTAACGCATTGCATGTGATTAGAAATGTGTTCAAAAAAGGGATGAAAGCTGTCAACATATTGCATGTACATGGAAAAAAAGGAATGAAAACTATCAAATTGCATCTGCCTGAATAGAAAGTCAAAAAATGAATGACCGCTATCAACACATATCATCTGGATCTAAAGAAGGTAAAAAGGGGATGACACCTGTCATCATATTAAATGTACCTGCAGAAAGGGATGATAGCTGTCAACACATTGCATGTACCCGTAAGGAAGGTCAAGAAAGGGATGAAAGCAGTCAACACATTGTGTGTGCCTGCAAAAATGGGATGACAGCTGTCAACACATTGTATGTACCTAAAAAGAAGGTCAAAAACGGGATGAAAGGTGTCAAAACATAATATGTGTATTAAAAAAAGGTAAAAAGGGGATGACAGCTATCAATATAATAAATGTGCCTGAAAAAAAGGGATGACATCAGTCAACACATTGCACTTGACAGCAAGAAGGTTAAAAAAGGGATGACAGTTGTCAGGACATCGCATGTGCATTCAAAAATTGATGACAGCTGTAAACATAATGTATGTACCTGAATCAAAGTTCAAAAAAAAGGTTAGACATCTGTCAACATATAACATGTGGATGCAAAGAAGGTAAAATCAAATACGGGATACAAAAAAAATCCATTATACACAGCCAAGACACAAGATAGCACCGCTCTGCTCTGACCCTAAAGATGAGAAAATTGTCTCAAAACCCTGACTGAATCCTTAATAATAATACAAAAGATAAAATTATTTGAATTCCTGAGAGGAAAATGAGTTGACCTGGATTATAAAATTGTGAATGGGAAAAGTACAAAATCTGAAAATTTGCATCAAGGGAAATATGAAACCTTTTTAGGCTATACATCCCAAGAATGAATATTGAGCTGTTGTGGGGATTTTACTATGTTTAAGCTGCTGATTTTTACATAAATGCTCTAGTTCACCATCCTTACAAGTTTTCTTCTTATCCTGTATGTATTTCAGAAAGGGCATTAATGATCTGAGCTGTGCAATAGCCCAGTCATTTGAGTTCTGGGGATTAAAGCAATGATCTGGGATCCTGAATAATCCTTCTTTTTGCAGTTGTACATCCTGGGACAAGGCAATTCATCTGCTGTTGCTTTAGGAATCCAATTTAAAACAAGCTCTTTTATCACCTTTGTATAGCAATTCATAATTCTTTCAAACATTCAAACACAAGATGCATGATCCACTGTTGTAATTTTGTTTAAATATGACATTTTATGAACTTTTAGCTTTAGACACTAAGTAGAAGACACTCTGGGAATAAATTGCAAAGTTCATAGAAGTGGAGTTCGTAAACATAAAGGGGTCAAAGGTTTAACTGTTTTCCACATTATGATATGTTGACGTGACACCGGCCACCTTCATCTCCCCACTTTCAATAGGGCAGAGAGTAAATTAATATTCAAGCCTTCTGATCTCTCCTTCAAATTACAGGTACCAACATTTCAAAGTGATGGAGCATCAAACAGGAGCATAGTAACCTAGAAACATACCCTGGCCAGTGCACCCCCCCCCCCCCCCAAGCACTCCTGCATCACAGGCAAACAAAAGGTGGCCAATAGGTACAATTTTGGCATCCCCACCTCCCTTGCACCCTGTGCAGCCACACAACTAGCTACAGCTCTGGTAGCTGGCAATACAAGTTACTACTCTGTGGGCAATCTCCATCTCTGTGTCCAATATTGGAGGGGGGTGGGGTGCTGAAAACTCAGAAAGCTGGCTCCTGGGCCTCAAATTATGAGCCCCTACAGTGGGGAACTTTTTTGCTTTCAATTTGATACTAAGGGACTGTTGTTGCCTGTGTATTCTGTTCTATGTTAGGATTGTCATAAGGTCTTAAAAGGTGTGCTCGTATGACAACTTAGATGAACCAGTCCCATCACTTACATTATGGTTTCAGTTTTTGGATGATGGGGTTAATGAGTATCACCGCTGCAGCCCTCACAAGTACAAAGTCCTTCTCTGCCACCTCACAGGCAGTTTTCAGGTATGGATGGTTCTCTTTTGTGCTGATGTAAGCAGATGACACCAAGTCACTGGTAGAGCTCTCCAATGGCAGGTTAGCTACCCTCTCTATCACATTCTGAGTAGTAAAACTATATGTGATATTAGAAATTCTGCTGCTCTAGGACCCCAGCAAAACAAGCATAGGCAAGTATTTAAATACCCGCTGTGGTACAGCTACTACTGAATATAACAAAAGAGAGGGAACGAAGTACAAACTAAAGTCCAAACAAAAAAAACAGCACCACGGGCCTTTAAAAATGGAACACAGTTCTTTAATGAATGAGCCTTGACAAAAAGACCCGACACGGGCCGTGTTTTGGTGACTAGCACCTGCGTCAGGGGTCCCCACGTCTCATATAGTAAAAGCTACAAAGCACCAAGGCACTTTCACTTTCTGTATCCAAATGGATGAAAAAAAAAAAAAGTGAAAGTGCCTTGGTGCTTTGTAGCTTTTACTATATGAGACGTGGGGACCCCTGACGCAGGTGCTAGTCACCGAAACACGGCCCGTGTCGGGTCTTTTTGTCAAGGCTCATTCATTAAAGAACTGTGTTCCATTTTTAAAGGCCCGTGGTGCTGTTTTTTTTGTTTGGACAGCTACTACTGAAGCCATTTCCTCTAGAAAATCATCAAAGGACAGGGCCATTAGCTTACTAAAACTGCTATTTTTATTTCTGTTCAATAAGAAAGATTCTCTAATCTTCCCCTCAGATCATTGAATGTGATGTTATTTACTAAACTATCAAACTAATCTGGTCATTACAACAATAAAAACTTCATAACCATACCAGTTTCATTTTCAAGTGGCCAGTTTTACATACAACACCAGGAAAGGGACAGTCTACTTACAGTAACATTTAGATGCTATTAGTGGGTAGGTTAGGATCAGTGTGTTCTAATCCAGCTTTATTAAGGATAGTCATACCTATTATGAGTAAACCACAGTGAAGGTTAGTGTGTTTAACCACAGAGTTAAACTAGATACCACCATTATACGATCAGCCAGGAATAGAGCTACTAAGCAGCATGCACACCAGAATCTGCCAAGTCTCCCGCATTCAGCAGGAGACTCCCGCTTTGGCAGGTCAACTCCCGCCAAAGCAGGAAAGTCTCCTGCTGAAACACGCGGCAGCGCTAGCTCCCTTTCCGGCCACTGCTGCCTCTCCTGTTGAACAGCAGCGGCGATGACAAAAAATAAAAAGAGCTAACAAACAAAAAAATTTTTAAAAAGCAAGTGTGGCACTGCAGGCAGCCTTCAGGCATTGGCTGTTGGCTCTGCAGCCGCTCCTCTCTCCTCTCATGTCACTGCCCCTGGAGCTAGAGCAGGAGTGGGGACAGAGAGAGAGGAGCGGCTGGAGAGCCGACAGCCAATGCCTGAAGACTGCCTGTGTGCCGTGCTTGCTTTTTTAAAATTGGTATGGGAAAGTAGTGCCTTTTGTTTCCTTTTAAAGAATCTCTCCTATTTTATGGATGGGAACTCAATTTTGATTTCCTTGGGCATGGCCCTCCTACTGGGCTATGTGTGCTTGTTTCACAAGTCAGATAATGGCTAAGGAAGTCCAGAACCCGTTATGGGTTCAGAGTTGTAGGCAGTATATAAAATCTTAATTACTCCTGCTCACCTAATGACTAACAAATACTTCTCTATTGATAATGTCTTACCCTTTTTCTGCCACCTTGAAAATCCTGGGAATAACTATCAACAAGTATTTATCATTTGAACCACAGGTTTCGATGATAGTTTCTAGTGGCCAATTTCCTATGTAGATTAAAAAGGCCAAGACTTTTCTTTTCAAATTCAGTATTTCATTCTTTAGTACAATCCCTAGTGTTGTCCAAGTTTGATTATTGTAATGCTGTTTACTCAGGTATGAAAATGTCTGTTCTCAAAAAACTTCAAACAGCCCAGAACATTGAAGCCCGTCTTGCAGGCAAAGCCCCTTGGTTTACCAAATTAGCCCCTCTTTTAATCAAGTTGCAAGGGCTTCCTATAAATGCAAGTCAACTTTAAATTGTGCACCCTTGATTCTCAAATTGTGTTCAGTCTTCTGATTATACGCAACACTTGCTGCAATCACCATCACGCAATGCCAAGCCTGCATGGAGAGATTATCTACTTCTCCATTTTCTGAACTGTAAGAATCTCTGTTACCAATCAATTCATGATGCCAGTTTCTCAGACCAAGCTACTAAGCAACGGAATTCCTGCCCAAAGTCAGTTAAGCAAGTTTCTGATTACCTGAAATTTTGTAAATTGTTGAAAGCATTTTTATTTAGTGAATTCCTTACCACTGTTGACCACTGTAATTCTCTTAGCTAGTTTGTCGTTTTCAAATGAGTCATTCTACTATGATGTTATACCTCTTATTGTCTTTTACTTTTGTTTAACCCTTATTGTACTTTGCCTTAAAGTTTGATATAAGCCACATTGAACCAGAACTTGTTTTGGGATAATGTAGAGTATAAATGTTATCAATAAATAAATAATGGGGTTCAGGGTTGCAGGCAGTATATAAAAATATTAAAAAGAGAGGATTCTATACATTTTTATTAGATATGAATAAAGGAGATGAAAAAAGTGGTTACTCACTTGTTGGATCATGCTATATACCAAGCCCTGTGTTGTAGTAGATAAACGCTGCTCATATGCAGTGTGAAATATGATGAAATTTTGACTACGCTGTTAATTTCTTTTCCTTGAGTCTTGCCAGGCAATTCCAGAAGAGTAGGTTGTGGCACCTTGCCAGCAGACGGAGCCAGAGGTGAGAGGGAAAATGCGCCCGGTGATTCCAATCCCTGATGCCCACATGAACAGCAATGATGCAGTCGGCCAACACTCATAGCACAGCCATTCCGGCTGAGCCACGGGGACTGCAAAACCCAATGGACAAGAGAAATAAGTGCCTAAGAAGTAAGGCTGGGGTTGTTTTTTTTTTTTTAAGGAGCAAGTTATGTGAGCAATTTATGGGGCACTCAAGGCTCCCTTGGAATACAATAGCCGAGACAAACTGCATACCACTCCAAGAACGAGAGCAGAGGAGGGGGAAGAATGTGGCCATCCAGTTGTAACACCCCAGGGAGTAAATGTGGTCCCCGTGGACCAACAACCCTTAAGCACTGAGGCTCAAACCAAGGTACAGCCAAAATCTTTTGTTTTTTAAAATTCGATCACCTATAAGACCCAAACCTAAACCACATAAGAATGGCCATACTAGGTCAGACCGATGGTCCATCTAGCCCAGTATCCTGCTTCCAAAAGTGGCCAATCCAGGTCACACATACCTGGCAGAAACCCAATTAATAACAACATTCCATGCTACCAATTCCGGGGCAAGTAGTGGCTTCCCCCATGTCCATCTCAATAACAGACTGTGGACTTTTCCTCCCCTGAGCCTACCAGACTGGCTCAGACTGCAATGGCTGCATGTCTACCCTCTGCTGGGAGACTGAAAAATACTGGCTGGCTGGGAACTGCACAAGATTATTATACAATTCTCAGTCAGATGTTCTCAGTCTCCCTCTGCTGGTAGGCATGCATAACCCAAGTATCTTGACTGATGGAGGGTTGCTGAGGAATATCCAAATTTTAGAAAGTTACTGTGGGGTCCTTTTACTAAATCACAAAAAAAAAAACGTTCTTCCTTTAAAATATTTCATTTCTTTTATTACAATACATATATCATATAAAACAACTTATACTATGCAAGTTCCGGAACTCATCCAGTCACACCTTTCACTTCACCACCCACTCACATAAACCTTATGTGGAAACATTTCTATATATCCACAAACTGTGTACATTCTCCCCACTTATTTTACACATTGATGTTATTTCCTCAGTTTCAAATCTTCCACTTGTGTCTTAGTTATTGTCCTTAAAGATTCAAATTATAGTCCTTATAAATCATGAAAATCTCCTGAATCACATCAAACGGGAGTACAATGTTCACAACAAAGTCTCTCCAGCACTCTTCTCGGAGTATTGTTATTTCATCAGAGTGAATCAGTGCGGTGTGTCAAGGGCTTCCTGGAATTTACATATTGTTTCCAGTCTTTAAGCACCTTCTAACTCTTCACACCTTCTCTCTTTTGTCCTTTTACTAAGCCAAGGTAAAAAGTGGGCTGCGTTAGTGTGGGTGCTTGTTTTTGGTATGCACTGTGCCATTTTTTACAATGTCTGTAAAAAGGGTATTTTTTATTGAGCCAGGAAATGGACATGCATTAAAATTAAAACTATCACGCACCTATTTACCGCCTGGGCCCTTACCGCCACCCATTGATCTAGCGCTGCCGGAAACACCATGTGTGGTAGAAAATAAAAAAATTTATTTCTACCTCCGGAATAAGCATGCACTAAATCCAAAATTACCACCAGGGGGCATGGTAGCCTGGTGGTAGTCCCATTTTGGCACTCGCTGCATGCGCGTAGGCCCTCCCATGGCTTAGTAAAAGGGCCCCTGTATGCAGTGGCGTTCCTAGGTCGGCTGCCACCTGGGACGGATCGCCGCTGCGTACCCCCCCCCCGGGTGCAGCGGCGTCCGTCCCCCCAGGGTGCAGCACGACACCCCCCCCAACGCAATGACACCCCGACGCATCAACACCCCCCCCCCAGGTGCATTCCTAGCTCCTGGGAGCAGCTGCGCGGCTGTCGGCTCCCCTGGCTCCCTCTGCCCCGGAACAGGAACCTGTTCCGGGGCAGAGGGAGCCAGCGGAGCCGACAGGTGCGCGGCTGCTCTCTGCACCCCCCCAGCAGTGTGCATGCGGGGTGGACCGCCCCCACCGCCCCGCCCTTTTTACACCACTGCCTGTATAAGTCAGTACACATATTGTTGTTTTCTTATTGGTCTACAAAATGGTAGAATTCTCTGCCAATTTCTATAAAACAATTAACACATACATTATTTAGTAAAATGTTAAATATTTTTTTGTCTCAAAAATTTGTTAAAAACTAGACAGGAAGTCTAAACATCAAAATAATTGAGGGAAACCACACAGTAGAGAGAAGAAAAATACACAAAATGTAGTCTGCCCTGCAGAGATTTAAACAGTTCTTTATTGTCTCTTTAAAAGTTGTTATGATCCTGGGTATTCGTAGTCTATTCTTTTGTTAACTGCACTGAACTCATTAGGTATATGTGGGTTACAAGTGTCCAATTTAATGTAATGTAAAAGTACTACTACTTCTCCACTACGGCCAACTCCAGACTTCGCGCCTTCTGTCTCACTGCACCCTATGCCTGGAATAAACTTCCTGAGCCCCTACGTCTTGCCCCATCCTTGGCCACCTTTAAATCTAGACTGAAAGCCCACCTCTTTAACATTGCTTTTGACTCGTAACCACTTGTAACCACTCGCCTCCACCTACCCTCCTCTCTTCCTTCCCGTTCACATTAATTGATTTGATTTGCTTACTTTATTTATTTTTTGTCTATTAGATTGTAAGCTCTTTGAGCAGGGACTGTCTTTCTTCTATGTTTGTGCAGCGCTGCGTACGCCTTGTAGCGCTATAGAAATGCTAAATAGTAGTAGTAGTAGTAGTACTTATCATTTCTATAGTGCTACTGGATGTACGCAACGCTGTACACTGAACATGTAAAAGACAATCCCTGATCGATAGAGCTTACAATCAAATCAAGACAGACAAACAGGACAAATAAGGGATATGGGCAAGGCTTTTTTTGAGGGGATACTTGGGGGTTTTGAGTACAGTACATTTTTCATTGTCTGCTAAAATTGACCCATGGACCCCAAGTTTTAATGAAAGAGCTCAGACTCTACATACCAATTCTGCCTTGTCATAGATTCTGTGACTGGTTGCAGGGGGCCTAGCTAATGTGGGGTGGATCCCTCAGTGATCACCCCATCCCTTAAGGGTGGCTTTGCATTTGAGTATCGGCACCTTTTTTTTTTTGCTAAATTAAATGCACTGGATATGGGAATTACTTAAGGTGGAAATGATAAAACAGATATGAGGACTGAACAAGTGAATATGAGTTAGAAGTTAAAAGCAGCCTCAAAAAGGTGGGCTTTTAGCCTAGATTTGAAGACAGCCAGAGCTGGAGCTTGATGTACTGGCTCAGAAAGTCTATTCCAGGCATATGATGCAGCAAGATAAAAGGAAAGGAGTCTGGAGTTGGCAGTGGAGGAGAAGGGTACAGATAAGAGAGGGGAGGAGTGCAGGGAGAGATAAGACTGGAGAGGTATTGAGGAGCTGCAGAGTGAATGCACTTGTAAGTCAATAAGAGGAGTTTGAACTGTATGTGGAAATGGATAGGGAGCCAATGAAGTAACTTGAGGAGAGGGCTAATATGAGCATGGCGACACTGGCAGAATATGAATCATGCAGCAGAATTTTGAATGGACTGAACGGGAGAAAGATGACTTTGTGGGAGACCTGTGAGAAGCAATTTGCAATAGTCTAAGCGAGAGGTGATGAGAGTGTGGATAAGGGTTTTGGTAGTGTGCTCAGAAAGGAAGGGATGAATTTTGGTGATGTCATAGAGAAAGAAACAACAGGTTTTAGCAGTCTGTTGGATATGTGCACAGAAAGAGAGAGAGAGGAGTCAAAGATGACCCAAACGTACCCACAGAGAGCTACACTTGATTTTTCTATAAATACTATTTCTTTTGAAAATGACACTTGTAAATTTGAAAATGTAATCCGTGTGCGTGATATCACTCTTCCATCCTATACACAGTCCTTGGAACACCTACACTGAATACAAGTAAAAGCATGTACATTTTTGATCCCTGTCTACACTTTTACATAGATAAGGATGAACGCTTTCCAAATAGCATGGGTAAATTGGCATTTACATGGGTAGATGGCTTTTGAAAAGCGTCCGCAAAATCGTTTTATTCAGAATTAAATACACTTGTTTGGAAAGTCAGAAGAACATATATTTCTTATTCTAAACTGTCAAGAAATAAAGATCTTGAGAATCACTGTTCTCTCTCAGTTGAGTGGGAGTCTTACAACAGCATTGCTGCCAGTGGGGGGTGGCGCTTCAATATTGTGTTTTCAGTCACTAGGGACAGGCAGGTTGCCTGGAGTCCTGCTGAGCTTGCCTGTCCCTCACTATTGAAAATGTGATAGTGAAACAGCACCACCCACTGGCAGGAGTGTAGTTGGAGGACTCTTGCTCAGCTTAGAAGGGACAGAGCTTGAGATATTTGGTTTTTCAAATATTGAATGTTACTGTATTGTCTGTCAGATTTGTTTTCTATTAGAGTGGACGAATAGCTTAGAGCAGTGGGCTGAGAACTACGGAAGCATGGTTTAAATCTAAACATGGTTCTTTTTGATCTTGGACATGTCACTTAACTATGCATTGCCTCAGGTACAAACTTAGATTACAAGCCCTGCAGGGACAAGAATAAAACCTGAATTTAACTGACCTTGAGCTACAAATGGGGGGAAAAAAGACAAACTAAATCCCTTCCCTATGAATTGAATCAGGGATTTGAAGAGTTTTCCATCACAGTTATCTTTCAAGTTTTAATTGACCCCAACACTCCAACAGCGGCTCTGTATCTTCCTGAGTCTAAGGTGTCCTTATACTAAGGTGCATAGATGCCTATGTGCGTCCAACGTGCATCAATTTGGAACTACAGCCCGGCTACCGTGAGCCCCTGGTGGTAATTCTATTTTTTATGCGCATCTGATACACACGGCAGAAAATATATTTTTTTCTACCACATGATGCTAACCAGGCGGTAATCAGCAGTGTATGCGTGCTGACCACCCGGTTAACACGTAAGACCTTACTGCTCAATCAATGGGTGGCGGTAAGGTCTCAGGCCCCAAATGGACGCACACCAATTTTTATTTTGCTGCGCATCCATTTTCGGAAAAAAAGGCCTGTTTTGCAAGTGCGCTGAAAAATGGACCTGGACACGTCCAATGCATGCAACTACAGCAGTGCCAGCGAACGCAAGTATCTTTGGAACTTCCCTTGTTAAGAGATATACATATATCACTAACATCAGAGTCCTCCACAACGAATTTTGTTCAAACTGTGCACACAGCCTTTCTAAAGGTAGAGTGTTACTGAATAAAAGTTTATTTGAATACTCTATAAGGACTTTGATTGCCAGAGAGGACATATATGGTGCAACAGGTATATGGTGCAACAGACTCCTGACGCAGGCCAGTTGGGCCGAAACACAGCTGTGTCGAGTCATATCACCTTAATAAATCCATTTATTTTCTATTCTTTTTGTGTCGTCTCCTTTTTTGATTTTTATATTTTCTATATTCTTGATTTTTATATTTTCTATATTTTTTATTTTAATTTTTAATTATCTTTTCTTTTTTTCTTCGGTTCCCTTCTTTGTGTCATCTTCGCTGTTTTTTGATTACTGTTGTCGTTGCGAAGACTGGTTTCTTCTGTATTTTTGACAATGCAACTACAGCAGTGCAGGCCATTTTTCAGTACACCTTAGTAAAAGAACCCCTAAGATTCCAAAACTAATTAGACTATGTGGATAATAAAATCAACTCTGATGGCATGGTGTAACCTGCATAAATGCTTAATGTGAGACAAAATATTCTATATTCTTACCATTTGTAGTACATTTAATTATGGCCACAAAGTAAAGGAGACTACTTGTTTAAGCAAAGGAGTCATTGCAATCTCCACTGTTGAGCAATTGTTGGGTAACAAAACAGGAACTTTTTTTATCAGCTTAAATTTAAATGAAGTTTGCAAAAGACCTATTTTCACACATATTTATAAGCCAAATATTATATTGTATTTCCACACGCTTTATTACAGAAATGCACTTTGGGTGAATTTATTTAGCAAGCGTGAAAAGCATGCAGAGGTATGGTTTCAAGAAGGGCAAAATTAAAGCAAAAGCAAACTAGACATATGCCTAGGGCTTAAATCTCTATGGGGCCCTCTGAGATGTGCTAGTTCAGTATCTCCCAAGGCAGATGTTTTGTCCTCATAAGTCACCTACCGGCAGAAAGAAATGAGAGAGTTCGTGTGTGAGAGAGGACCGGGGTCAGCACTGCCTGCAGAAATCTGTTTTCCCCACCCTATGTGCACTGTCATCCAGTTTCAGGAGGAGCTGGTGAGCAGTGCTTCTTACTTACTGCTTCCTCTTCTGCTGATTTCCGTCTGCAGTCAGAGCCATGGACGGCCCCATTTGTGCAGTTTTAAAATGTATTTTGGGGCACATGCTTGATTGCCTAGGCCCACCAAAGGAATAATTCTACCCTAGCTTCAAGAATGCTTTCCAAAATACATTTGTTGAAAGGGTTTGGGTAGATATGGGGTATGGGTGGATGCATGTAAGTGTGTGGTGGGGGGAGGGGCTTGGTGGGGATGTAGATGTGGGTGAGGTATGTACCTTTGGCATTAGAATAGGTGTGGGAGAATGTGAGGAGAATGTGTGGAGCAGGGTGTGTGGGTGAGGGTCCACTTGCACCTGCCACTTGTGCTCTACACTAGCACCCTCCTCCCACTGACTGGGTCACAACTGCCTCTGGGTGACTCTCTCGCTCTTCAATTATCCCCAGTGATTTCTAGGTTACTAGGACCACACTCCCAGTGGTCCCACTGTTCCCAGAAGGCATCTGCAGACCCAACACACAAACCACCAGGATTCTTTATCAGTCCAGACAGCAGAGGCGATAAACTGAATAGTGTTTATTGTCTTAAAAGTACTGAACAATGAATAGAAAAAGTGTAATCAACAAACAATAACAGGTAACTGAAATATGGATCAATTATAACACTAATTAAACATTTATTTACTTTCTAAAAAGTACCTGGGGAGATCAGGAAATATGCTGCTCACAGATCATCAAATATAAGTGATCACAAGGCCTCAGCAAAGAGATCTCTCTCTTCTCCCAGGCTAAGACTGGGGAGAAAGTCATTAAAATCCAAATGAAATCAAGCTCCTGGGCCAATCAGAGCCCAGAACAACAAGTTTTAAAAGTATACTGTTCACAGTACTGTAGATCACTTCCTCACTGAATGAAACTAAAGAGGGTACATTCACTTTTCTATAAGAGCTTTTTTTTTAGTTTCACTCAGTGAGGAAGTGGAGACTGTCCCCGCAAATGTACAGCATCACCATACAGCACAGGAAAGGCAGTGAACACGGTAACGCATAAAGGAAGAGCCAGAACCACCCTGATACTAGACTATCAAGACCTGATCAGAGAGCTTTAACATAACACATGCACCACCTGCTGGCCACTTCAGGAAATAATTAGAGCAGTTTTACAGGCTTAAAAAACCCACTGTTCTGTCACACCCCCTCCTCAAGACAGAGGCCCTGGACTGCGGCCTCTACAGAACACTGATCAGGTCTTGATAGTCTAGTGTCAGGGTGGTTCTGGCTCTTCCTTTATGCGTTACCGTGTTCACTGCCTTTCCTGTGCTGTATGGTGATGCTGTATATTTGCGGGGACAGTCTCCACCGGAGTAGTTTTCCATTCTCTTCTGAGACTCTTTTAAGCCAGACCAACAGATTGTGATCTGTGATGACAGTAAAGTCTCGCCCATATAGATATAGTTCTATCTTCTTGAGGGCCCACACTAAGGCCAGACACTCTTTTTCAATAATGGCATAGGCTACCTCTCTGTCAAGGAGCTTGCAACTCGGATACACAATGGGGTGCTTCTGCCCTTTGCTATTCACTTGACTGAGTACAGACCCAATGCCATATGCTGAGGCATCAGTCTGTGGCACAAATCTTTGCTGGTAATCAGGTGCAACTAGTATTCGATCAGTAGCTAATGCTGTTTTTAATTTTGGGAAGGCCACTTCACATTAAGGAGATCAGTGGGCTCGTTTTCAAAACAGAAAAATGTCTAAAAAGTAGCATAAAGCAGCATTTGGACGTTTTTCTCACAACTAAGGCACAAAAAGGTGCCCTAAATACCCAGATGACCATTGGAGAGAATCAGGGGTGACCTCCCCTTATTTCCCCAGTGGTCACTAACCCCCTCCCACCCGCAAAAAAATGTGATGAAAAACATTACTTGCCAGTCTGTATGCCAGCGTCAGATGTTGTACTCAGGTCCATTAGAACACATTCAGGTCCCTGGAGTAGGCTAGTGGTGGGTACAGTGCACTGCAGATAGATGGACCCAAGCTCCTATCTTCCCCTACCTATTACACTTGTGGACAAAACTGTAAGCCCTCCAAAACTCACCAGAAGCCCACTGTACCCACATATAGGTGCCCCCTTCACCCTTAAGGGCTATGGTAGTTGTGTACAGTTGGGGGTAGTGGGTTTTGGGGGGGGGGTTGGGGGGCTCAGCACACAAGGTAAGGGAGCAATGGTGAGATATGTACCTGGGAGCATTTTATGAAGTCCACTGCAGTGCCCCCTAGGGTGCCCTATTGCTTTCCTGGGATGTCAGGGGAACCAGTCTACTCCTCCTACATCCCAATAGCTTGATTTTGTGCGTTTTGCACTTGGATTTTTTTTTTTTCAAAAATGGACCAAAAAACAAAACGTCCAAATCACAAAACTTTGTATTTTCAAAAACAAAAGATAGATGTTTTTCTTTTTTGAAAATGACCTTCTTTCCTATTCAGATTTTGGATGTTTTTTGCAAAACGTTCAAAGTCGGACTTAGACATCATAACGAAAATGCCCCTCCAGGTTAACGATTCAAGGTAGTCTCTTTTCAGTCAAGTCAGTCAGGGGTTTGGCTATAGTGCTTTAGTGAGGCACAAACTTTCTGTAATACCCCGCTGTTCCAAGGAAGGCTAATACTTGCTTTTTAGTTTGGGGAGTGGGCCAGTTTTGTATAGCTTCCACCTCAGCTGGTTCAGGCTTCAGCTGTCCACTTCCCACTTTGTGCCCTAAATATTGCACTTCTGCAATTCCCATTTGACGTTTGCTGGGTTTTATAGTCAGGCGGGCCTCCCAGTCCAGTACTCCACTCAAATAGATAAGGTGGTCATCCCAAGTCTGACTGTACACAGCAATGTCATAAAGATAAGCCCTAGTATGCTACTGGAGTCCATCTAACAGACCAAGGATTGAAATGTACCTGTGGCATTATTCATTCCAAAAGGCATCACAGTAAATTCATACTTACCAAATGTCATGTCCCCTACCTCAACGCAAGCGGTGTCCTCGGGCTGCGCGGGGTTCTGTCGACACACACACTTGACTGGCACAGCCCTGAGCCATGTGTGTGTAGTTCTTCTCTGGCTGCAGGCTCCTTGATTGCTTTGCTTCCATGCACCTGGGTCTGCTTTCTCTCCGCTTGGCTTCCAGGCTCCTTGATTGCTTTGCTTCCATGCACCTGTCTGCTCCCTCTCTGCCTGGCTTCCCTTGCTTCTCTCCTATTGGTCTTCCAGTTCCTCCTTCCCCTGCTCTTGTCCTATGGCTGTGCTCCTTCTCCCTGCTGGTCCCTGCTGATGTCAGATGCCAGCACTTTATCAGCTGAGCTCTTCCTGGACTCTATGCTTCGGCTTCTACTTTGGTAGGTGTTACTTGCTCAGTAGTTTGCTTTGGATGTGGATGTTAGTTAGACAGTGCACTTTTGAATGAAGTTACACATAAATGGTTCATTTGCAGCATTATGACTACTATACAGTAAGGTCATACTGGGTAACATCAGTGAAAGTTATAATAGAAGGCCATTAACAAACAGATGGAGCATGAATGGTCATTAATCAATTTATGTCTGTTAAGTTCTCCATTTATAAGATGTCATATTTTGGATATCTATATGGCTTTGCAGTAAGAGATCTGTTTATGTGAGCGCTTTAAATGTTCATGCTGTCAGTTTGCATGAGGATTCATCTGTTCAATTGTGTGCTTAAAGGCGTGGCAACGTGATGACGTCAGCAACGCAATGTTGTCATGACACAGAGGAAGTTTGTCTGAATTAGTTTGATGATGCGTGATGACGTGATTACGTAAACGACGTGACGTCGCAATGTTAAAGTTTATTTTGATCGCTTTAAAGATTTTTTTCAGCTTCTGTAAGTACCTTTCAAAGAATTCACGAATTCTTCTTAGTAGTTGAATGGGAGTAATGCCTTAGGTCGCTGGAGCTTGTGGATGTACATTGATGTCTGATCACGCCGCTGTTGCTTTGGTTTATCGGGTATTAAGCTTGTTGCGTGCCTTTCGGTAGTTTGGGTGTGTAAAGATCTGCGGTTTTGCGACTGTTATTTGGATTTGTGAGTTATAGCTTGCTTATTGTTATTTAAACATGATCATTTTCCCATGCTGGTGACGTTTATAGGGTATCAGATGTTGTTTGGTCATATGACTCTTAAGCTTCAATGTGATAGAGCTGTGAGTCAGGAGATGCCAGTGTGTTGGGCAGGGTGTTGTCCTTCTAAAGCTTCTTTAGATTGAAGAGTGAGAGGCCATGAGTAAAAGTTTGCTGCCGGTTCCTAGAGAAGTCTAGTTAGCCAAGTGAGTGTTTTGAGGGTTGGGTGGGTTTTAGATTTTGTACAATTTTTTGTACTTTTTGAAGTGGTTTGTTAACAAGTTTTGAGCGTGCTTGATCCATTTTGGTGATTTTGACTTTGCCGAGTTTTATGTGTGTTCTTTTTTAGATCAATACCCCTGTAATTTACGTTCAAACTGGGTGGTTCCTGATGAAGCCCAGAAGTGGATGAAACGGTTTGGGCCCCGTTGAATGAATATCAGCAGTTGGAATGAGGGGTTACCAAGTCAGCTAAAAAAAAAGCTAAGTCAATTAATTCTAAGCTGTTACTTGGAATTGTTTTGTATTCAGCAATGTTATTGAGATTTATTACCCTATGAAAGAGATCAGACGACAGACTCAAAAATCTTATATAGATATCAGAGTTCTGTAGTCAGACCTTGGTGACAGCCTTGGTTTCTGAGGGTAATTCCCACGTTCTTGTTATTGTTGTATGTCCACTTGATACAACCCTTTGGGATTGGGATTGGCTGTTTTTCAGCTCTTTATTGTATTAGATTACGTATTTCAGATTAACAGCCTATACTGTTACCTGTACACAGCTGTGGAAAGACCTCAGGCCCTGGAGGTAGGTGAGGCTTGGGAGCAAGGGTCTGAAAGTTACCCATTCCAGAAGAGAGACTTTTTGACTGGTCCTGGATTTCTGCCAACCTCATCCTAGTTCATTACGGGACATCCAGCACTGATTTCAATGGATAGAATCATGGACTACAAATAATTAACACTGCTTTGGGATGTAATTTTAAAATCAGAACAGGCCAAAAAGTCTCCCTCCTGGAATGGGTAACTTGGTAGCTCCGGAAAGGTGCAACCCTAATACTACAGAAGAGGACCGGGAATAAAGCTAAGTTTTAAATGTTTTATTTTGTAACCTTTTCGCTCCAAAGCAATGAGCTGTGTAGTTTATTTAAGTGGCTCAGCCCTTGTAATAAAAGGGTAAGAACAACCAGGGCTGCAGTTTTCTTGTGAGTTTGACTATGGGCCTGCTTAACTGAACTAAGAAGGGGGAGAGAATGATCCAATTGTCCAGAAGTGGCCGAAAAAGGAGGAATTCCCCTCTGTTTTCTCAAGTGCTTAGGAGAGTCTGTAGTATAAGTTGACGGTTAAAAAAATGTTCCAGTATGTGGTAGAGTATGGAAGCCACAGGAGTATTGCAGAGTTACTTAGGATACTTAAAGTAAACTACATGAATACTGCAGAGTTAATCAGAATGCCTAAACAAAAACTGTATTTTATTTATTTATTTATTTATTTATTTATTTATTTATTTATTTATTTATTTTATTCCATTTGTATCCCACATTTTCCCCACATATTTGCAGGCTCAATGCTTTGTGGAGCTCAAAATAAAGAACTTTGTTGCTTGCAAAGGGACTTATGCTTCAGGATGGTCTTTACTAAACAGCGGCTATGGAGAAAACACAGAGTAAGCTGAGCTAAACTGCGCCAGAGAAGTCGTCTCCATGACACTGTAAATTGCTTGTTAAATAATTGAGTTGCATGTGCACCTCAGGAATGCATCTAATTTGGGCGCATAACTTTCAGTGACCTTTATAGAATCCAGTGTCACGACTATGGCCGTGACTACCCTCATACTTACCCTGTTTCAGGGAGTCAGTGGCTGTGCTGGCTTCTGCTTGTCTCTGTGTCTGTCTCTGTCTTAGTTTCTCTCTGGCTCTGTGTGCTGATTGCCCTACTGAATCTCATCTGTGTGGGCTTTGCCTCTTCCAAGATGGCTGCCGCCTCTTCGTCTCTGCCAGTATCCAAGATGGCTCCCGCTGTTACTTTCTATGGGATGCCTGCTCTGAGTGTCAAGCCTCTGTTTGGTTGCAAGGTGATTGCTGCACCTGTGGCTCTGGTGTTGATGGGCTTTATTAGTCACCTGAAGACTACAGTCCTGGCCTTTGCATTGCCATTTCCTCCGCAGTGCCTTAGGTCCCGAGGTTAGTGTGCTGTTAGCAC
This sequence comes from Microcaecilia unicolor, assembly GCF_901765095.1. Taxonomy (NCBI): domain Eukaryota; kingdom Metazoa; phylum Chordata; class Amphibia; order Gymnophiona; family Siphonopidae; genus Microcaecilia; species Microcaecilia unicolor. The sequence continues at coordinate 378,316,839 of NC_044031.1, forward strand.
CATTTGCTTTCCTTGTCTTTTGTTCTGTGGGTTTTCAGCCCTTCTGTGTTTATCGCTTGTGGGTTTCCAGCCCTTCTGTGTTTATAGCTCTGTAGGGTTTCAGCCCTTCTGTGTTTATCGCTTGTGGGTTTCCAGCCCTTCTGTGTTTATAGCTCTGTAGGGTTTTAGCCCTTCTGTGTTTATCGCTTGTGGGTTTCCAGCCCTTCTGTGTGTATAGCTCTGTAGGGTTTCAGCCCTTCTGTGTTTTTTGCTCTATGGGTTTCCTACCCTTCTGTGTCTAGCTCTGCTAGCTCTCTGTGTTTGTTCCTAGTGTTAGATTAGCCAGCTTAGCTCCGTCTGTGTTTGTAGCCTGTGCCTAGCTCTGCTAGTTCTCTGTGTTTGTTTCCAGTGCATGATTAGTTAGGGTCTTTGTGTTTGTTTCCAGTGCATGATTAGTTAGTGCTAGTTCTCTGTGTTTGTTCCTAGTGTTAGACTAGCCAGCTTAGGCACCGTCTGTTTGTTAGCTTGCGTTCAGCTTTCCTAGTTCTCTGAGTTTGCTCTGTGTTTGTTCCTAGTGTTAGACTTGGTAGCTTGGGCACAGCTTTGCATTGTCTGCCTGTGTACAGCTTTCCTGTGTTTTGCTTTATGTATGTTTCGTGTGTATGACTGGTTTGCTTGGGCTTAGCTTTCCTACTAGCTTGTACAGTTGACTAGTCTTCTTGTGTTTAGCCTGCTGGTTTTCCGTGTGTGTGTCTTTTGCTTCTGGAGCTTCTGCCCTTGTTCTATCTGTTGCCAGTTCCCCTTGATACTGAGGCTCCAGTCGTAGTTTTGTTCCTTGTCCTGACCATTGCTTTGTATCTGCCTGCTGCCGGAACCCAGACATTTTCTGCCTTGCCTTCGCCTAGGTGCCAGGGGGCACTCCTGGATCTTCATTCCTGCTGTTCCTGTAAGTCCTACCGGCTGCCAGAACCTGAGGGCTCAACCCGAGGGGGAAGGCAGTCAAGTGTAGGTGAAGCCTAGGTCCAGGGTGTTCCAGTTCCGCGGGTTCCGCTCCAGTGTGTTCCAGTCCAGCGGGTTTCACTCCTGTATGTTCCTGTCCAGTGGGGCCACTCCAGTGTGTCCAGTCCAGCGGGCCCCACTCCAGTGCGCACCCGTCCGGTGCGTTCCAGTTCTGAGTATTCCTGTGTAGAACTCCAGTCCGGGGTTCCGGTCCAGTTTTGTTTCCTCTCTACCTGGAGGGTGATTTGCCTTAAGGACTCACAAACCCCGCGCTCCCGGGGAAGAAGCCTGAAGGTATGCAAAGGACCTCGAGAGCGCGTCCCGCATGGGCGGGCTCGCGACATCCAGGGGCTAGCATGTACAGACAAGTGTAGCAGAGGCCTCAGACATGTGCTCTCTATGTCCACAAAGAGGAACATTCTGGAGTCCTTGAATCTAAGCTGAACCTAATCACTACAACAAGGGAAAAAACGGAAAACACTCCAAAAAAGAAATCATCAATTACAAAACCAGGAAGAAGTGTTTTTAATGAGCTTCAATGGTAGAAAACAAATGTGTTATGTGAATTATATCAAATTCACAACAGTAAATTTAACAAGAGGCATCATCAAACTAATCACAGGCTATGAGATCTCATAGCCTCCAGCTATTTCAGATCTGTAGCACTAATCCTATCTAATAAAACGCACCTCCAAGGTTCTGAAGCTGACTGCGTGGCAGTCTGGCTGAGGCATTCGTGCGCTGTTCTGCTGTATGGCTACTGAATGTCACGTAGTTCCGGGAACGTCAGCCGCAGCACTGACCAACTGTATGAGGCCCCGCCCCTGCCGCCCTCGCCGCAACGCCACGCCCCCTCCAAGTCGCCGCCACCAGGCTTGCAGGCTCGGCCCTTCTCTCTCTGTTAGCTCTGGTCCCGCCCTCATTTCCTCTTTCCGCAATGAGGGCGGGACCAGAGCTAACACAGAGAGAAGGACCGAGGCTGCACGTCTTTAAACGCTGCTTTCCTGTGAAGATGATTTTTAAAACTTGGAGTGAGTGCGGCTGGAACTGGGAGGGAGGGAGGAAGGGGGACCCTGAAACTAGGAGGGAGGGGGGGAGGGAGCAGGGAGGGGAGGGGGTGGGAGGGGCGGGGTGACCCTGGAACTCGGAGAGACAGAGGGAGGGACACGACCCTGGAACTCGGAGGGAGGGAGGGGGCGACCCTGCAACTCGGAGGGAGGCAGGGCGACCCTGCAACTCGGAGGGAGGGAGGGAGGGGGGGCGACCATAGAACTCAGAGGGGGGGCGACCCTGCAACTCGGAGGGAGGGAGGACGACCCTGGAACTCAGAGGGAGGGAGGGAGGGAGACGACCCTGGAACTTGGAGGGAGGGAGGGGGATGACCCTGGAACTCGGAGGGAGGGGGATGACCCTGGAACTCGGAAGGAGGGAGGGGACGACCCTGGAACTCGGAGGGAGGGAGGGGGATGACCCTGGAACTCGGAGGGAGGGGGGGTCCATGGCACACACTCTCATTCTCACACACACACTCTCTCACAGACACACTTGCACCCAGTCTCACTCTCTCTCTGTCACACACACATACTCGCACATTCACTCTCTCTCTCACACAGTCAGTCTCATACACACTCTCTCAAACATACACACTCCGAGGACAACCTTGCTAGCACCCGTTTCATTTGTGTCAGAAACAGGCCTGTTTTACTAGTTATGAAATAATCATCTGCCTCTTGAACTGTAGTGATCTTTATGAAAACATTAAATTTTATTTTTTATTTTTTGCTTGCTCTCAACTTCATAATAAAAAGAAAGAAAGAAAGAAAGAAAGAAAGAAAGAAAAACAACATCCCTTTTACTTAACTGCAGGGCTTTTTTGAGGGGGTACTTGGGGGTACTGAGTACTGGCATCTTTTCCATTGTCTTCTAAAATTGACCCATGCTCCCCAAGTTTTAATGAAAGAGCTAAAGCTCTGCACACCAATTCTGTCTTGTCATAGATTCTGTGGCTGGCTGCAGGGGGCCTGGCTATTGTGCGGTGGGTCCCTCAGTAATCATCCCACCCCTGAAGGGTGGCCCAGCATTTAAGTACCAGCACTATTTTCACTAGAAAAAATGCACTGCTTAACTGACAAGTGATTTGGCATCGCACCAGCGCAGCACTGACAATAACTGAAGTTTCCGACGCCCACTAGATGGGAAACAGGGCGTTTCAGTTCCATAGAACCTGCATCTGGGGTAGTGACAAGCTAGGGCACTGAGTGAAAAATCAGCCGCGATACTTCAACCAGACTTCAAAAGACTGAACCTAGCCTGGAATGTGACGTGGAGGGGCATTTTCAAAAGAAACGTCTAAAAGGCTTATTTTCGAAAGAGAAGAGCGCCCATCTTTCGACACAAATCGGGAGATGGGCGTCCTTCTCCCAGGGTCGCCCAAATCGGCATAATCGAAAGCCGGTTTTGGGCGTCCTAAACTGCTTTCCATCGCGGGGACGACCAAAGTTCACGGGGGCATGTTGGAAGCATAGCAAAGGCGGGACTGAGGCCTAACACGTGGGCGTCCTCGACCGAAAATGGAAAAAAGAAGGGCATCCCTGACGAGCACTTGGGCGACTTTACTTGGTCCATTTTTTGTTACGACCAAGCCTCAAAAAGTTGCCAGAACTGACCAATTGACCACCGGAGGGAATCAGGGATGACCTCCCCTTACTCCCCCAGTGGTCACCAACCCCCTCTCACCCTAAAAAAAAAACCTTTTTAAATATTTTTTGCCAGCCTCTATGCCAGCCTCAAATGTCATACCCAGATCCATGACAGCAGTATGCAGGTCCCTGGAGCAGTTTTAGTGGGTGCAGTGCACTTCAGGCAGGCAGACCCAGGCCCATCCCCCCTGCCTGTTACACTTGTGGTGGTAAATGTGAGCCCTTCAAAACCCACTGTATCCACATGTAGGTGCCACCCGTCACCCCTTAGGGCTATGGTAGTGGTGTACAGTTGTGGGGAGTGGGTTTTGGGCGGGTTTGGGGGGCTCAGCACACAAGGTAAGGGAGCTATGCACCTGGGATCAATTTGTGAAGTCCACTGCAGTGCCCCCTAGGGTGCCTGGTTGGTGTCCTGGCATGTCAGGGGGACCAGTGCACTACGAATGCTGGCTCTTCCTATGACCAAATGGCTTGGATTTGGTCGTTTCTGAGATGGGTGTCCTCAGTTTCTATTATCGCCGAAAATCGGGGACGAACATCTCTAAGGATGACCTACTCTAAGGTCGACCTAAATTTCATGATTTGGGCGTCCCCGACCGTATTATCGAAACGAAAGATGGACGCCCATCTTGTTTCGACAATACAGGTTTTCCCACCCCTTCGCCGGGATGTCCTGCGATGACGTCCTCAGGAAAACTTGGGTGCCCCTTTTGATTATGCCCCTCCACGTGTGAATTTGGACGTTTTACAAAGACGTCCAAATTCCGAAGTGGGGAGAAGGTCATTAAAAAAAAAATGGACGTCCATCTTTTGTGTTCGAAAATACCATGGTCGTCCTGCAATTTGGACGTCTTTGATTTTCGGCCATTTTCGAACACAAAGACGTCCAAGTCTAAAACATCCAAAGTCAAGCCATTTGGACGTGGAAGGAGCCAGCATTTGTAGTAGACTGGTCCCCCTGATATGCCAGGATAGCAATTGGGCACCCTAGCGGGCACTGCAATAGACTTCATAAAAAGATCCCAGGTACACATCTGACCATTGGTCCCTACCCCCAACTGTACACCCTACCATAGCCCTTACAGGTGAAGGGTCACCTATATGTGGGAACAGTGGGTTTCTGTTGGGTTTTGGAGGGATCGCTGTTTCCTCCACAAGTGTAACAGTTAGTGGGAGTATGGGCCTGGGTCCACCTGTCTGAAGTGCACTGCACCTACTACTAAACTACTCCAGGCACCTGCATTCTGCAGTATTGCACCTGAGTATGACATCTGAGGCTGGCAAGTAATGTTTTTCATCACAATTTTTGGGGTTGGGAGGGGGTTAGTGACCACTGGGGGAGTCAGGGGAGGTCATCCCTGATTCCCTCCAGTGGTCATCTGGTACTTTCAAGCACCTTTTTGTACCTTATTTGTAATAAAAACAAATCTAGCTCAAAACATCCAAGTTTTATTTCTGGACATCTTTGCTTTTTTCCATTATTGCTCAAAGACATCCAAGTCTTAGGAACGCCCAAGTCCCGCCTCGAACACGTCCCTGATATGCCCCCTTGAGATTTGGATGTCCTTCTGACAGACTTCAGAGAAAGACGTCCAAAATCGGGTTTCGATTATACCGATTTGAACGTCTCTGTAAGATGGACGTCCAAATGGTAATTTATGTCACTTTTTGGACGTCCATCTCTTTTGAAAATGAGCCTGATAAATGTTCTAAATTTCCTGTCACTCATGGGATAGGAGTCTCCTCTCCAAATTGGAGTGAGCAATAAAAGGACCTTGCAAGCAAGAGCCTAAGGTCTTCCTTCCACCATATGTGACCTGCTCAGCCACTTAGTACAAGATAGCAGTCATCTACAAGGTAGCTAGGCTTGAACCAGCAGCATACTACAACAAGGCAGAATGTAGATTACAGACAAAAAAGGTTTGTAAGAAGAGCAAAGAATCCTACAACAGAAGTATTGCTATAGCAAGTTTGCAGGAAGGACCTGACTCCGTTACATCCCTGATGTGCGGCTGAGGACTCAGCACTGTGGTGGAAAATGGACCTCTCTCCCAAGTGCATCCCTTGCCTCCCGTTCAAAGAGCTAACTATAATTATTTTTTACACTGGAACTATTGGGAAGAAGAGCAGGTGAATTTATATCCCATGTCTCCAAGTGGGAAATATATCCCTCACTTTTAGAGGGACTAAAGGGAAGTTATGGTGCTTATTGTCCAGAGTATTATTAGTACATTATTGGCACGTAATTTGAAAGCCTGTAATATATCTAAAACTGAAGCTATAGGTTTCTATTAAAGAAGCTGCAGGGAAATTGTAGAGGAGGAAGGCTCCCACCTGGGAACTAGCTGAGAGAGGAGAAAAAGGAAGAGACTATCCGCTCACCAAATTCAGACAGTGCAATTTTTTAAAATGTTAGTTTTTACAAGAAAAAGGAACTCAAGTTCTTGCAGTCATTATTAAGCTTTCTGAGAAGTTCCGAGAGAAGAGGATATTTCTCTGGTAAGTGAACACTATTTTGCTTTGTGCTTTGGGAACTTAAAGATTGCGGTTTAAAGGAGGAATTGTAGGTTAGTGTTAGGCAAAATAAAAATATAAAAAGCAATTTTATCAACTAATCTCCATAGTCTTTTCCACTTAGTTTTAAAAACTTTGCACCACAGCTTTAACAGATAGAATCTAGCAGGCACTGCAGGATCTAGTTTAGTCTTCCCACCCACCCCTAGGACAACTCTTCATTTATAGTCAGTTATTGTAATTAGGGTAACAAGCAAGGAGTGCTCTTACAGAGTTTTAAATAAATTTCATTACCATCTAAGAAGGAAATACTAAATAAATCATACAATACATACATAAACTTAAAGACACTTTTATATTAGGCTAATATCCTTAATACTGTAGCAAGTTTTAAATTATTAAGAAACTCAAAAACACTAAGATGGAGTTAGCAGTCCAGCAGCGAGAGGGGTGCTATCCAGTCTTTTGCATTGAATGTCACATGTATGATTATCTCTCAGTTGGTGAGATGTCATATGTGTGTGCCCGATGCAAAGAGCTCCTAGCTCTCAGAGAACGTGTCCGTGCTTTTGAGGCTAGAATAACAGACTTGGTGGAGCTGAGGGAGACAGAGAGGTACATAGAGGAGACCTACAGGAATTTTGTAGAGAAGTCCCACCTCCAGTCTGGTAGCCCCTGTGCTACCTTGGAGAAGGGAGATATCCTAGAAGGAGAGCATCACCCTGGTGAAGTAGGACGTACTCTTGTAGCCAGGACCTGCCCACCAGGGGATGTACTATCCTCTCGCACCAAGGATATGTCTCCAAGTGCTGCCCAGGAGGGAAAAGTTAGGACAGCTGTTGTAGTTGGTGATTCGATCATTAGGCATATAGATAGCTGGGTGGCTGGTGGATGTGAGGATCGCCTGGTGACTTGCGTGCCTGGTATGTCACCTAGATAGGATTTTAGATAGTGCTGGGGAGGAGCCAGCTGCTTGGTACAATTGCATAGGAAAATGTGGGAGAGAGGTTCTGGAAACCAAATTTAGGCTCTTAGGTAGAAAGCTCAAATCCAGATCCTCTAGGGTAGCATTTTCTGAAATGCTACCCGTTCCATGCGCAGTGCCCAAGAGACAGGAGGAGCTCTGGAGTCTCAAACCGTGGATGAGACGATGGTGCAGGGAGGAGGGTTTTAGATTTGATAGGAACTGGGCAACATTCTGGGGAAGGGGGAGCCTATTCCGAAAGGATGGGCTCCACCTTAACCAGGGTGGGACCAGGCTGCTGGCGTCGGCATTTAAAAAGGAGATAGAACAGCTTTTAAACTAGAAATGGGGGGAAGGCCGACAGTCGCTCAAAAGCGCATGGTTCGGGAAAAGATATCTTTCAAAGATATTACCAAAACAGGGAAGATAGGGTATCCTGATAGTGAGGTTGCAAAAGAGACCGTAGTAGATCAGGTGTCCTTAAATAAAAATCAGACAAAAGATTGCAAATTAATACTGTCAAGTACTAAGCATGATGTAAATAAGAACAACAAACATAGTTTGAAATGTCTATATGCGAATGCCAGGAGCCTAAGAAATAAGACGGGAGAGTTAGAATATATTGCACTAAATGAAAAATTAGATATAATAGGCATCTCTGAGAGCTGGTGGAAGGAGGATAACCAGTGGGACACTGTTATACTGGGGTACAAATTGTATCGTAGTGATAGGGTGGATCGGATTGGTGGAGGGGTAGCATTGTATGTTAAGGAGGGCCTTGAATCAAATAGATTGAAAATTCTGCAGGAAACAAAACACTTCTTGGAATCGCTGTGGATTGAAATTCCATGTGTAAAGGGGAAAAGGATAATGATAGGAGTATACTACCGTCTGCCTGGCCAGGATGAACAGACAGATGCAGAAATGTTAAAGGAAATTAGGGACGCAAACAAACTGGGCAACACAATAATAATGGGTGATTTCAATTACCCAGATATTGACTGGGTAAATGTAACATCGGGGCACGCTAGGGAGGTAAAATTCCTTGATGAAATTAAGGACTGCTTTATGGATGAGCTGGTACAGGAGCTGATGAGAGAAGGAAAAATTCTAGACCTAGTCCTTAGTGGAGCGTATGATCTGGTGCGGGAGGTAATGGTGCTGGGGCCGCTTGATAACAGTGATCATATTATGATCGGATTTGATATTAGCTTTGAAGTAAGTATACATAGGAAATCAAATATGTTAGCGTTTAACTTTAAAAAAGGAGACTATGATAAAATGAGAAGAACGTTGAAAAAAAAACTTAGAGGAGCGACTGTGACGGTCAAAAATTTACTTCAGGTGTGGATTCTGTTCAAAAACACCATCCTGGAAGCTGAGGCCAAATATATTCCGCATATTAAAAAAGGAGGACGGAAGACCAAACGACAGCCAGCATGGTTAAAAAGTGAGGTGAAGGAAGCTATTAGAGCTAAAAGAAAATCCTTCAGAAAATGGAAGAAGGAACTGACTGAAAATAATAAGAAACAGCATAAGAATGTCATCAAATGCAAAGCTCTCATAAGGAAGGCTAAGAGGGACTTCGAAAAAAGGATTGCATTGGAGGCAAAAACACATACTAAAAGATTTTTTTAGGTATATTAAAAGTAGGAAGCCGGTAAAAGAATCGGTTGGACCGCTAGATGACCGAGGAGTAAAAGGGGCGATCGAGGAAGACAAAGCCGTAGTGGAGAGATTAAATGAATTCTTTTGCTTCGGTCTTCACCGAGGAAGATTTGCGATGAAGCTACAATGTAATAAATTTAAAACAAATCGGAGAAAAATTTTCTTCACACAACGTGTAATTAAACTCTGGAATTCGTTGCCAGAGAATGTGGTAAAGGCGGTTAGCTTAGCGGAGTTTAAAATGTTTGGATGGCTTCCTAAAGGAAAAGTCCATAGACCGTTATTAAATGGACTTGTGGAAAATCCACTATTTCTGGGATAAGCAGTATAAAATGTTTTGTACTTTTTTGGGATCTTGCCAGGTATTTGTGACCTGGATTGGCCACTGTTGGAAACAGGATGCTGGGCTTGATGGACCTTTGGTCTTTCCCAGTATGACAATACTTATGTACTTATGTAAGCATTATACTGAAAGAATAAACAATTGCCTCAATGGATTTTCAACATAATTACTAGGAAGGCGTTACTTAAACTGGTAATTAATTTTTAGATGAACTTCTGCATAAACTAATTCAAGGATTGCACAAGAGTTCTTGGGTACAGGATGTGATTTCTTGCAGGCATGTCAGAGGGCTCAATTCCTGATAATCCTAAAAACAAAACAGACAAACAAAAGATGAACATACACAAAAAAATGGCACTGACCCCAGTAACCAAAAAGAGGAGGAAGTCCAGAACTCCATGGATCAACAAAACAACAGGCAAAGGGTATAATAAAACCCATAAGCAGGTGTGCAAATAAAAACCAGCCTTTATTAAAGGGATCCAACATGTTCACCGTGTTTCAGCTAAAAAGCCTGCATAAGGGGTCTACAAGCAACACACATGAATAGCGTAATTGGATTCATAAGCAAATAAATATTATCAGGAGTCTAGAAACAACACATATAAATATCACAATTGGATTCACTATAAAATAAGGGGCCTTTTTACTAAGCTGCTTAAGTATCTATGCACGCCCAACGCGTGCCAAAATGGAGTTACCGCCTGATTACCACGTAGCTCTTGTGGTAATTTCATTTTTGGCGTGTGTCCAATACGCGCATCCGAAAAATGATTTTTATTTTCAGACGCGTGTATCAGACGTGTGCCAAGTGGCATTTGACGCACGTAGGTCATTACCACCCAGTTGCCACGTGAGACTTTACCGCTAGATCAATGGCTGGTGGTAAGGTCTCAGACCCAAAATGGACATTCGCCATTTTTGATTTTGCTGCACGTCCATTTTCGGCAAAAATGTTAAAAGGCATTTTTTGCAGGCGCCATGAAAAATGGATGTGTGCGCACCCAAAACACGTGCCTACACTAGCGCAGGCCATTTTTCAACGCACCTTAGTAAAAGGATCGCTAAATATTATCGAACATTAAGGGGTCCTTTTACTAAGGCATACTAACGTGTGCTCGCTAAATCCATTAGCGTGCCTTAGTAAAAGGACCCTAAATGCATAAAAAGCTTTATCAAAGTATATAGCTAATTAACTCTAAAATAATGAACATGGAGGAGCATAATCGAACGGCACCGGCCAAATAGATGGCCAGCACCGTAAAGGGGTGGCGCCAACCGTATTATCGAAAAAGATGGCCAGCCATCTTTTCTCTCGATAATATGGTTGGCGCCTGCCAAATCTCAACATTTAGGTCAAATGTTGAGATTGCTGGGTTTAGGGATCGCCGGATTTAGAGATGGCTGGCTTCATTTTTCGGCGATAATGGAAACCGGGCCCAGCCATCTCAAACCCGGCCAAATGCAAGCCTTTTGGTCGTGGGAGGAGCCAGCATTTGTAGTGCACTGGCCCCCCTGACATGCCAGAACACTAACCGGGCACCCTAGGGGGCAATCCAGTGGACTTCAGAAATTGCTTCCAGGTGCATAGCTCCCTTACCTTGTGTGCTGAGCCCCCCAACCCCCCCCAAACCCACTCCCCACAACTGTACACCACTACCATAGCCCTTAGGGATGAAGGGAGGCACTTACATGTGGGTACAGTGGGGTTTGGTTTTTTTTGGAGGGCTCAACATTTACCAGCACAAGTGTAATAGGTGGGGGTGGGATGGGCCTGGGTCCACCTGCCTGAAGTGCACTGCACCCACTAAATACTGCTCCAGGGACCTGCATACTGCTGTCAGGGAGCTGGGTATAATTTTATTTTGGGTGGGAGGGGGTTGGTGACCACTGGGGGAGTAAGGGGAGGTGATCCCCAATTCCCTCCGGTGGTCATCTGGTCAATTGGGGCACTTTTTGAGACTTGGTCCCAAAAATAAATGGCCCAAGTGAAGCTGGCGAAATGCTCGTCAGCGCTGGCCATCTTTTTTCCATTATCGGGCGAAGCTGGCCATCTCGTTAGCACACCCCGTCCTGCCTTTGGTACCCTACCGAAACGCCCCCTTGAAGTTTGGCCGGCTCCGCAACAGAACGCAGTTGGCGCTGGCCAAAATTGGCTTTCCATTATACCGATTTGGCCGGGTTCAGGAGATGGCCGGCCATCTCCCAATTTGTGTCGGAAGATGGCTGGCGATCTCTTTCGAAAATAAGCTGGATAGTGACATATAAACATTAACCAATGGCAAAAGAGTACAAATGTTGCATACACATTTAACATTTTGAAAAACAAAAGATCATTGCATAAGACCATGACGCAAAAAAGAGCTAAGTGGGCCTAAGGCCAAATAAAACACATATCATGAAACAAATCAGGGAACAAAAGAGCACAAAACAACTAAATGAAAGTATATGATAATAATTCTTTGCACCACCACTTCACACATAGAGGCTCATTTTCAAACCACATAGGCCCTGATATTAAGTCAGCGGGAGTTAGATTTGCTAATTCTCACTATCCCCAGTGAACCCAGAAATTCAATGCTGGGCCATATCCAGAAAACCAGCATTGAATTTCCAGAGGACGGTTTTGGCTCCGAAACATATCTGTTTAAGCAGATATTCATTAGCTGAATGGCTAGGTTCTAGTGGCCAAAGATAGACCTGCTATTTATGTGGGTCTATCTGGCTGCTAAGCTTAACTGGTCAGCCACTGAAAATCAGCGGAAATCGGCTAAGTCATGCGACATAGCTGGTGACTGAGTTAACTGCTAACCAGGATATTAAGCAGGAAATTGCCGACTTCAGAGTATTTAACCAGCAACATGCTATTCCTGGCTGGATAAATACTTTTGAATATCGACAGATAGACTTACAAAGTTCTATAGGTTACAGCTTTGTAAGTCTGTGTGCTTTGAAAATGAACACCATAGGCTCCCTTTTTCTGGACATTTCTGATGCTGTTACAGGCACCAAAATATGAGAAATTTTACATGAAATATGCTATTTCCATCTTGTAGCTAAATTTCAACAAAAATGTGTATTAGCCCACAAACATTTTCTCAGCTGTTTAAATTATGAATTGTACTTTAGTGCTTGCACCCATGAGGAGAGAGTGGGGGAACCTCCTTTAACTCATCTCGATCAAGGAGATAAACCTCTCTTTGTTAGGGGATGTGAGTGTTTTTGGTGTTTGGGCATCCAGAGGATGTGCTCATCAGAAGGGTGTTGTTGAAAGGAGAGAGAAGAGGAAGGCACCAAACTGTGAACCATGCAGGAGAGGATAGTAAGGAAAAGGGGCATACAGAAGTCCAAGGACTTTGAACAACCGTTTATTTCTTGTGTTGTCTATTGATGCTGCTTGCAGTAAGGGTTGTAGATATTTTAATTTGGAGGGATCACCTATTAAGGGTGTTCTTACTTTAAAATAATATTCAGCACTATTTATACAAGAACATGAGCATTACAATACTGGGACAGACCAAAGGTCCATCAAGTCCAGTATCCCGTTTCCAACAATGGCCAATCCAGGTGACAAGTACCTGGCAAGATCCCAAAACAGTAAAATAGATTTTATGCTGCTTATCCTAGAAATAAGCAGTGGATTTTCCCCTTTTAATAATGCCTTATGGACTTTTCTTTTAGGAAATTATCCAAACGTTTTTAAACCCTGCTCAGCTAACTGTTTTTACAACATTCTCTGGCAAAGAATTCCCTTGTTTAATTACATGTTGAGTGAAGAAGTATTTTCTCTGGTTTGTTTTAAATTTACTACATAGGAGCTTCTTTGTGTGCCCCCTAGTCCTAGTATTTTTGGAAAGAATAAACAAGCAATTCACCTCTACCCATTCCATTCCACTCCGCTCAGTATTTTATAGATCTCTATCATATCTCCCTTCAGCCGTCTCTTTTCCAAGCTGAAGAGCCCTAGCCACTTTAGCCTTTCCTCATAGGGCAGTCATCCATCCCCTTTATCATTTCTCTGTACCTTTTCTAATTCCGCTATATCTTTCTTGGAATGCAGTGACCTGAATTGCACACAGTATTCAAGGTATGGTCGCACCATGGAGCGATACAAAGGCATTATAACATTCTCTTCTTTGTTTTCCATTCCTTTCCTAACAATTCCTAACATTCTATTTGCTTTCTTAGCCACTGCTGCACATTGAGCAGAGGGTTTCAATGTATCATCAACAATGACACCTAGGTCCTTTTCCTAGGCAGTGACTCCTAATGTGGAACCTTGCATCACGTAGCTATAGTTTGGGTTCTGGACTATTAAATAATGCTGTGTGGCTTTGGAGCAGATGTTCAGAGGAGAGTGCTGCTGAATATTCACTCTGATCACTGTCGCACCCTCTAGGTAGTGCTGGAAGACCAAGTTGGATTGAATCCCAGAGTTATCTGGTTATCCAGCATTCATTTTTAGAATGCACTTATAACTTTCACTCAAAATCGCTGGAACAGTCGTTTACCTCAAATTCTAAAAATTTGTGCTCAACATTGCGCCCACAAATTTGGGCACATGCCCAATTTGCATGCACATTTTGAGTAACAAGCCAATTAACACCAGTAATTGGGCACCAACAATCAATTATTGGTGCTAATTAGGAACAATTTGAATTTTTCACACATCTTGTTAGGGGTGCTATTCTGTCAATTTTTTAGTGTGCAACTGGAAATGGGGCATGGGTGGATCAGGGGTGTTCACTAAAGATTCAGCAGTATTAGAAAATTTGAGGAATCCACGCCTAATTTAGGCACAGGGATTTACCCCAGTTTTCAGTTGGTGTAAATCCTCAAGCCCAAAATTGGGCACAAAGGGGGTCTTTTACTATGCCTCGGTAGTATTTTTAGCTCTTGGTAGAAATCTGCTGGAGGAAAAAAATCCCAAGACATCCATTATATTCCTATGGGCGTCTTGTCATTTACCGCCAGCTGATTTCTACCGTGAGCTAAAAATGCTACCACAGCTTAGTAAAAGATCCCTAAAATGCAGTGGAATATCTAAATTCAAACATATTACTCCTTTGTTTATAACTCTTCATTGGTTGCTTATCGAGCTTTATGTTCAATTTAAAGTTCTGTTGCTGGTTTTCAAAGTTTTCGGCAACATGGTTTCTCCTGTCCTGGCTTCTTCGTTACATCTCTATCAGCCTTTATATTTATTTATTTATTACATTTGTACCTCGTGCTTTCCCACTCATCGCAGGCTCAATGCGGCTTACATAGTAACAAGAGAATACAATCTATAGTAACAAAATCAACAAAGGAGGTATGTGATCGGACAAATGAACAAGGAGTAAATGGGATAGAAGAGGTACGAGAAAAGGATAGGGATAGGTTAAGCCCCTTGTGTTCTTCTTTATCATAAACTCTGGATGTTCCCTCATTTCACATGGTCTATTTGGAGGAATATAGAAAATCAGTCTTCTATGTAAAAGGACCACAAATGTAGAATACTTTGCCTAATAACATTCGCTGTCTGTGAAAGTTAAAAGATTTTAAGGTTGCACTGAAGACTTTTCTGTTTCAGGAGGCCTATAGAACTGTGAATTACATTAATCTACTGTCCTGGTTATATCTACTTAATTGATGATGTATTGGTGAATCAGTGAGTTAAGCGTACAAGCCTGGGTTGTACTGTATGGTGATTTAGTTGCAAAGGATATGAGCTGCCTGATGATACTGTATTGTGGATTACTTTTGTATATGATTGTTTTTATGTATTGCTGAATTGTGTATGTACTTTGTAATCTGCTTAGAGTCTGGAAGATAGAGTGAAAATAAATAAATATAAATAAATAGCACCCAACTCGGAACATTTTTTTTTTTACTGAAACTAGTCCTGAAACTAGTGTTATTCAAAAAGCTGTCCTAAGTTAATCAGACAGCTATGCAGGTACCACCAAATTACTTAGACTTACAAAGTTATATAGAGGGGCATTTTCAATGACTTCTAAATCCAACTTTGGATGTTTTGCTAAAAACGTCCAAGATTCAAGTGGGGAATATAGCCATTTTCAATACAGAAAAACGTCTATCTTTTTTTGAAAATGGCTATTTGCTAGATGTTTTTGTGCTCTGTGCATTTATCTTTTTGGTCCATTTTTGAAAAAAAAAAAAAAGTCCAAGTGAAAGCGCACAAAATCAAGCCTTTGCTATGTAGGAGGAGACAGCAGTCTTAGTAGACTGGCCATGCCGACATCCCAGGAGAGCAATGGGGCACCACAGGGGGCACTGTAGTGGACTTCAAATAAATGCACCCAGGTACACATCTCACCATTGTTCCCTTGTCTTGCCTGCTGAGCCTCCCCAAAACCCACTCAAAACTCACTACCCCCAACTGTGCACAACTACAAAGCCCTTATGGGTGAAGGGGGCACCTATATATGGGTATATTAGGTTTTTGGTCAGTTTTGGAAGGCTCACAGTTTCCATCACAAGTGTAACAGGTAGGAGGAGGTATGGGCCTGGGTCCACCTGTCAGCAGTGCACTGCACCCACCACTAAACTACTCCAGGGACCTACATGCTGTTCTAATGGACCTGAGTATTACATCTGAGGCTGGCATAAAGGCTGGTAAGTAATATTTTTAATCACATTTTTGAGGGGTGGGAGGGGGTCAGTGATCACTGGGTGAGTAAGGGGATGTCATCCCTGATTCCCTCCAGTTGTCATTTAAGGCACCTTTTTATGCCTTGCTCATTATAAAAGCAAATCTAGCTCAACACATCTTAGTTTTAGTCCTGGATGGTTTTGTTTTGTTCCATTATTGCTGAAAAACATCCAAGTCTTAGGAACACCCAAATCCTGCCCTTGACATGTCCCCAACACACCCCCTTGAGATATGGACACACTGGAGAAGGACAGCACAGAAAAATATCTGAAAAATAGGTTTTGAAAATACTGATTTAGACGTTTTTGTGAGAAAAACGACCAAATGCTGCTTTATGCCACTTTTTAGACATTTTTCGCTTTTGAAAATGAGCCCCATAGTAACCTTTGGAACATTATTAGTCTAAGTGCCTTGAAATTCAGCCCCTATGTGTCCTGATACTGAATATCCGAGTCTAAATCAGCCTGCGGTGGCCAATGTTTAAAAAAGGAAACACTTTTCTCTGCAGGCTAAATATTGACCTGGATACTTTTTTTTTCTTGTTTGCCTCCAATTTAGGCTCAAAGCTTAGTCTCCCCAGATCCATTAGATGTTTTGATTAGATGTTCTGTTCACTGGCTTTAAGGTGTTTTTCCTCTTTCAAAGTGGCAGGCATCCTTATAAATTTCTTTTGTGCAGTACCTCTAGGGCTATCTTCACCCCCTACTGAAAGGTAAGCTACAAAAGTCATTATGAGTAACTCTGTATTGAATATAGCTTATTTTAATGGTAATGCTCTCAACAACACAGTCAAAAGAACACATTTCTTAGTGTATTAAAATTCACATCATACTGATATAACATCAGGTGAAACATGAAAATGCAAACAAAGGTAGGCAGGGAATGAGTATTCTAATTCCTTCTCTCTAAAGTAATGAGGAGCTGTTTTTGATATGAAAAGGTCTCTCTTTTACTTTGTTCATTGTATGGTATTTACAGATGGTACCAAGTGGGGTGGGTTATGGTTCATATGTCAATAGATGGAAATCCTCTTTGGGTGATGCAGGGGCGTAGCCAGACAACAGATTTTGGGTGGGCCTAGGCAAGAAGTGGGTGGGCACCAAGTGTTCTCCCCTAACCACCACCCAAAAAATATCTCAGCTGGTGAGAAAACGCTTCTTTCCATCTTGGCAGTCTACAGCAGGCATGCACTGAAAACTGAGCATGCGCAGGTGCCGTTATTGTGGAGAGTAGCATTTTTGTTACCATCAGGAGGAACTCTTGAGCTGGCTTAACTTGGGATCCCCACCAGCTACCGCTAAACGTGTGCTACTGTTAGGCGGGCCTGAGCCCTAAGTGGGTGTGCCCCGGCCCACCCAGGCCCACCTGTGGCTACGCCACTGGGGTGATGTCGTATAATGGGCTAATGTTACAGAATTTCCACCTTAATGAGAGGACTAGATTTAATTGGGAATATTTCACTTGAAAATATGGGCGATTTGAATTAAGTTTTAGACCCTCTGCTGTATTAGATAAATCAAATGCTATAGGAATGAAGCTTTCAGAGACAAGATTTATGCACATGATCACATAGGTGAAAAATTGCATTACATTTGCAGAATATACCTGACTTAATGAGGTTTTACATTCTTTTCAGAAAGAGAGACTGGATTTCTTTCTTGCCAGACCCACTTATGCAAAACATTAGTACAGCTCAGACTTCTTTTTTATTCTTCAGGGTTGTCAGGGTTCTGTGGTTGGTCTTCTAAATGGAAAATGAGTGTCAACCTCCTGAGAAATACAACAATAAAACAAGAAACTGGATTTCTGTTTTGCAGATTGTACTAGAAATTGATTCCTGATTGCAAGAAAACACACATACACATGAATAAAATCACACACTTTGCAATAAGTAAGCAAATGGCCAAGATAAGTGGACACTGCCTATTCTAATTAGAATTATTCCCTGCAAATGTAACTAGTGGATATTTATTTTGGATATTTTGAAAGCAGACTTGCAAGGAGAACTGAATTTGCCAATCCTTGGCAGGAGGTTACACTGCCAGTTGTAGACTAACCACCCACAAGAACCAGATGAAGTAATTTCAACAGACCAGGAAACTTAAAAACCTTAAAATATTACTGCCCTCTCATTTTCCAGGAACTGACTGCATCATCCAGCCTCTGAGAAATAGGAAGCTTAGATATCAAAACCAGCTATGATTTCACTTCTGAAAGCAGAACCCAGCTTAACACAATGATACTATAGGTTCACGTGGCAGCTGCTTAGCAGAAAAAAAGAAGAGTTTAATCAACAATCAAAACTACTACTACTTAAATCAAAACGAACATTTTGGGTCACAGGTGGTACCTCCCCTCCTCCCAGTTACTGGAGTAGCACATTGTTTTATTGTGAGTGGACTGTGCTTTCAACAAGCCAGCACAGAATGCACATTGTATGATACAATTGCCAGATTTGTGCAGATATGGACTTTCTGTGGAACTGGGGTCTGGTACTAAGATTGCTTCTACCGTCTGCCTGTTGAGGTGACCGACAGCACATACCCAAGGTAAGAAACCTAAAGCAAAATGTTTCAGGAGTGACTACTGAACTTCAGGATTGCAGCCATGAACTATGATCTACCTTATGCTACTCTGTTGGCTTTCTATAAAGGACAGACTTTCTGAGGTTATAGAGTCTTAGCTCTTGTTCAATAAAGACATTTTTTCCCACCAGGAAAGAATGAAAAAGTCATTAAAAAAAAAAAAAGACTAAGATCTCACGTTTGTCCATTCTGTTTTCTATTTCATTGAGATTCAACGTGAGTTAATTGGGTAGAGGCACCTCCGACTGGTTAGCTCACACTGATAAGTCCTGCCCAAATGTTCAGCAGCACAACTTGGTAGTGCTTCTGACTATCTGCTCAGACCACCTTGGTGCTATGTGGTTAGTGCCAGGATGGTCCAGGGGCAGAGTGAGCAGACAGTGGTGATTTTCAGTCCTCTAACCAAGTCACTATCTCCTGCTGAATATTTGCAGTCAGCACTTAGCAGATAACCGACTATATCACAAATATTCAGCACATCGCTTGGCTAAGTTTGATGGCCAAATTCAGCCACCGAAACAGCAGACCTATCTTTGGCTGTTTTTAACTTAACTGGCCAGTGCTGAATATTGACTTGGCCGGCAAAGTTGAACCGGCCAAAAATAAACTGGATATTTAACGCCGGTCACTGGAAACGACCCAGCACTGAATATCCGGACTCAGTGCCGACCGCAGGCGTCAGTGGTCTGAATATCAACCCCTTGTCTTTATCTGTGTACATTTTTCTATGCTTTTTTTTCCTATAGAATACTAGTACTTATGCACATTACTGTTGCAGTTACATGCATTTTAGGCATGTGCTCAGTGGAATTCTATAACTTTAATGAGTGACTGCCTTAGTGCATAAATGCAAGGAGCATTCACAGGAGGAAGAGCATGGCAGGACATGGGCAGGACTCCCACTTCACACAGAACTTAGAGAATACTGTAAGTCACATATGTAAGTGCTGCATTTAGCTGTGCGCATTTACGCCTGCTACTGACATAACCTAAGTAGACGCACCTAAATGTAGGCATGTTAATGCACAGAAATTATACGTGTAGGGGCCAGGGGTGTAGCTAAGTGGGGCCACGGCAGCATGGGCCCCCATAGATTTGGCCCTGGCCCCCCTGCCGCCAACCCTCCCCCGCCGTCAGGTACCTTTGCTGGCGGGGGGTCCCCAACCCCTGCCAGCCAAGGTCCTCTTCTCCGGCGCAGAGTCACAGAAACAGAAGCCTGCCCTTGCAGATCAGCAACGCGGCCGCACCGGAGAAGAGGACTTTGGTTGGCGGGGGTTGGGGACCCCCGCCAGCAAAGGTACCCAACAGCGGCGGTGGGGGAGGGCTGGTGGCGGCGGGAAGAGGGGATCGAAAAGGTCGGCGCTGGGGGGGTCAAAGGTGGTGGTGGCGGTGGGGAGGTCAAAAATGGCAGGGAGCGGCGGTGGCGCCAAGTGGGCTAAACTGTGCTCCCTCACCTCTGGCTCTGGACCCCCCTCCCGCCGAAGTCTGCTACGCCCCTGGTAATTACTGTTGCGGCATAGACTCACAGCTTCCAAACACTGGGCGCCAAAATTCTTGTGCCCAGTTATGGAATTGAGCCCTAACTGTATGACAGATAAGTGCATGATGCAGTCAGCTACAGTTCTTGAGATGATCTTAATTGCTCTGGGCCCAATATTCAGCTGGCTTCAGGCAGCGTGTTTGCTGTCTGCCACTGGCGTTAAACCCAGATATTGAATGCCCGCCCATTTCCGGTGACCAGCACTGAATATTTGGATTTATTTTAGCTGCTAAAAAGTCAGGGCTTTTTTTTGAGGGGGTACTTGGGGGTACTAAGTACCGGCACCTTTTCCATTGTCTGCTAAGATTGACCCATGGTCCTCAAGTTTTAATGAAAAAGCTCAGGCTCTACACACCGATTCCACCTTGTCATAGATTATGGGCCCTGTTTACTAAGCTGCGCTGTGGGCACGCTAATGTTTTTAGCGCACGCTAACACTAGAGACACCCATAGGAATATATGGGTGTCTCTAGCATTAGCGCACACTAAAAATTAGCACACGCTAAAATGCTAGAACGTCTTAGTAAACAGGGCCCCTATGTGACTAGTTGCAGGGGGCCTGGCTATTGTGGGGTAGGTCCCTCAGTGATCACCTCACCCCTGAAGGATGGCCTGGAATTTGAGTGCCGGCACCTTTTCGCTAGAAAAAATGCACTGTAAAAAGTTAACCGGCTATGCCAATATTAGGCGCTAACTGTTAACTTTTTAGCAATCAAAGATAGGCCTGCAATTTAAGCGGCCTATTTTGACCACTCAACATAGCCAGTTAGGTGCTGAATATCCGCACCTAACGGCTATGTTGTGTGAGGTAGCTGGTTAGTGGCTGGCAGCTAACTGGGATATTCTGTGGGAGGTAACCAGTTATCTCCTGCTGAATATCCACAGTTAGGCGATTAAACTCTATTTAACCGGCCAGGAGCTGTTCCTGGATGGTTAAATAGCTTTGAATGTCGGGAGCGATCTGTGTTATTTGCGGCATTAGCACTGAAAGTGTAATAACAGCCTCTGCATTGACTCTAAGCCCCAGTCCGTATCCATTTGTTGCCCCAAAATGGTATTGTCCATGTTCGTTGTTGAAATTGAAATAAATCATATTTAAGGTAGACAAGCATCATACTTCTTTCTTTTATACTGACTTAGTGGCCCTTTTACAACGCAGCACTAAAAAGTGGCCTTAGCGCACCTTTACTCTGGTCCTTTCCACTTGCTAAAACCATTTTTAGTGCTGCAGTAAAATGACTGATTTTCTGTTGTTTGGCATTAATGGCCACGTGCTAACGTTGCCGTTACCACGTGGGACCTTAATGCCACCCATTTTGTAGGCCGTAAGGGATCACAAGCTAACTTAACAGCATAGACAAATTTTCCACCCCCCCCCCCCCAGACATGCCTCCTGTGCGAAAAAACAAAAAAAATATTTTTTAGCTCTTGAGTAGCATGCTCCACAGTAAGCTCTTTTATGCTTCAGTAACTATGCATTAGTGCTTACTGCAGATTAGTGAAAGGAATCCTTAATTTGTTTTAATGTGTTTGAAATGAATGTTAATGTTAACAGTATGATTTAGAGTATAAAGACCATAGAGTGATTTGACAGAAAGGAGGCGACCTTACATTGTTGGGTCCTTGTTGCATTCTTCTTTTATTTGTATTTAAGGTTTGGCAAGAGCTGTGGCTGGAAACTCAAAGTTTTCATGACAGTGTGTAGGCTTTCTTTACCAGTCTCCTGCACTTTACCTCGCTACTGCTGCATTTGAGCAGTTCCATTGATTAATCCAATTGTACTGGTAGGTGTCAACAGTTAGGTTAATGAGCTCCATTTTTCTCCACAGCATACACGGACCTGTTTTTTTTTTAATAGGAAAATCTCAAGTCCATGCACATAGTGAAGCTTATTGATTTGCAAGAACTTGAGCTACATAGAAGCTATCTCATAAATCTACTACACCTGAAAAATCTATAGTTAACATATAACACTGTGTGGACCAATGACAACTGAAATCTTTCCAACTTTCCATCTCATTTAAAATTCCTCTTTTCTTTCTCCAGCACTCAAACACCATAATCATCCAGTTCACACCAGAAGTCAGTCTCTGTCCAGGTCCATAGCTTTTCAAAATCTAAAATGAGCAGCCGTCTAGTTGACCATTTGTTCAGGAGTACTGTTGACAATATCTCCCCAATATTTACAGCAATTTAATCAGGCAGGAGAGGCTCCTACCCTCTTAAATCACCTTGGCCCACCTAACCTCTGATATTCAGCGGCACTAAACTGGGCAATGCTGCTGAAAATCAGCTTTGACTGGCCCCAGAAAAAGTGGGCAACTCAGGGGCAGTACAAGGAACAGTGTTGGGGAGGAGCCAGGGGTTATGAGTGCCAGCAATATCCTGCCCCTACTGGACCACCAAGGAGCTAAGATAGACCCGGGAGACCTACAGAGACTGATAGGGGTGGTCTTCCTGGGGGATGAATATCGGCCAGGACCCCCAATAAGCTCCGGCAGCCAGCCCCACCAGATTTAGCACCCAGTATTCAGTGCTGGTGCCTGGACATGATCTGACACTGAATATCTGAGGCTAATCTAACAGCAGTGGTAAGCAGGGTTACCATATAGCTCCAGAAAAAGGAGGACAGATTGAGCCAGTCTGGGCTTTACTTCCATTGCTTTCAATGAAAGCAAAACCCGGACTGGATCAATGTGTTCTCCTTTTAATGAAACCATATGGTAACCCTAGTGTTAAGTATTTTTAAAAAAACGCTGACTGCTGCAGGCTGAACATTGGCCAGTATCTCTATATGTGATACAAAGTTCACAAAATCTCCCCAGATGCCCATAAGTGTTTCTAAAGCACTATCTTCATCTGTTATGGTTTGAAGATGTCCCCAGCAAAAATTTAGCTACAGTTCATCTTTGGTTCCACCACCCATTTGGGTTACCTTCAGAGTTTAAATTAGTCAGATCTATACATTCCATTATAGTCAATGAGGACATTTTTGTACTTTTAATAGTGGGGTTTTCCATCTATTTTGAATCAGACATGCTTACAGCTTGCTGACAGGCATCTTCCACAGAAGCAACACCACTTGAAGAGATCAAGAGCGGCATGAAGATCCCATGAAACCAAAAAAGAGGCAAAGGGCACCAACAGTGGTATAAAGTCTCTGAGCCTCCATGAGTGGTGCAAAGTGGTAGAAAGAGTTGAATGAAGACCCCAAGGTACTGGGAAATAGGCAAAACAGCACCAACATTTTCATGAAGACTCCATGGCACAGGAACAGAAGCAAAGCAGCACCAACATTGGTAAGAAGATCTCAAGGTTCTAGGAGAGAGGTAAAGTAGCTGCAACGGAAGCAGAGAGACCCCAAATCTTCTGGACTTAGCGCAAAGTAGCATCGAGAGGGTTTGATCAGGGCTGGAGTTTGTGGTTAAAAAAAAAGAAGGATGCATGAAGGACTAAGTGTTTCCACAGGTTTGCTCAGGAGAATTTAACAGCAAGAACAAACTTTCTGTCATACTGCCAGAAAAATCACAGGAAAGTACATGCTCTCTTCTTTGAAAGGGAGATTGGATTGTAGCTGAAATATTCATCTGTACTTTTGCGCAGGCTGTCATAAAGGAGATGCCAAACACAATTTAAAGGACAGTAGGATTGTAACACGTGAAATCAAATAAGGAAACAGTGGCATGAAGACCCCCACAGTACATGAGAGAGGGGAAGCAGTGCCGGCATTGACATGGAAACTGCAAGAAAGGGGCAAAAGAGCATTAAGGGGAAAGGGGATGGAATTTGATATTCCATCTTTCTGTGGATTCAATCAAAATGATACATATTGGTATTTATTTTGTACCTGGGGCAATGGAGGGTTAAGTGACCTGCCCAGGGTCACAAGTAGGTGCAGTATGAATCCAACCCAGTTCCCCTGGCTCCCGGGCTGCTGCACTAACCATTAGGATACTTCTACATTAACATCAACATTGGCAGGAAGATCACAAGGGACTGTTTCTCAACCTTTCTTCTGTTGTGACACACTGAATACTAAAACTGACAGCTGAACAAAAAAAATCCTAACTATCTTACTTTTGTTGTGAATGATGCAAGGAAAATAAAAAGAATTTATTTTGAGGTCTTTTATTAAAGGGCTTATAGCCCTTAACATTTGGTTAGCCCACACATGCTACCATAGAAATGTATTTGTGGGGGTTTTTTTTGTCATGTTAACCCACATGTTACCAATTTTAAAAAATATTTCAGGGGAAAAGAGTGGGTGATCCTGAATTACCGAGCTAACATGTTATGATTAGCGCACACTAACTGGATAACACATGAGCAGTAGCAGCTCTTAAATAGGGGGTGGTAGTGACCCCATGTCAATTTTTTACAGCTTTCGGGTGCTAATGTTCCCATTAGTGTAGGACCTGTGAAAAAAAAAAAGAAAGAAAAGCCCTAAAACGTTTTGCATTCAATTTGGGCTTAGCATGCAGGATAGAACACGCTAAACCCAGATTTTACTGCACGTTAGTAAAAGGACCCTTTTATTTCTGTTATAAACTGTTGTTAAAATTAAAGTAAGTTAATATTATAACTTCTTTGAGAAAGAATAAAATGTAATGACCTTATTGGTAAGAAATCTGGGGCTGCTATTACATTCAGTTTTTCAGGATGTGTTTGAATGGTAGTCAAATTCACATTAACCTCAATAAACGTTTACCCATTCTAGAATCTATACAGGGCATAGAGCTAGGATGTTTCCTTTTACAGCTTATCATACAGAACAAATGCATATTCATATTGGGCTAGATTCTGTATATGGTGCCTTAAAAATCAGCACCAACAAAATAAGCTTAGACATATTCTATAAACTACACCTAAAGTTAGGCACAGTTTATATAATAAACCTAGCACCTGCCCACCTTATTAAATTTAGTCACAAGCATTTATGCCAAGTTAGGCACAGTGCAGGTATATTCTGCAACAACATGCATAGTTTTTAGAAATTCCCAAGACCCATCCATTCCATGCCCATGGTCATGCCCCCTTTTCCAATCTGCATCTTAAAATTTACAGGCATCACTTTTTACAGCATATACTTAGACAGTTGTGTGCATAAATTCTAATTAGTTAAGTGGCAATTATCGGTGCTGATTGGCTTGTTAAGATAATTAAGTTGCACGCACTAATCAGAATATGACCTGATTTGTGCACACAACCTAATTTGCAATAAATAGAATCTGGGGGATTATGGTGTCACCACTGTAACAGCAACACAAAATCCCTCCACTGCCAGATACTGTGAAGTAATACAAAAACTTTTAAATATGCTGCTCAGAAACTATTTAACAAACACAACCTATGGTTAAAAGACCTGCAACATAAGGCTGGTGGCAGCAGTTTCATTAGAGGTAGTGGGAAGCAGAAATAGGAACCAGTTATGCGGATTTCAAATACCTGACTCGCTGGCTCTCTGCTCTTCCCAGCTTGCAGGCACAGATGGTTGTAAGGATGGTTGGTTGCTGACTATCAAAGTAGGGAAGAGACGTAGGTCATCCAAAAACAAGTAGGTCTTTAGTGGTTGATAATTAAACAGTTTTTACTGCTAAGCAGCAGATACAATGGACTCGACTCGGTCTCATGTATGCCTGTTTCAGGAGTCTAAGAGGGGCATAATCGAAAGGGACGCCCAAGGTTTGCTGAGGACGTCCTCGCAAAACATCCCGATGGAGGGGCGTGGAAACCTGAATTATCGAAACAAGATGAACGTCCATCTTTCATTTCGATAATACAGTTGGGGACGCCCAAATCCTGAAATTTAGATTGTCCTTAGAGATGGTTGTCCCTAGACTTGGTCGTTTCTGATTTTCAGCGATAATGGAAACTAAGGACGCCCATCTCAGAAACGACCAAATGCAAGCCCTTTGGTCGTGGGAGGAGCCAGCATTCGTAGTGCACTGGTCCCCCTGACATGCCAGGATACCTTGTCCATACCGGTCACTGTTAAAATATATGCCAATCTCCCTTGACAAAGCAGATGATTGCGAAACAGGCTCCTGTCGGGTGGGCATTGACACCGGAGATATAATTAAACTCTGACAAGTGAAGTCTAGAAGCACGAGAGACGCTCCAATTTAAAGATTACATGAAATACTATGGCGGCACGTAGCTTCGAGCAACATTAAGATAAGTTATTATTTTTTTGCATTTGCATTTTTGACTGCAACAGCGGCAGAGCTCTTCGGAGCTTCAGTGTTTTAACGGCAGTGCACCAAAAACTATTTTATAAAAAGAGTGATGTGAGCACAATGCTATATAAAGCAATTGAATGTTAATATATTCACGATAAGCAAATATTGCGCACTACTAGTGGTTGGGGGCAGTCGATGATTATATTGTGTCATAATTGCAGAGCTTAACCCAGCGTGCCTGCATGACTGTATGAGACATCCTCCTCATTACTAAAAAATTTTCTGCCGTTGTAGTAGTCTGCTCTTCCTATAGTTATTTGTGTATTCTACAATATTATTCAGGTAGAGCATAGCCAACTTTTCTATTTTAGGATACCAACCAGGTACCCTAGGGGGCACTGTAGTGGACTCCCAGGTACATAGCTCCCTTACCTTGTGTGCTGAGCCACCCAAAACCCACTCCCCACAACTGTACAACACTACCATAGCCCTAAGGGGTGAAGGGGGGCACCTAGATGTCGGTACAGTGGGTTTGTGGTGGGTTTTGGAGGGCTCACATTTACCACCACAAGTGTAACAGGTGGGGGGGTGGGCCTGGGTCCGCCTGCCTGAAGTGCACTGCACCCACTAAAACTGCTCCAGGGACCTGCATACTGCTGGCATGGACCTGAGTATGACATCTGAGGCTGGCAAAAAATATTTTTAAAGATATTTTTTTGAGGGTGGGAGGGGGTTAGTGACCACTGGGGGAGTAAGATGAGGTCATCCCCTATTCTCTCTGGTAGTCATCTGGTCAGTTCGGGCACCTTTTTGTACCTTGGTGGAAAAAAAAACAGGACCAGGTAAAGTTGTCCAAGTGCTCGTCAGGGACGCCCTTTTTTTTCCATTATGGGACGAGGATGTCCATGTGTTAGGCACGCCCAAGTCCCGCCTTCGCTACGCCTCTGACACGCCCCTGTAACCTTTGGTCATCCCCGCGACGGAAAGCAGTTGGGGACACCCAAAATCGGCTTTCGATTATACTGATTTGGGCGACCCTATTAGTTTGCTAGCTTATTCATGTGTGTTTCCTCCAGCAATTAGGAGTAACATATACTCTAATATGGTACATTTTCATTAACCTCTTCAATCAAAATGCATTTACATTAGTTGAAAGTCTAGAAAATTTATCCTCAGATATCTGATTTAATAAGCCTGAGACTTGGGTGTGGGAAACAGACAAACATCAAGCGACGTTCTTTTAGAAATGTTACAGTTTAATTGTATTATTTATTTTTATTTCAGATTCTTTTCTCTGACTCCTCTTTCCACCATCTACCCCCATGAAAGAAATTATACAGAGTTTTGTTTGTTTTATTCCTGGCAGAAAAGTGTTCAATGTGTGTACATAATCAGTTTAATACTGGGACAAATTCATTTTGGCATGAAGATGAAAGTGACCAAGATAATGCTATGCAAGCAAATTATACCACTGGTCTTGGCTGTGTGGTTTGCTTTCACTGTTGGAGATATTCAAGGTAGGTTTTCAAGTGTATTTTCACTTTTGTAGTCCTTGCCATTTGTTCTTTTATCTTCACTTTCTCCATTTACTGTCTTTGGGTGCTATGTCATAAAATGCAAAGTAACTTTGCTGGGGGGGGGGGGGGGGGGGGGAATAGCACAAAACAGCTGGAAACATTAAAAAATGCTATAGTATAGGTGCTTTTTTGCTATTTTTTGTGTGGTGGACTTAATGTGGATCCACTTTGTAAAAGTACACTTTGCACTTCTAAACTTTACACACAAAGCATGCTTCATGCAAAATTCTTTGATAAAGTTTGCATTAATGAACTACTGAGATGCAAAACCGCTCATTAACGAAAAGAAAAAGTGAAAACAAACAGGCAAAAAGATCGTGCAGGCCTGTTTTTGTAGAAAATAGCTACAGCTCAAATGTTGTAGTTACTTTTTACAAACATGGCTGAAAAACAACAACTTCAAAAGTCCTCTGTGGCACTAAAAATTTAAGGGGGTCTTTAATGAAAGCTTAGCTTGAGTTATCTACAGCAGGACCCCTAGGAATAAAATGGGCCCTGCTACAGATAACTCGAGCTAAGCTTTAGTAAACAACCCTCTAAAGGACTCTTATTTGGCATTATGACCCCCCCCCCCAGCAATAGTGCCATAAGACCATCACTAGGGGTCAGCTGGTGCCATTTTAAGATAGGTAGTTGCTAAGGCAGGAGGAAATGGGGACTGCTTCTGCCCCCATCGCTGCTGAACCCTTCAGGGTGAGTGGGGGTGCCAGAGAATACTAGAGGGTACCTTAGTGATTCAGTTGGGGAGGGGTGCATGGTTGGACCTTTACATTGGGAAGAGACAGGGTTTCAGAAAGAAGTGCAGCTTCAACATTTCAGCCCTGTGTCGAGCCTGGGTGGGGGGGGAGGGAGTGGAATGTTAAGCCCACTTAGTTACCAGGGAGCTCAGGCCACAGGGCCCTTGGAGAGGGTTTTGTTTTGTTTTTTTGTACACACAGTATAGCTATGTTTGTAAATGAGCCTAGAGCTCATTTGTATCTTATAGCTACATTTGGCAGAAATTGGTACTAACACACATTGAATGTTCCCTCTAAGCTGTGCTAGAGTCCTCCATCTACATTGTTGCCAGTGACACTGCCGTTTCAACATCACGTTATCAATAGCAAGGGACAGGCAAGTTCTGTAGGACTCATGAGGGCCTGCCTGAAGATACTCCTACTGGCAAGAATGAGGCTGGAGGACTCCCACAAAGTTCAGAGGGAACATTGGCCACATGCATTTTCGTGGATGAGGACAAAGACCCCTTTATGTCCTCTCTCATTTTCTGTCTTATCTTTGCTTCCTTTGTCTCATTCTTACCTCTTGCCCAAACTTGGTTCTAACCTGCAACATTTTTTGTTGAACATGAAGAAATATATAAATTGATTCTCCTGTTGTCTTGGGATGTACTCAAGGGGCCTTGCTCCTATGAGGTTCTCAGGGGAGTTTGTGATATTTGTGTTTTATTTCAGGCACTCCACTTTTGGAAAGTTTACAATGTTACAATGACTATAATACCT
Source organism: Microcaecilia unicolor (assembly GCF_901765095.1). Classification (NCBI taxonomy): domain Eukaryota; kingdom Metazoa; phylum Chordata; class Amphibia; order Gymnophiona; family Siphonopidae; genus Microcaecilia; species Microcaecilia unicolor. The sequence continues at coordinate 378,346,040 of NC_044031.1, forward strand.
ATGTGGTTTGCACATATGAAGAGAGTTTGGCAGCACAAAAGCTCCTGAACATGAATTTGGTTTACTGGACCAGTGGCTTAAACAGACGGTAGGTACAAATATTTTATGTGCTGAAAATGACTGTCTCATCAAGTAAATAGTGTCTATTTCAAGATGTAAGTGATCACATTTGAAATTGTATCTCTTTTATGTAATTGTCTGTGAAAAGGAAATAACATATTTGGGGCTTTATTAGCTGCAGAACATTGGCTGTGCTTTAGATATCAAAGACAAACAGTGTAACTTGTGTGATGTTCTTAACCACAGATCAAGTTTTAGAGACTGTGAAAGACTTAGAGAGTCCTCATCATTTTATAGTCCTAAGTCAAGTTAACATTCCTTTTTTACACTTGCACAGTGATGTTCCTATGATTATATACAGTGTCTTGTAAAAGTCTTCACACACTTGTAAATTTTCACATTTCTGCCTATAAAATACAATTCAAAATGCACTAAAGTAGAAGTTTGTTATATTTATCTAGTCAATATGGAGGGGCATTTTCGATATGATGTCTAAATCCGACTTTGGACATTTTACCGAAAATGTCCAAAATCCAGTAGCGAACATAGCCATTTTAAAACATGAAAAATATCTTTTTTTTTTAAATGTACATTTGCTAGATGTTGCTATGCTCAGTGCGTCTATCTTTTTGAACCACTATTGAAAAAAAAATGTCTCTAAGTGAAAAACGCACAAAATCTAGCCATTGGATGTAGGAAGAGCTAGCATCCTTAGTAGGCTGGCCACACAGACATTCCAGCAGAGCAGTAGGGAACCCGCACTGCAGTGGACTTCACATAAAGGTATACAACTCACAATTACCCCTTTATATTGTATGGAGAGCCCTCCAACACCCATCAAAAACCTACTGTACCCAACTGTACACCACTACAATAGCCCTTATGCCTGTAGGTGCCACCTATATATATAGATACAGTAGGTTTTTTGGTGGGTTTATGAGAGCTCACACTTTCCACCACAAGTGTAACAGTTAGAGTGGGTTATGGGCCTGGATCCCCTTCTCTATAGTGCACTGCACCAACCACTAGGCAACTCCAGGGACCTACTTGCTGCTCTGATAGGACTGACCATTGCATTAAAGTGATAAATATACCATGGAATACGTTCCCATCTCATTAACTTTGAATTTATTTCCACAGAATAAGTTTTATAGCCTTCCAAAATTGTTCCGCTTTCATATGTTTGCCCCTTTGTCCAAAGGGGACTTTCGGGTTTCCTCGTGAGACATGTTATTTGACTTTTAGCTGATATTTGCTCAGTTTTCTCTATGGAATCCAGTTTTATACACTCATTTCCTACACAGTGAAAATGGAATATAAAATTCACAGTATGTTCTTTCTGTTAGTGAAACAAATAGAAGATGTGCTGACATAGTTACAGCAGGCTATCAGCTTCTGAAAGGACACAATCTAAGCTTTCTATTTCATTTCCCCTGTGCAGAAAAGCAATTTTTGCAGTTAAATGAACTATGATGGAGTTTACAGAACAGCCTTCTGAATGTCTTCTAAAAGTCTTCATGCTGAAGGAAATCATAAGCCTAGGTTTTCTGCTATTATGAATTGTACAGCCACTCAGTGAAGAAATGTGGGGGACTATTACCATACGTTTTCAAATAAAAAGGCGATGTTGTGAGGGATATCACAAAATCCACTCCACAATGGGGGTTCTTAAAAAAGCAGGTGCTAAATGTTAGTGTATATAAATGAAAAGTGGTAGCTCTCAGTACGGTGACTGTGGCTCCCTTGTCTGTAGATAAACCAGCCACGTGAAATCACTTAAATAAATAATGAACCCATAATAAAGCTCCCATTTTCACTGTCCACATACATCCCTGAGCATACCACAAATCAATATTATGACACCAAATGATTCTCAGCTATTATATATTTTATTTTGTGATAATATCCCATACAAAAGTGACTAATTCCAATATCCAATCTATAGTGATGGCTAAAGCAAATGTCCCTGCAGTAGGCTCAAAGTCAATCAATACAAAACATAATGATGAAGCTTTCCACATTCATAATCACTTATCTTTTGTTGCAATCCAAAGGCCCAACAGAGCTCCGTTTCAGAGGTATCCATCAGATGCCCTGGATCCCCAGATGAAACCAGCAGGGAAATCCTTTTGTTGCTCAAAAAAACCCATGCTGTTGCTACAATAGTGGCTCCAGAGAGAAACGTGCCTGTGTTACTGTGATCAAATATACCCTTGGTGATGTCACACCACAACAAACTTCACTGACCAATTCAAATCATAGAATTCCATTCAATGAATTCCTTCAACCCATCAGGTTGTACAGATCTTAATTCAAAGATCCAGAATTGCTTTCTAAGTTGGAGATGGGCACTTCTGTTGTGAATACTGTCAGGAATTTATTCAATAACTAGCCAATAAAAGTCTGCAAAAACATGATTTTTCTCAATACTGTGTTGGAACCAAAGGAGCATATATAACTTGCATTTGATATAACTTATCAAATGAGTCCTGATGGGTTGTGTGGTTTGGCCCACATATGATTTTTCACATGGGCATACCATCACATAAACCTCAAAGGTGGAATCACATGTACATTGAAACCATAGATTATATGGACTTCCCTGAAATAGGGTTAGTCCAAAATTAACATAGATGCATATTCTCACAAACACTACAATCAGTCTTATTTTCGAAAGTGATGTGCGTCCCGATTACGACCCAAATCGGGAGATAGGCACCCATCTCGCAAAGGCGCCCAAATCGGTATAATCGAAAGCCGATTTTGGGCGTCTTCAACTGCACTCTGTCACGGGAACGAACAAAGTTGATGGAGGCGTGTCAGAGGCGTGGTGAAGGCGGGACTGGGGCATGTTTATCGGCCGAGGAGAGATGGGCACCTTCGGCCGAGAATCAAAAAAACAAAGATGTTTTAGCGCAAATTTAGGTCACTTGTTTTGGACCCTTTTTTTTCACAAACAAGGCCAAAAAAGTGCCCTAAATGACCAGATGACCACCGGAGGGAATCAGGGATCACCACCCCTGACTCCCCCAGTGGTCACTAACCCCTCCCACCCTCAAAAAAACAACGTTAACAACTTTTTTTTCCAGCCTGTATGCCACCATCAAATGCCATACCCAGCTCCATCACAGCAGTATGCAGGTCCCTGGAGCAGTTGTTAGTGGGTGCAGTGGACGTCAGCCAGGTGGACCCAGGCCCATCCCCCCTACCTGTTACACTTGTGGTGGTAAATGGGAGTCCTCCAAACCACCTCCAAAACCCACTGTACCCACATCTAGGTGCTCCCATTCAGGCATAAGGGCTATGGTAATGGTGTAGAGTTTGGGGGGGGATTTGCGGGGCTCAGCACCCAAAGGAAGGGAGCTATGGACTTGGGAGGTAGTTTACTTTTTTTTTTTACTTGTTACAAGTGCCCGGTTGGTGTCCTGGCATGTGAGGGGGACCAGTGCACTATGAATCCTGGCCCCTCCCACAACCAAATGCCTTGGATTTGTTCATTTTTGAGCTGGGTACCTTCGTTTTCCATTATTGCTGAAAAACGAAACCGCCCAGCTCAAATCCGCACATATCCGATGCATTTGCCCGGCACAAACAGTATTATCGAAAAAAAAGATGAGCGCCCATTTTTTTCAAAAATACGGTCTGTTCCGCCCCTTCACGTAGCCATTCTTGGACATAGACGCCCATGGAGATGGGCATTCACGTTAGATTATGCCCCTCATTGTCTCCCAATTCAAGCCCAGAATTTATTTTAAAGCTTGCACTATGATATTTAAGATGGTTCATGTTCTTGCACAAGGATATAGGCTACCAATGTTATTTTTTCCATCTTATTTATCTACTAAAAAATTGAGAAATAGATTAGTTTTCCATCTGCTTTCTTTCAAAACAGTCAGCTACAAAAAGATGTTTCAATCCTTGTTCTCTTTTTATAGGTGCTAAGTTTTGGAACAGTCTTCCTTTATTTATTAGACTTTCTAATTATCTTATGTGTTTTAGAAAGTCTCTTAAAGAATGGCTGCAGTGGCATAGCCATGGGTGTGCCTGGGTGGGCAGGGGCACTCCCAGTTTCACTTCAGGCCCACCCAATGATGACGCACATCATTGATGTAGCTGGCAGGGATCCCCGGGCCCCGCTAGCTGCAGAGTCCTTTCTTCCTGGAGTTCCCCAAGCAATTTCAACCCTGCAGCAGTCAGCAGCATGCTTCCAGCTGCTGGCACCAGCACTGCCCCTTCCCCATCTCATGCGCATGCTCAGTTTAATTGGCACCACTGTGCATGCACGCATGGGGATACTGGTTGAACTGAGCATGAGCGGGGAGTGGGGCAGTGCAGGTGTCGGCAGCTGGTTACGCACTGGTGACTGTTGAGGGGATGAGACTTCTCAGGCCTCGGGGAACTCCAGAAGATTCTTCAGCTAGCAGGGCCCAGAATTCCCCGCCAGAGCCAAGGTATTAATCTTTATTGGGGGGAGGGGGGAGAAGGTGGACAGAGAGGAAATGGGTGGGTCATTCCCATTCAGTCCACCCCCAGGCCTACCCAAAAATTGAGGTCTGACTACACTACTGTATGGTTGTTTGAGAAGTTCCTGAACTAAACATCACTTTGTATTTGTTTACACCGGAGTCTCCAAACTCCTCTCCGGTACTATGTAAACCACATTGAGCCTGCAATTAGGTGGGAAAATGTGGGTATTAGCTGTGCTGATATTAACTGTAAATAGTTATGCCGGTTTATTATTATTTGTAAACCGCTTAGAACCCATAAGGTCATTGCGGTACATATAGTTTTGGTTTTTAGTTTAGTAATTGAAGGTTTTGCTATTTTTTAGGAATTGCAGAATTTGTTTGCTAAGGGTGCTACAAAACAGTTTAATGTTACTGTTGGCATAGATCCTTCTAGAATTATTTAGGTTGGTATCCCCATGTTTATAGATTGGTATCCTAGGGAAATAGCCAGTAAGAAGGATTATGTTAACACGTTGTACTAGTGCTTCCAGGACATGCACCCTGCCATATTTGAGCATTTTATTCACATATCCTATCAAGTACTTTCTTTTCTTGGCCTAGGTGTACAGAGGCATTCCTCTGTTCTAAAAGTGTTTGATCTTTGATCGATTATTTATTTATTTACTTATTTATACAATTTAATGCCCCCACTATCTAAAAATCAATGTAGGTTGCAACATACATATATAATCAATAGAAGAGATCTTACAAGTAAAACAATAAAACCAACTGAAAATAAAATAAATCTCCTCTTTATATTGCCATCAAGCACAGGATAAGTCATACAATTTTCAAATACTGCTTAACACATCACTGCCTAGAGATGACAATAGTAGAAAATGATAACACCACTTTAGCAAATGCTCTGTTTTCATATTATAAGTAATGCGAAGACACACGATCCATTATAATTTACTGAAAAGCTTGCTCAAACCAATGTGCCTTTATTATCTTCTGCAGAGTAACAGTATTACTTATAAGATGATGTTCTATTGGTAACGCATTCCACATTAGTAGTCCAGCCACAAAAAAATCATACGCTTGAGGGTCTCTGCTAGTCAGACAAATCGAACAGATGGTACATCTAATAAACATTGATCTTTGAATCGATGTGGACAAGGCAGATGATAAATCCTTAAAACAAAGGGAAAGCAGGTTGGAGTCTCACTGTTCAGCTCCTTATGGATCAAGAACAGTATTTTAAATTTCACCCACTGAACTACTGGTAGCCAGTGCAATAAGTACAAAACTGTAATAAGCTCGTAATGTCTCACACCTGATATCATTCTCACAGCAGTGTTTTAAACCAACTGAAAAGCTCTCAACATACAATTTGGTACTCACAAATATATATACCATTGCATTGATTCAAAAAATGAATTCACAAGTGTCTCTGCTACCAATTTAAAATTATATGTATCATAAGAAAGGTTTCAACCTACATATCACTTGTAACTTAAAACAACTTTTCTTTATCACTGTCATACTCTGTGCTTTCAGTGATAACCTAATAAATAGAAATAAAAGAAATCACAGAAAAGAAAATAAGATATCTTTTGTTTTTAATTTAATTTTTATAAATTTACATCCTATTTCAAGGATTTACACTTTATTGGAAAGTGTTGAGTTACCAACTTAACAAAACATTATATATAATATATTTAACAACACTCAAGTCCACATTATATTTGGGGGATTCTAGATAGAAAATAGGAGGAAAAAGGAAAACATTCTCAAAGCAATTTTGCATCTAGAAAGAGAAGTTACAGGACTTTATTCTATTGCACTCCTTCAGTTCTTTTTGAGGCTACAAATGATGTTAAGTGAGATGGCTCCACAAAAACATACTTCTGTGCATTGTAACAAACATTACACTTACAGGGAAATCTAAGATAAAATGTACCTCCTAGTTGTAACACAGCAGGTTTCAATATCAAAAATTGTTTTTGTTTCTTCTGTGTGTCCTTGAAACATCTGGAAATAACAATATCTTTAGACCCAAAAATAGTTGATCCATATGCTTAAAGAATAGTCTAAACAACCATTGTTTGTCTGGTAGTAAAGCCACCGCAGCTACCAAAGTTGCCGCGATGGCCTGCTCCGTATCTGATGTTTCCAAAAGAGCAGTGACGTCCAAAGGAGTCTGTTGCTGTGTTTGATCCCGTTCTCTTTGTGGCACATAATACACTTGGGTAAAAGGTGGTAAGTTTGCCTCTGGTATCTCTACGACTTCTTTAAGATATCGTTTTAACATATCCAAAGGGCTTACCATTTTTATTCTTGGAAAATTTATAAATCTAAGGTTATATCTTCTCGTATGATTTTCATATAATTCCACTTTGCTTCTGAGGTTTGAAATATCTTTTAACATAATTGTCTGAATATTTCCTATATTGGTAACTTTTTCCTCCATAATATCAAACCACTCAGAAAAAGATTTAATATCTGTTTCATTTTTCTCCACTCTTCTTTAAATCACATTAACTTTTTGAGAGGGAACATTGGTTTGTTGTAATAAATATTGTACCATTTGAGCCACTAACAGGCATATTTTCGAAAGGGATCACCGGCGATCTTCCAACACAAATCGGGAAATCGCCGGCCAAATTGGTATTATTGAAAGCCGATTTTGGCCGGTTTCAACTGCTGTTTCATTGCGGCGCCGGCCAACCTTCAAGGGGGCGTGTTGGTAGGGTACTGAAGGCGGGACAAGGTGCGGGACAGGGGCGTGGGTACAAGATGGTCGGCTTCGGCTAATAATGGAAAAAAAGAGGCTGGCTCGAACGAGCATTTCGCCGGCCGGACTTGGTCCATTTATTTTTAGGACCAAGTCTGGAAAAAGTGCCCCAACTGACCAGATGACCACCGGAGGGAAGCGGGGATCACCTCTCCTTACTCCCCCAGTGGTCACCAACCCCTTCCCACCCAAAAAAAAACTAGAACCTTTTTTGCCAGCCTGTATGCCAGCCTGAAATGTCATACCCAGCTCCTTGACAGCAGTATGCAGGTCCCTGGAGCAGTTTTTAGTGGGTGCAGTGCACTTCAGGCAGGTGGACCCAGGCACACCTCCCCCCTACCTGTTACACTTGTGGTGGTTAATGTAGAGCCCTCCAAAACCCACTGTACCCACATGTAGGTGTCCCCCTTCACCCCTTAGGGCTATGGTAATGGTGTTGAGTTGTGGCGAGTGGGTTTTGGGGGGATTTGGGGGGCTAAGCACACAAGGTAAGGGTGCTATGCACCTGGAAGCTATTTTTTTTTTAATTTTTGTAAGTGCCCCCTAGGGTGCCCGGTTAGTGTCCTGGCATGTCAGGGGGGCCAGTGCACTACAAATGCTGGCTCCTCCCACATCCAAATGCCTTGCATTTTGCCGGGTTTGAGATGGCCGGGCCCAGTTTCCTTTATGGCTTAAAACCGAAGCCAGCCATCTCATATAAACCCAGCAATCCTGTTGTAAACCCAGCGAGCGATTTGGCCGGCGCCAAGCGTATTTCAAAAATATGCTTGGCTCCGCCTGCTTATGGCGCCGTTTGATTATGCCCCTCTAAGTCCCACAAAGTATCCAAGGTTACCTCTGCCTGTTTTACCATAATCCCAGGAGGTATATTCATCGAAAGTTCTGGAATCCTCTCACTTTCTGTGTCTCATTGACCCGCTTCAGATAGCGTCGGACTGCTTATCTCTGGGAGTACCATCTGTCCCCCTAACTCCCTCTCAGAATGTTTACTTTGAGCTCCACTGAAGACCAGGCCCGTTTCGCTTCTTGGCATTGGGCCTCTCATTCCCTTGGAGGGAGAGCTAGTCTGTTTTGTCTGCGGGGGCAGAGTTCTCAAATCAGGGCTCAGAGTAACATCAAGTCCTGGAAACACCAATACTTCCTCCATTACTCTGGCGTCTCCTAAGGAACCACTCCCGATCTCCTTATCTTGCCCTGAAGCAGCAGCGTAGCCAGACCTGCCATTTTGGGCGGGCCCCGCATTAACCTGGGTGGGCTGTTCCCAACCCCAACCCTACACAGTAATTTTAAAATATTCCCTCCCCCCCCCCCCCCCGGCATTTTCTTCTGTCTCCCTCGGCCTACCTTGGCAGCGCTTTCTCCCTTCGCCATCCCCTCCCTCTCTTCTGACGGCTCTCCCCGTCTGCGTGGTCTGTTTATTTTTAGTCCTTGAAGCGCCGTTCTCCCTCCAGCACCGCACCGGCGATTCCGATAGCCTTTTGCCAGTGTGCGTCGTCGGGGACGGGGCCTCTCAGGCGCATCCTGAGGTGGGATGCGCCTAAGGAGAAGCCCCGCCCCCGACAATGCACGCTGGCAGAAGGCTATCAGAATCGCTGGTGCGGTCCTGGAGGGAGAACGGCGCTTCAAGGACTAAAATTAAACAGACCACGCGGATGGGGAGAGCCAGCAGAAGAGGCAGGAAAAGATGGCTTGGGTTGGGGCTTGTTAGGGTGGGCACTGGGCGGGCCTGAAGGAAAAGTGGCTGGGCCTGGGCCCGTCCAGGCCCACTCGTGGCTACGCCCCTGCCCTGAAGTCCTCACAAATTGATCCACTGGACCAGCAGGAAGGGGACAGCAACCCCTCACTCCTTAATCCCACCAGTGGACACCTGCTCAATCACAGCACTTTTTTAAAACTGGACGTGACAAGTACCAGGGCTAAATACAGGTGTTCATCTTTTTAAACTTGGACATCCCTTCCCTTGTGACCAGAGTTGGATACAAGGCTGTGTAACAGTTTCAGGTATTTTGGACATTCTTTATAAAGCAACATGCAGATCTGAGGAGTAGCTTAATGATTAATGCAGTTGAGACCAAAGGGATCCAGGTTCAAATCCCACCTCAGCTCTTTTTTTTTTCTAAATTGTGAGCCCTCCTGAATATAAAAGACCTGCAAGCCTGAAAGCTATTGAAATGGTGTGCATTCAGGTTCTGTACGTATTTTTCTGTTACTTGAAGGCTCAGAATTAAAAATAAATCACAGATAGTTCAAGTGAGACAACAGTAGTTTGAACTATATCAAGGGGTCTTCAGGTCCATGTTATGTAATACCAAAAGTCTTTTTGAAAAAGTATGTGTTCAGAGCTGCCTTAAAATTCATAAAAGGAGAGCTCAACATAAAGATCCAGGGCTATGAGGTTCCACTGAGTAAGGGCAATCACAGAAGAGCGGTGGATCTTTCTCGGTGTGAATAAATCTGCAAATGAGAAGGAATAGTAAGTAGATGTTGGTTGGAGGAACACAAAGAGTGAGCCAGCACATAAGGAAATGATCTAAATAGAAACTGTGGGACTCCAGAATGGAGAATCTGATGTTAATGCTAGAACCTTGAATGTGATATGAAAATGTATAGGAAGCCAATGTTCGGATCTCAGGAGAGGGAGGACCACACTATCATATATCTTAGCCCCATGAATAAGCTTAACTGTGGTATTTTGGATTAGTTATAGATGATACTTCAGATGACAAGGCTGAGCCCTATGGAACCCCTCTATGTACAATCATCCAAATAGAATAGTCACTATCAACTCTAACTTCCTGAATTCCATTTGTAAAAAAGGACTGGAACCCCCTAAAGGCTGTATCCATGATCCCAATCTCTAATAACCTTTTTACCAGTAACATATAGTTGACAGTATCAAAGTCTGCAGAAATATCAAGCAAAACCAGCAGAAATAAGGCTCCTGTATCAAATCTCTTCCTGACCATGTCAACAGTGCACAGAAATCTACAATGTTTTGATCCCAAGCTGCTTCCCAGACCCGAACTAAAAATTGTCCATTATCTCATGCTCTTCTACAATTTAAATAAAAGTTAAAACTACTTTTTCAACCACTTTTGCCAAAAAGGGTAAAGATGAAACTGACCTAAAATAAAGAGGTTTCAATAGGTCCAGCCTCTGGGTTTTCAACAATGGACAAATGCATACTCCCCTCAATATTCAAAAACATTTAACCAGCCAAGATCAGCACCTGACCGGTTAAATACCCCCTAACTGGCTATCCACAAATTTTCAGCGAGATATGCCCAGCCATGACCAGTTAAAAATTTGTGGTTAGCAGTTAGCAAATAGCCAGTTATATCATGCAATATAACCGGCTATCCCCCAATTTGCAGTTCACATTTGGTGGCCATAATTGGCTGCATGAATACCAGGCCTATCTTCGACCAGTTCAAACTTAGGGCCTGTTTTACTAAGCGGCAGTAAGCCCAACACGGGCTTACCGCTTGCTAAACAGGAAGTACCACCGGGCTACCGCAGCAGCCCGGTGGTACATCCCACCCCTAGTGTGCCGTCATATCCAGAATTACAAAAATATATTTATTTTTGTAGTGCCGGGGTGTACCCAGTGGTAATTGGGCAGTGCTGTGCACTGCTTAGTTACCACCGGGTTAGCATGGGAGCCCTTCAGTAAGGGCTCCCTCTGAAATGGCCATATGGCAAGTGCTTTACTTGCCGCATGGCCATTTCCTGCAGGAAAGTAAGATTTCCCTTTTACCCACTTCGGTAAAAGGGGCCTCGGCACACGTGAAAAACGCATGCCTACACCAGCACAAGGCCCCCTTTTGCCGCAGCTTGGTAAAAGGTGCCCTAAACTGGCCAGTTAAGTTTGAACCGGCCAAAAATAAACCAGGTATTCAATGTAGGTTACCAGAAATAGGCTAGCATTGAATATCCGGGCTCAGTGCCGACCACAGAAGTTAGCTGGGCTAACTCCTGCGGTCTGAATATTGAGCCCGCTGTCTTTAATTGACTAGGTAAATTACCTTTCGTCAGTGATTTATTAACTATCATCGTAATCACCTCGACAATGTTGTGACTCAATTTAAATATCCTTGTGGGACTGACATTTAGTGGTGGTCATGAATCATTTGGTGTTCCTTTCACTATTTCAATCTGATTCACAGAAACCTCTGAAAATATGTCACAACCAGTACCTGCTAATGGTTCAACTTGCGCATTCTTTGTGAGATCTTTGGGCTTGATCTCCCTATGCCTCCTCTCCTGCATCACGAGCATCCAGTATGGGCCTTTCTCCCTCTTGCTATCTGTACTGAGTGCCACCCTCCTGGTGGTAAGATTTTTTAGGCTTAATTACCCCTCCTGCCCCTTGTCACACTTTAATTTATACCATCAGAAATCCTAAATAACAATTATTCTTCACTACCATATTTACAAAGATTACACACTGAAAGAACACATCTTATAGAGACAATTTAGTAGACACTTTAAGTGCTTAGTAGATAGGACAAGGCTTTTATTGTGTGGTAAACATCTTATTGCACTTTATTACATCAAACCTGATGGGTGTGAGGAAACCTTTAAAGATATCAGAACTTTCTTATCTTGTTTTTCATGTTGGTTGCCAGTTTTAACCCTTGACACTTCTGTTTGACAGCTCATGAATAAAGCACAGATAGTATTAACTTCACAGCCCTTCTTCCTAATCTTTTGCTATTTATGACATCTCGAGAACCTGAATTCTGGGAGGGAGGAAGCCAGGTTCATCCCGAGGGCCGTGCAAGTGTTGTGGCCGCACAGGATTCAAGGGAGATAGGGACACAAAAACATTCAACCAAAACAATACCCACTCTGAATGTTTGCCCTTCTTACATGAAGAACATCACTCAAATGACGGAAAAAAAGACCTCAGATGCCTTGCTTCAGGCAAATAATTTTTTCTTGTTTTATATACAACCCTTTACTTGTTGCTAGGGATGCAATATCTTACATAGGTCTAAAAACCTCCAGTTAGCTTTTATATGTATTTTAAAATTATTTTCCTTTTTAACCTCCAAAACACGTACATAAAAATAATTTAATTGAAATAATCACTTATCGAACAAGAAAACTAGTGGGACCACTGTGTTACCCAATAGGCTTCATCAGGGGTTCAATGCATACACAATTCTGTTGTATGCAAATGCTTCTTGAACCGCCACAAACAGATTCAATACAGCTGAATTCATGCCGCCATTATTGGCTTACACATTTGGCGCACAATGTCAGGTCTTTCATATAGCTTGCTTTTCCTTGCTGTTCAAAAACAAATCAAAGCAACAACAAAAAACCCCCAAAGCAAACCATTACCATCCATCATTAAAAATGTAGAAGCAAAAATTTATATCTTACTTACACCTATGAGCTGCATTCACTTTCTGCTAGCTTCCTAAAAGCAAAATGGCTCACGAATGTAAATGGAACGCTGTGCTGATTGAATCGACCAATTAGAACCATCAGTTCTTCTGATGTCACTGTGGTGGAATCGCTAATCAACATAAAATATAAAGAATGCTCAAATAATACACATATATAAAACATCTTAGAACAAGGCATTCCATTCTGTACAGTGATTTAAGCCATGCAGCTCTACAGTTTTTTTTATTGAAGTATCCAACTTTTTTCATGTTGTCTTAGTCTCTTTCCCCAATCTCCTCCCTTGTTTGGGGGTTTCCAATGAATCTCAAAATATTCTAACTGCAGAAAAGTATTTAAAAATTCAATACAATGGGATGACAACGGTTCATCCAGCTTCTTTTGTTTTGTTTTTTTAAAACTGGATCTAATGTTTGTTTATGTTTGTCTTTAACACTCTGATAGTCTGTCCAACATAAAGTTTATTGCAGGACATCTAATCACATAAGCTATATGAGCAGATTTTCAGGTTGTAAACCATCTTAACTTGTAAGTCTTACTGTCCTCCAGTTAGTGAACTGTTTATCTGTAATATTACATCACAAGTCTTACAGGTAATATATTTATAATGCCCTGATAATAACTTTATTTTAAAATAAATATCATCCAAGTACCCTCATGAATTTAAATTGTAAAACGAGCCCTTTGCTTGTCTCTTAAAATTTGAAAAATTGAACCAAATCTTTCTATATCTTAATAACTGTACATAAGATAAATTCCTCTTTAAGCTGATAGGATAACAGCTATGATACTCCTAATAATGTTTCTGTCTGTGGGTTTGATAAAACTTTGGTCTGAAATGAATTATCTGTGTTTATCACTAGTCCTTAATATATATATCATTGATGTATCTATGCCATTTGTGGATATTGTCACTGAAAGATTAACTAACAATCCATTCTGCTTCAAATTTAGACATGTTCAAAGTTGCAGTGGTGCAGAAGTAGCACCCATGGCTACCCCCAAAGGTCTGAAAATAAATCTGATCGTGGAACATAAATATTTTAAGGCCGATTTTGTCAACTTTAACAAAAAATCTGTTGGCACAAAATAAGGCTTCATCTTGTGGAATGGACATAATACAGTAGCATAGTGCATGACAGAAGATAAAGACTCATATGGTCCATCCAGTCTGCCAAATAAGGTGTCCACAGTCGCACTCACCACTCTGTGAGGGCTACAGCCACCCATGCTTAAACACTAATTGGCAAGTCTCCACCATGCCAACCACATATAGGCAGCCAAACATGTCTTGGTTAAAACATGATGGCTATAGAAGTGGTGTACACTCAGGTACAGTAGGTATATTGCTCTTCCAGGAGGGCTCACAAGGATTTAATATCTAAAGTTACCATAAAAAAGGGGTGAATTGTTCAGCTATCTTTGAAATATTTAAAAAATGCGTTGTATCTTTGACATGGGAAAAACTTTGGCTCACCTCAGAACTCAAAAAATAATCAACAAACGTAGAAAGAGGCTCCAATAAGAAGCCTTTTGCAGACATAATGGGGCATCCAAGAGGTTTATCAGATTGTTTGTATATTTTGGGCAAAGTATATAATTCAGGAAATATTGGTTTTTTTTCCAAATTTAGAGATTTGTAATCCTTCATAGATAAAAAAAAAAAATTGAATCTAGGTCTTTCTTTGTGAGCTTCACAATCTAAGACTGTAAACATCTAGTAGGATCCAGAGATAACATTTATATGCGTTATCACTTAATTGCCCTCAAACTTGTTTATAAACACAAATGTCCTCTATAACCACTATGCCCTCTTTGTCTGTCTTCTTAATCGTTTTGATGTTGTCCTTTTTAAGGTGACTGTCTGTCGATTGTCTTTCCTCTTTTATCAAGTTATCAAGAGTTCTTCTTTTTTCAGTCATCATTGATCTACCTCTTTCAACACTGCTTGCTTAAATATGCTAATTATTGGAGCTATGAGTCCAGGAGGTGTCCTATCTGTACCCTTCTCCACCACCGCTAACTCCAGACTCCGCCCCTTCTGCCTCGCCTCACCTTATGCCTGGAACAGACTTCCTGAGCCCATACGCCGTGCGCCCTCCCTGCCCATTTTCAAGTCCTTACTCAAGGCCCATCTCTTCTCCCTTGCTTTTGGCGCCTAACCACCTTCCCCATTCCAGATACATACACTGACTACATAGCTTATTACCTTTAGATTGTAAGCTCTCTTGAGCAGGGACTGTCCTTCCCCTTGTCTAAACTTGTACAGCGCTGCGTAACCCTGGCAGCGCTATAGAAATGCTAAGTAGTAGTAGTAGGTGTCCATGTGGATTTGGACTGCATTATAGAATTATCCCTCGTTGAAGGTTTGACTCCAAAATATACCCTAAGTTGTAGATTTCTTGAAAACTTTTCTAGATCCACTTGAAATTGAAAAATATCAAACTGGCAGATGGGTGCAAAGGTGAGCCCTAAATTTTGCTCTAATTTCAGCCAAACGTAGGAGCATAGGTGTTCAGCTGAAAACTCATCTTAGGATCTTAAAGTGGTAGAAAGTCAAAAAGATTTTAACAGTCTGAAAATGCCCAGTTAGCACCTAAACCAGAACCAGCTATTTTGAAGGCATTTTTGGGGTGGAGTCAGCACTTAGCTGGCTAAGTGCATGAAATCGGGTACTTAGGGGCCTTTTAACTAAGCCGTGTAGGTGCCTATCCAGCTTATAATCGAACGAGAAAAACGCCCAAGTTCCGACCTAAATCGGGAGATGGACGTTTATCTCACAAAAATGAATAAAGCGGTATAATCGAAAGCCGATTTTTGGGCGTTTTCAACTGCACTCCGTCGCGGATGCGGACAAAGTTTATGGGGGCGTGTCAGAGGTGTGGCGAAGGCGGAACTGGGGCGTGGTTATCTGCCGAACAGAGATGGGCGCATTTCACAGATAATGGGACAAAAGTATGCGTTTTTAGCTAGAATTTAGGGCACTTTTCCTGGACCCTGTTTTTTCACGAATAAGGCCCCAAAAAGTGCCCTAAATGACCAGATGACCACTGGAGGGAATCGGGGATGACCTCCCCTGACTCCCCCAGTGGTCATAAACCCCCTCCCACCTCAAAAAATGATGTTTCACAACTTTTTATTTTGACCCTCAAATGTCATACCCACCTCCCTGGCAGCAGTATGTAGGTCCCTGGAGCAGTTGTTAGGGGGTGCAGTGGACTTCAGGCAGGTGGACCCAGGCCCATCCCCCCCCTACCTGTTACAATTGTGCTGCTTAATGCTTAGTCGTCCAACCCCCCCCGAACCCACTGTACCCACATGTAGGTGCCCCCCTTCACTCCTTAGGGCTATAGTAATGGTGTAGACTTGTGGGCAGTGGGTTTTGAGGGGGATTTGGGGGGCTCTACACACAAGGGAAGGGTGCTATGCACCTGGGAGCTCTTTTACCTTTTGTTCTATTTTTGTAAAAGTGCCCCCTAGGGTGCCTGGTTGGTGTCCTGGCATGTTAGGGGGACCAGTGCACTACGACTCCTGGCCCCTCCCACGAACAAATGCCTTGGATTTATTCGTTTTTGAGCTGGGCGATTTCATTGTCCATTATCGCTGAAAAGCAAAAACGCCCAGCTCATAACTTGGCGAATAAAACATGGACGTCTAATTTTTTCGAAAATACGCTTGGGTCCGCCCCTTCACGGACCCGTTCTCGGAGATAAACGCCCATGGAGATAGGCGTTTCTGTTCGATTATGCCCCTCCATGTGCACCCAACATGCATCAATTTTGACTTACTATCCGGCTACCGCATGGCCCTTGTGGTAATTTCATTTTTGACGTATGTCTGCTATGTGGGCTGGAAAATATTTTTATTTTCTGTCGCGCAGGCCGTAATCGTCATTCTAAGCACGTAGACCATTACCGCCCGGATACCATGTGAGACCTTACCACTAGGTCAATGGCTGGCGGTAAGGTCTTAGACCCAAAATGGACATGCGGCAATTTTCATTTTGCCACACATCTATTTTCGACAAAAAGTTTTAAAAAGCATTTTTTACAGGTGCGTTGAAAAATGATTCTGCGCGCACCCAAAACACGTGTCTGCACTACTGCAGGCCAATTTTCAACGCACTTTTGTAAAAGGGCCCCTTAAGTGGCTAGGATAACCACATACATAGGGCCACATATGCGGTTCACCATAGCCGCTTAAGTGCTGAATATTGTACTTAAAATGGCTATGTTTTTGCTGCCTGTATATATCCAGAAATTCAATGCTGGAACCTGGACATAACGCTGAGCGCCACCAGCTCGGAAAAGAGACAGCTGAAGGGGGATATGATTAATGTCTACAAAATCTTGAGTGGTGTAGAACGGGTAAAAGTCAATCAATATTTCACTCTTTCAAAAAGTACAAAGACCAGGGGACACTCAATGAAATTACATTGAAATACTTTTAAAACAAATAGGAGGAAATATTTTTCACTCAAAGAATAGTTAAGCTCTGGAACTTGTTGCCAGAGGATGTGGTAACAGCGATTAGCGTATCTGGGTTTAAAAATGTTTTGGTCAAGTTCCTGGAGGAAGAGTTAATAATCTGTTATTGAGACAGACATGGGGGAAACCACTGCTTGCCCTGGGACTGGTAGCATGGAATGTTGTTACTAATTGGGTTTCTGCCAGGTACTTGTGACCTGGATTGGCCACAGTTGGAACCATTGGTCTGACCCAGTATGGCTATTCTTATGTTATGTTCTTACCCCTATAAATTTAGGCCTGCCATTCATTGGCCTAGATTTATGAGCCTAGCACTGAAAATCAGTGCTAAACTCCTAACTTCTTTTCCCCGCTCTAAATCTGCACCTGTTACCACCCATTTTTTATGCACATACAATTTATGTTTAATGAAATTTTGAGTAAAACGTTATGCACTCAGCCCTAGAATATTTTCAAACAAGCCACTTTATAGGCATAACTTTCAAAGTTAGAAGCATAAATCCTTTGAATATCGGGTCCAGAGGCTTTCAACCTGGACATGTTAGAAGAAATATTTCAGCCAATCCTGGGCTGTGATCTATGAGTCACAGCAGCTGTTTTAGCATTGGGACATTTAAGCCTAAATTCAGTAAATGGCACTCAAAAATCGGTACTGAAAAAAAATCTGCACTCAGTGCTACTCCTAATGAATACTCAGAGATGAGCACCCATTATAGAATAGCATTCAGTGCTGATTTCAGTGCCAAAATTTGGCTGCCAAAGACATATGCATGCTGAAACTAGGTGTAATTCCTAGCACCCAATTCGGTCATACCTCCCTGACAAGGGCTTAGTTTGACTGTTTCATTTGGGAGGGCAAAGTGGGGTGGGGCATATTAGCATATTCATTTGCATATATATATATATATATATATATATACACACACACACACACAAATGAATATGCTAATATGGAGGAAGGAAAGAAGGGAAAAAGAGCTGCCTTTTTTTGGGAATAACCATAATGAATATGTATGAGATATCAAGCCAGCTCTTTTTCCCTTCTTCTGTTTTATGCAGTGTCTTCTTTCCCTTTGATATTTTTTCACTCACCATGTCCACCATCCTCCTGTGTCCTTATGCGTCCTGCCTACCATCTGTAGCCCTGTTCCTATCCTTCCTCCAGTTTCAGCATCTGCCCTCAAAGTGTTCTGATCCAGCCCTTAAATTCAGCAGTTTCCCCTCCATCTATATTCAGCATTTCTCCTCACTCCCCTCCCCTCCATTCATGTGCATCTACTTCCTGTCTTCCCTCCCCTCCATCCATGTCCAGCATTTCTCCTCTCCCTTCTCCTCCATCCATGTGCATCTCCTTCCTTTGTCTTTCCTTCCCTCCATACTTGTCCAACATTTCTCCTCTCTTCCCTGCCCTTCACTCCATCCATGTCCATCATTTCTCCTCTCTTTCCTCCCCTTCATCCATGTGCATCTCCTTCCTGTCTTCCCTCCATCCATCCATCCATGTCCAGCAACTCTCCATTCTCCCCTGCCCTCTCCTCCATCCATCCATATCCAGCAAATTTCCTCTCTCCCCTGCCTCCTCCATCCATCCATCCATCCATCCATCCATGTCCAGCAATTCTCCTCTCTCCGCTGCCCATCCTGTTTCTTTCCATCCCCTTCCCCCTTCTATCCAGTGTCTCCCCCTCTCTTGCCCCCTTCGCAGCATCTCCCATCTCTCTCTCTCTCATTCCTTTCCATCGTGTTCTCTTCCACCTTCCATTCAGCATCTCCCCCTCTTTCTCTCCCCTTTGCCGGATCTTCCATCTCTCTCTCATTCCTTTCCATCCAGCATCTCCCCTTCATCCCTCCATCGAACATCTCTGCCTCACCCCTCCATCAATGTCCTCCCTCACTCCCTTTCCCTGCCTCACCTGTCCTCTCACTCACTCTCTCTACCCCCCCCCCCCCCAAGCAAGGTTAGGGACATAGGCACCAAACTACTAGCTGCTGCTATGGCAGCCAGGAGGAACCGCAAGTTTATGTGCTTTAACCTGCCCTTTCCTGCCTCTCTCTCACTCACTCTCTCCATCAGCCCCACACCCGACGCTGCTACAAAACAAAATAAAAACGTCCATGCTCTTCCCTTTCCTTCCCTGCCTCTCGCTCGCTCACTCACTCCCCCTCCCTGGCAAAACATAATGCAAACGTGCGCGGGGCCGTACTCCTGCTGTGCGCGCCCCTGCCGGTTTTCCTCATTTCTCCGGAAACAGGAACTTATATTATGAGGCAAGTGAGGGAGAAGGAGGGAGGCTGGCAGCGGTTCGCGCAGCAGGAGTACGGCCCCATGCACGTTTGCATTATGCTTTGCCAGGGAGGGGGAGGGAGTGAGTGAGTGAGCGAGAGGCAGGGAAGGAAAGAGAAGAGCATGGAAGTTCATGGTTCCTCCAGGCTGCCATAGCAGCAGCCGGGAGAAAAGAAGATAGTGGTGGGTTAGTCCAAGGAGGTTTGGGTAGGAGCAGCTCATTTGGGGGGGGGCACTGCCCCCTTCACCTCCCCCCCCAACTACGCCCATGCTCCCTGGTGTTCTATAACACTGTGAACAAATTTTAAGAATGCCCCTGACAAGCCCTTACACCTCCCATGGCCACGCCCCCTTTTGGGTTGTGCACTATGGGATTTGGGTGCACATTGTTATAGAATAGCAATCAGTAAATTGGTGCTGATTAGCACCCAATTATTGGCACTAATTGGCTCCTTAACCAATTTAATTGGGCGCACATCTTAGATTGGGGCCCAAATATTGGTGGCCAATTTTGGGCGCCATAGATAGAATTTGGGAGTTAATGACTGTTTTTGAAAGGAAGTTGAAAAGAATGAAGAAATAACAATCTTGGAATGGCTCAGAATGAACTTACTATTGTCATGACTATGCAGCATGTTGCAAGCAACGAATTATGACCCTTTGTTGTCTCCAGAGAAGAAAGCATAGAGTAATTTCCTGGCATAACTTATCTTATAGAGCAGAACAAAAGAGGTTAAATTCCTTCATAGCTTTCCCAGCTTTCACCCTCCAAGGGAGCATTTAGCCTGTTGTCCTCAGACATCTATGCGTAAATTTTCAATAAAGGGCTGAAACACAAAGGTGGTGGCCACGGCCAGAAGGATGCTAGGCTACATAGACAGGGGTATAACCAGCAGAAGAAAGGAGGTGTTGATGCCCCTGTACAAGTCGTTGGTGAGGCCCCACTTGTACTACTGTGTCCAGTTTTGGAGGCCTTATCTCGCTAAGGATGTAAAAAGGCTTGAGTAAGTTCAGAGTAAAGTAACAAAAATGGTAGGGGGTTTACGTAGCAAGACGTATGTGGAGAGACCTAAACATGTATACCTCGGAGGAAAGGAGAAACAGGGATGATATGATACAGATGTTCAAATATTTGAAAGGTATTAATCTGAAAACAAAGACAGGAAGGTGGTAGAACTAGAGGGTATGAATTGAAGTTGAAAGGAGGCCGACTTAGAAATAATGTCAGGAAGTACTTTTTCACTGAGAAGGTGGTAGATACCTGGGATGCCCTCCCACAGGAATTGATAGAGATGAAAACTGTAACGGAATTCAAAAATGCATGGGACAAACACAAAGGAATCCTGTTTAGAAGGATCAGATCCAGGTTAGGCAGGTTAATTCTATTTTTACTGACAGAAAAGTTGATTGAGAACATAAGATGTAAATTATCATAAAGGTTCAAGCTCCATATCCTGTTTCCAACAGTGGCCAATTCAGATCACAAGTACCTGACAGGATCTCAAAGAGTACATATATTCCATACCACATACCCTCAGGGATAAGCAATGGCTTTCCCTTAAGTTTACCTGATTAATAACAGTTTATGGACTTTTCCTTCAGGAACTTGTCAAAACACTTTTGAAATCCGGCTATGCTAATTGCTTTTGCCAGGTTAAATCTTTGAAAATATACCCCATGAAGTTTAATGGAATAAAAACATACCCACACCCCCTTCCTACTTGCCTCTGTTCCAGACATATGAATCAGGACCATGACATATTTACAGTATTTCACAAATATACAGTCTGAATAACATCAAGATAAATTGGGAAGCCTGGAGAATGTGGTAATAGCAGTTGGCGTATCTGGGTTTAAAAAAGGTTTGGACAAGTTCCTGGAGGAAAAGTCCATAGTCTGCTATTGAGACAGACATGGAGAAGCCACTGCTTGCCCTAGGATTGGTATCATGTTATGTTGCTGCAATTTGCTGCAATTTGGGATTCTGTCAGGTACTTATGACCTGGATTGGCCACTGTTGGAAGCAGGATACTGGACTAGATGAACCATTGGTCTGACCCAGTATGGTTATTTTTGTGTTTTTATGTTCTTAAAGGTGATGAAACTTAGAAAAGAGGATGCGAAAGCCAGAGGAAGGGGATTTAACATATGGAAGGTGTGGATATTAGAATCACACTTTTACAGTGATTTTGTTTTCCTGATGAATGGACCCCTCTTTCTATCTTTTACATACCTCTCATATGAGAAAGGACAGAAAGAAGCAGAGAGAGGGTACACATGAAGAAGAAACAGAAACAATGCTAGAGACAGATCAGTTGTACTAAGCAGCTGAGAATTAAAACCACATCATACAAAGCAGCCTCCCTTTTCCTGATTCTGAACTCAGACTCCTGATATCATCTGGAAACATCTGGTTCCTTTGAAAAAGGGGAAGAAAGTAGCCTGGCTTGTTGATAAGAAGGTCAGTTAGAGATCTCTGTTTTGACTGTGTGCTTTAATGATATCAGTTAGAGGAAGATATGCATGTCTGTGTTTGTCAGGATTCCCAAACTCAAAAGTAGGGGTGGCTTGGGAATTCCCAGAAGGTGAAGCAGGAAGAATGGCTTAGAGGCTGAAGGGAGGGTGTGTTTGGAATACAAGGAGCAGGACTTTGTACCAGCCTGGAAGTTGAAACTGAAAGATAGCAATCAGATCTCCCCCATAATTTAAAGCACTTAGACTTACAAAGTTACATAGAAACCGATGGAACTTTGTAAGTCCAGGTGCTTTGAAAATGAGCCCCTAATTTGTCTCATTGGGGAGAGCTGAGTGAATCTGTTTGTGCTGGTCATTTCAGGCTCTGCTTTATGCTGATGTGAACAAATTGTGGTCCAGTCCTGTGTGGGTCTTGGTAATTTGTGGGCCTTAGCTACTGTAATGGCTATTTGTCCTTTGGTGAGCCCTATTGATTGGTAGCTGGGCTTTGAGGATTGAGATGGATGCTGCTTAAGGGATGGGTTTTCAGGGGTCTCTGAGTGCCTGAAATGCAGAGCACTTCATACATTTATTGGCAAGTGGTGAATGCATAACTTGCATATCCATGTATCTTTAAAGCTTATGGATCAGATTCTATATATGGCGCCTAAAAAAATCCACGCAGTAAAGATTTCCACCTAAGCGTATTCTATAAGTGACGCCTAGATTTAGGCGCAGTATATAGGATATGCCTAGGTAAAAATCACAGCACCTAAAACTACGTGCATCCATTTACACCAACAAAAATGTGGCATAAATCTCAGCACATGGAATTACGCGCATGGGGCCATATTCTATAATAGTGTGCGCAAATTTTGGAACGCCCGTGAAGCGCCCATTTCCTTCCCCTTTTTACCTGTAGGCACAGTGCATTACAGAATATGCTTAGGGATTTGTGCATGTAAATTCTAATTATTGATAATTAGTGCTCATTATTGCTCATTAAGTGCTGTTATCAACACTGATTAGCTTGTTAAGCCAATTAAGTTACATGTGCTGTTACAGAATCTGCTTGGATTTCAGCATGGAACTCCAAGCGCGCTATACAGAATCCAGAAGTATGGGACCCTTTTACAGAACGATGGTAAGCCCAACGCAGGCTTGCCGCTTGCTCTCCAAGGACTACCGCCAGCCCAACACAGCCAACGGTGGTAGTCCTGCCCCGAGCGCACATCATTTCCAGGGGAAAAAAAAAATCCCCGGAAATGGCTTGAGCAGCGATAACCTGCCAGTAATCGGGCCTGGTTATAGTGCAGGAGCCCTTATCACCAACTAAATGGGTGGCAGCAGTGGTGTGCTGGCGCCAGCTCACACCGACTCGCTAGAGCCAGTTGTTAAATTTTTTAACATTTTGCGAGCCGGTTGTTATGCAGGGCAAGCTGGCTCCGGTAAACGAGGTAAGCATGGCAGGAGGGCGCCACAAGCCATGCTTACCCCGTTTACCTCACCTCCACTGCAGCACCTCCCCAAATGTGCCGCGAAAAACGTCCGTTCAAGTGTGCCACACAAGTCGTGCTCCGATGAACAGCTGAACTGCACTCTGAACAGTTGAGCCGGGTTCCGATGGAAATGAGGAGCTGTGGTAAACCGCGGTAAAGGCTCAGTGGCGTAACTAGGGGGGGGGGGGGGTGCAGGGGGAGCACTCGCTCCCTCAAACAGATTTTTTAAAAAATGGCGCCTATACCTTTTTGAACCAGCGGGGCCGGACATTTTTTTAAATGTGCGCTTTCTCCCCTCCCTTTTCTTCCCACCATTCCACAGCAAGCCTCCCTCACCAAGCCCAACGCCACTCTCTGTTCTCCTTCTCCCCTCCGGCCTCCCCGACTATCAAGGCTACTTACTTTGTTTAGCACCTGAAGCAGCCCCTGCAGCAATAACAAGCAGACTGACTGACTGAGAAGACTGGCGTTGGATCCTTCCTTCTCTGCGCTTGCCGTGGCGTCACGTGATTCACAAATCCCACCCTCGTGCAAACAGGAAGAAGTGTGTGTCCGAGCTAGAGCAGCGCAGGACGCAGTACAGGGAAGGATCGCTGCAGGGGCTGCAAATGAAGCAGGTTTGACGGTCCCGGGGGGAGGGAAGAAACCGGTGCTGGACTCGGGAGGGGAGAGAGGGGGAAAAGAAATCGGTGCTGGACTCAGGTGGGGGGTGGAGAGAGAGAGTATACAGTGGTGTTGGACTTGGAGAGGGGAGAGAGAGGGGAAACAGAAAGCGGTGCTGGACTCAGGAATGGGAGGGGGGGTTGAAGGCAAGGAGGTTAGATAAAGCAGGTGATGGAGGCTATCAAGAGTTTTGGCCCAAAACAACAGTAAAATCTATAGAAAACAATAACAAATAGATTATTAGAGAGGAGGGTTGCTGGACATGGGTGGATGGAGGGGAGGGCAGGGGTGAGAGGTGGGTTGCTGGACATGGATGGAGGAGAGGGAAGGGAGAGAGAAGAAATGCTGGACATGGATGGAGGGGAGGAAAGAGTGAGGAAGGAGATGAGATGAGGGAAAAGGAAGAGAGGAGAAAAACTGCACATGGATGAAGAAAATAGGCAAAAACTGGATCCACTGGACAGTCTGTGGAGGACCCAGCTTTTACTTATGGATGTAGGGCAAGAAATGAAGAAGAAAGGCGGAAAGTAAAGAAATAAATGGAAAGGAAGCCCTGGAAACAGAGTTAAGAGGATAGATAGCAGCAGAATCAGATACTGGGCCAGCATGATCAGAAAAACAAAGTCACCAGACAACAAAGGTAGAAAAAATAATTTTATTTTCATTATAGTGTTTGGAATATGTCCACTTTGAGAATCAGGTGCTCAACATTGAAAGTTTATATTTATTTACTTATTTATGACATTTTATCCCACATTAAACATGAATTAGATTGGAACCTGGGATCATTTCATTTTTTTTCCTGGAGTAATGCATTGCCCCCCCCCCCCCCCCAGGCTCTCTCCCCGGCTATAGCCAGCTCTGCAATTTGGGGGGGGGGGGGGGGGCGCAGAGGTGGACCAGGGAGAAAGCCTGTTGTTAAACATTTACCAGCACACCACTGGGTGGCAGTAAGGGCTCCCTGCCGCATGGCAACATCGTATTTAGGCACCATTTTATAAAATAGCATGTAGCCTAAATATTGGCATTTATGCATGTATATAAATACACATACCTGCCAGTATTCTTGGAACCTCTAACTGTTACCATATACCTTATAGAATTACATCCTAAGTTGGTAATTCTATATGGATTCACATAGAATTAGGTGGCCAGAATGCATGTAAATGCTGTATTCTAATCACATACATGTATATGTGGACACATTTGTGTATAAATGATAATTTCCCAGCCATGTACTACTCTATAAGTGTGCAACAATATTCAATGATACATACTTTGCAAGTGGGGTGGAGTTTATTTATTTATTTATTTATTTATTTGTTACATTTGTATCTCACGTTTCCCCACATATTTGTAGGCTCAATGTGGCTTACAAAGTACTGGAGAGGCGTTTGCAGACTCCGGTGAGAACAAATACAAAGTGATGTTTAGGCAGAGCATTGGCAAGCCACACACTTATGTATATATTTAATAGAATCATATGATACATGCATATTTTGTAATCTAGTAGTGAGCATTTACACCAGGAGAGCTCCAAACTTGAAAAGCCCTGCTGAGGGAGTAACCAATTTTTGGTTAGCATCACTCCACCAAGACCTGTACATGGGGAATTGCAATGCAGTCAGAGACCAAAAAAAATATGATATAAAGATACAAAAATATTCCCCATTGTACTGGGTTTCACAGGCTTTTGCCTATACCTGTTACATATTATGACCTCCAGAAAGAAGCTCTCTCTGATGCTATGCAAATACTATGGTGAGCATTAGCAGTATATTTGAGAAACTGAGATCATATACCTTATATTCTAGCTTAGAAGTGAAGTTCATTACTGTCACGATATACGTAAAACTAACTTATTTGGAAACATTGCATTTGGGTGATCAATTAATGGGGTGAATGTCAAGCTTCGACTAGCATTTAGTTTATGACCCAAAGCAAGCAGAAAAAGGAAACCTTTCACTTGACTCAGTGGAAGATAGACCAAAAGCCAGATCTGTCCTGGCTCACCTCAATCAACTCATCGTGTAATTAAACTCTGGAATTTGTTGCCAGAGAATGTGGTAAAGGCGGTTAGCTTAGCAGAGTTTTAAAAAGTTTTGGACGACTTCCTAAAGGAAAAGTCCATAGACCGTTATTGAATGGACTTAGGGAAAATCCACTGTTTCTGGGATAAGCAGTATAAAATGTTTTATACTTTTTTGGGATCTTGCCAGGTATATTTTGACCTGGATTGGCCACTGTTGGAAACAGGATGCTGGGCTTGATGGACCTTTGGTCTTTCCCAGTATGGCAATATTTATGTACTATCCTATATTCAGCACTGCATACATCTAGTAGCGCTATTATGTCTAGTAGCACTATAGAAATGATAAGTAGTAGTATTAGTATACCTGCAAATACTCAGTGCTACAGAACTACCCTTATAATCAACATAGACCTGTAGTATTTCACCTTGGTTTGTGTCTACCTGTAATCAAAAGCATTTCCAGAAGGCAAATTGGGATGACTTTACAGATTCTGCTGAGCAAAGTGTGGTATAATTATGACTTGCATTATCTCAGTATAGTGGCAGCCATTTTGAAATGGGAGCCATGATGGAAAGGAGCAAGTTGGGATTACCTCTGCCCTTTCTTTGCTAGACGACCACCAGGTATCAGAAAGGTGAGGGCCTACATGGGGTAAGGGAATCATTATTGGGGGGCCTGGTTCTCTTTTGGGGATGGGGAGAGGGAGGGAGGAGGAATCAAAGGCTAGGGGATGCCCTGATGTTCTCTGGGGGAGGGAGAAGGGAACCAGAATTCGAGGGCAATATCAGATCTGGCCAGATACACCTATGTGAATCCCAGTGGATATTCAACTGGAATCTGCACAAGTTCCATCTGCAATGGCATGACCAGTCTTACCCAAATAATCAATGCCAGTGCCCAGACACAGCCCAGCACTGAATATCCAGGGCTAATTTAGCTGGCAAAATCGCTGACCACCACCAGCTGAATATTGACTACTATACTGTAAGATAGGTGATGAACCTGAAAAGGGGATCCAGACATTATTAAATAAAAAAAACCTATTGTAGTTATTAAGAGAGTTTGCTTTAGATGATGAAATTCTATCTCTAAGGTGAGAGGGGACAGTAGGGGTGGGTGAAAAAAGAAACATTCCAAAACGTAAACACCAATCTTTGGAGTTTTCTCTGCAACTACACACTAGGGGTTAAATTCTATAAATGGTGCCCAAATTTAGTTGCTGAGAAAAATGCACACTAAATGCTATCAGCACGCTTTGTAGAATAGCTCTTAGAGCAGATTCCAATGCACAACTTTGGTCTAAAGGACACTTGCCTGCTGAAACCTGGTGTAAATCTTGGCATACAAGTTGGGCATGTAAACCTAGTATTGTATAACACTGTGCCTAAATATTGGGAACTCCTCTGATCCACCCATGCCCCTCCCATGGCCACGCCCCCTCTGCGGGTTGAGCTTGAGACACTTTGGGTGTGCAGCTTTATAGAATAGCACATAGGCAATACCTACATAAATTCAAATTTGTACCTATTAAGTATGTTACTATGAATGTTTGAAAGCATGTTTTGAGTGGAGGAGTGCCCTAGTGGTTAAAGCACCGGTTTTGAAATCCAGAGGTGGCCAGTTCAAATCCCACTGCTGCTCCTTGTGATCTTGGGCAAATCACCTAACCCTCCATTATCTCAGGTACAAACTTACATTGTGAGCCCTCCTGGGACAGCGAAATGTCCAGTGTACCTGAATATAACTCACCTTGAGCTACTACTGAAAAAGGTGTGAGCAAAATCTAAATAAATAAGTATGCCAATAATTGGTTGTTAGCACCCAATTGACTAATTACTTTACTTGCACATCTGGACTCCATACCCAAATTTAGATGCCCAACTTTGGGCAACCTATATAGAATTCAGGGGTAGAAGGGCAATTTTATAACTGGGTGTTTCTATGTACACCCCCCTTATATGTGTAAAATTACAGAATACTACCTCTTAATGCAGATAAATGGCATAGTAGAAAGTGCAAAGGGATATATATATGGATGGAGCATAGGCGGGACATAGGCGTGTCTCCCACTTACACATATAAGTTATTTGTGTCTCTGCCATTTTTAGGAGACCCCATTTATGCCAGGTTTATGACTGATGTAACTGTGGGCATGTAATGTAAGATGCACTCTTACTGGGTTGCACTAGCGTTCTAGAATGGAATGGGCACCAAGGATTTTTTTTTTGTGTGTCGGGGGGGGGGGGGGGGGGGGGGTTAGGAGGGCTGGAGATCCACTAGACCTGTAGCCCCCCCTGTCCCCTTGTATTGGGAGGGCCAGGGGGCTGGAGGTCCAGTGGATCTCCAGCCCCCCATGTCACTGTCCAGAGAAGTGTGGGGGCCTGAGGGGGGACTAGACCACCAAGGCCTTGCTTTTGAGGGGGTTCAGGAGGTCCCATGGACCTCCCACTCCTGTATTTGGCAGGTTTGAGCTATTGATAGCCTGGACCTGTCAAACAAGTATAGAGGGATTGTGCCTGAGCGCATGCCCAGGCACAATCCTCCCACACTTTCCCCCAATGATCAACACTAATAATGTGCCTAAATTTGCATGTTATTACCATTGATCATTGGGGAGTTAATTCCCCACGCTGTACCGGTGCTATTTTTTGGGTGCTGTTTCAGAACAGCACGGAGAATTGATCATCGGGCTAACAGCACGGAGAATTGATCATCGGGGCCTGAATGCTCAGATGTCAATATAGAATTGTATTTCATCATGTGGCCTCAGAACACCTACATGGAGGTGTTCAGTTAGAGAATGCATGTCTGCTACTGAATGTTATCTTGGAAGAATGCCAATCACTGTGCTGGAACCTAGAGAGTGCATGATTTGGACATAATCTGGAAGGGTGTGCACTGAAATCACTTATAGGTGTTCCCAGTGCTTGGAGTTACTATAACTAGGGTTACCATATGTCCGGGCATGTCTGGGCAACCAGACGGGTTTTGCCAATCTGCCCGTTTGTCCGGA
Organism: Microcaecilia unicolor; assembly: GCF_901765095.1. Taxonomy (NCBI): domain Eukaryota; kingdom Metazoa; phylum Chordata; class Amphibia; order Gymnophiona; family Siphonopidae; genus Microcaecilia; species Microcaecilia unicolor. Next base: position 378,375,193 of record NC_044031.1, read on the forward strand.
TTTCTGGGCAAACGAGCAGGCTGGTGGGCGGGCCGCCCTATAGGACGGCCCACCCGCCAGCCAGCCTGCCTGTTTGTCCAGAAATCCAGACAAACGGGCAGATTGCTAGCCTCCCCTCCCCTTACTTACTAGTGCCCTGGTGGTCTAGTGACCTCTTCCGCCTTCGGAACAGGAAAGAGCCCCCTCTTTCCTGCCCAGAGCGCTGCCCTACATGCATCCTTCCTGTTTCTGATCCTCGGAGCCGATTCAAAAAGGCCGCCGAGAGTTGAAGTGACCTCGCGAGTCTTCAACTCTCGGCGGCCATTTTGACTCAGTGCCGAGGATCAGAAACAGGAAGGATGCATGCAAGGCAGCGCTCCGGGCAGGAAAGAGGGGGCTCTTTTCTGCCCCGAAAAGGTCACTAGACCATCAGAGCAGTAGTAAGGTAAGGGGAGGGGGTGACAGGGAGGGGGGGGGCGACGAGGTATGTGACAGGGGGAGGGGAAAATGTGACAGGGGTGGAGTGAGGGTGTGACAGGGGCGGGGCAGGGTGTGTGGTGGGGCGGGGCATGTGTCCTCCTTTTGGGGGGACAAAATATGGTAACCCTAACTATAACTGAGCATGTAGTACTGGTGAAATGTTGAATGCACCAGAGGTGTGACTTCTACAAGTGCAAGAGTGACCTGCCAAATGAAGAGGAAGCTGCATTCTGACTCTGGGTTTCTATTTCCTTCAAACATAGGAAGAAAGAAACATGCAGCATGATGGAGCCAAGATTAAATGACTCAGATCATGTGGAATGGACGTGCTGGAGACACCAAGAAGACTTTGTCATAGCCATGCATGATATTTACACATTCCTTCCAGACCGAGAATTGAATACCAGTATTCAAATCAGTTTATCACAGAACAGTGAGTACTGGTTTGTCTCTTACACACTGTTCCACAACAGTAATCACATATTTATCACTCTCTGCCCTAGAGCAGTGTGTATGCCTGTAACTATCACTACTTTAATTTCCAAAAGCACTGAATTGAACATTCTGCTCTATATGAAAGATCTGAAGACTTCAGGCACACCCTGTGAATGAAGTTACGTATAATAATAAGTACAGATATTATTAAATGTCTCATCCACTTTAATTTCAGTACAACCCCTTCCACCTCTGAAGCCCAGAATTGAGAGACTAAACACCAGTGATTTCTTGCTGATGTGGGAGTCATCTTATGACATGAATCACAGATATTTGATGACTGACAAGATGCAGTATGAAGTGGCCTACAAAAGAATCTGGGAACCCTGGGAGGTGAGACTCAGAGTCAGAAGAGGGAGGGAACAGAGATAACAACAAAGATTGAGGAGAAAATGAAAACTCTGAGAAGGGGAATGGGAATGCTACAGGGACTAAGAATTCTAGGAGAAGATAACACAGATAAAGAAGAGATTGAAAACTCTGGGAAGAAAGAATAGAGATAAGGGTTGAAATGAGAATGTAGGTGGAGAGAACAGAGATATAGGAGAAAATGGAAAGTAAGAGCAAAGATATAGGGGCTTTATTGAAAACTGATTTTTCTTCCATGTAGTTTCTATAGAATAAATCGTTATTGAATAAGGCTCAAATTAGGTTCCAGGCAGCCAGAAAAAAAAAAAGAGGTTGGACCACCTCGGGAGACAATGAAACTGTAAAAAGATGAATGTTTCTACACTGTAGTTCTTGGGTGATATGATCCACAGATTGTGTCCCAGTTGGAAAATATTCATCTGAGACCACTAAGCAATTGAATGTGGAAGCTATGGGTAAGGTTCATTATGTATGTATGCAAGTACCAGCTTTCTCATTGGCTGGTCCGCTGAGTTAAAATAGATTATCAGGATGCTTGTGTTTGTGCGGAGAGAAGGTGTAGTTTAAAACAGGTGCTATTAATGGAAGCCTTCCTTTGAAGGAGGCTCATTTTTGCTGGTTTTTAGTTCTGTACTGTTGTTTTAAGATGGGGCATGTGTGAGTGTCTTTTTACAATTGTGATTTTGTTAATTATGTGTGTTTTATTGTAAACAACAGGATAAACATTTTTTAAATAAATAAACTATTCTGCTTGCAGATGGCCTTGCTGCTGTTAGTCTCCAATATGTCACAATGTATCTTTAAAAACAGTGCGTTGATACCAGGCAACTATGTGGCCCGTATCCGAGCAAAGCCTATAGAAGACAGCAAATTCATGGGTCACTGGAGTGAATGGAGTACTGAAGTGCGTTGGGTAGTTCAAGCAGGTAATTGCATTAGAAGAAAGCCAAGAAGTTATTTCTCATTGAATCTAATAGTTTATTTGGTCACAGAACCAATCACACTATTGGTACATACTGACCATTAACCCATAGAGGGGAGTTTTTTAAGAGACCTTTACATATGTAAAACACATTAATAATGTTACATATGTAAATGTCTCAAACAATTAGGTCATGCCTAAAAGTATGCATATTGTAAGCTGATGCATACTTGTACAGCAGGTGTGCCCAGGGACACAGTTTGGGGAGAATTGGAGGGTGAAATCACAATTTACTCGAGATATTACAAAATGTGTGCAGTCACGTGAATTGTACTTGCAGATATCTACACCTTCTCTTAAGCTGCATTAATAACATACCTTTAGTCTAGGCATGATATCTGTAGGGTTTGTGCTAGTGTTTTATAAAGCCAGATGGCACCTAGGGTATCTTTATATATTATGTACAGAACAGGCATCTACTTGCCCAATTATCCTAGGCACTCTGTTATGAAGCTGCTCTTATACTGTTTCGACTGAGTTGACTTTAATGCTACAAACCTTAGAAGCATAATTGTATTTGCAGGGTTTCACCAAACATCTGGAGGTGTAACATTCAACCCGTAGCTGCAGCAGTTTTTAAGCCGCTGACAGCAGAGGGCAGAACTGAGCCCAGATATTCAATGCCAGCTAGACGTTAACCACATACTGGTCCATATTCAAATCAGTGCATGTTTTATTTATTTATTTATTTATTGCATTTGTATCCCACATTTTCCCACCTCTTTGCGGGCTCAGTGTGGCTTACAATAAGATATGAATAGTAGAAATACATTTGTAACAACTTGAATATGGAATACATTGTGCAGAGTTGTGTGAGACATGCGATTATCATTAGGAATATAACAATGGGACATCAACATGGAAACATTAGGAGGAGACAGTGGGACAATTGATTACAGGATGAGGGATCTGAAGTGGATGTATGTTGCATTGATGAACAGTGAGTATGGACTCTATGTGTTTTGGTTCTTTCCGTAAGTTTGTTCAAACAGGTGCGTCTTCAGTAGTTTTCGGAAGGAAGCTTGTTCGTTAATCATTCTTAGGTTGCGCGGTAGTGTATTCCAGGCCTGCGTGCTCATGTGGGAAAAGGTTGACGCGTGTAGCGTCTTGTATTTCAGGCCCTTGCAAGTGGGGAAGTGGAGGTTGAAGTATGTTCGGGATGACCTTTTAGCGTTTCTGGGTGGTAGGTCTATTAGATCAGACATGTACGCTGGGGCTTCGCCGTAGATGATTTTATGGACTAGTGTGCAAACTTTGAAAGTAACGCGTTCCTTAAGTGGAAGCCAATGTAATTTCTCTCGTAGTGGTTTCGCCCTTTCGTATCTTGGTTTTCCGAGGATGAGCCTGGCTGCTGTGTTCTGGGCTGTTTGAAGTTTCCTCATTATTTGCTCTTTGCAGCCTGCGTATAGTGAGTTGCAGTAATCCAGGTGGCTGAGGACGAGGGATTGCACTAGGCTGCGGAAGACGAATCTTGGGAAGAATGGTCTTATCCTTTTCAATTTCCACATGCCGTAGAACATCTTCTTGGTTGTATTGTTTGCGTGGGTTTCGAGTGTTAGGTGGCGGTCGATGGTGACTCCAAGGATTTTTAGTGTTTCTGAGACTGGGAGGTTTAGGGTTGGTGTGTTTATAGCGCTGAATTCATTTGTGTTGTATTGGGAGGTGAGTATCAGGCATCGGGTTTTTTCTGCGTTTAATTTCAGGCGGAATGCGTCTGCCCATGTGTTCATGATGTGTAGACTTTGATTGATTTCGTTGGAGATTTCTTTGGTGTCTTGTTTGAATGGGATGTATATTGTTACATCATTGGCGTATATATACGGGTTGAGCTTATGGTTTGATAAGAGTTTTGCTAAAGGGATCATCATTAGGTTGAAAATGGTTGTTGAAAGAGGTGATCCTTGTGGGACTCCACATACAGGTGTCCATGCCTTGGACGTGGTTGAATTAGATGTGACTTGATACGAACGTAGGGTTAGGAACCCCTTGAACCAGTTCAGGACATTTCCTCCTATGCCAAAATGTTCAAGTATGTGTAGCAGGATTCCATGATCTACCATGTCGAAGGCACTTGACATGTCAAATTGTAGGAGGAGTATATTGTTGCCAGTTGCGATGATTTGTTTGAATTTGGTCATAAGGGTGATTAATACTGTTTCTGTGCTATGATTCGATCGGAATCCTGATTGGGCGTCATGCAGTATTGAGTGTTTATCTAGGTAGTTTGTGAGCTGTTTAGTTACCATACCTTCAGTTAACTTGGTTATTAGTGGTATAGATGCTATTGGCCTGTAGTTGGTTATTTCGCTCGTGTTTTTCTTTGTATCTTTAGGAATAGGGGTGAGCAAGATTTTTCCTTTTTCTTTTGGGAAGAGTCCATTTTGTAGCATGTAGTTTATGTGGTTTGTTAGGTCTATTATGAATTTCTGGGGAGCGGATTTCATGAGGCTGTTTGGACATATGTCTAGTTTGCAGTTGGATTTAGCATATCTTTTAAGAGTTTTAGAGATGAGGTCTTCTGGCAGTTGTTCAAATTCGGTCCAGGTTCTGTCTGCTGGGAATATTCCTTCTTCTGGATCTAGGCAGTCTAGAAGAGTGGTGTATTCTGTAGGGCTGGTGGGTATCTTGTGCCGTAGTAGTATAATTTTCTCCTTGAAGTATGTCGCTAGGTTGTCGACACTTGGTGTATCTTTGTCGTTGGTTGTAACTGGTGAGGTGTCTAATAGTTTGTTCACGAGGTTGAAGAGTTTATGTGTGTCTTTGTAGTTTGGTCCTATTAATGTTTTGTAGTGAAGTCTTTTTGTCTGTTTTATGGTATATTTGTATTTTCTCCGAAGTAGTTTCCAGTCATTTAGTGTTTGTTCGTCTCTCTTTTTGTTCCAGGCTCGTTCTAGTCTCCTGACTTGTGTTTTTAGTTTTTTCAGCTCTTCGGTGAACCATGGATTTGCGTTTTTCCTGTGTGTTGTTCTGGTTTGGACTGGGGCGATTTTGTCTAATGTTGTTGTGCTTATGTCATCCCATTCTTGGAGGAATTGGATGGTGTCAGCGTTTGTAGTCCATTCGTTCTGGTAGATCTGTTGCCAGAATGTTGAGGGGTCTATTTTCCCTCTCGTTGTGTAGGTTGTTCGCTCATGTTTATTATTCGTGTTTAGTTGTGTTTTTTGCCAGCAGAGAGTGACATTTGCTCTATGGTGGTCTGACCATGGTGTTGGTGTCCATCTTGTATTAGCGAGTATAATAGTTGAGTCCGGTTCTAATGTTTCCGTTATGATATCTAGTGTGTGTCCTTTTTTGTGAGTTGGTTGTATGTTGGGTGTTTGCAGATCCCAGAGTTTTAGGAATTCTTTGAATTCTCTTGTACTTGGTAGGGTGTCATCTTCTAGGTGTAGGTTGATGTCGCCTAGTATGAGGATGTTTGAGGCTGATACGCAGGAATTCGAAATGAAATCCAAGAGTTGTGTTTGGGCGTCTTGCCATTTACCTGGTGGCCTGTAGAATAGGATTGTGTTGATGTGTCCTATTAGGCTTGAATGGTTGATTCTAGTCGATGCAATTTCAAGTTGTGGTGAGATGGATTCGCCCATGATTGTGAGAGTGTATTCAGGTTTGTATATGATAGCTATTCCGCCTCCTCTTTTTTTTCCATTTCTTGTCCAGTGCGTGATTTTGTATTTTGGTGGGCACGTTTGGAGGATTGCGGGGTCTGTGGGACTATGGAACCAGGTTTCTGTGATGAATAGGAGGTCTAGTTTGTCTGTGATGATCCAGTCTAGTAAGTCTGCTGAGTTGCTTACTGCTGATCTTGCATTGATGTATCCTAGTTGGATTAAGTGGTAGGGTTCCAAAGTGGGGTGTGATGTGTTTATTTTTATTAGTTGTCTGTTTCTTCGGTAGTTGGGTTTGTTGTTGTCGTTGTTTTCCTCATTTTGTTGGTGGTGTTCATATCCGGTGATTATTCCAGTTGGTTGGTTGTTGTGTCTTTGATTTGGTAGGTTGCTTAAAGGTTGTGCATAGGATAGGTGAGGTGTAGTTGGGTTGTTATAGTTCTTGTTTTGGGCGTGCATTATGTGTATGTGAGTATTATGTGATTTGTGAGTAGTGGGGTAGTTATTGTCAAGGTTGTAGGTTGTGTTTGCGTGTATGAGTATAATGAGACACTGGATGGTCAGGAGTGTGTTGCTGGTGATCATGTCTATGTATTGGGCACTGTGGCAAATATGCTTCTGGTGTAAATTTAAGTGAGGTACAAAAGTTACAATTGCATTTGAGCTTAGCTACAATTCAAGCGAGGTACAAAAGTTACAATTGCATTTGAGCTTGGCTACAGTTCAAGCGAGGTACAAAAGTTACAATTGCATTTGAGCTTGGCTACAATTCAAGCGAGGTACAAAAGTTACAATTGCATTTGAGCTTGGCTACAATTGATTGGGTCAAAGTTTACAGTTGCATTTGGGCTTGGCTATAATTCAAGCAGGTAGTGATGGCATTTGCAATTAGCTTAGCTACAAATTTGGTTTAAAGCTGGCCGCAGTGCTGTGCTAGGCAAGCGAGGTAGTGCTTATGCTGTATTTAAGCTTGGCAACAATTTAATTTAAAGCTTGGCAACAATTTATTGCTGGCAAACCTGCACTTAGTACTTGGTAATAGTTCATTTCTAGGCAGACGAGGTATTATTGCATTTGCATTAATCTTAGCAACAGTATGAATAAAGCGTGGCAATAGTTAAAGGTGCTATATTGGTATAGGACACAGTTGCTTTCAATTTAAAGTATGCAGAGTAAAATAAGATAAAGCAGAATAAGATAAGCAAAAGAAGATAAAGCGAGGATTTTGAGTCATGCTAGGCAATGCATGCATACAATGTGAGCAGGCAATTGATTACTTTGTTCAGCTGCGGCAGTGCAGCTCCTGTTCCTCGGCCGTGGTGCCAGGCAGGTCGGTCCTCTCAGTCAGTCCCAGACTGCCCAAACGGCGGCCACCGGAACCAGCGGTTCAGCCTCTTGGTCAAAGAAGAGCTCGACCCACTCCCAGCGATCCGCCGATCCCGCTCGTGTCTCAGCCGGTCCTTGGCGTCGGCATCGTGCCGCGTGATCTCAGGCCGTCGGCCGATCAACCGCCAGTGCTGGGCTCAGTGAGTCAGGCTCTGCGGCCTTGCTGGGGCTCGGCAAGTTAGGTTTCGCAGGCAGCTCCGCACCCGGCTGCGTCCCTCTCGGCAAGCCGCTTGAAGTCGCTGGATCAGCTCCGGTCTTTTCCGCTGTCCTCTCCGCCGTCGGTCTCTCCCCGAATCGCGGACTGGAAGTCAGACTCGGCGTCCGCCTCCGGGTCGGGTCTCCCAACTCCGACAGGCTGGGCAGTTTGGGCCTGTAGCACGGCCTAGAGGGCGCCGCGGTCCTCCGCGTGCAGGGTCGCCGGTCGCTTCAGTGCTTGCCCTCTCGGGGGGCCGCTCGTCAGCTCCCCGACTCTAGTCGTGTTCTCCGTGTTCGGGTCCGACGCCCGGACTACACTGGTATCGATCTGGGCGCTCTCGGTTGGGTTCAGCGGACTCAAGCGACGATCCACTGCCTCTTAGCCGCTCCACGAGGTAGGCAGATCACCAGTCTCGGCCTCACTCGCGTCCCCTGTATCCCTGCGAGGTCGCCGCGGTCCCCGCTGGCTTCCCTCGGCTCTGGGTCGTCTCCGGTCCGTTCCGGTCCGGCAAGGAGTGGCGCGTGGTGATCTGGGTCGGTCAAATCCTCGGACCCTCGGGAGCTCACCTCAGAGCTCCTTACCTGTCGGCCATGTTCTTATGATCTTATGTTAGCTTGGTGGATAAAGTTACGACAGTCTTTTGCTATCCTACCTTTATCCTTATACTTAAGGAGTTAGCAATCTGAATATCGCCATTAACCAGTTAAGTACTGGTTCTGTCCAAGCACATATGCAGAATATATATGGCATCCTGTGAGCACCTTACTAGGGAAAAGTCTTCATTGAAGTTAATGGAGTAGTAGATAAACTATGTGTATTAATAAACATTAAAGCAAACCAAAAAAGAGGCACTAAGTCTGCTTTGGTGTTGCTCTTTAATACACATTAAAGCAATTCTAATTTTACTAAATGTGCCCTCTAATTTCTTAGCATAATGTATAGGGGTTTTAGCAAAAAAAAATCTTGCTTGACTAATCGGTTAGATTTTTTTGTTGTCTTAATAAACACGTGGATAAAAGTGAACCAGTTGATATAATATATCTGGATTTTCAGACGTGGAAACTATTATAATGAATAAAATTATAGAACACATAAATAAACATGGTTTTATGGGTCAGAGTCAACATGGTTTCAGTCAAGGGAAGTCTTGTCTCACCAATTTGCTTCATTTCTTTGAAAACGTTAATGAACATGTGGATAAAAGGTGTGTTTGTATCTAGATTTTCAGAAAGCATTTGACAAAGTTGCTCATGAGAGATTCCTGAGAAAATTAGAGTCACGGGATAGGAGACAATGTTCTGTTGTGGATTAGGAATTGGTTATTGGACAGAAAACAGAGGGTAGGGTTAAATTGCCAATTTTCTCAATGGAGAAGAACGAATACTGAAGTTCCGCAGGGATCTGTACTGGGACCGCTGCTATTTAACATATTTTTAAATGATCTGGAAATCAGAATGACAAATGAGGTGATTACATTTGCAGATGATATGATGTTGTCAAAACGCATGCAGATTGTGAAGAATTGCAGGAAGACCTTAGGAAACTGGAAGACTGGGCATCCAAATAGCAGATGAAAATTAATGTAGACAAATACAAAGTGACGCACATTGGGAAGAATAATCCGAATCATAGTTATCTAATGCTAGGGTCCTCTTTAGGAGTCAGCACTTAAGAAAAAGACCTAGGTGTCATTGTTGACAATACGCTGAAATTTTCTGCCAAGTGTGCGGCTGTGGCCAAAAAAACAAACAGGATGCAAGGAATAATTAGGAGAGAGATGCAAAATAAGACCAAAAATATTATAATGCCTCAGAAGCTTAGCCGAGATTGGGAGGCGGGGCTGGTGTTTGGGTGGTGGAGTTAGTTCTGGGCAAGACTTCTACAGTCTGTGTCCTGAAAATGGCAGATACAAATCAAGGTAAGGTATACACAAGAAATAGCACATATGAGTTTATCTTGTTGGGCAGACTAGATGGACCGTGCAGGTCTTTTTCTGCCGTCATCTACTATGTTACTATGTATTGCTCCATGGTGTGACCTCACCTTGAATATTGTGTTCAATTCTGGTTGCCGTATCTGAAAAAAGATATAGTGGAATTAGAAAAGGTTCAAAGAAGAGCAACCAAAATGATAGAGGGGATGGAACTGCTCCTGTATGAGGAAAGGCTAAAGGGGTTAGGGCTCTTCAGCTTAGAAAAGAGACAACTGAGGTAGTATATATGATTGAGGCCTACAAAATCCTGAGTGGAGTGGAATGGGTGGAGGTGAATCGTTTTTTCTCTCATTCAAAAAGTACAAAGGCCAGGAGACACTGAATAAAACTGCATGAAAATACTTTTAAAACAAATAGGAGGAAATATTTTTTCACTCAAAGAATAGTTAAGCTCTGGAACTCTTTGCCAGAGGATGTGGTAACAGCAGTTAGTGTATCTGGGTTGTAAAAAGGTGTGGACAGGTACCTGAAGGAAAAGGTCCATAGCCTGTTATTGAGGTGGACATGGGTAAAGTCACTGCTTGCTCTGGGATTGATAGCGTGGAATGGTGCTACTAATTGTTTCTGCCAGGTACTTGTAACCTGGATTGGCCAAAGTTGGAAACAGGATACTGGGCTGGATGGACCATTGGTCTGACCAATATGGCTATTCTTATGTTCTTATCATTTATAAACAGGGCTTTTTGTGGGGGTACTTGGGGGTACTGAGTACCGGCACCTTTTCCATTGTCTGCTAAAATTGACCCAAGGACCCCAAGTTTTAATGAAAGAGCTCAGGCTCTACACACCAATTCTGCCTTGTCATAGGTTCTGTGACTGGTTGCAGGGGGCCTGGCTATTGTGGGGTGGATCCCTCAGTGATCACCCCACCCTTGAAGGGTGGCCTAGCATTTGAGTACCGTCAACCTTTTTTGCTAGAAAAGATGCACTGTTTATAAATATGTTAAATAGCATTGGTCTCAGTATAGATCCCTACGGCACTCTACTATTCACCCTCCTCCACTGAGAAAAATGGCCATTTAACCCTACCCTTATTTTCTATCCAATAACCAATTCCTAATCCATAGAAGGACATTGCCTCCTATCCCATGTTTTTTTTAATTTTCTCAGGAGTCTCTCATGAGGAATTTTGTCAAAAGCTTTTTGAAAATCTAGATACACTACATCAACCAGCTCACCTTTATCCACATGTTTATTTACTCCTTCAAATAAATGAAACAAATTGGTGAGGCAAGACTTCACTTGGCTGAAACTCTGTCCCATAAAACCATGTTTGTTTATGTGTTCTGTAATTTTATTCTTTATAATAGTTTCTACTATTTTTCCTGGCACTGAAGTCAGGCTTACCGGCCTGTAATTTCCAGGATCACCCCCTGGAACCCTTTTAAAAAATCAGCGTTACATTGGTCACCCTCCAATCTTCAGGTATTACGGGAGATTTTAATGACAGTTTACAGATCACTAACAACAGATCTGCAATTTTATGTTTGAGTTCCTTCAGTACCCTGGGGGGTATACCATCCGGTCCAGGTGACATCACTATTTGGCTCAGTACATCTGCCGGGTTCACAGATATTTCTTTCAGTTCCTCTGCATTGTCACCCTTGTAAACCATTTCCAGTACAGGTAAATCTCTTACTTCTTCTTCCATAAAGACCGAAGCAAAAAATACATTCAGTCTCTCTGCTATGGCCTTGTCCTCCCTGAGTGCCCCTTTTTCTCCTTCATGATCTAACGGTCCCACAGATTCCCTCACAGGCTTTCTGCTTCTGATGTATCTGAAAAAGATGTTACTATGAGTTTTTGTCTCCATGGAAAGTTTTTCTTCTTATTCTCTTTTAGCCTTCATGATCAATGCTTTGCATCTAGTTTGACAGTACTTATATTCCTTCTTATTTTCTTCATTTTTTTTTCCATTTTTTGAAGGATGATCTTTTTGCTCTAATAGTCTCTTTCACTTCACCTTTTAACCACACTGGCTGTTGTTTGCCCTTCTTTCCACCTTTGTTAATACATAGAATACATCTGGTCTGGGCTTCCATGATGTTATTTTTAAACAATGTCCATGCCTGATTTAGGGCCCTGTTTACTAGGCACACTAACCTTATATAGCATGCGCTAATGCTAGAGGCACCCATAAGAACATAATGGGTGTCTCTACAGTAGATTTCTTTTGTTTTTCTTTATTTTTATTGAGTTGCGATCATAATTTTACAAAATATCCACTTGATTCAGAAATATGGTTAACAAAAAAAATAACAAAAAAGAATATTTTCAAGAAAATAAACAATCCCAAAGTCAATCTATTAGACCACAAACTAAATTCAGAGGGGAAGAGGGAGAAAAAAGAAGGGTGGAACTTCTAACAAAACAGAAAAAAGGACAGAAGCAATAAGGCTTTGGTATGATGACTATCCAGAGTACAAAACTTCAGCACAAACTAAGCATACTAGACTGTGGGGGTAGGATACCTAATATCTAATACCAACATATTTAATTATACATTTGCCTATGTCTCTCTTGAGTCATTCTTGCCAAATCCGGAAATATCCATATTCTCTGTCCATAAAACTGTGCTTGTAAGTAGCGGAAATATAAACGCATCACTATATTTAAATCCTGTTCAAACACAAAATTTACAAGTCAAGTAGCACGATCTGAGACATATTCCTGAGAAGAGTCCAAGATAGCTGATACATCTAAATTAGATTGTCCCTTATCAGCCAATACTTTAGTTGGTAAATAGAACACCTTATTAGCTGGTTGAATTGATTCTACTGGTAAACTCAAAACCCCACAGACACAAAAGAGAGGGTAAAACAGCATATAAAATAATACAGAAACAAAAAAGCAACACTGGGCCTTCAGGATTGAGATGATCAAAGTCTCTTGTTTATTAATTGATGGATAGACCCGACAAGGGCCGTGTTTCGGTGCACTGGCGCCTGCCACAGGGGTCTTTGATGTGGAAAGGAGTCTCAATTGCTCTGAGAGCCTGATCAGCATGAACAACGCTGTCAGTCTACAAAACCGCAAAAAAAAAAAAGTTGTCCATTCTGATCAGGATCTCGGAGCAATTGAGACTCCATTCCACATCAAAGACCCCTGAGGCAGGCACCAGTGCGCCGAAACACGGCCCGTGTCGGGTCTATCCCTCAATTAATAAACAAGAGACTTTGATCATCTCAATCCTGAAGGCCCAGTGTTGCTTTTTTGTTCCAAACTCAAAACCTCAATCAGATATACAGTGGGGGAAATAAGTATTTGATCCCTTGCTGATTTTGTAAGTTTGCCCACTGACAAAGACATGAGCAGCCCATAATTGAAGGGTAGGTTATTGGTAACAGTGAGAGATAGCACATCACAAATTAAATCCGGAAAATCACATTGTGGAAAGTATATGAATTTATTTGCATTCTGCAGAGGGAAATAAGTATTTGATCCCCCACCAACCAGTAAGAGATCTGGCCCCTACAGACCAGGTAGATGCTCCAAATCAACTCGTTACCTGCATGACAGACAGCTGTCGGCAATGGTCACCTGTATGAAAGACACCTGTCCACAGACTCAGTGAATCAGTCAGACTCTAACCTCTACAAAATGGCCAAGAGCAAGGAGCTGTCTAAGGATGTCAGGGACAAGATCATACACCTGCACAAGGCTGGAATGGGCTACAAAACCATCAGTAAGACGCTGGGCGAGAAGGAGACAACTGTTGGTGCCATAGTAAGAAATGGAAGAAGTACAAAATGACTGTCAATCGACAAAGATCTGGGGCTCCACGCAAAATCTCACCTCGTGGGGTATCCTTGATCATGAGGAAGGTTAGAAATCAGCCTACAACTACAAGGGGGGAACTTGTCAATGATCTCAAGGCAGCTGGGACCACTGTCACCACGAAAACCATTGGTAACACATTACGACATAACGGATTGCAATCCTGCAGTGCCCGCAAGGTCCCCCTGCTCCGGAAGGCAAATGTGACGGCCCGTCTGAAGTTTGCCAGTGAACACCTGGATGATGTCGAGAGTGATTGGGAGAAGGTGCTGTGGTCAGATGAGACAAAAATTGAGCTCTTTGGCATGAACTCAACTCGCTGTGTTTGGAGGAAGAGAAATGCTGCCTATGACCCAAAGAACACCGTCCCCACTGTCAAGCATGGAGGTGGAAATGTTATGTTTTGGGGGTGTTTCTCTGCTAAGGGCACAGGACTACTTCACCGCATCAATGGGAGAATGGATGGGGCCATGTACCGTACAATTCTGAGTGACAACCTCCTTCCCTCCGCCAGGGCCTTAAAAATGGGTCGTGGCTGGGTCTTCCAGCACGACAATGACCCAAAACATACAGCCAAGGCAACAAAGGAGTGGCTCAGGAAGAAGCACATTAGGGTCATGGAGTGGCCTAGCCAGTCACCAGACCTTAATCCCATTGAAAACTTATGGAGGGAGCTGAAGCTGCGAGTTGCCAAGCGACAGCCCAGAACTCTTAATGATTTAGAGATGATCTGCAAAGAGGAGTGGACCAAAATTCCTCCTGACATGTGTGCAAACCTCATCATCAACTACAGAAGACGTCTGACCGCTGTGCTTGCCAACAAGGGTTTTGCCACCAAGTATTAGGTCTTGTTTGCCAGAGGGATTAAATACTTATTTCCCTCTGCAGAATGCAAATAAATTCATATACTTTCCACAATGTGATTTTCCGGATTTAATTTGTGATGTGCTATCTCTCACTGTTACCAATAACCTACCCTTCAATTATGGGCTGCTCATGTCTTTGTCAGTGGGCAAACTTACAAAATCAGCAAGGGATCAAATACTTATTTCCCCCACTGTATTTTTTTAAGTATCCAATGGCTGAACACCCAGAAATTTTTGGAAAATTAAGTAGCCAAAGATTCACATGCCTGAATTGGTTCTCAAATTGCTCCAGCTTACAATGAATCACAATTTTGTCTGTACCACCTCTGAATTATCTTTCAAAGATCTTTCCAAAGTCTCCAGCTTCTCACAATGCCCAACCTCTAATGTCTCAAATTTTGAGCCAAAATTCCACAAGATAACTTTAAATTGGAAATATCAGATAAGCAACTTACAATAGTTGATTCCAGTTTGGTGAGGAGGCCCCAAATTGCCCCAAGAGTTACCTCCCCTGTCTGATGCACTGCTCCAGATTCAGATGTTAAATCAGCCTGCTGCTCTGATGGATCGTTGGAGACTCCCAACACAGAAGATAATGGCCCAACTGGTCACTCTAACAGAGAAATCTGAACAGCTCCTTCTGTGATGTGCTTCTACCCGGCTTCAGGAGGGAGGAGGAGGAGGATTCCGAGATACACCCAGGCTGGACTCGCCACTATCATCCAAAACAACATTCTCTCCAGCAAGACCTGGAAATGCTGACAAGTGGGCTGGCATTGAGTGCTCGCAAGGGCTGAGAGAAATCTCACCCCCAAGCAGGTCTAAGTTCCCACTAACAATGCCTGCAGCAGGGGTCTGGCCTCCATTACTAATTCCAGACACAAGCTGGGTAAGAAAACCTTCAATCTGGGATTGGGATGCCAGTGGCATGGGTGGCACCGAGCCCATAATAGATGGGGTTCTCACCTTCCCCTTCTGTTTGTGTGGTATTATAAGGAAATATAGAAATAAGAAAAAAATATTTTAAAACTGAGCTCAAAACCACACCTGAGTTAAGGGCACCCAGTATGTCGCCATCTTGACTCCTCCCCCTCCCAGTAGATTTCCTTAGTGACTTCACTCCAGATATCAGCTCAAATTTGATCAAGTTATGATCACTGTTACCTCTCGTATCATGCCCTGCATTCCACTAATGACTAGATCTAAAATAGCTCCCCCTCTTGTCAGTTGCTCCAAAAAGCAGTCATTAATTACATCTAAGAATTTTACCTCTCTAGCACTCTCTGATGTAACATTTATCCAGTCAATATTGGGGTAACTGAAATCACTCATTATTATAATGTTGCCCAATTTGCCAGCTTTCCTAATTTCTGTAAACATTTGTTCATCAGTCTGTTCATTCTGTCCTGGAGGACAGTAGTAAATCTCTACCAGTATACTCTTTCCCTTCATACATGGAATTTCTATCCACAAAGATTCCACACTGCTATCCGTTTCATGTAGAACATTTATTTTGTTTGTCTCATTTCCCTGTTTAACATATAGTTCAACACCCCCTCCAATTTGATCCACTCTATCACTAATTTGTACCCTGCTAACACAGTGTCCCATTGATTGTCCTCTTTCCACCAGGTCTCTGAAATGCCTATTATATCTACCTCCTCATTTAGTGCCATATACTCCAATTCTCCTATCTTATTTTTAAGGCTTCTAGCATTTGTATATAGACACTTCAAATTGTGCTTTTTCCTTGTATCTGGAAGCTGCTTTGAAGTTGACAGGGATAATTTGCATCCTTAACTCTGTTCTCCCATTAAACACTCCTGGCTTTCTTTCATGATTATTGAAACCTCTCTATTGGGATTCCTTAAAGATCCTATTTCAATAGCATTCTTCGAGGATACTCCCCATCGAACCATGCGCTCCTGCATGACTGCGGGCTCCCCTCCCCCCATTTTACCCCTAAGGCATATAGAGGAGGATAAAGGGGCAATAGCAGAGGCTGGAAGACCCCACAGAAATGTGAATGAAATATTTGAGTACAGATGGAGCATTAGCCCTCAAAAGATTTCACCACTGGCATTCAATGGACAGGTCACCATTAGAAGGACTATCAACACTCAAAACCTCCTGGCTTGGGTACAAAAAATTTGTTAAATTAGGAAATGCTGTTCTGGAGCACATTTGATAATTGTAAGCCAGATGATAATTTTATCTCCAAAGCAGCACACAGAGAATAATGCGGGATCAACAATAATAGAATGATGACTCAAGGCAGCAGGAAAGGGCAAATAAGGCAGAGAAGGAAGACTGGCATATACATACATAAAGTGATTGCATGATTGGTAGGATCAGAATAGTGGATCGCTTGTGTCATGTGTAAGGAGTGTTAGGAAGAGGCTCTTATGTCATAGATCAGAGAAGGGTAGAGCAGAATCTTTATGCCAGGAACCTCCCCAGTAATGTCAATATGATGCAGCAGGGCCATGCCAACGCGGTAAGCGAGGTAAGCGTGGCAGGGGGCGCCGTCCTCTGGGGGGCGCCCCGCCGCACCATGCTTGCTTCGCCTACCCGCTCCCATGTCCCAACTGCCCACCCTCTTCTCCCCCCAACAAAATCTCTTTTAAATTTACCTCCGTCCGGCTGGCAGGGCAGCGAACGGCGCAGCGTCAGTGAAGGAGGCGGCGCTCCTGACGTCTCTACTAGTCTTCCCTTCGCTCAATGTCCCGCCTTCTTCTGATGTCAAGGAAATGACATCAGAAGAAGGCGGGACATTGAGCGAAGGGAAGACTAGTAGAGACGTCGGGAGCGCCACCTCCTTCACTGACGCTGCGCCATTCGCTGCCCTGCCAGCCGGACGGAGGTAAATATAAAAGAGATTTTGTTGGGGGAAGAAGAGGGCGGGCAGTTGGGACATGGGAGCGGGAGGGCAGGGGAGAGAGGACAGCGATCATCTTCACGGGGGGGGGGGGGCGCTCCAACCGCTTGTCTGCGGGGGAGGGGGAGCGGCACTCGATCCCTTGCAGGGGGGCGCCACAGACCCTTGGCACGGCCCTGTGATGCAGAACAAAATGTAAAACCTGTTCTTATCATATTGTAGTTTATGCAGGGCTGGGCAAACTGTTTGACCCTGAGGCAATACTCAGAGACATGACTAAGATGGGAGGCTGGTGGATGTCTAGGCTCTGAGGAGTGAAGGTACTCTCCAAGCCAGATCCTCCAAGGGCCTAAGCAAGGGAGTGACAGAACACTAAAGACCAGGAAGTAGGGAGATTCTGTGAATATAAATTAAAACAAAAGGTGATAAATTTATAAAATGTAAAAAATAAAATTAGTGCAAAATTAATGATAACAATAATAAAGTCAGAAAGAGTAGCTATAAAAGTACCTAACATAAAGAAACACTGAATAAAAACATGCATAAAAAAACATAACACACACTCTTATGTAAAACCCCTTTCAGAGCTTGATGTTCCAGCTTCTCTCAGGCCTGGTGACAGCAGACAGTTTCACTTTCTTATGATCTTATTGCCTAAGGCCTGGAAAATTAGCATACTCAGAGACTCTAAAAGAAGAAAGCACCAAAGACAGAGGTCTGCCCTGGCTCTGAGCTCCAATCCCTCAGACACAGGTAGATATGGTAAACAAGGAGTGCTTTGTTCACCTCAGTTATTGGCCTCTGGGTCCTTTCCCACAGTGTCACATGCTCGGGCAGACACACTATTTTGCTCTTGCCACATAGTGTTCATCGCTACTGACTGGCTGCTAAAAAAGTTGCATGCAGTCAACCTTCATCTGTTTTTGGTCCCTGATGCACACACATGTACTTTCTGAATCAGACCATCATTTCCTAAACCGAGATGCCTTTCTTGATTGGTCATGAGCTGGAAGAAAAGGAGCTGTGTAAACTGGACAGAAAGTTCCTGCAGGCCACATAATTTTTCTTTATATATTTATTAAAATTACTGTACTCCACCTTCATGGCTCATTGTGATCATTTGAAGTGGATCATAATAACAGAAAAATTAAACTAATAAAACCCATTTTATGCCACCCATATTGCACCCTCCCTCATCAACCCACCACAATACCAGCAGCCTAGAAAAAACCCCTTCCCACAGCAACAATATAACAGGGTATGAATTTCCTCTCTCACATTGCTCAGAATTTCAAATGGAATCCATGTAGTTCTTTTCCTGTCTGAAAGCTTTTGGAAGTTTGTTTTATAATCCAGGAATTACACTAAATGAAGCTCTACCCTCAATCTAAGGCTGCCAAAATCAACCAACTGATGGAACTCTAACATAGCTTCTTGGCGCAAATGAAACTGTCTGCTTGGGCATACCAATTCAATTTTTCAGCCAGATACTCAGCAAGCTCTCTGCATAAAACTCTAAACTTTAGACACAGTAATTGAAATGATATCCTCACTCACACCAGCAACCAATGTAGTTCTCTCAGAAATGGGGAGGCTGGTAGCCATCTAGGTACACCCCAAATCAGCTGGTTAGCAGCATTTTGAGCCATCTGCAGACATCATAAAGGTTGTCCAGCCATTTTGGCATACAACCCATTATAATAATCCAAAATAGGGAGGATGGAGGCTTGAACCACCACAGAGAACAGCTCTGCCTCCAGTACTAGGGCAAGATGGTGGAGGCTATTATTAAGAATAAAATTGCAGAGCATATACAAAAACATGGACTGATGAGACAAAGTCAGCACGGATTTAGTGAAGGGAAGTCTTGCCTCACCAATCTAATGCATTTTTTTGAGGGGGTAAGCAAACATGTGGACAATGGGGAGCTGGTTGATATTGTATATCTGGATTTTCAGAAGGCGTTTGACAAAGTGCCGCACGAAAGACTCCTGAAGAAATTGCAGAGTCATGGAATCGGAGGTAGGGTATTATTATGGATTAAGAACTGGTTGAAAGATAGGAAGCAGAGAGTAGGATTGTGTGGCCAGTATTCTCAGTGGAGGAGGGTAGTTAGTGGGGTCCCGCAGGGGTCTGTGCTGGGTCCGTTGCTTTTTAATGTATTTATAAATGACCTAGAGATGGGAATAACTAGTGAGGTAATTAAATTCGCCGATGACACAAAATTATTCAGGGTCGTCAAGTCGCAGGAGGAATGTGAACGATTACAGGAGGACCTTGCGAGACTGGGAGAATGGGCGTGCAAGTGGCAGATGAAGTTCAATGTTGACAAGTGCAAAGTGATGCATGTGGGTAAGAGGAACCCGAATTATAGCTACGTCTTGCAAGGTTCCGCGTTAGGAGTTACGGATCAAGAAAGGGATCTGGGTGTCGTCGTCGATGATACGCTGAAACCTTCTGCTCAGTGTGCTGCTGCGGCTAGGAAAGCGAATAGAATGTTGGGTGTTATTAGAAAGGGTATGGAGTCCAGGTGTGCGGATGTTATAATGCCGTTGTATCGCTCCATGGTGCGACCGCACCTGGAGTATTGTGTTCAGTACTGGTCTCCGTATCTCAAAAAAGATATAGTAGAATTGGAAAAGGTACAGCGAAGGGCGACGAAAATGATAGTGGGGATGGGACGACTTTCCTATGAAGAGAGGCTGAGAAGGCTAGGGCTTTTCAGCTTGGAGAAGAGACGGCTGAGGGGAGATATGATAGAAGTGTATAAAATAATGAGTGGAATGGATCGGGTGGATGTGAAGCGACTGTTCACGCTATCCAAAAATACTAGGACTAGAGGGCATGAGTTGAAGCTACAGTGTGGTAAATTTAAAACGAATTGGAGAAAATTTTTCTTCACCCAACATGTAATTAGACTCTGGAATTCGTTGCCGGAGAACGTGGTACGGGCGGTTAGCTTGACGGAGTTTAAAAAGGGGTTAGATAGATTCCTAAAGGACAAGTCCATAGACCGCTATTAAATGGACTTGGAAAAATTCCGCATTTTTAGGTATAACTTGTCTGGAATGTTTTTACATTTGGGGAGTGTGCCAGGTGCCCTTGACCTGGATTGGCCACTGTCGGTGACAGGATGCTGGGCTAGATGGACCTTTGGTCTTTCCCAGTATGGCACTACTTATGTACTTATGTACTTATGTACTAGACATAAGCAGGACTGACTCAAGGCATGAACTGGGTTAGGTATTAGCTCAGTGTATTAAAGCTCAAAGGCACCAAAAGTCCTTCATGAGAGTCTGTTTTGCTCTCACCACTGTGCTCTTTTTTTCTGCACAGCCACCTGTACTGCTAAACACCAGAATAAATACTTCCTGTTCTCACATTTATACCTGGGGCGAGCCAGCAGCTGAGTGCAGAGGAGAGTACAATGGTGAGAGTAAAATGATATGCTCTGGACACTGTAAATGAGCAGGTAGAGATGATGCTGGCAGTAGGGGGTGGGGAGGAGGGAGGGAGGGAGGAGGCACCAATGCAGACTTGAGTCAGCACTGAACTTAAACCATGTAACATTCTCAGTTTTCCAAACAAGCACTGTACTGTTTGAGTTAACTGACTTCCCCCTGACCACTAACATCCATCCCCAAGTTTCTTACTTCTTCCATTATGGTAAGTGTCTTTCCTTGTAGAAATTCCTGTAATCCATTCTCTTCCTTTGCTCTATCCCCAATCAATAGAATCTCTGTTTTTGAAAATTTAAGACCTGACTGGTTCTTTGTTAACCATCATAAAATAGTTGCTAGTTCTCCATTCATTTTCTCCAAGAATAGTATATAATACAAATACATAAGAAAGTATGTATTGTATAAGGTTTGGTTAATTTGGGTTTGTAATTTAGCTATTACCTTTCTATCTATATACTACAGCCCTTTATTTACGATTTCCTATATATGGTTGCATTTACTGTACTGCTAACCTTTATTCTTTATTTAATACACATGCTTTTCAACAGAAGATGAAGCCAAACCCAGGAATCTTCGCTGCCTCTTCAATGGTATTGACAAGCTAGCATGCCATTGGGAAGTGAGAAAAGAAGCTATTGATTCAGTCTCGTTCATGCTTTACTACAAAGAGGGCCCCTTGGAAAAGTAAGTAACTAAATCCCAGAGCTCCACCTGTCTCCCACAGGAACAGTGTCACACTTTCCACCACAAGTGTAACAGTTAGAGTAGATTATTGGCCTAGGTCCCCTTCTCCATAGTACCCTACACTGACGCTAATAAGACTGGCTATAACATCTGAGGCTGTCATAGAAGCTGGTATGTATTGCTTCTTTCAAATCTTTGGGGGGTGGGAGGGGGGGCATTGACCACTGGGGGAGTAAGGGGGGTCATTCCTATATTTTTCCAGTGGTCATCTGGTCATTTAGAGCACTTTTTATAGCTTAGTAATTTTTAAAGCAGGTCTAGACCAAAACTTCTTAGTTTTAGTCCTGCATGTTTTTGTTTTTGTTTTCCATTATGACTGAAAAATGTCCAAGTCTCAGGAATGCCCAAATCCCGCCTTTAGCATGCCCCCGACACACCCCCTTGAGATTTGGATGCACTGTAGATGAATTGCATAGAAAAATGTCTGGAAAATGGGTTTCAAAAATACCAATATGGACATTTTGGTGAGAAAAATGTCCACATATTGCTTTCTGACACTTTTTAATTGTTTTTCTTTTGGGAGATGGTTCCAATGATTGGGAGCAGCTAAATGAAAGCAAGAATGCTGGGTATGATTTAGACAAACATAATGGAATGGATAAGAAGTTTTATTGGGAGGACCAAAGGGACTGGGAGGGAGTGTAGTGGATGAATAAGCTGTAAAGAAATGATGGTATACCAGTATAAAAGGCTTGACGGACAATAGTGAGGAGCTTAAAATAAATACAGTAAGACACAGGGATCCAGTTTTCTTTTTGAGGAGAGGAGTGACTCTGTCTTATTTTTTTCTTTCTATGGAAAAGCTTCATAAGCATTGAGCCTGCCATGTGTGGGAAAGCGCAGGGTACAAATGTAATAAATGAATGAAATGAATGAATGAATAAAGGTATTCTTAATTAGTTAAAGCTGATGGAGCTAGGAAGCTTTGAGACCAAGAAAAAGAGTTACAGTAGTCTAACCAAGACAGAACAAGACACTGAAAGAGTAGGCAAAGGGCTTTTGTGCTAAGAACTGGGCAAACTACCTTGAGTTATTGAAGGATGTAGTAGGCATGCTAGTAAACAGAACACATGCCAAACATATACTTTCTACTTTCTTTACCCAGGGAAAAGGAGTGTCGTCCTTACCACAAGCTGGAACTACCTGGTGTTCCCTATGTCTTCAGCAGTTGTGAGATAAACATCACCAATCTGAGCATGCACAGCCAATATGTGATTATGGTTAGGCCAGCACTGGAGACAAAAAATATTAAACCATGTATGAATAGTAAGTATCGGTATAGTGATAACATCCAATTCACATTTCAGCCTTAAACAATGGACTAGCAAAGTGATGCATGATTTTGTCTCTGCATAAGGGCTCTCAGAATGCCTGTTTAGTGGTACTTGATAGATCTAGGGGAGTTGGTGCACAGTCAATGTATAATTTAAAACATCTAACCAAGATGGTGTCAAATCATATATATATTCAAAGATGCTATCTGTTTAGGTAGCGTCATTGAATATTTATTTTTAGTTCAACAAACTTATATGCTGCAATTCCAAAAGCATATTTGACTAATGAGGATATCCAGGTATATAACTTGAAATGTCTATGCTAGATGTTTCAAGTTATAGCTGCTATTGGTGTGGGCTGCTTGGAATTTTACCCCAAGATATTGAGCTGCGATGTTCAACAGTTTTCTGAAGGCCAGCCATTGCAGTTAAAGAAACCAGATACTTAGCCCCGCTATTCGGATATCGGCAGGTTTTGAGTATTTGGAATCAGCACTGACCAGTGGTGCTATCTGGTTAACAGCAATATTTGGACTGCTAATTGGAAAACCTCCTGCTCCGCTTAAGTTCCACCCCCAGACTGTCCCAGCATTATCTAGATAGAAGAAATATTTAAGTGTGTTGTTGGTCAGTCTTGAGGTGCACTTGCAGAACTGTGTGTGGGATCCCAATACTCAAATGACAGGGGTTCTGTACAGAGGTCCGTATTGAGGTACATTGGCATAGTTTTAGTGTGTATCTGATTCCAAGTACTAGGATAGCGTTTAAACTTTTTGGTAAAGTGGTCAATAAATTAAAAAAAATAATTAATTAAATAGTGGAGAGAGAGGGGTATTGCAAGTCAAGCTTGGGGTGCAGTGGCAGAAATGTGTTGGGTCTTGTTTCTGAAATAGCAGGAGGTGCTGCAGGTCAGGAATGAGGTGCAATGCCAAAGCTGTAGATTCCATTCCTGGAAGAGTTGAGTGCAGTAAGACAAAATGACTCTGAGTGAAGTGATCTGAAGACTAGACCACATTACCTCTGCCCACTTCTGGAATACTCTTACACCTTCTAGTTCAGCCACTTCCTCCTGAGAATCTGACAATGGAAAAGATGGACCCTGGTGAATATCAACTTTCCTGGAAGAGCCACCAACTGGGTTTTATTGATATACCTCAGCAATATCAAGTACAATACTGCAAAATAGAGGGAAAGCAAAAAGACAAAAATGAGGTATGTTTTATCTATTATATTTTTTATCTATATATATTATATTTTATCTATATATATGTTTTCTTTATTATATTTATGTATCACCTATTAAAAACGTTGTAAGCAATGGACAGAAATTAAAACAAAAAAATTGTAAGTAAGCAAATAAAAAACAACTTCCATAAACAAAAAAATCAAACAGCAAAATAAAGCCAAACAAGTGGAGAAAGCATGCAGAGCATGGCCCATGGAATTCTGTCTCATCCATTTCATGTGCATATGTGTGTTCCATATTAGTTTTGTCATGTGCTCAAGCTAAGCACGTGGTAATTATTTTTTGTAGTTATTTTTCAAGGAGCGTGCCAGGGGTGAAGAGTGTTATTCCTGCACTAAGCAGTTGGTGCATCTATTTTACTGTGCACTAACCAGTTAGCACTTGATTAACCTAGTTAACTATTAGGAGTAGCCTAGTGGTTAATGCAGCAGACTTTACTCCTGGGGAACTGGGTTCAATTCCCATTGCAGTTCCTTGGGCAAGTCACTTAACGTTCCATTTCCCCAGGTAGCCAGAGCACCCTCAGAAATGTTTTTAAATGGTAACATTAGTGCACAATCATTAAAGAAAATAAGAGGAAAAAATGCGTTTTTACAGCCACAGAAAAAATGGCCTTAGCATACAGAGAAGACCCGCATAAGGACAGTTCTCACTGCTGCTTAGTAAAAGGACCCTTTAACCATTAAATATCAAATTTCAAAGGATGGATTTTACAGTATAACCACAGGGAGCCACTATCCCACAGTAATAAGTATTGCTATGCTTCTTTACAGAAATTAATGAGGGTAAAGTTGACTTACTGATGTTAAATTATTTTAATACGTGCTAATTAAATTTTACATGCAGCAATTTCTGAAACAAACCAGATAAATCTCCAAACATCAGCCAAAAAACTAAAATATGATTCAAAAACAAACCATGATTATTTCTGTGCAGACCCCTATTACAGGATATCAACACATAGCTGTGTCACAAAGCACAAGGACAATTCCTGTCAGCACCTTGGAAGTGCTCTGTGGTGCACAATTCTAGCAAATTAGAAAAATTAATAAATAAAAACAAACTTTTAATTTGGCACTGTGTACCCTTGCAATTCATGTAGCATGACAGATGAGGCACTTACAGATATTGCTTTGTAAACTAATTAATTTCCGCTTTCTGCTGAAACATGATCTTCTCCAGAAGGTGATTTTATAACACAAAGCAGAGTGGAGGAGTGGCCCAGTGGTAAGAGGCATGGTTGTGACATCCAGAGGTGGCTGGTTTACAGCCCACTGCTGCGCCTTGTGGTCTTGGGCAAGTCACTTAACTCTCTGTTTCCTCAGGTACAAACTTAGGGCCCTGTTTACTGAGCTGTGGTGTAAGCACACAAGTGTTTTAGCACGCACTAACGCCAGAGACACCCATAATCGTTAGTGCTTGCGAATTTTCAGTGCGTGCTAAAATGTTAGCATGCCTACAGTGCGGCTTAGTAAACAGGGACCTTAGATTGTGAGTATGAGCTCTCCAGGGACAGGAAAATACGCAGTGTACCTGAAAAAAGTGTGAGCAAAATCCTAATAAATAAATATAACATACTATAAGATCAAGGCATGATTGGGCAGTTGAGGGGGAGCATACAAGTAAGCAGTGCCTGTATTTCACTGACCTCAGACCTTTTTTATCCTCTGCCTTCCACCCAGCTCCCAAAGTACCACCCGATTCACACCCCTTGTTTTCCTTCCTCATAGCCCATCCCCACCAACAGTCTCCCTCCATTCTTCTAACACACCTTACTGCTGCACCTTCCCCATTTTTCTCCTCTTCCTTTAGGCAGTAAGGGGTGCCAGCGGATCATTTTTCCTCTCCCTTGTCTCTGCATACAGTACAGTCTACCAGCTCTCAGAGCTGTGATTACCTGCTTTTCTTTCTCTATTTCCTGCATGGGTTGAAGGGAGGGTGCTGCCCACTCCCTTGGTCATGATAGCTAAATTTTCTTACCCCGACCCCCCCCCCCAGCATTTGGGGGGGGGGGGGAGGAGAGAAATGCCGGTTCCCAGAGAAACAGTGGACCACTCTTTTCTCTCCCAAATACAGTGGGAGGGGTAGAGGATTGTTGTCTTCCTTCCTAAACTGCCAGTGGCACAACCCTTAAAATGCCTGGACAGTTGATGTGATTAGAAGACCACTCCTTTAAATCACATGCTCCATGTGTCTGGTGAACAGCCACAAAAGTTCAATTTCAGGGATTCAGCATGACCTTGCACAAAATCAAGACTGGAGGCCATGGAATGAGATTTTTCAGATGGTATATCCCAGGTATAAATCTAGATTTAAGTATATTGTTGCTTTGCAAATGAAAAAAAAAGCATCCTAAAATGATACTTGCCTTTCTTTGGAGACTCTGAAATGTTATAGAGTGTTAGGAATATGGGCAAACCCTCTGGACTGAAACTTGCTCTCCACTCAGTCGCTAAAAGCATGCGTATAAGTTTCAGAGCAGGTGTACAACTAGCTGCATGGAAAAGGGATGGCGTAAAGAGATGTAGTACATGGGAAGCTGTGCTTAGATTTCTTCCATCTGATTAGGCCACTTGGCTTTGTCCTCTTAGGATCAGTGCACTGGCACTGAGGCTCTAATGAGTAAGAGAAGGGGCTCAAAGAGTGTGAGAGTGAGAAGGCCTTCAAATGAGAATGACACATTTTTAATGAGTGGGACTTGGTATCTTTGCTTTGGTGTGTGTTAGTTAATTTCTTTCTTACCTGAAAGTGTGTTAGTGCCTGCTCTAATTTTCGTAATTCATTTTTTTTCCATCTACAAATAAGAGCTAGTCAGGCACACAAGTGGGTGACATCATCTGACAACCCCAGGACAGAAAAGCACTCCCAGAGCTCAGAACGTTACTGTAAATTCCTGAGAAAATGAATGGACCTTCTAGCATGCAGCAATCTCCTCAGCTCCCTTTTGTTTTTTCACTCATCCAAACAGATGCAAAACAAAGCTTTCTCTTTTTTATGTTTTTAAAGAGATTCCGGTCAATATTCAAAGTGATTTAAGCAGGTGGGAGAGGCTTCCACCTTTTTAAATTGCATTTAGCAGGCCGCTGTACTGTGAAATTACTACTAGAGGTCACAGTGGCCATTTTCACTCAGGAACCACTAGGGACAGAAGCGAGGTTCATTCCTGCCATCATCATCCACTGGACCACCAGATCATTAAAGTTAGGCTCAGTAGACTTACTGAAACTTAGGTGGGGCTGGAGGAGGTGTCAGGGAGATCAGATCTTAATGGGAGAGGTGGGATTAGAGCTTGACATGAGAGATAGGAGGAGGCATCAGAGCGTGACATGGGAATTTGGAGGAGGGATTGGAGCTTGACACTGGAAGTGGGAAGGGGAAATATGAACTGTTTATGCGGGCCCCAGCCGATATTGAGCTGGAACCCATAGAGGTGTTGGCCAAAACTTGCACAAGTTCTGGCAGCTAGCTACAGTCTAGTCAAAGTCGGATATTCAATGCTGGTGCCCACACATGGCCTGGCACTTGTTACATGAAATGATTTATTTTGGGGGAAAGAGCTCTAGAGCACTCACTACTGTTTATAATTTAAGAGCAGGCGCTTTATTTATAAGTTTTAGGATATTAATTTCTCCACCAATCACCAAAGGTGATAATTGCAATAAATTAAATAAATTAAGTATATATCTCTGTTGAAATGCAGTATTCTGTACTGCAAGATTTGAAAGCATGTACTCAGAACACAAAGAGACTATATTTTTAGCTTCAGAAAAGATTTATTTTAAAATACAATTGCAAACCAAATGAGAGGCAGGTCTTACAGATCTTTACAGATAATCTGTGCTTAAGTAAAGTAAAGTAGCAGGTCTAGATCAAAAGTTATGTTACTTACAAGTCCTTGTTACATAGTATGAACAGCATGAGGTAAGCACATGTTTGCAGAAGAGGTCCTCATAGCAGGCAGGTGGGCTACAGGTCCCAGGAAGAGAGAATCTGTAGAGAAGAATCTGTGTTGCAGTTGAAGGGAAGCATCTGCTTGTCTGGAACAGCTTCTATCTTTTATACTCTTGCAAGCTGCAGGAAGACATGCCATGTGAATCTTTGTCTTGGTTTCCTGGTTTGCACACGACCCGGAGTAGTTGCAAAGCATTGTGGTATTTTGTTCTCGTCTTATGACATCACAAGATTTGCTGTCTGGATTTTGCTGACAAATGGTTTATTGTAGTGAAGGATTTTCCCTGCTTGAATCTCTGTGATAGATATTCTGATAAGATTTGTCTGGGGCGGCCAGCAGGTGTCCTTTGTTTTTAGTAGCTGTATTTCACACCTTTCCCACCTGCCTGTCTCCTTGCCTCTACTGGATACCTTTGATATTTGTTGTGTTGATCAGCCAGGCTTTTTGATCAAAGGAAGAGAGTCAATTTAACCTTGAGGCAGTCTCTTACTCAAGAAGTCTTTTGTTAAAGAAGGGGGGAAGGGGGGAGGTGAGGTCAGCAGTACCTTTTGTCTTTTAAATGTCTTTTAAATGTTCCCCAAAGGGAGGGGAAAGAGGGCTTTGGAATGAAAGCCAGGTGCATCTTCAAATATATTTTTAAAGCTGTATTTTTGTATTGCTATATATGATCCAGCAAAATATCATGCTAAACTGATACCATTACACACTGAATATCCAGAGCTGATTTAGCTGGCAACAGTCAGTGTTTTAAAAAAACATTGACTGCCCCCAATCTAAATATCGATTTGACTACTTTCAGTGTGTTTCCTTATATATCTTATCCTTTAAGGAGTAAAAGACTGTAGGCCCATTATTCAAAGGCTTTATGACCTAAACCTTTCAAGTTATACTCCTAAATTGACCTCTTCAACACCTAACCACTATACCTCTACGCAGGAAATCTAGACTGCCCCTACTTGACATTTCATCCTTTAGATTGTAAGCTCTTTTGAGCAGGGTCTGTCCTTCTTTGTTAAACTGTACCGCGCTGTGTAACCCTAGTAGCGCTCTAGAAATGTTAAGTAGTAGTAGTAGTAGTAGTAGTACTTGAGCTAAGTGCCTAAATTTATACTCAAATTTCACAAAACTCGTAAATTTAGGAGCATAAAAAGTTGGTGGCAACAGGGGCGGGTTTAGAGCAGAGAAAAAAAGTTGGAGATTAGCACTGATTTTCAGCATTAGACTCATAAATTGCACTCATAAATCTAAGCAGATGAATGGCAGGCCTAAATTTATAATCATAACTTTTACCCTCCTAAATTAGGAAGAATTTTCAGCTGAAAACTTAGAAGGACAGAATTGGGACGTTTAGCTCATTACATCCCCCAAAAATGTCCATCTTTGTGCCATTTTTGAACAGGAAAAATTTCCAGGTTTCACTTTTGAAAATGGCTCTAAGATGGATATATTTGCACAAAAGGTGTCTAAAAAAAGATCAATTTTCCAGTGACATGTCCAACTTATAAAACCAGGCACTAGAAAGTCTGTCTTTCAATTTGAGAGCAATGACCACACAGACATCCCTGCAGATCAGATGGGGGCAGCCTAGTGGTCAGTGCAGTGGACTTTAAACAATGGCACCCAGGTTCAATTCCCAGCATAACTCCTTTATTTTGTATTGTGAGCCCTCCAGGAGCAGAATAAAACCTACTGTACCTAACTGTGCACCATTACAATCACCTTCCGCCCTGCAGGTCCCTCCAGTATTTAGGTACAATAAGTAATATGATGGTTTTAGAGAGGGGAAGTGAGATTTAGATCTGCATCCCCTTATTCAAGGTCCACTGCACTAACTACTAGACTACTCCTGGGAGCTGCTTGCTGCTCTGTTGGGTATGCCCATAATACCTGATGCTGTCATAGCACCTGGTATCCCCTTTCAGTTTCAGTTCTTAGGGGGAGTGGGAAGGGTCAGCATCCACTAGGGCAGCATTTCCCAAACTGTGCACCACGGCACTCTGGTACGCTGGTATGCTGCAGCGAACTCTCTGGGGTGCCACAGCAAATCCCGGCCTCCCTCCTGCCAGAACGCTACTGCAGACAGCAGCGGCAGAAAAAACAAAAACTAAACGAAGCAAGCATAGGGCTACAGCAGCCTTCAAGCATGTGCTGTCAGTTCTGCCGGTCCTCTGTCCCCGGAACTGAAAGTTGACGTCAGCGGGGGCAGAGGACCAGCAGATCCGACAGCGTATGCCTGAAAGCTGCTGCGGACCTGCGCTTATTATTTCTTTTTTTTGTCACGGCCTCTGGGGACAGGGAGCAGACGGCCTTCAGGACTTGCAGAGGCAACTGCCAAGGAGGTTGGATGAAAACAGGAGACAGGATGAAGCCAAAAAGTTAAGGTCAACAGGTCGGTCTCTGCTTCCCTTCCCATTCGAAACAAAGCAAGCAAACCTATGAGCTGCTGCATCCATGTCATTCTTTATTGCTGGTAGCATTTTTTATTTAATCTCATTTATATTTTTAAACTTGTTGGCTTGTGCAGCATACAGATGTACAAAGAGGAAGTATAATAACGGAATAACTTTTCATAGGTAGAGTAGTAATCAGTGTGTCATTTGGAGGGGATTGTTATAAGGACACCCTAGCACTGTTATATTTGTGCAGAGAAAAAGATGGAGACCTGTGTGGCCAGGGGGAGCAGAGACCTATGTGGCTGGGTGGAGAGAAGATCGGTGTGGCCAGGGGGGTTGTCATGAAAAATTGCTCAGACACAAAGGGTGCCGTGAACTGAAACATTTTGGGAACTGCTGCACTAGGGGATTAAGGAGAGGTGAAGCCTTAATCCATCCAGTGGTCATCTGGTCATTCGGAGCATCTTTTTAAAAACTTGGACATGATTGAAATAGGTCTAAATAAAAACATACATCTTTTTAGACTGGATTTCCTGTTCCATTATTGCTTTTAAAAAATCCTAATTTCGGGCCCGCCCTAGGCATGCCCACAACATGCCACTTTGTTATTTGGATGAACTCAGTGGAAAACATTAAAATTGTGCCTTTTCAAAAATCACAATTTAGATGTTTCTGGCAGATGTACATGTTTTAGGCTCTATCTGCTTCGAAAATGACCTCCTTAGGCTTCTAAGTTTAGCTGAAAAGGGGGCCCTATGTTACCCAAATCAGGATTTTGTCCCATGTCTGATCTCACAGTTCTGCCTCCTCAGAAGCTGCTCCAGTTGCTAGCATTTATTGTTCAATAAAAGGGCTGACTCCTTCATCCAGACCTGAAGTCTCTGGCCCTCATGGACTGGAAATTGAGCACTCTCTAGTTTCTACAGGCCATCCAGGACATGTTGATAAGTGCTTGAAATCCTTCCACTAGGTACAGCTATGCTTTCATGTAGAATAGATTTTCACACTGGTATTCTACAAATGGCCGTGACCCTAATAAATATCTTCCTACAATGATTCTGCAGTACCTATATCATTTATATTATCTTCAGCTTCATAACTCTTTTAACAGAGTACATATCATTGCACAGTTCATGTACCATGCTCTAGCAGAAAACCTTCTAGCCCACTTCACAAAAGACCTACTTCGTGTATTACAGAAGCCTCTGTTCTTTTTGATTTGAATCTAGTCCTTGCTTCACTCATGAAGGCTCTGTGTGAACCTCTAGAATGGTTGTCTCTTAAATTCCAAACTTGGAAAGTGTTCTTCCTAGTTGCAATCACTTCAGCTAAGAAAGTAAGTAAACTTCAAGTATTAATATACACACCATATACCAGTGGTGTGCTGGTAAATTTTTAACAACAGGCTCTCTCCCCGGTCCACCTCAGCGCCCCCCTATCCACCTCTGCGCCCCCCCATCCACCTCTGCACCCCCCCCCCCAAATTGCAGAGCTGGGTATAGCCGGGGGAGGGGGGGGGGCAATGCATTACTCTCTCCAGGAAAAAAAAATTAAATGATCCCAGGTTCCAAACTAATTCATGTTTAATATGGGATAAAATGCCATAAATAAGTAAATAAATATAAACTTTTAACGTTCAGCACCTGATTCTCAAAGTGGACATATTCCAAACACTATAATGAAAATAAAATTATTTTTTTCTACCTTTGTTGTCTGGTGACTTTGTTTCTCTGATCATGTTGGCCCAGTATCTGATTCTGCTGCTCTCTATCTGTTCCCTTGACTCCGTTTCCAGGGCTTCCTTTCCATTTATTTCTTTTCTTTCCTCCTTTCTTCTTCATTTCTGGTCCTCTGCAGACTTGACACAGTGGATCCAGTTTCTGCCTATTTTCTCCATCCATGTGCAGTTTCTCTCCTCACTTCCTTTTCCCTCATCTAATCTCCTTCCTCTATCTTCCCTCCATGTCTAGCATTTCTTCTCTCTCCCTTCCCTCCCCTCCATCCATGTCCAGAATTTCTCTTGCCCTCCCCTCCATCCATGTTCTGAAACTCTCTTCTCTCCCCTGCCCTCTCTGCCCATCCATGCCCAGCAATTCTCTCCCCTGCCTCCCTCTGCCCATCCATGCCCAGCAATTCTCTCCCCTGCCCCCTCTGCCCATCCATGCCCAGCAATTCTTTCCCCTGCCTCCCTCTGCCCAACCATGCCCAGCAATTCTCTCCCCTGACCCCCTCTGCCCATCCATGCCCAGCAATTCTCTCCCCTGCCTCCCTCTGCCCATCCATGCCCAGCAATTCTTTCCCCTGCCTCCTTCTGCCCATCCATGCCCAGTAATTCTCTCCCCTGCCTCCCTCTGCCCATTCATGCCCAGCAATTCTCTCCCCTGCCTCCCTCTGCCCATCCATGCCCAGCAATTTTCTCCCCTGCCCCCCTCTGCCCATCCATGCCCAGCAATTCTCCTCCCTCCCCTGCCTTCCCGCTCCCATCCATGTCTAGCGATGTCCTTCGCCCCCACCCTCCCCTCCTGCTCCCATCCGTCAGTTTCAATTACCTCCCTCAAAGCGCCGCATTATTTAAGGCCCTGCTGCCTGTCTCCAGCTGCCTTCCCTGCTTGCTTCTGAGGAGTTCGCGCCCTTAGTCCCGCCTTTGTGGAAAAAGGAAATGATGTCAGAATGACGTCAGAAGGCGGGACTAAGGGTGCAAACTCCTCAGAAGCAAGCAGGGAAGGCAGCAGGAGACGGGCAGCAGGGCTTTAAATAAGGCGGCGCTTCGAGGGAGGTAATTGAAACTGACGGATGGGAGCGGCAGGGGAGGGTGGGGGCGAAGTACATCGCTGGACATGGATGGGAGAGGGAGGGGAGGTAAGCATGGCACCCTCCTGCCATGCTTACCTCGTGCAATGGAGCCGGCTCGCCCCGAACAACAACTGGCTCGCAAGAGCTGTCAAAATTTAACAAGCGGCTCTTGCGAGCCGGTGCGAGCCGGCTCCAGCACACCACTGCCATATACTCAGTTCTTTCATCATATTTCTATATATTCTCTTTAAAAGTGGAGTAAAACAGCCACCACACCATCTTACTCATCTTCTGTCTGAAGCTCATTTCACTACTTGAAAAAATGCCCTCCATACTCTAGATTATAAACAGGTTTTCTCTTGGCACTTGACAAGAACAGAATCGATTAAAAAATCTACTCAACTTTTCATTGCCTTCAGTTTAAATCAAACTGGTATGCCAGTTGCAAAAGAACTTTAACAGACTGGACAGCTCTTGTATATAATTCTGCTATGAATGAGCAGACATTCCTCTCAGCTCCAAAGCCAAGTCTCATCAGATTAGAGCTACTGCAGCCACAGTGGCCCTGCTGGTCTCTCACTCAATACAATCTACAAAGTGGCTACCTGATAATTTCTTAATATTTTCACCATGCATTATTCTTTGAACTAAGCTTCAGCAAAGGACAGTTTGGTCAAGCATTGCTGACTAACCTGTCCTTTCCAACTAACAACTCTTGCACCTGATGTGTGGGATACTCCTATGACAATTTAGTGCTGAGCAGCCCTACGTTCTGGAGTCGCTCACCTGTGTGCCTGATTCAGTCCTGCTTGTCGATGGAAAAAGCAATGCTGCTCACAATGTAACAGGTGTTATCCATAGAGAGCAGACTGATAAGACACACAGAAGGGCATTTTCGGTATGATGTCCAAGTCTAACTTTGGACGTTTTGCTAAAAATGTCCAAAATTCAAGAGGGAAATATAGTCATTTTCAAAACAGAAAAACGTCTATTGTTTTCTTTCAAAAATGGCTGTTTGCTAGATGCTTTGTGCATTCTTAGTAGACTGGCCATACCATTACTCCCTTATCTTTTCTGCTGGGCCCTCCAAAATCCACTACCCCCAACTGTACACCGCTACAATAGCTCTTATGGGTGAAGGGAGAACTTATATCAGAGTACAGCGGATTTCTGGTGAGTTTTGGAGGGTTCACAGTTTCCACCACAAGTGTAACAGGTAGGGGGAGGTATGGGCCTGGGTCTATCTGTCTGCAGTGCATTGCACCCACCACTAGACTACTCCAGGGACCTGCATGCTGTTCTAATGGACCTGAGTATTACATCTGAGGTTGGCATAGAGGCTGGTAATTAATAGTTTTAATCACATTTTGGAAGGGGTAGGAGGGGGGTCAGTGACCACTAGGGGACTAAGAGGAGGTCATCCCTGATTACCTCCATTGGTGATCTGATCATTTAGGGCACCTTTTTGTGCCTTATTCATTATAAAAACAGGTCTAGTTCAAAACATCTTAGTTTTAGTCCTGGACGGTTTTGTTTCATTCCATTATGGCTGAAAAATGTCCAAGTGTTAGGAACGTCCAGATCCCACCCTTAACACGCCACCTTGAGATCTGAACGCACTTCTGACAGACTTCATAGAAAAACATCTAAAAATTGGTTTTGAAAATACCAATTTGGACGTTTTTGTGAGAAAAACATCCAAATGCAGATTTATGCCACTTTTTAAATGTTTTTCTCTTTTGAAAATGAGTCCCACAGTCCCTACCACCTCGCTGAGACTTGTCCCATCATTTTGAGCATGGAACTAACTAAAGAGCTGAGGAGACTGCTGCGTATGGGAAGGGTTGTCCATGTCAGAAGTTTACACTAATGTTCTGAGCTCTGGGAGAGCAATTTTAGCCTGGTAC
This sequence comes from Microcaecilia unicolor, assembly GCF_901765095.1. Taxonomy (NCBI): domain Eukaryota; kingdom Metazoa; phylum Chordata; class Amphibia; order Gymnophiona; family Siphonopidae; genus Microcaecilia; species Microcaecilia unicolor. Next base: position 378,409,969 of record NC_044031.1, read on the forward strand.
CATTGGATAATGTCACCCAATTTTATTTATTTATTTGTTGCATTTGTATCCCACATTTTCCCACCTCTTTGCAGGCTCAATGTGGCTTACAATACATCATGAATAATGAGAATACATGAGAAAGTATACAATTAGTAATAGCAGAAGGATTTTGGATGACATAATAATGATAAACCATGGTAGAATTTTAACAAGCAAACATAGTCTACGGAAACATATGTTACAGTAAGCAACCCTATTTTCTATTGTTTACGTATTAAGAAAATGGTTGGCAGCACATTTGCTGCATGTGAATAGTATTAGACTTTGGTTTTACAGTAGCTTTGTTGTATTTTGGGACATTGGTTTAAGTTAGTGTTTTATTGTAATCAGCTCCTTTTGAATCAGGTTTGTATTGTACTGGAATTAACCACTCATTTTATTTCTGTCTCTGTACATCTTGGCCTTCTCTTTCTCTTTTTCTGTCCCTTCCTGCTCCATTCCTCACACCCTTCAATTACACTATTTTTGCCTTACATTTTCCTCCTCCATCTGTCTCACCTACTTCTTTTTTTTCTTTCACTTACAAACTCACCCCTCCTTCCCTATACTTTCCTCATCCTACATCTCCCTTCAGCACTCTCATGCCTGCCGATGGATTAATATCACCAAAGGCCCAAAAGAAGTGTTCCTTAACGTGAATTCACATCTGGATCCAGAGACTCAGTATGTTGCCAAGGTGCGGGCACACACAATGGAAGATAATCCTAACAACTGTTATAATGGACCATGGAGCAAGTGGAGTGAAGAATATCAGTGGAAAACTGATAAAGGTAGACACTGTGATGTCCATTCTCAGCGTTCTCCTACCCTCACCACCTTCCTATTCAGAGGATATAAACTAATTATGTAATAGCCTCAGGTTACATAACAGGTCTGAAGTGTAAGACAGGGTAAAACTCTAGGCTCCTCTCCCTAGGGCACATGTATGGAGGGAGAGCTAATTTTCAAAGTCCCACCTTCTGTCTTCTTTCTCTGGCCACATCAGTTTGTTTATATCTCAGGCACACTACAAACTTCACTGTCTAGGCCAGTCTATGAATAAAAACATAAACAGATTTTTCGGCGGCATAGAGGCATCATTAGTTTAAGAACCTGCACTGGCTACCATGTAAGTAGTGGTGCTGGACATAGGATTAGCATGGTCACCATGCTGGCTGTATCCATTTATTTATGCCGTTTATTCAGCAGTGCTAAAATTAATGCATAAGCTATCTGGATTGTAGCTGAATAATGCTCGCTATCTGGATCTCTTTTTGGCCTGCCTTCGCCCCATTTAAAACCCAGCTCCTTCTTAACTGACAGTATCAAGCCAGTCAGTCACATTTTTGGCCTGATATCATCTATCTATGGATAATATTTATGTTTATTAAAATTCTTATATACCACTAGACAATACAAATAAATGACTGATCTAAGCGGTTTACATAAAATCAAAAAGACCAAAATCATAAAAACTGATCTACTCCAAAAACTCCCCACAGCTTGAACCATTGTCCAGTTACTTTCTGGTCCTGCTATTAAATCAGGAGGTGAAGATCCAGGTTTTTAATGTGTTCTTACATATCTGCACATCATTTTTCAGAAGAAATTCCCATGGCAATCTATTCTACCAAACAGGGGCCATTACAGGGAACATTCAGCTGCTGGTAAACGCACAACTTCTTTGGACTACTGAGCCAGCAATGTATTGCTGTTATTTCTTCAAAGCACAAAGGCCAACACACAGAGGTAGAACTCAAATCAAAATGTTCAATGTTGGGTAGAACTTAAATCAAAATCTTCAATCAGAATGCTATAGGTTTTACTCAGCTCTTCTCCTTTTTCTTCAGTGGCTTCAAAGACTAGCCAACTCTTTATCTCCTCTCTACTGGTCCCCTGGTCTTTTGCCTCTCTCCTGGATCCTCTTCCTCCTGGGATCTGTAAAACACAATCCAGGTTCTCCTCCTCCTTCAGGGGGCTCAGCAGACTGTCTGTGATATTCCTATCTTCAGTCCCAGACAAGTTGCAGACCAGTCATTCCTCACTGTGGTGTCCAGGCACCCTTCTTTGCCTCTCACCACCCCAAAAGAGTGAGGATTCCTCTGTAGGATTTTCTGCTCTTGCCCCAGCTACACCCAAGACTAGTTACCTTTAATGCAGGGTCCAGGTGTCCCTCCTTTAGTTTTGGTTATCTCTCAGTATAGAATGCAGAAAAAAAAGAAGACCTTTAAACCCACCTTACTGACAGTTATATGCTAGTGCATTACATCACTGCATTACCACCCCTTTAGATGACACACTTCATGCTCCTCCTAGCATACAATCCTGTTGGGGATCAGTTGCTACTCAAAGTTTGCAGGCACAGAAGCTTACCTAGCAACTTTAGCTATCAAACAAGGGAAATAAGCATAAGGTAGATAGATAACTTAGGGGCCCTTTTACTGAGCCGCATTAAGTGTCTACACATGCCCAATGCACACCAAAATGGAGCTACTGCCCAGCTACCACATGTAATTTCATTTTTTTAATTGTTTATTTATATTTTAAATCAAATTAAACAAATTGTTACATTTGAACAGGCAATGCAGACAAAAACAGTGTTTTTATGAGAGACATTATTTCCTCCCATAGAAGGCAAAATTAACAAGAAAAAAAAACTTTTTACTCTTCTTTAGACCACAACATAAGGGGGTGGAGGTCTACCAAATAAAGAAGACTAAGGTTTATAAGCAATTAAACAGTGGTAATATGCATAGCATGCAACCTATCTTATATTAATTCCTAATTTTCTGCAAATGGGTCAACGGTTAGCCAATTTCTTCATATTTATAAATACTTTTAACTGCTCTGGTTGGTGGAAAATATATTTTAAGCCCAGATACTTTACAACACATTTACGGGGGTAGTTAAGGTAAAAGGAGGCCCCTATAGATATAACTTCTGTTCTCAGTACTAAAAACAGCTTCCTCCTTTCTTGAGTTTGCTTAGTTATATCGGGGTATATCCATACTCTTTTACCCCTAAACAATGTCTGCATTTTTTTAAAGTATAACCGTAATACGGCATCTAAATCTTGCTGAAAAATAAAAGACACAATTAGAGTTGATCTTTCAGAGTTTACACTTAAAGTTGTCTCTAATATCTCGGTAATATTCAAAGGTTCATCTTGATTTTCCTTTGGAATTGCTTGTAGAGTAGTTACAGGTGATTTTTTTGAGGGAATATAATATAATTTATTCAATGGTGGAATAGATTCCGGGGAAAAGTTTAATACTTCCTGCAAATATAGTTTAAAGGCATCCAAAGAGTTAATCCCCATTTCTTTCGGGAAATTCAAGAGTCTCAAATTAAGACTCCGATTTAAATTTTCTACTTATTCTAGTCTTCGTTGTGTAGACAGATTGTCTTTTACCAGTGATACGGAGACTTCATTTAATTTATTAACATCTTGCTTAAGACCATCCAATTGTACCTTTGTTTCTTGCTGTGTTATAGTAAAAGTCTGGGATAAAGTTACCACAATACTTACTAAATCTTTAATCTCCTTTGCCAAATTGGCCACCGTTAGCTCCACTCTCTGGAGAGCAGTCCAAATGCTCTCCAGGGTCATTGCCGATTTTTCCCTCCCATGTCGGAGCATGATATTCAGCCCCCGACATTGGGCTTCCCTCAGAAAATGCCACTTCTGCTCCTCAAACCGGGACCGCTGCATTGACCTCTTCCGGGTCATGCAGGTCACGCCAGGAAAGGCGTTCGGGAATCGGCGGTTGGTGAAGTTCCGGAGGGGAGAGTGTAACCTCAAGCCCCAGGTCTCCTAGGGAGTCTTCACCCACGGAGATAGCAGGGCCCCTCTCGGATTCTAAGGTAGGTGGCTTCGTGGCGTATCTCACGATAGTCTGTTGAACAGGGGAGGACGTCCTAGTAGCCGAGGCTGCTACTTTAACTATCCCCTTACGTTTAGTATGGGGCATCTTGTTTAAGGAAAATTAGCTAGATTCAGCAGACTAATGAAGAGCTCCGACGCTAGCATTCAGCATGCCGCCATCTTTGGACATGCCCCCCCCCCCCCCCGAATGTTTCATGTAATTTCATTTTTGACACACGTAATTTCATTTTTGACGCATGTCCAATATGCGCGTCCGAAAAATAATTTTTATGCAGATGCGCGTATTGGACGTGCGTGCCAAGTGGCATTTGACACACATAGGTCATTACCACCCTGTTACCGTGTGAGTCTTTACCACTAGGTCAATGACTGGCATTAAGGTCGCAGACCCAAAATGGACACGCAGCAATTTTGATTTTGCCACACGTCCATTTTCGACAAAAATTTTTAAAAGGCCTTTTTTTTTTGCAGGCGCGTTGAAAAATGGATCGGTGTTCGCCCAAAACCCACGCTTACACTACCGCAAGCCATTTTTCAGCGCACCTTAGTAAAAGGACCTCTTAAGGAGCTCCTACCTGAGATACTTAAAGAGAGAACTTTTGAAACTGTCTGCAAATGGCACAGTCTGTTGGTACTTTTTATCTACAGACTTTGCACTAATTAATGAGACTTATATTTGCGTTCTTTCACCTTGGTGGCTACAAAGTGGTCATATACATTTGTGCCTGCTTCTTGTACCCGTACTGCACATTTTTTAGCACAAGTTAAATAATAATGAGATGGAAAGCAGCTTATGATTAAACAAAATGAATAAAGCAGTTTGTATTTGACCTATTCTATTCTATTCCAGCTTTTCTATCCTGTTAATTTTCCTCAAGCAATCATAGTGAGTTACAATGAATGATCATAACATAGACAAATAACAAGAGTCAAAGTATTTCTGAAATAGAAATTGTAACCTAGAACCCATGCAGCTCCACATATCACAATATGCAATGAGACACCAGTGTACAGGAAATTCTGTGATGTATAATATTTGTTGATGTGTTTTAGTTTCCTGGTGAAAATGTGTTTTAAATAAAATCTTCTTGGCTTTTGGATCTGGTAAATTTTGTTGCCCCTGTGCACAGACCATAATACATCATTTCTATTGGTGCTGAAGTACCGCAAGAGGGGTACATTGGGCACTTTTTCTATAGTATATTATTCCAGATGTGAATTTTAAGTTATTTCTCTGTATCCTTTCAGGGACTGTAGCTCAGAATTGGCAGTGGCAGCTGTTATTGGTTCCAATCGGCATGACCGTGCTCATAATTTGTGCCTGTTTTGGATACAGATATTTGAAAAGGTGGGAACACGTGTAAACACAGCAGATGGGCAGGGCAATCATGAGAGAATGGGATCATGGGTAAATGACTGGGATACACACCAGTGGCGTAGCCACGGGGGGGGGGGGGGGCTGGACCCCCTCTCCTTTGGCTCGGGTCCCTTCTGCTTTAATGGCTAACGGGGATGCAAAGCGCCACCAGCCAAAAAGCTCTCTTGCGTGAGTCCCGTCTGTGCTGTCTGAGCAGCACTTAAGTCTACCAGGCGCAATTGGCTGCCAATGTCAGCTCTCTTTTGCATGCTCATTTAATGAACTGAACTAAGCACGCGCAGGTGTGCCAATGATAGTGGCTGAAGTGCACCACTGACTTGAGTGCTACTCTGTCAGTACAGGTAGGACTCACACAGGAGACCTCTTTGGCTGAGTATGCTTTAATGCAACTGTAGTGGTGGCAGGGGGAAGGGGAAAAAGTACCTGGCCCCCTCAGTCCACCTTTGGGCTCTCCCCCCAAACTGGACTTCTGGCTACGTCCCTGATGCATTCTTAGGGTCAGGTGATGATTGAAATAAAACTAAACAATAATAATATAATGTGGAAGCCCATTTTACAAAGAATATAGAGATCATAATTGAGATGTTGGGATGTGCTCAATTCCGATGGTATTTTAGTAAAGGTTTGGCTGACACCGAGCCTTTTCTAAAATATCTGCAGGAATGTCCATTTATTTGTAAATATGTGCAGCAGGAGCAGCCATTATATAAAGATAACACACTGAAAAAGTGAACGGCACAGAGCCGGCAGCTTCCAAATGGAGATGTTGACACTTACACACATGGAAGTGGCAATTCTGAAGCTTCCATTTATAAGTGCCAATACTTCCATATGTTGCTGTGTCATTTCACAAACCTTCATGTACATGTGCAGCCAGTTAAGCGACGAAGTCAAAATGTTAATGTGGTTTCACTTTGGAGATGAATATAAACTACATGGGATTAAGAAGAATCACACCCTTAATCTCTCATATAAAACACTGGCTGAAATGAGCACTTTTTCAAAACCTATATGTATCTTTGCAAAGATGCAAATCCCAACTTTGGAATTTTCCCGACACACATGTATTCCCTTTGCAATATGGGGAATATGTGTGCAGATTTTAGTCTTGCCTAAACCATGCCTCCTTGAAATCACTATTGGGCTCATTTTCGAAAAAGAAGGACACCCATCTTGCGACATAAATCGGAAGATGGACGTCCTTCTCTCAGGGTCATTCAAATCGGTATAATTGAAAGCCGATTTTGGACGTCCCCAACTGCTTTCCATAGCAGGGATGGCCAAAGTTCAATGGGGCGTATCGGAGGCGGGACTTGGGCATGCCTAACACTTGGACGTCCTCGACCCATAATCAAAAGAAACAAGGACGTCCCTGACGAGCACTTGGACGACTTTACCTGGTCGTGTTTTTCTTATGACCAAGGCACAAAAAGGTGCCCAAAATGACCAGATGACCACTAGAGAGAATCGAGGATGACCTCCCCTTACTCCCCCAGTGGTAACTAACCCCTTCCCACCCACAAAAAATATCTTTAAAAATATTGATTGCCAGCCTCTATGCCAGCCTCAGATGTCATGCTCAGCTCCATCACAGCAGTATGCAGGTATCTGGAGCAGTTTTAGTGGGTGCACTGCACTTCAGGCAGGCAGACCCAGGCCCATCCCCCTACCTGTTACATTTGTGGAGGAAACAGCGAGCCCTCCAAAACCCCACTACAAACCCACTGTACCCACATCTAGCTGTCCCCCTTCACCCGTAAGGGCTATGGTAGTGGTGTACAGTTGTGGGTAGTGGGTTTTTTTTGGGGGGGGGGGTTGAGGGGCTCAGCATATAAGGTAAGGGAGCTATATACCTGGGAGCAATTTATGAAGTCCACTGCAGTGCCCCCTAGGGTGCCCGGTTGGTGTCCTGGCATGTCAGGGGGACCAGTGCACTACAAATGCTGGCTCCTCCTACGACCAAATGGCTTGCATTTGGTCATTTCTGATATGGACATCCTTGGTTTCGATTATCGCCGAAAATCAGAAATGACCAAGTCTAGGGACGACCAAATCTAAGGACGACCAAATTTCAGGATTTGGACGTCCCTGACCGTATTATAGAAACAAAAGATGGACGTCCATCTTGTTTCGAAAATACAGGTTTCCCCACCCCTGGATTGGGATGTTTTGCAAGGAAGTCCTCATCAAAACTTGGATGTCCCTTTTGAAAATGCCCCTCTATGTGAAGTGGATATTCACATGTAAATAGCAGCTTTCTGAAATCAATATTTATAGGGGTATGCAATGTATATGTGTAATTGCTGCTATTACTGTTATTTTTTTGTTGTTGTAGATAGGTTTCTAAGATAATGGCAATAATTTAGTAGCAAGACCTCATAAAGTGGCGTGTGAAATATGTAGATAGCACAGACGAAAGCAAGAAATCAGTTGTTTTGGATGATATGTATTGTATTTTAATTTTGTAAGTCATGGAGAAAATTATGTTTGGATCTTCAGGATATACATTAAAAAATAAACAACATTCTATAACTTTCCCATACAGGAATATTTTAATCCTTTTAACTATTGATATACAGTAATACATGCACAATCCAATATATAGCTAGTTTTCAATAGGACACCTAAATTCAAAAGTAAATGCACACTTTTCATCCTGCACAAATCCGGCAAAGTACCCACATACATAATCTTTGAAGATCCTCTTTTATGTGTCTAAAAGAACATGTATATATTTAAATGGGATTGAATAATAACATGAAGTCTGTAAGCTAGCAACATGCCTACATTTTTAAACTTAAATGGACACATGTACAGGTTTTCAACATCAGAACGCCTTTTTTCTCTTTTGTTCCATTGCACCTGCAACTCAATTGGTGCCATAAGCCTTCGATCACAATTGTCTGTGTTATAATGCTTTTTTATACACCTTACTCCACCTTCCCACAATGTCCTTAGTCTGACTAGTGCAGCAATAGTCCTAGGCTAAGAGCCATGACCCACATAAGTTGATGTGGAACCCTGCAACTTCTGGAACCCTGCAATCATGGACCTTGCATCCAGCCATTAGGTATCATTGATGGCAATGATCTCCAACTCAGAGATTACACCAGGATGTTCCATATAGGCACTTGCACTGTTCCTTCTAAACTGAGCAGGAGTCCTCCAACTACACTCCTGCCAGTAGATGATGCTGTTTCACTATCACATTTTCAATATTGAGGGACAGGCAAATTCTGCAGGACTTTAGGGAACTTGCCTGTCCCTAGAGATTGAAAACACAGCAATGAAGCACCACCTTCTACCAGCAGCAAAGCAGCTGGGGGACACTACAGAATTGTGTGATCACATTCCCAAAAAAGGAATGCTAAGAAACAACACCAAGAGAGGAAGCTATCAAGGTGCCATACAAAGCAAGCTTTTGCCACATATTAATTTACCACAGGAGTCACCAACCTGCTGAATCCCAGTCTGAGATACGTAGTCCGACACAGAAACTGTTGTTAAAAACATGTTATTTGAGCACCAGAAGTTATGAATTTGGTCAGATGTTGTTCTCCGATGATCTGGAAATGTATCTCCTAATTCATCTCCATGGGTTTGCTTTTAAGAGGTCTTAAGAACTTTCACTTATCAGATTAATCAAGGTGAATTTCGTGCTTTATAACAGTGCTTCTTTTTACAGAGCAAAGAAAAAATGGGAGGATAAAATCCCAGACCCCCGGAAGAGTAAACTTTTCATCACCAGTCTCCAGGTAAGAACACAGGGAGGTGTAAGGCTCCAGGAACCAGCAGATCACAGACTTCATATCAAATTCTTTCTTCAGGGGTGGGTCATAAAGGGGGTAATTCTATAAAAGTCACCAAATATGAGGTGCCAAGATGCAGCACACTATACGCTAAGGGGCCAATATTCAGACTGCAGGAGGCAGCCCGGCTAACTCCTATGGTCGGGTGTGAGACCAGATATTCAATGCCAGGCCATTTCCAGTGACCAGCACTGAATATCTGGTTTATTTTGGGCCAGTTTAATCGTAACCAGCCAAGTCGATATTCAGCACTGGCTAGTTAAGTTTAAACCGGCCAAAGATAGGCCTGCTATTTTCAGCGGCCCAATTTAGCCGCCAAACTCAACCAGCATTGCACTAAATATTAGTGGATAGCCAGTAATATTGCAGGATATAACCTGTTATCTGCTAAATGTTGACCGGGAATTATTCAGCAGGAGATAACTGGTTATCTCCCGCTGAATATTCCTGGATAGCCAGTTAAACACTATTTAACCGGCCAGGAGTCATTCCTGGGAAGTTAAATAGCGTTGAATATCAGGGGGAGGGGGGGGGGATAATTGTATAATGGCATCTAGGTGCTCAGATTCTATTATAGAATACTAGCGTAATTTGGCGTTTTCACGCCAATATTTAGGCATGCCCACTCACGCCATGTCAGTAACAGGCATAAATGTGTGCACCAAAATGCAGCATCTCATCAACTAATTTACTGTATTCTGTAAGCTACATGCATAAATGTGAGACCCGTTCATGCCCCACCCATGTACCTCCCCCTGTGTATGCACCCTTGTTTATGTGCTAACGGGGGAATTTGATATATGGTGCCAAAAATTAGATGCTACTTCCGCAATGAGCTTTTGGCATGTAAAAGACTTCTAATGAATGCAAGGTGCCGGAATGGGGGAGAAACTACAGATCTACGCAAAAAATACACATCCATTTATAGAATAGCACCTAAGTGTTTCCACGCGGATCTGCAAAAGGGGCATAAAGATGGAAGGGACATGAGTGGGTCATGGGTGTTCCCTTAAAATGAGCACAGTGTTATAGAATTGTGCAGATCTGCATCGAACTTACAAGCCAGGGTGTACACCTGGTTTCAGTTGGTGTAACTCCTCGCACCCAAAGTTGAGCACGGATCCCGATGCTAAGTGCTACCCATCCTGGTACACCATTCAACGCTCACTTTTTTAGTGCTGAATTTTGAGCACCATGTACTGAATCCAGTACTAAACGAGTTGTGCACTAAAGTTATACCCTCCGGTATGCAAAGCTATTTAACCGATGTGTAACAGAAGAAACAAATCTCCGCAGAAATATGTAGCATCGCACGAAACAGCGAAGATGACTCAAAAAAGTGGATGACACTCCAGGTAAAAATGACTGTTTATTGAAGGATGAACAAGACTCGACACAGCTGTGTTTCAGCCTATGTGGCCTGCATCAGGAGTCTCAAATAACACATAAAATCAATAAGTAAAATAAAATTGTCCTGTTCTGTTTCTGTTGGTGAGCTCTCAGGTTCCCTAAGGCCCCGCAAGGCCCCAGAGGACAGCCGAGCACCCCGAATCTTCACCCGCGGCGACCGCCGTTCACCGAGGGTTGAGCCCTCAGCTGCAGGCGGCCAGCAGGACTGCTGGAACCGCGGGGTGACGGCTGACCTGGATGGTAGTCAGAACGCAGTCTTTAAGGGAGGACTAGCAGAGGCGGCTAGCTCTCCGAGAGGGAACAGTCACTGGAGGATAGCTGGCAAGGACGGCCAGCACGTAGCACAGACTATGGAAGAGGGCTAGCCGGACGGCTAGCAAAAGTCGCAGTCTCTGAGGGTGGCTAGCAGGGACAGCTAGCTGAAGAAGACACAGTCTCTGAAGGGAGCTAGCAGGACGGCTAGCAGAAGTCACTGTCTCCGCAGGAGGGCTAGCAGGACGGCCAGCGGGAGGCACAACACTGAAGGAAAGGCTAGCAGGACGGCTAGGTGAAACGGAACACAGTCTCTGGAGGTGGCTAGCAGGACGGCTAGCAGAAGTCACTGTCTCCGCAGGAGGGCTAGCAGGACGGCTAGCAGGAGATACAACACTGAAGAAAAGGCTAGCAGGACGGCTAGCAGGAGATACAACACTGTCTCTGGAGGTGGCTAGCAGGACGGCTAGCAGAAGTCACTGTCTCCGCAGGAGGGCTAGCAGGACGGCTAGCAGGAGATACAACACTGAAGAAAAGGCTAGCAGGACGGCTAGCAGGAGATACAACACTGTCTCTGGAGGTGGCTAGCAGGACGGCTAGCAGAAGTCACTGTCTCCGCAGGAGGGCTAGCAGGACGGCTAGCAGGAGATACAACACTGAAGAAAGGCTAGCAGGACGGCTAGCAGGAGATACAACACTGTCTCTGGAGGTGGCTAGCAGGACGGCTAGCAGAAGTCACTGTCTCCGCAGGAGGGCTAGCAGGACGGCTAGCAGGAGATACTGTCTCCGCAGGAGGGCTAGCAGGACGGCTAGCAGGAGATACAACACTGTCTCTGGAGGTGGCTAGCAGGATGGCTAGCAGAAGTCACTGTCTCCGCAGGAGGGCTAGCAGGACGGCTAGCAGGAGATACTGTCTCCGCAGGAGGGCTAGCAGGACGGCTAGCAGGAGATACAACACTAAAGAAAAGGCTAGCAGGACGGCTAGCAGACGAGGAACACAGTCTCTGGAAGTGGCAACACTCCGGGATCTACTGTGTCGGCTTCTGACGAACGAAACGGAAGCACTGGACCTCTTCCGTTTCGTTGTTTAAATCCCCCGCCTGTCCTTCCCCTCACAACAGCTGGAGCCAATCCCCTTGGCCCAGGCAGGCAGAGGAGGCCTGGATTGGCCCACCTGCCCGGCGGGCGGGGTCTCCTGGGCGATGCGCCAATCCGGCGCGAGTAGGCGGGGCTGGTTCGCTGGTCCTCTCCAACAAGGAAGACGACGATGCCGGCGCCGCCATCTTGGCCGGCGTATCTCCTTCTCCGAGGCCGGCGCTTGCTCCCGCGGATCGCCGGCCTCGGAGCGGCCCGCGGCAGCGCCAGCCCTGTCGGCGGCTCCTCCTCGCCGCCCCGGATCCCGCGGCCTCCGCGGGTCCTCACCCCCTACTGCGGGCCGCCAGGTAAGAGCCCGGGACGGGACAGTATCCTCCCCGGATGCCCCCTTCTCCCTGGGCCCGGGTTTGGACGGATATCGGGCGTGGAAGGCTTTGACCAATTCTGGAGCATGTACATTCGCAGCGGGCTCCCAGGAGTTGTCTTCGGTACCAAAATATTTCCAGGATAACAAGTAATACAGCCTTCCCCGCCGCTTCTTTGAATCCAGCACCTCCTCTACTTCATACTCCGGATCCGGAGTAACCTCGAGAGCTTCATCGTCGGATTGGTGAGGGTGCCATCTGGACCCACGAAATTTCTTCAGTAAGGAGATGTGGAAGGCGTTGTGCACTCGTAGGGTCCTCGGTAACCGCAACCGGTACGTTACCGTTCCAATTCGTTCTTGGATAGCAAAAGGTCCAATGTACCGAGGTCCCAGCCTCCGGGAGGGCACCCGGAGTCTCAGGTACTTTGTGCTTAACCATACCTTCTGCCCCGGCTGGAGCACTGGGGCGGATCGCCGGTGGCGATCGGCAAAGACTTTATCTTTGGCAGCTGTTTTCTGTAGTTGTTCCCGAGCCATCTCCCAGACCCTCTGCAGATCCGCTATGGTTTGGTTCCCCACGGGGGTTAACGCTGGAGAAGGGAACGGCCCTGGAAGCCGAGGATGTCGTCCGTATACTAAGAAGAACAGAGAGTGTCCTGAGGATGAATGGTCACTTTGGTTATATGCAACCTCAGCCCATGGAAGCAGAGAGGCCCAGTTATCTTGACGTTTGTTGACAAATGCCCGCAAGAATCCTTTCAACGTTTGGTTAATCCTCTCGACCATGCCGTTGGTTTGGGGGTGGTAGGCGGATGAAAAGTGAGTCTCTACCCCCAAAGCCGTGCACAAGGCTCTCCAGAAGCGTGAGGTGAATTGAGGTCCTCGGTCACTGACGATCCGACTGGGCAGCCCATGTAACCGAAAAATGTGCTGAATGAAGGACTGTGCTAGAGAGGCCGCCGATGGAAGGCTCGGTAATGGAACAAAATGAGCCATTTTAGAGAAACGGTCTACCACGACCCAAATCACGGTGTGACCCCGGGAGCGGGGGAGGTCGGTGATGAAATCCATGGATAACTCCGTCCAGGGAGCGGTCGGTACAGGCAGTGGTTGCAGGTCCCCCACGGGGGGCCCAACTAGTGGCTTCGTCCGTGCACACACAGGGCACGAAGTAACAAATTGGAGAATATCCCGCCTCATATGCGGCCAGTGATACTGTCTTGCAATGAACCGGAGGGTCTTCTGATACCCGAAATGCCCGGCCCATCTAGATGAGTGCCCCCATTGCATTATTCTTTCTCGGTCGGCGGCCGGCACTAACTCCTTAGTCAGCGCGACTTCCCCGGTAGCCGCACTGAGACAAGCTGGATTTAACATAGGGTGGATCTCCTTGGTTTCCTCAGGAACTTCAAATGCTCGAGAGAGCGAGTCCGCCGGGGTATTCTGAGAAGCCGCCCGAAACACTAACTGAAAGTGAAACCTGGCAAAGAATAACGACCATCGGGCCTGTCGGGGATTTAACCGCTGAGCCTCTTGAAGATACAGGAGATTTTTGTGATCAGTGATTACCGTAAATCGGTGCTCCGCTCCCTCCAGCAGGTGCCTCCACTCCTGCAGGGCTAATTTCAAGGCCAAGAGTTCTCTATCCCCTACCGTATAATTCCGTTCTGCTGGGGAGAACTTACGCGAGAAGAATGAGCAAGGTTGACGCCGGTCTTCGGGGTTGACTTGCGAGATGACTGCCCCGGCCCCCAAGGCGGACGCGTCCACTTCTACAATAAAAGGTTTTTCGGGATCTGGAGCCAACAGGATGGACGCTGAATTGAACGCCTCCTTTACCTGACGAAAGGCCGCTTGCGCCTCAGGCGGCCAATCCCGGACCTTCGCGTTCTTTTGGGTGAGCGCCGTCAGCGGAGCTGTCAGTTGGGAATACTGAGGGATAAACTGGCGATAATAATTCGCGAACCCCAGGAAACGTTGCAGTGCCTTCAGTCCCAGCGGTTGTGGCCACTCTCGAATCGCCCGGAGTTTGTCCGGCTCCATCTGGAGGCCCCCGGGTAACAGAATATGTCCTAAAAAGGGTAGTGATCGCTGATGAAAGGCGCACTTACTGAGTTTAGCGAATAGACGGGCTTGTCGTAACCGGTGCAGCACTGCGCGGACGTGGCCCGTATGCTCAGCGGGGTCTTTGGAATAAACCAGGATGTCATCCAGGTATACAATCACCGTGGAGTTCAGCAAATCCTCAAGCACATAGTTGATAAGTCCCTGAAACACCGCAGGGGCATTACATAGGCCGAACGGCATCACCCGGTACTCGAAATGTCCCTCGTGGGTGTTGAAGGTCGTCTTCCATTCGTCCCCTGACCGGATTCGAACTAAATTGTAGGCCCCCCCGCAAATTCAATTTAGTAAACATATGTGCTCCCTGTAGCTTGTCAAAGAGCTCGGGAATGAGCGGTAGAGGAAAGCGATCCTTCACTGTGATGGCATTTAACCCTCGATAGTCAATACAGGGCCTCAAGGATCCATCCTTCTTGGTGACAAAAAAGAATCCCGCCCCAGCTGGGGACGTGGAGGGCCGGATGAACCCTCTCCGCAGGTTCTCCCGGATGTATTCTTGCATTGCCTTGGACTCTCCTCGGGACAGGGTATACAGTCGGCCCCGAGGTGGCATGGTATCCGTCTTCAAATTAATGGCACAGTCGAAAGACCGATGAGGCGGAAGCACCTCCGCTTCCTTTGGATTAAACACATCTGCGAAGTCTCTATAATCCATAGGCAGAGAGCCCAGCTCTACCCGTCCCCCACCGGGCACCATATTAAATGCCGGGCAGCTGCCGGTCCGGCCCTTACAACCGTTCTCCTGACAGGAGCTACCCCAAGCCTGGATACTTCCCCCGGTCCAGTCGATAACAGGACTGTGACACCGTAGCCACGGCAATCCTAGGACCACTGGGTGAATGGTCCGGGATAGCACCAGGAATTGGACTTCCTCCCGGTGATCCTCCCCCACCTGTAATCCCAACACGGGGGTGATCTCCGTGACCGGTTGGGGTAGAGTAGTTCCTTGGATGGAGGTTATTTGCAGCGCCGGCCTCCGCGGGAGCGTAGGCCAGCCCATTTGCTGCAGCAGTTCGAGCCCGATGAAGTTACCCCCGGACCCAGAGTCCACCAGGGCCCGGGTCTGGATCGTTGCCTCTTGCCAACGTAACGTTACTGGCAATGTTATCAAGGAGTCCGGTAGGGGAGCAGAGTGCCCCAAGAACCCTCCCCTCAGGGTGCCTTGGGGGAGGCGTTTCCCGGCCTGGCGGGACATGTCCGGATGAAATGTCCAGCCTCACCACAGTAGAGGCACAATCCGTTCGACAAGCGTTTCTTCCTGTCGGAGGGAGCCAGCCGTTGACGGCCCATTACCATCGGCTCTTCCCCATCCTCCTTGGAGTCCCGGTTCCCATGGCGAGGGGACGGCCCTTTACCCATCCGGGACGTTCCCCGCGCCCATTTCTGCCGCTCTGCCCGGGCTCTAGCCCGCTCCTGGAACCGGGTGTCTACTCGTATACAGAGCGAAATCAGGGCATCCAATTGTCCTGGGACCTCCCGTCCAGCCAATTCGTCCTTGATCCGCTCTTGTAAGCCTTCCATAAAGATGGCCATCAAGGACTCCGGATTCCAACGCAGCTCCGTGGCTAAGGTCCGAAACCGAATGGCATAATCGGCCACCGTCCCTTCTCCCTGATGGATCCGCAGCAGTTCCGACGCCACGGAGGATGGTCTGCCAGGAAGGTCGAACACCATCCGGAACCGGCGCTGAAATTCACTGTAGTCATCCAAGATGGGGTCCTGTTGTTCGTTTAGTGGGGCCACCCATGCCTGGGCTTTCCCTTCACAAAGGCCCATAATGTAGCCCACTTTACTTTGGTCCGAAGCAAATGCCTCCGGTTGCATCCGGAAGGCCAGGTTGCACTGGTTGAGGAACCCCCGACAACCTCCGGGGGTCCCATCATATCGTGCTGGTTCAGGGAACCGAGGTCCCGTGCGGAACCCTCCCAAACGGGGAGCTGCTGCGGCCCCCTGGACCGCAGCGGCCTGGTTCTGTACCTGAAGCGTAGAAAGTTGAGAGCATACGTTCTGGAGCGCCCCAGACAGGGCGTTCAGCTGCTCCTGCTGCTGCTGAAGTACCTTGGCCAGGTCCCGTAGGTCAGGTTGCGTCGGCGAGCTCATGGCTTCCGTTTCCTGTCCTGTTCTGTTTCTGTTGGTGAGCTCTCAGGTTCCCTAAGGCCCCGCAAGGCCCCAGAGGACAGCCGAGCACCCCGAATCTTCACCCGCGGCGACCGCCGTTCACCGAGGGTTGAGCCCTCAGCTGCAGGCGGCCAGCAGGACTGCTGGAACCGCGGGGTGACGGCTGACCTGGATGGTAGTCAGAACGCAGTCTTTAAGGGAGGACTAGCAGAGGCGGCTAGCTCTCCGAGAGGGAACAGTCACTGGAGGATAGCTGGCAAGGACGGCCAGCACGTAGCACAGACTATGGAAGAGGGCTAGCCGGACGGCTAGCAAAAGTCGCAGTCTCTGAGGGTGGCTAGCAGGGACAGCTAGCTGAAGAAGACACAGTCTCTGAAGGGAGCTAGCAGGACGGCTAGCAGAAGTCACTGTCTCCGCAGGAGGGCTAGCAGGACGGCCAGCGGGAGGCACAACACTGAAGGAAAGGCTAGCAGGACGGCTAGGTGAAACGGAACACAGTCTCTGGAGGTGGCTAGCAGGACGGCTAGCAGAAGTCACTGTCTCCGCAGGAGGGCTAGCAGGACGGCTAGCAGGAGATACAACACTGAAGAAAAGGCTAGCAGGACGGCTAGCAGGAGATACAACACTGTCTCTGGAGGTGGCTAGCAGGACGGCTAGCAGAAGTCACTGTCTCCGCAGGAGGGCTAGCAGGACGGCTAGCAGGAGATACAACACTGAAGAAAAGGCTAGCAGGACGGCTAGCAGGAGATACAACACTGTCTCTGGAGGTGGCTAGCAGGACGGCTAGCAGAAGTCACTGTCTCCGCAGGAGGGCTAGCAGGACGGCTAGCAGGAGATACAACACTGAAGAAAAGGCTAGCAGGACGGCTAGCAGGAGATACAACACTGTCTCTGGAGGTGGCTAGCAGGACGGCTAGCAGAAGTCACTGTCTCCGCAGGAGGGCTAGCAGGACGGCTAGCAGGAGATACTGTCTCCGCAGGAGGGCTAGCAGGATGGCTAGCAGGAGATACAACACTGAAGAAAAGGCTAGCAGGACGGCTAGCAGACGAGGAACACAGTCTCTGGAAGTGGCAACACTCCGGGATCTACTGTGTCGGCTTCTGACGAACGAAACGGAAGCACTGGACCTCTTCCGTTTCGTTGTTTAAATCCCCCGCCCGTCCTTCCCCTCACAACAGCTGGAGCCAATCCCCTTGGCCCAGGCAGGCAGAGGAGGCCTGGATTGGCCCACCTGCCCGGCGGGCGGGGTCTCCTGGGCGATGCGCCAATCCGGCGCGAGTAGGCGGGGCTGGTTCGCTGGTTCTCTCCAACGAGGAAGACGACGACGCCGGCGCCACCACCTTGGCCGGCGTATCTCCTTCTCCGAGGCCGGCGCTTGCTCCCGCGGATCGCCGGCCTCGGAGCGGCCCGCGGCAGCGCCGGCCCTGTCGGCAGCTCCTCCTCGCCGCCCCGGATCCCGCGGCCTCCGCGGGTCCTCACCCCCTACTGCGGGCCGCCAGGTAAGAGCCCGGGACGGGACAAAATCATAAACAAATTTACAGAACAAATATTGACACGGTAATAATAAACACAAATTGACTCCTGATGCAGGCCACATAGGCCGAAACACAGCTGTGTCGAGTCTTGTTCATCCTTCAATAAACAGTTATTTTTATCTGGAGCGTCATCCACTTTTTTGAGTCATCGTCGCTGTTTCGTTTGAAGCTATTTAACCGGCCAGGAACAGTTCCTGGGCAATTAAATAGTATTTAAGCACCTAACCACGGATATTCAGTAGGGGATAACCGGTTATCTCCCGCTGAATATCCCGATTAGCAGCTAGCCGCTAACCGGCTATATCGCATGACATAGCCAGTTAGGCGCGGATATTCAGCATCTAACTGGCTATGTTGAGCGGTCAAAATAGGCTGCTAAAATAGGCCTATCTTTGACTACTAAAAAGTTAACTGGTTAACGCAGCATAGCCGGTTAATATTTTAGCGGTCAAAATAAACCCTGATATTCAATGCCAGTCACCAGAAACAGCCCAGCATTGAATATCAAGGTTTAATGCCGATGGTGACAACAAATGCACTGCCCACCACTGGCTGAATATCGGGCCCATAGAACACTGCTTAGCACCCAACTAAGCACATAGCAGTAATCAGTGTGTTTCTTCTAGCAAAAAAGGTGCCAGTACTTAAATGCCAGACCACCCCTCAGGGGTGGGGTGATCACTGAGGGGACCCTCCCCACAATAGCCAGGCCCCCTGCAACCAGTCACAGAATCTATGACAGGGCAGAATTAGTGTGTAGGGCCTGAGCTCTTTCATTAAAACTTGGGGACCATGGGTGAATTTTAGCAGACAATGGAAAAGGTGTCGGTACTCAGTACCCCCAAGTACCCCCTCAAAAAAAGCCCTGGCAGTAATACTCTCACGCATAAGCCCTAGTATCCTATAACTTATGAATGTAATTAGCAACTAACTTTAAGTGACCTATTACAGAATGAGGAGGAAAATTATCTGTTTAGGGCTCCTCCACTCTGAGAAAGATATTGAACTGAATGCATTAAGAGATTTGTGTCATTTTCTAGATATGGAGTAAATGCTCAGTACGTCAGGTCTCCTAAATAATGCTTGGCATCAGGATATAATTAAGCACAAAAAGCATAAAGCGGAAGGAGACAGAGAGAGAAAGAGAATATTTCTGGTCTCAGATTTCCAAAAGGCTCCCTATCTTTGTATAGGGCTGCTTACTCCCTAAACTAACTGAATACGTGGTAACATAGTAGATGATGGCAGAAAAAGACCTGCACGGTCCATCCAGTCTGCCCAACAAGATAAACTCATATGTGCTACTTTTTGTGTATACCTTACCTTGAGTTGTATCTGTCATTTTCAGGGCACAGACCATATAAGTCTGCCCAGCACTATCCCCGCCTCCCAACCACAAGCCCCGCCTATACTATTTTCTCTTTATATGCTTTTAGAAAGGATATCTGGTGCTTCCTCAACTTCTTGATGGATCAGAATTTTCCAAACCTGGTCCGATGAAAGATGACCTGTGCAGTTGCTCTCTAGTGCTGGAAAGGTATGTAGAACTCCTCTACCTCATTCATAATTTGGGAAAGTACCAAATTCAGAACACAAAGGCTATTTCCCATCCCACTATTCTAGCCGAAGCATTCTTGAGTGAAAATATATATCTATGTAGAAAGAGAGACAAGACCCTAAGAAATAATATTTACTTAATAACATTCTCATTTGAATTTGATCCCATGGGCATGTGAGCTGTTTGGCCAACAGTCATTCATCAGTTATTTATTAGTAAGAATCACCCTCCTTTGAGCTTTTTTATGCATCATTTTTTATTTCTATCACAGGAAGATAAATGAGGACTCAGCCATGTTGACGAAGGAAATGAAGATGTGCCAGCTGTGCCACTCACTGGATCATGAACAAAGCACCATAGGGGGCACTGTGCCAACAGAGAACCTTGATGTCCAGTCATTCCCGCCATTGAAACTCACTGTCCAGGATGCTGTATCCAGTAAGAGCTCAGTAGAAAATGTGATTTCTCCATTGGCTTTCAATGGTCCATACTTAGTGTGTTCCCATGAACACACTTTGAATACTTTGCTATCAGAGCTCACCTTGGTCAAGAACATGGAGGAATTGACACAAAGACTCACAGGATATATAAAACTCCCTCAGTGTTTGACTGAGAACCTGCCACCACCATTGGCTGATTCACAGACTGGGACTTGCCCTCCTCCTTCTTCTCTTGGATATGTTGTGAATCCACCAGAATGTTGTATGAATACTACCTTATCCATGATGGTAAGAGGTGGTCAAACAGGAGAGGCCCTAGTGGATGGGACATTGCATGCACAGACTACTTCTACTGAAAATCTAACAACCCAGAGCATGGAAGGCAACTTTGAACACTTACAGTGCTCAGTGAAAAATGTGATGACACCCTCACCAGGGGAGAAACATATCTTCCCGTTGCTTTCCTCAGAATCAACTGAGTCACACAAGAAAGTTCCTGCCCAGTTGAGTTCAGTTGTCCACCCTTTTTCTAGCAAGAATGAATGCAAGGAACAGGGATTTCCTCAGGCTGAAGATGTTAGAGATTGTGGTATTCTGGTTCTTCCCAAGCTCCATGAAAGCTATGTAGAAACTTCTCCTTCTCTAGCCAATCTATTAACCATCTCACAGCTTGGGATCATGTCAACCAGCCAGGAACTGGTTGCTTCCAAAGATTTGGGAGAAAGGAAAGATGATAACATCATCATGCATTTCCCTGACCACACCAGTCCAGTCTTCTTGCAGCAAGTTGGAGACTATTGTTTTTTCCCTGGTTCCAAGCACAATGAACATTGCTTAGACAAAGGGAAAAACATAGAAGCTCCCAGTAAACAAAATGAAGCCAGTTATACTCCCAGTATCCAACAAGATGCCAGTGATTTAATAAGAAAGTCCAAGGGAAGTCCAGAATCTAGTGATGCCAGGGTAGAAGATATACCACAAACACACACCATCCATCAGCTGAAGAGATTAAAGAATGATTACTTTATGTTCCATCCGGTGTAATATCCCATGGCAAGCAATAGGAAAACACAAGGCCACCATTATGCTTTTCACTCACTGATCTTATGCCCAGACTCGACTATTGCAATTGTGTTTATCAAGGAATTCCAAACTTCGTGCTTAAACATCTTCAAATTCTTCAAAATATGGCCATTTGTCTCCTTTGCATCTTTCACGATCAGATCACGTAACAGCATACTTGAAGGATCATCATTGGTTCCCAGTTAGATTCCGCATCCAGTTTAAAATCTTACTACTTGTGTTTCAGGCTTTCTGTCAAGGGACTGCACCATATCTGTCCAGTCTGACGATTCCCTTTTCTCCTGCACGAGTCTTGAGGTATCTGAATGACCATCGCCTGTTGTTGCCAGGCCCTCAGCTAGCTCAAACGAAGAGCACTCGCCATCGTTCTTTCTTTTATATCGCCTCTGTTTATGCGTAGCGAGACCTCCTTGAAAAGTTTAAATCACTATTGAAAACCTGATTTTTTGAACAAGCTTACTCAACTGTAAACTCCTGAGTAGTGGAGTAACTGACTTGGAATTCAGTTATCATGGAAGTATGTGTCCTGCATGTTCGCTGCTTTTATTATGAATAATATGTGTTCTTTCCTTTCAAATATTGTAGTTCTCTGTTTTCCATTTCTTCTAATTTCTGTTTTAGAATTGTGAACTGCTTTGCCCTGCTTGTCAATTAAAGTGATATAGAAAGTACGGAATAAATAAATAACAAAAGCACATGAGAATGTGAGGTGTAGCCAATATAAAACTCACAATGCACAGGCAATATAAATAAGCATCAAGAAATTAACATAGTGGGAGCGGGACTTGGAGACCGAATTTACAGAAGCAGAATGGCGGAAAATATGTATGGAAGTCAAGAGAGCATCCGTTTGTGTCCTTATCAAGGAAAATGCATATAAAATATTGAGTAGATGGTATTACACGCCAGATAAAATAAAGGCAATGTTTCCCAATGCTTCAGACACCTGTTGGAGATGTGAGAAGGAGAAGGGCACCTATTTTCATATTTGGTGGGAATGCCCAGTTTTACAGGTGTTCTGGAAAGAAGTAATAAAGTCATCAACTAAGATGGTGGGTATCTTGTTCCCCCGCGATCCAAAATGGTGTCTCCTGGGTTGGGGAAATAGAGGGGGGAAGAAGTGGCAAAGCAGAATAATGGGTATGGGTCTGGCCGCTGCAAAAACAATGGTGGCACTAAAATGGAAACAAACCAGGGGACCCACAATGACAGAATGGGTAGAGAAACTTAGATTGGTAGCTGCTATGGAAAAGATGACAGATAGACGCAAGGGGCATCATAATCCCAATGCAGAGGAATGGATACATTTGGAAAAGTTTTTTTTGGTTGGGGAAATTTAATGAAGAGGGTGGGATAAACCAAAGAAATAAGAAAAAGGGGGTGGGGAAGGGGAGGGGGGATGGGAGGGGGTAGGGGGAGAAAAAGAGGCTTGTGGAAAAATGTTTATATATTTGTAAGTTGAATTGTTGAGGGAACCTGTGGTTCCGGAATGTTGTCAACCTGTTTGATTAATAAAAAATTTATAAATAAAAAAAAAGAAATTAACATAGTCTAGAAAATATGAAGTAGAAAAAAGTCAAGTAATGTTAAGGGTAATGTGAGAATTCAGCAAAAGGATACTGTTTTTGAACAATTTTTGTGCTTTAGATTTTTTTGTTTTTTGCTCCACTTATAAAAAAATGAATAAGTACAAAATGTAGAAAATCAAGCCATTGGGATGTAGGAGGAGCCAATATTTTTAGTGGACTGGTCCCCCAGACATCCCAGGAGAGCAATGGGGCACTTCTGTGTACTTCATTAAAATGCTCCCGGGTACACATCTCACCTTTGCTCCCTTATCTTGTTCCCTGAGCTCTCCGAAACCCACCCAAAGCCTACTGTTGTTCCCCCCCCCCCCCCCACTGTATAGTACTACAATAGCCCTTATGGATGAAAAGGGCACCCAAGAGACATTTAGCTCACTTCTTGTGATTATTATGGACACTGGACTGAACTCTGGCCTCTATGACTCTGAGAATTGATACATATTGTGCATCCTTTCCCTCAAATTCACATTTATTTGTTTTTCCTTCCACTTTACCTTTTGATAGCTAGTCTCCTCTGTGTACAGTCTTTTGTTCTTCTCCTGTATGAACTTGAGTCATCTATTTTCTCTCTCATACTTTAATCTGAAGACCTTTCTCACCTGTTTTTAGATATAGAATATTTTCCTCCGTAGTTTTTCTCTTCCTCCTTCTCTCGATCCTGACTCTATTTTCTCCCTTCTTATTATCAACCTTCTCTGTATGCCTTTTCATCTGTTACCCTGGGACACCTCTTGATGTTCTCTTACCTGTATCCTGAGATGCCCAGACTTGGTAAAGGGCTCCTGCAATATATTTCATTTCTTAGCTATGATCTACCCTGCACCCCTTCATTCCCTTGTAAAACCCCTTGTTTCAAACTGCCCCTGTCTCTTTCCTTCTTTATTTCTATTTGACCTAATTGGGACAGTTAGTGGGAAGCCATCCCCGCTGTGTTTGTTCTATTCCTTTTCCTACCTTGTTTAATGCCAGATTTATTGATATTTCCTAGCAGTGTAGCTTTGATAGTGATGAGCAACTTCCCATTTAGTGGTCAGGTGTATGTGTTAAGTTTAGATATTACTTAATTAAACAAATTTCCACCTAATGAAAATGATATAAATCCTTAAATGTAGTGCCATTCTGTAAGTGATACAGGAAGGAAAAAGGCCTCACAGAGCTCCGAGATTACAACCATCTAATAGAGCTTTAACGGGTCTTAATAGATCCTCTGTTCATCATTGGCAAAAAAAAAAACCTTCCAGGAGTGATACGTTGTATTCAATATCACTCACAAATTTGCAATTATACTGAACAGGTCTACATTCTTTTTTTTTTTTTTTTAATTCTTTATTTATCAATTTTAACATTCATAATATTTACTTATGAGTGATAATACACATGTATGAAAATTACAAAGAAACAAATAGAGTCTGCAAATAAACATTGCGAAAATAATATTCATACTAACGCCCACAATTTAGGTAATTGATCCAAGACTTTAAGAAATACAATATAATACCAAAACATATTAAATCCAAAAGAACAGCTTATTTCCCAATCGGGTGACTCAGCTCTACCATACAGTGTTGCATATGTGACTAAACTTGTACATTTACCTCTTCTCTGCTTATCAAAAAATCTTCCAACTGTTTTGGGTCAAAAAATTGATATTGCTTAGACTGAAGTTTTATCCTACATACACATGGGAATCGTAAAAGAAAATCTGCGCCTATAGCATTAACTCTAGGACGTAAAGATAAAAAAATCTTACGTCTCTGTTGAGTATCTCTAGCTAAATCAGGGAAAACTCTAATCTTTGAACCCAAAAACATGGAGTCTAAATGCCTCAAAGAAAGCTTAAGGACTGCGTCCCTATCCATTTCCATCGCAAAAGTTACCAATAATGTGGTTCGTTGAGTAATAACCTCTAAAGAGGACTCTAGGAATGCCGTAAGATTCATTGCACCTTGTTGTAAATTTTCTGGTGGTTTCCCACCAGTTTGAATATAATAGGCACGTGTTATAGGTGGCAACGAAGTCTCCGGCATTCCCAGAGTCTCCACAAAGTATTTTCTAACCATTTGAATTGGTACCACCAAAGGAGACCGAGGAAAATTTATAAAACGCAAAGTCAATCTTTTGGATTGATTCTCCAAATACTCCAGGCGTCGTGAGGTAAAATTCTTGTCTTTAATCAAGGATTGGCCCAAAAGTTCAAATTTTTCAGTTTTCTCTGTCAATTTTTTAACCTCAGAAGCTTGGGTTATATTAGTTTGTATCTGATTTAATGCTGTCTCTGAAAGAACTTTTATGGTCTCCATATTTTTCCGAATTAAATTTTCTAAAGCTGATTGAGTAGTCGAAGTTAAGTCCCACAGTGACTCTAATGTCACTACAGCAGGTTTTTTGATATTCCCAACCAAGAAATCCGGAAGAGGGGCCTTAGAAGCTTGCTCCAAGGTACTCACTGTTTTTTCTAACATCTGAGCAGCTGTTAATCTTGGACTAGCTTGGGCTCCAGTTGTCGGTTCGTGCAGGCTCCCTCCCTGTTCGCCCGGCTCTCTTTCTGTGGCCCTGGCTCCAGGACTTGCTTCGAACGCTTCACTTCCGGGTTGCGGGGGTGCTGCACGCTCGACGGGGCTCAAGGAAGCCCCGTCTACGCTGTTGTCTAGCGCCGAAGTGCCAGTACGGGGAGAAGGAGTCGATGCCGACATGGGACCAGACCCAACACAGAACTGCTCCAGCGTCGTCTGGCGTGACTGGGGCATCCCGCCCGATACATGGGGAGCCTCTCGGACTTTGCCTCTCCTCTTACCCATTTACAATCGGGTAAGGTTCACCACCAGGTTAGCTCACGAGCAGGTCAGGAGTGCGTCCGTTTAGGCTGTTCAACAAGTCGCCATCTTGGATCCTGTTTTTATCGAACAGGTCTACATTCTAATGCAAAAAGTATGGTATTGAAAGAGCACTTATCTTTCAAACCACTAGCTGCCAGCACTAGGAAGTTCTTCAACTAGAGTTAGTTCCTTCTCTCCCTCACTCCAAGCTGACGATGGCCAGCATTTCGTCTTGCTGCTTCAGGGTCTTGGTGGCGGGGCTGCTTTGGAAACGGTCTCAGGTTCTTTCCTGCCGTGCAAAGCTCTATTAGATGGTTGTAATCTAGGAGCTCTGTGAGGCCTTTTTCCTTCCTGTATCACTTACAGAAAGCCACTACATTTAAGGATTTATATCATTTTCATTAGGTGGAAATTTGTGTAATTAAGTATTATCCAACGATTGTGTATTTCCACACCCTAAATATAATTTATATGTGTTAAGTTTAGACCATCTTGTTCTAGGTTTTGCATGCTTTGTATTGTACCTATTTATTGCAGTTTTCCTTGGTTTGCCTGTTATAAATTTTCTATTACGCTGTGGTTTTTATTTTTCTAAGACAAAGATAGTTACCCAGACTATTCTGGTGCAACAAACTCCAGATATGCTGCACTCAGTAGCAACCTCCGTTTGAGTGATATTTCTACTGTGTACATGGAAGGTGACATTCAGGCTTATTTTCGAAAGTGATCGCCGGCGATCTTCCGACATAAATCGGGAGATGGCAGGCGATCTCGCAAAAGCAGCAAAATCGGTATAATCGAAAGCTGCTTTTTTGACACCATCGTCGCTTTCCCGTCACCGCGCCGGTGAAAGTTCAAGGGGGCGTGTCGGCGGTGAAGTGAAGGAGGGACATGGGTGGGCATGGGCGTGGCTACCAGATGGCCGGCTTTTGCGGATAATGGGGAAAAAAAGTGGCATTAATCAGTATTTCACCGGGTTTACTTGGTCCTTTAATTTTCACAACCAAGCCTCAAAAAGGTGCCCCAATTGACCAGATGACCACCGTAGGGAATGGGGGATGACCTCCCCATACTCCCCCAGTGGTCACCAACCCCCTCCCACACTAAAAAAATAAAAATAAAAACCTTTTTTGCCAGCCTGTATGCCAGCCTCAAATGTCATAACCAGCTCCATGACAGCAGTATGCAAGTCCCTAGAGCAGTTTTTAATGGATGCAGTGCACTTCAGGCAGGCAGACCCAGGTCCGCCCCCCCCCCCACCTGCTACACTTGTGGTGCTAAGTGTTGAGCCCTCCACCCCCCCCAAAACCCACTGTACCCACATGTAGGTGCCCCCTTCACCCATTAGGGCTATGGTAGTGGTGTAGAGTTGTGGGGAGTGGGTTTGGGGGGGATTTGGGGGGCTCAGCACCCAAGGTAAGGGAGCTATGCACCTGGGAGCTATTTGTATATTTTTCTAACATTTTTAGAAGTGCCCCCTAGGGTGCCCGGTTGGTGTCCTGGCATATCAGGGGTACCAGTGCACTACAAATGCTGACTCCTCCCATGACCAAATGCCTTGGATTTCACCAGGTTTGAGATGGCCGGCATTTTTTTCCATTATCACTGAAAAACACAACCGGCCATCTCAAACCCGGCGAACTCTGGCATTTGGCCGGGCTACACCATATTATCGAAAAAAAGATGGCCGGCCATCTTTTTCGATAATACGGTTCCAGCCAGCTGTAGCGCCACCGCCAAAATAGATCACCAGCGACCTATTTCGCCGGCGACGTTAGATTATGCCTCTCATTGCCTCTTCCTGGGATTCATGCTTTTCTATTTGGTCCTGGTTTACTTCTGACATTTTTTTTTTTTATTGAAAACCTACTTCTTCTTGTTGTCTCCGTAATCTGCTTTAGTTGTACAACCATACATTGGTCTTAAGTATCCGGATGAAGAAGGCAAGCAGCTTGTATACATTTCTTTTCTTTTTGAATTTTTTGTTTCCAAGTACATTTCATAGTTAGTTTTAGGATGTAATCCCAGATTGTCTATAAGATTTGTTCATCTATGATGATACCCAACCTGTTACCTTTCTTAGATATTTTGTAACCATTCTCTGCTGTTCCTCTCAATGATCCACTTTATTTTTTTGTCTTTTTTCCTACCCTTGTTGGCGGGTCCTTCCCTCTCTTCACACCATGTCTTTCACTTCTCCCCTATCACTGAGAATGGAGCTGCTGTGGTTTTTCGCTAGAGAGAGGTAGAGTTGTAGGGAACTTGAGGGGGCTCAGACCCTAATGTTTGTATTTTCAGAGCACCCCTGTGAATAATGAAACAAGGGTTACCTGTAAGATTTATTTCATCCCCCCTCCCTAATTATTCTGTGTGCTGTTTTCAGTCCTTGCTAATTAGATCCAGCTGTGAAATTGTGCAAGGACAGCCATGTGACCCATACTCCTCCTAACTAGACTGGCCCCAACAACATGTTTACGCATTTAGCGTGATTTGTTGGGCAAACAATGGGTGAAGGGGAAGTGGACCCTTCACTGAGACAGATGTGTGTGGGTGTGGAGAAGATTATAGAAGCTTGCTTAAGATCATGGGAAGGGAGGTGTGTCTTGAGAATGGAAAAAAATATTCTGTTTTGCTGACCAATGTTAAGATCACGTCTAGGGCAAGATACTGTACAAGACAGCTTAAGAATTTATTGATTGTGAACTTTGTTACAAGCTTTTAGTAGACAAGAACATGTATGTAGAGTGTTCCAATGTAATTAAGATAACTTCAATGAATATTTAGATTTTATATTAATCTTAGGGTCAGATGATTGATTAGTGGGATGTGCTAAGATCGCAATTAGTTTCCGGATTATTGTATAATATGTATGGTGTTAATATGAGTGGCAGACAACGTTTCAGGGGGCTTCCTTGCTCCCAGGGAAGTGAACTGGCTTTGTGACAAGAGGGTCTCTCTAATAATTTCTTTTCTGTATTTCAGACTTGCAATAGCCTCTGCTTGAGTGACTATTTACCTGTTTCTAGAATAAACTTTTCTTTCTTATTTCACTTCTGAGTAATATTTGTCTTGTTAATGTAAGAAACAAAAAACCCAGGAACGTGAGTGCTCCTGCTATAGCCATTTGGGGTAGGCTCATGGGAGGCGATTGTCTAATGTGTGATCATCATAAGCAGACCCCCATACATCACTGTATATGTCACTACCCCAGAAGGATTGTTTGGATATGATCTATGACACATTTGAAACTAGACCTCACCATCATCAAATACCTTCTGAATTCTTGAGCTTGGTAGCTAATGTAGCACTCACTGAAAATCTATCTACAAAAAAAAGGAGTGGCTATGGGGGTGACATTTTCCCCCTCTGTGGCATGTCTATATATGGTTAAGTTTGAGACACAATGGATACAAACTAATTCTTGGTCACATTGCATCTGTAAATGGCTCAGATGTATAAATGATGCATTTTTATTGTGGAAAGGAGACAGTTGGAAGATTTGTTTTGATGGTTAAATGATTGAGATTCTAATATAAACATTACCATACAATCATCATTTCAAACCATTGATTTTTTGGATGTTCAAATACAGCAAGAAGATGATAAGTTTAAGACTTCCGTTTATACTAAACCAACAGATCGGTTTTCAATATTACAATGAATTCAAAATGTCATTCACAAATATATTGAACAGAATCGGCCCCAGCACTGATCCTTGAGGCACTCCACTACTCACCTTTCCTTCCACTCAGTGAATTCCAATAATCACCACCCTTTGGCATCTGTCTGTCAACCAGTTCCTAATCCAGTTCACCACTTTGGGTCCTAACTTTAGCCTGTCAAGTTTATTCAAGAGCTTCCTATGAGGAACCGTCTCAAAAGACTTTGCTGAAATCTAAGTAGCTTACATCTAGCACACATCCTCAATCCAGTTCTCTGGTCACCCAGTCAAAGGATTCAATCAGAATGAGGAGGGCACATCATTTTTATTTTATTTTTATCAGCAAATGTACTATAATCAAACAAAACACTTGATAACAAGAAACAGAGCAGTGCACAATTACTAACACAACAAAAGAAATATTAATAATACAAACATAGGCATCATTTTACTAAGGTGCACTAACAGATTTAGCATGTGCTGATTAGCGTGTGCTAAAATGATAAGATGTCTGTTATATTCCTATGGGCATCTTATCATTTAGTACACCTCAATCATTAGTGCACTCTAAGGGGCACATTTTTGAAAGAGAAAAATGTCCAAAAAGTGTCATAAGGCACCATTTGGACAAATTTCTACTCAACATGTCCAAATCGATATTTTCAAAATCTATTTTGCAGATGTTTATCTATGCAGTTCATCTGCAGTGCGTCCAGATCACAAGGGGACATGTTTTGAAGGTGGGATTAGGACGTGCCTAACACTTTTACAGCCATAATGGAACAAAACCAAAATATCTAGGGTGAAAATGTCAATGTTTTAGTCTAGCCCTTTTTTTTCTAACAAATAAGATACAAAAGATGCCCTAAATGACCAGATAACCACTGGAAGGATTCATGGATGACCCCCATTACTCCCCCATTGCTCTCCTGGGATATCTGGGGGACCAGTCTTCTAAAACTGCTGGCCCCTCCTACATCCCAATGGCTGATGTTTGAATGAATTAAAAAAATAAAAAAGATAAAACAAAAATGCAGAAAGACATCTGAATCCCTAACACTCAAATTACAACACCACTGACCTATTGCTCAACTGGAGGACACCAGAGTCACTATAGAGCTAGGAGTAACTCAAGTCATATAAGAAATGACAGAACTCCAAGATTAACCAACTCTTGGTGTATTATCCAGAACTCTTTCTTCTTCATCTATCAAGATAAACTTGTGACCCTAAAATAGTTTTGCTTTGTTATACACAGTCTCAAGATCCAATTCTTCTTAGGTTTGAAAACAAAAGTCACTAAAAATTAGAGGTTCCTGCACTGGTCCCTCTTAGCTGAGTGGGTGTCCTCCAGCTGCATTGCTCTGAGTGGGGGGGGGGGGGGGGGGCAGTGCCATAATATTATGTTTTCAATTGCTATGGACATGCTGGTTCCCTGCAATCCTGCAAAGCTCACCTGCCCTTCACTATTGACAATTTGATAGTGAAACAGCGCCCCTTACTGGCAGGACAGTAGGTGGAGGACTCCTGCTGAGCTTACAGGGAACAGTGCCTACCCACTTAAATCTCTTGTGCAGGATTATCTACTGATATTCAGTTACACTTAATCGGATAGTATCACTGAATATCAGCACTAAGTACAAAATTCAAAGCCGGCAATTTTTTGGGTGGTCTGGTGGCAAAGCTGGCACTTATGTGGTTAAGTGCCAATATTCAGCACTTAACTACATAAATTGACTAGACAAAAAGGATTGCATAAAACACAGTCCTATCTTTGCCCAGTTTAACTTGTGCAGTTAAGTGTTGAATACCACACTTAGGGGCTCGTTTTCAAAAC
The DNA here is from genome assembly GCF_901765095.1 of Microcaecilia unicolor. NCBI lineage: Eukaryota > Metazoa > Chordata > Amphibia > Gymnophiona > Siphonopidae > Microcaecilia > Microcaecilia unicolor. The sequence continues at coordinate 378,440,946 of NC_044031.1, forward strand.
AGAAAACATCCAAAAAAGCGGTTTGTCAGCAGTGCATCAAAATTGGAAGGAAGCGTACCAGCCTCTATGACAGCTGGAAGGTCTCTGCAGTAGCCTAGTGATCAGTGCAGTGCATGGTAGAGAAGGGGACCCAGGTCCATATCCCACTCTAACTGTTACACTTGTGGTGGAAAGAATGAGACATCCAAAACCCATCAAAACTTATCATCTGGAGGGCTCAGAAAAGAAAATCTCACTGAGCACAAAACGTCTAATGGCCACTTTCGAAACAAAAAGTCCTGTTTCAGGTTCAAAAATAGTCGTATGCCACTTGATTTTTGGACGTTTTCAGTAAAACATCCAAAATTGGATTTAGACGTTATATCGAAAATGCCCCTTTTGACCAGATAAGTGAAAGCTAGTCGCACATACCTGGATATTCAATGCCAGTGCTGGACATAGCCTGACATTGAAATCCGGGCCTAACACCGCCATTAGTCAAAAAAAATGCTGACTGCTTCCTGCTGAATATTTAGCCTTTAGTGAAATTTTCCACCTGATATTCAGCCTACGACAGTCTGCAGTTTAAAGTTCTTACTGCCACAAGTTGAATCTAGTGTGGATATTCAATGCCAGGCCATGTCTCGACACAAGAACAGAATATCTGACCCAAACATTATGCAGGTGCCGGCTGATACTGAGTGCCAGTGTTCGCATAGCTAAGCTGCATAACTGCCGGCAACTCTCCGGCTGTCTCCAGACCACCCCTGCACTAACTGGATAATGCTGCGGCAGTCAGAGCTGATATTCAGCATCATTGCCCAGTTAAGTGTTGCTGAATATCGACCACTGGCACACTGATCATGGTTTAATCGAGCAGGAGCCTCCCCTGCCTTCTTAAACCATGCTGAATATCGACCCCTTTGAATAGAAAGTTATACACTCAGCCCTAGTAAATTTTCAGAGTTTACAGTTTATTAAGATTTGTTACACCATTCTAACTGCCACAGCAGGGCAGAGCGGTGTACAGGCTAAAAATACATTTAAAAAATGGAAAAGGAAAAGAACTCCATTAAAATATAGGAAAGATATCCATTCACACAAAGACAGAGAAGACAAAGAGGGAGACTGAGCACACAGAGATTGAAAGAGGATAACAATGCTAAAAAAAAAAATCTCAGAATTCTCAAGAATTGAGGTAAATACTGGCTATGCTAGTTCATCAAAGGCTTGCCTGAAAAGCCAGGCTTTTAAATTGGATTTGAAAGTCTTTAGGGAAGAGTCATTGTGAAGAGAAAGGGGGAGATTATTCCAGGCGTGAGGGGAAAGAAAAAGCACTATATCTGGGGGGTTCCAAGTATGCAAGTTTAGGACTAGGTAGTACTAGGCAGTGATCATTTAAATGCAGAACTCTCAAAGTTAGTAGCATCAGTTTTCTGAATATTGGGCCCATAGTTTATATACAGAATGCCCAAAATTTGGCGCTTCTATGTATAAGAATACTTGCATTCTAAAGTATAATTTATTCTGGCATATTCAGTGGCATAGCAGCCAGCTCTGTGGGTGCTTGAGTACCCCCAATATTGAACAAACTCATTGATTGTGTTCAAAGAGGGATAATTTCTATGGGGTTTAGCACTCCCAATCACCTTGAAAAATAGCTAGTATGGAGCCACTGAATATAGGAATAATTTGAAATGTGTAGATTAGACCTCCTTTCAATTTTTTTTACCAGACATCATGTAGAAAACTGACCTGATATAAGTTTATTGCATAGGTTTCTGAGTGCCTCTGTACCCATCCTTGGATCTTGCCCTCCCCCCCCCCCCCCCCCCCATCTCAGTTTGGCTCTGGATTTAAAATTTAATTATTCGCCTTTTCTATATACAAGCTCAAGAAGGTTACAATTCAGGCACACAAGTTCTTTCCTTGGCCGGGGGCGGGGGCTACAATCTAAGTAATATTCTTGACTGACAATGTGTATTGTTCCTTGTGAGGGAGTGGGTGATATAAGCTTGGGTTTCCTTAAAGACAGTCCTTCACTGAGACGGAGACTGAGCTACCTTAGGGCCCTGTTTACTAAGGTGCGCTAGCGTCTTTAGCATGTGCTAAAAATTAGCTTGCGCTATACACTAGAGACACCTATATATTCCTATGGGTGTCTAGCATTTAGCATGTGTTAATCATTAGCATGCGCAAAAAACACTAGCGAGCCTCTAGAATGGCTTAGTAAACATAATGTAGGGAGAGCTAGCCTGCTGAATCAGGAGGGCAGGGCTCAGGCAGGGCAGAAGTTAAAAGCACTATGGCAAAACATAACAGTGAGGCCCAGAGGGATTGGGTGCTCCAGGAGGGATTCCAAGCCTGGGCAGCAGGAAATGTCAAGAGGTGATTTCTAGCCTATGACTGTAGTGTTAGAAGACGGGTCAAGGTGGGAAGCCTACAGAGTTCATGTGAAGTACTGAAGTGAGCCTGCTAGGAGCAGTCACTGTGGGCCCTATATTCAGACCACGGGAGGGAGACCAGCTAACACCTGCAGACAGCCCAGATATTGAATGCCGGGCTATTTCTGGTGACCGGAATTGAATATCTTGGGTGTAATTTGGCCCATTTAAATTTAACTGGCCAAGCTGATATTCCGCGCTGTCCGGTTAACTTTAAACTGGCCAAATATATATTCCTGTTATTTCAGCAACCTAATTTGGCTGCCAAACTTAGCTAGGGATGCGTTGAATAATAGTAGATAGATCTCCCACTGAATATTTGCAGATAGCTAGTTAAGTGCAATTTAATTGACCAGGAGCGGATCCTGGCAGGTTAAATGGTTTTAAATATCGGGAGGTGTGAGTACAAGTTTGAGTCAATGAAGCTGGGCATACCAGATCTGTGACAATAACAGAGTTTTGGTACTTTTTTGGTATTATAATAAAGACTTTTCTTTTGGTTTAAACACTGTTGCCTGCATCTGCCAAAGGTCCATGCCTGGACTCTAGCCCAAGTTACCACATTTCTTTGTTAGGAAAAGTGGCCATTGCTATTGCATAGATGGTAGAGGGCTATTGTAAAAATCCCAGAAATTATCATCAGTCCTTGGGGATGGTGCCTTTGCTGCTGGTATACTCAAGGAAACCTGAACCAAGTCTTCCGTCTTCCAATTACTTCTTTTTGGCAGTTTTGGCTTCACAACCTCCATCTTGGCTACTGGCCTCTTGACTTTCAGCACTGAATCAGGGTTCGTTTCCCAGGTCCTGGCAAATTTGGGCAGGTTGTCCAGATAATGCTGGAGGATTTTGGCTATGCATGAGCCTTCCATGTGTTTTTCAGCCCACAAACCTTAAAATAAAACAGCTGATATTAAGATGACATAGAAGCTACAAGCGAGAAAGCATAGAATTACTGGGAGTTACTGGATATCTCCTGCTTTTCACAAATTGTGACAGTAGGCAAGGACTGTAGCCCTGCTTTTCTTCAAGACATTAGGGCTGCTAATGTCTGAATGAATTAGGAGATGAGAAAGGTTGTTGAGGGCACCTACATGGCTAGTGTGATCAAATTTTTATGCATGTGACTTGTGACTCCCCCCTCCCCCACAACAAGGAACTACTTTCCACTTAAATCACTCTATAAGATAATAAAAGAGTTTCCAAACTTTGATATCTCTGGCTTAGTGTCTTTTTTGTTTTTTTTTCATTTTCAGTCCTTGTTTCTATTTCTTTCTCCCCCACCCCCATTTCTGCTTCTGGTGGTCTCCTTCTTTTTTCTTTGCTATTTTAGTTCCGTCTCTTCCTTCATTAACTTTCCTTCAGCAGTGGACACTTTTCTGTCCCCCTTTTCAGGCATGTTTTGTATAAAGCGATAATGCCTGTTTTGAAAGAGTGCTTATTGCCAAAGCTGCACATGTGGATAAACTTTCATACAGAGAGAGGTGGGGGGGGGGGGGGGGGGGGGGGGGGGGGGGGGGGAGAAAGAAGCCAGAGGCCTCAGAGGTGACATGCCATCTAAAGAATCAGTGGCTCTGGCATTAGAGTAGCCAAGTGCAGGAAGACAAGACCCCAGCACCTGAAGAAGTCAAGGCTTTTTTTTTTTTTTTACATTTGTACCCCATGCTTTCCCACTCATGGCAGGCTCAATGCAGCTTACATGGGGCAATGGAGGGTTAAGTGACTTGCCCAGAGTCACAAGGAGCTGCCTGTGCCGGGAATCGAACTCAGTTCCTCAGGACCAAAGTCCACCACCCTAACCACTATGCCACTCCTCCACTCAAATGGAGCAGCAAGGTACTACTACTACTACTATTTAGCATTTCTATAGCGCTACAAGGCCTACGCAGCGCTGCACAAACATAGAAGAAAGACAGTCCCTGCTCAAAGAGCTTACAATCTAATAGACAAAAAATAAATAAAGTAAGCAAATCAAATCAATTAATGTGAACGGGAAGGTAGCATGAGCTCAGGTCCTACCACCTGAACAAGTAGCAAGTGGTGAGGAGACCAGGCTTGGCCACCTGAAGAAGCAGTGGCCCAGTGCTAAATGAAGCAGTAGGGTGGTGAAGAGGCCATGCCCCACTACCTAATGAAGTAGCAGCTCTGCAATGAGTGGAGCAACAAGGAGTCCAGGCCCTGCCACCAGAAGAAGCAGATGGCTGAAACTCTTTCCTCCTTCCCAATCGGCAGAGGCCTGAGGATGGATGACCAAAGCCCAAACCAGTTCCCAGGTCCCTCTTGCTGATGTGGCTGGGCTGGGGTGAAGAAGTGGAGGATAGGAAGCCTGGAGCGGGGAATATTTGAGGGAAGGGAGGAAGCAACAAAATGGAAGAGGGAGAGAGGTGAGAGAAAGGGAGGTATGTAGGGTCAGAAAGAAAAGTGGAAGAGAACACTGGGTGGGGAAAAGGAAAGAAGAGGAGAGGAGAGAAAACATGGAGTGATGACACAGGAGACAAAAGGCAAGGGGAGAACAATGATTGGGATGAAAAGAAAGAAAGATTGTGCCATGTACACCCCTTCTCCTGCTTGCACACTCCAGAAAACACTCCCCATCTACCTGCACGCACTCCACACTACATACCTACCACCCAGTGTTATACTGCAATGTCAGAGGACTTCAAAGTTTGAAGTTCAAACCAATCAGGTTTTTATGATTTGCAAACAGCAGAGGAAATGCATGCCAATAAATCTCACAAATATTCATTACACCTTCCCTATATATATGAGTACAATATTTCCAATCTAGTTACTAATACCAATAACTCCCCACAAAAGTAACTACATACTTTCTTTTCGATACAGCTTTATTAACTTTTCAAACAATAATGATTTCATCACTTCAAGGGAGAGAGTGAGATTATATTTTAATTAGGGGAAAGGATGTGTGTTAGTGAGAATGTGTATGCTCAATTGAGGTACTATTGGCAAGGGGAAACTGTATTTAATAAATAAAGGATTTGATAAAAACTGAAAAGTTAATAAAGCTGTGTAGAAAAGAAAGTGTGTAGTTACTTTTGTTGGGAGGACAAATATTCATTAGGGATATCCTGATAACATGACTGGGCTGCAGTCCTCTGGCACTGCAGTTTGATACCTCTCTTTTCTATCAAATCCTGCAAGCACACCTCACATACACATATCCTTATACCCAGCTCCATATGATCCACATCATCCTCCCTGACCCCCGACCCACCACTGACTGACCTGCACATCTCCACACACACATCTACATTCTTTCTAAAGACACAGATACATGTACCTGACTAGACATACATACCTCATATATGCCATCTCCTACCTCACACAGCCCCCAACCTACACACTTCCTGCTACCCTCATGAGGCAGACTTCACTACAAGCATCCTGAGTCACTCACACAAACAAGACAGTCTTACATTGTTAGGGTACATTTTCCAAGTTGTTCCATTGTTCTTCTCTCCATATCTGTTCCCCCCTCACCATTCCTCCTCCCTATTCTACTACCAATGTAAGACAGTGCTGTAGTGAGGCTATACCTGGGGTATGGAGGTCAGTAGTATGTATCAGCATCTTGAACAATCATGGCTAGTGGACTTGAGAAGATATTAAACAACAAAGGTGATATTAATATGTTATTTTTTACACTGTTTCATGGTAGTCCTATTATTAGGTTTTAATTTACTGTTTCCAAGTTTACTTCATTTATTGTATTTATGTTTATATTTGGTCATTTTGCTATTGCTATGCTGTTAACAAAACTGTAAGTTTTATGTTAAACTGTACCTATTGTACACTGCCTTGGGTGAATCTCTTCATAAAGGTGGTTAATAAATCTCAATAAATAAATAATAAATAAATAAGTGCCACTTATTTATCTGAGGGATGCTGGGGGGGGGGGTTAGGGGGTTGGAGACCCTCTTGATCTCCAGCGCCCCCCCAAGCCTGTGTCGGGGGGATCGGGGGACTGGAGGTCCACTAGACCTCCAGCCCCCTGTCGCTAGGGGGGGGGGTCGAGTTGGGGTTCCTGCGGGGGGCTGCTGCATTGGGGAGATAGGGGGCCTGCAAGCATGTAAATGCATGCTGGATAGGGCTCACCATTCTTCCCCAATGGTCTGCAAACCCTAACGCCAGCTCTGAGCCAATCTTTGGCACGCTGGTCACTGATCATTGGAGATGAACAGGTTTAGCATGCATTTGCATGCTACTTGCGCTATGAGCCCTGTTTTGCATGCATTTGCATGCTAGTTGTGTTCAGAGCTCACAAGCACATTGTTTCATGCGCTCTGGGTCTCTGATCATGGGGCGGTAGCAAACGCAGGCACTAGTATGGCGCTGACAGCCTCTAGCACCTGCATTTGCTTCTGATCATCGGCAACATCAGTTCCCAACACTCAGGCTCTTCATTTCCTCTTCACGCACATATGCATACACACAAACAACCTCTCTCTTCTTTGTGTCTCCCCCCACCCCACCTCACTATAGATTCCTATCCCCAAGTGACGTAGCCAGAACAATTATTTTGGATGGGCCCAGAGCTAACTTAGATGGGCCCTTTCACAGCACAGCACTCCACAGCCCCGCCCCCCCCCCCCCCGGAGATATTAAATAATTATAGATTTTTTCACCTACCCCACATCAACATCTCTCCTCCTCTGCGGCGTCCCGTCATCTGCCCCCCCCCCCCCCATTGCTGAACCCCATCCCTCTCTGGTGTACCTTACAGGCCTCCCCAGCACCTGCAGTGATTCAATTATTGCTGCTTGCACCAGCCCTGCAGGCTCCCATCAGCCGGGTCCCACCAGACAGGAAATGATGAAAGCGAGTGTGGGACCCAGCCGATGAAAGCCTGCAGGGCTGGCGCAGGCAGCAATAATTGAATCACTGCAGGTGCTGGGGAGGCCTGTAAGGTACATCAGGGACGGATGGGGTTCAGTGATGGGTGGGCAGATGCTGGGATGCTGTGGAGGACGAGGAGAGATGATGATGTGGGGTGCCGCAGCTGGGTGGGCCTGAGCCAAGAATGGGTGGGCCTGTGCCCATGCAGGCCCACCTGTAGCTGCGCCACTCCTATCCCCTGTTGCCATCACTGAATGAGCAAGAGAACATATTCTACCTCTTCTCACCTCTGACTGGTTTAGCTAGCAGAATGAGCCAATTGTAAAAGTCTAATAGTTCTGTTTCTGTGCCCCGCCACAATAAAAAAATGTCACCCATTTACTTAGATTTTGCTCACACCTTTTTCAGTAGTAGCTGAAGGTGACTTACATTCAGGTACTCTGGATATTTCTCTGTCCCAGGAGGGCTCACAATCTAAGTTTGTACCTGAGGCAATGGAGGGTTAAGTGACTTGCCCAAGTTCACAAGGACAGCAGGATTTGAACCAGCCACCTCTGGATTGCAAAACCAGTGCTTTAACCACTAGGCCACTCCTCCACCAGAAGGTCTTATGTTGAAACTGTGACTCGTTATGACTTTGTCCGGGCAAACTTATTTATGAAAGAGTTTGAAAAAAAGTGGATCAACGAGTCACATCTCCAACATAAGATCCTCCTGTGGAGGAGGTTTATAGATGACATTTTTTTTATTGTGGCGGGGCACAGAAACAGAACTATTAGGCTTTTACGAGTGGCTGAATACCTGCCATTCAAGCATACAATTTACAATGTCATCGTCTAACACATAAATACATTTTCTTGATGTAAATATCCAGCTGAAGGATTGCACGTTCATTACCAAAGTATTCGTCAAACCAACAGACAGAAACACCATCTTAGAGTATGGAAGTGGCCAATGCGTGGATGAGACGATGGTGCAGGGAGGAGAGCTTTAGATTTGTTAGGAACTGGGCAACATTCTGGGGAAGGGGGAGCCTATTCCGAAAGGATGGGCTCCATCTTAACCAGAGTGGGACCAGGCTGCTGGCATCGGCGTTTAAGAAGGAGATAGAGCAGCTTTTAAACTAGAAATGGGGGGAAGGCCGACAGTCGCTCAAAAGAGCATGGTTCGGGATAAGGTATCTTTCAAAGATATCACCAT